>NC_088803.1:26503670-27197003 GCF_011386835.1 Chrysemys picta bellii
CACAGAAGCCAGAAACTGGACTGTCCGGATAGAAACTGGATGGGTAGCAACCTTAATTTTAACATGCGCCTATTACTGCAGAATAAAGCAGGGACTTTGCACCCAACTCTCCCCTCCCCCCAGAAGTCAATGGGAGTCGTGCAGATTCAGGCTCCTCGTTTCAGATGAACTCAGTATACCTGAAAGTGGAAAATCCTACGTCTTCCGCATTTATAGTATACTAGAGCAAGCCGCCTTTTAGGGAAGTTGAGCTTCACTGTGGTGACATCTTTCAGTCCCTGGTGGGATGAATGGGTTTGAACATAAACCGGGGGGGGGGGGGAGGAGGGGGGAAGGGAGTTTGTGATAGTAAATAAGTAACATTTAACGTAATTTATAATGTAATCTATAGTGTATATTATAATGCATAATCTACTGCATAATTTAATCTAAAATAACATTAACATGCAAAATATGTTGTGTAACCCACTTGATGAGGAAATGGTAGTTGGTTGTTACTGAGACAAGTAGACTGACAAGTAGAGACTGAGTTTTAGAGGACAGCATTTCTTCAGTGGTAACTTTAAACCACCACTTGTGAGTATGGATTCAGTCATCCCAAACGTGAAAATAAACAGTGTGTATTACAATACATCATCATCATGGATTCCACCTATATACAGTATCTATCTACTGAATCTCTGTCTTATTTTTCTAGCTGTCTTTTTAAAACACGTATAGAGTAAATATAGGCTTGGAAAATTGTTCTTAGCTGATATGGTGTGAATGGTTGCAGGCGTGAAGTCTGATTATGTTGATTGGATATTGTCTAATCTGATTCTGATTGTGTACTGCTTTGATCCTTATTTTGATATGACTGCATAATACTGTAGTGATTCGGAAAGCTTTGTGATTTAGACAGTTCTTGTTTTCTGAGTTGAATAGAATGAGGAGACAGAAATGCGCAGGGGGTGTGAGCCGCGATGACAGGTTTTCCATACTCCTAACAAAACCACCTCAAAGCCTTTTAGCAAGCTGCTCAGCAGAAACATAAGAAACTTGTATTTTTGAAGAGCGCTTTAGGAAACTTGGAGTGGATTTTACATAATTTAACTAAGTACAGCAAAGCCACTTGCTTATATACCTGATTCCAAAATAAACCAGTTGGAAGAAGTTTGCTGTGCAATGATTAATTCAAATCCCTCTCTGTATACCGTGGAACAAAATCCTCTTAAATATCTGGGAAAGAATCAGTGCACTTCAAACTGTGTAACCCAAATGAAAACTAACTACCAGACCTATTAAATGGAATCCATCGGCCCTATATTCTTTTATGTGCAGCCTGTCATCCCCGCCCCTTCCAATGTAATATCTGAGCTAGACAAGCTGACTGGAAGAATAACTGAACTGGAATCTCCACTTGATAGCTGTGTTGATACTAATATATAGTAGTATAGACCTTGAGCCCCCATTTCTTGTGTACACAGTGTGAAGTCAATGGCAATTTTGAGGGCATATAAATCACAGGATTGGCCCCACAATAAGTTCTCCGATTACTATCTTTATTGCAATGGTATCATGTGAACAACATAGGGGAGACAAAAAAGGAAGGGGAATCACCTTAGCTAAGGATAATGAAAATGTTAAACTCCCTGCACCTCTGTGTAGAGTGACGAAGGGATGGTACCATTGCAGTCAATGTTTCTCTCCAAAGAAAGTGCCAGGACATTCAAGCTCATGCCCTCTCCGACTGGTGCTTCATAATGAGATTCCAGACAGCCTCTTCTTCACTTGCTCTCTGCTGCGTTTCATGAAGACTTTTTAATTCAAGTTACATAAATCTTTTATTTTATTATTATTTTAATCTGGGGTGATGGAAGGTGAGGATTTGTGTGAGAGTTTTGAGGCAATGGCTTAATAGTCTACAGTGTTTAACCATTTTTACACACATGAATTTCTGGTCTTAAATCAAGTATTAAATCAAAATCCAACCATGAAACTAGGTGATCTTGGAAACTGATCTTAAAATCCATGTGTATAACACTAGGGATAAACAGAATTTCATATAGTATAGTCATATATGATGTAGGATAACTTTAAAATAAGCTTTCTCTTTAAAATAGAACTTATTATTATGTTCTTCCATACCACAATTAACAATCTTATTGCAAGATTCACATTTATTTTAAATTTACTGTAGATCTAATATATTTTGTCTCAGGAGAATTACAGGGGTGCAATTTCAGATTAATTTTTAACATAGGTCAGGGAAATGTTTTAATAAATCCCACTGAACTGGAAATGATCACGATAAAACTATCTGCACATTTGTGTTCTTCTTCAAGGTAGTGTCATCAGGAAAAGAGCTAGTTAAAGGTATTTTTATTCTTAAATATCTTTGCACAATGAAGTAAATATGGGCAGGTCTCCATGCCTGGAACAGTCAAATGAGACTCATTTTTTAAAAAAAGATGCTACAGCTACATTTCTGAATAGGTCTCTCAACTGGTAGATAAATACTGGGTTTTTCCAAGGAGCCTAAAGGAATTTGGTGCTCAGATACCACTGACTTTCCATGGGAGTGGAGTGCTTATTTCCCTTAAGCCCCTTTGAAAATCCCAGTCATAAATATTGCACACTCATTTGTGTGTCCAAAGAAGCATTTGTACTCACAAATGCAGCAGTTGTATATATTACTACCAGATTTATGCATGCAAATACCCTTTCAAAAAGCAAGCTTAGAGCACTTTTTGCAAATTTAGTTATTTTGGTCATATCTTGACATTGATCCATGCATGGAATTTTCTGCTGAGGTGGATGAGAGTTCTACAAAGCAGATGGAGGCAGGACATTATACCTTAGTGATAGAAATTGAAGCTCAGGCCATGAGAAATGCCCTTCTGTTTGATTTGGGATGATCTTGATATTAACTACAGCATACTGTGATAGTCTGATGTTGCTTTGGGACCTGCTTATGAACATGACTGGGCATTGTCATTTAGAAATTATTGTATTATCTGGTTGTGGTTAATTTGTAATTTAATTTTTTTTTTTTTTGCATCACAAAACATTTCTTTTGCTGAAGCAACAAGGAAGTGACATATTGTAAAAATGTCCTTTTATTATTTCAGACGTATAATGGTCAGAATGAGAATAATGAAGACTATGAAATCCCTCCTATAACTCCTCCTAACCTCCCGGAGCCCTCGCTTCTTCACTTGGTGGATCATGAAACTGGGTATCATTCACTGTGCCACGGCCTCCCTCCAAATAGCCTGATACCAGCATATTCCTATCAGAACATGGACCTTCCAGCCATCATGGTGTCTAATATGTTGAGTCAGGATGGGCATCTGCTCTCCAGCCAACTACCTACGGTGAGTAAAGTTTTCTCTTTTATCATGTTCTGTTTGATCTGATATAATCCACTGTGTGTCATTATGAGTCGTTTGAATTTAGAAGGATATTCGAGGAAAAAACATTTCCAACTAAGGATTGAATAAAGGCAGTGAACACTGAGCTGCCTTCAGTTGGAAAGGGAGCATATCTCAAAGATGGGGGTGGTTTGATTGATTCCGTAGAAGTCATTTGCATGGCCATGGTCATGGTGCTTTTCAGCGTAATTTTGTATTTTAAATTCTATGCCTTTTTTGGACCCTGTTAATAACCTAATTGTATTCAAGGGGTGGTTTTGTATTTCGCTCTTGGTGCATAATGTCATACTCATTGATTCTTGCCTTTAGGGAGTGAAGTACGCAGGCTTTATTTTTCCTGCATACTTTGGTTGGGTCATCCAAAACACATGGGAAAAAATAACCCCAACTATACATACAATATGATGGGGGCTAATTTAGCTACAACTAATCAGGAAAGAGATCTTGGAGTCATCGTGGATAGTTCTCTGAAGATGTCCACGCAGTGTGCAGCAGCAGTCAAGCAAACAGGATATTAGGAATCATTAAAAAAGGGATAGAGAATAAGATGGAGAATATCTTATTGCTCTTATATAAATCCATGGTACGCCCACATCTTGAATACTGCATACAGATGTGGTCTCCTCATCTCAAAAAAGATATAGTGGCATTAGAAAAGGTTCAGAGAAGGACAACTAAAATGATTAGGGGTTTGGAACGGGTCCCATATGAGGAGAGATTAAAGAGGCTAGGACTTTTCAGCTTGGAAAAGAGGAGACTAAGGGGGGATATGATAGAGGTATATAAAATCATGAGTGGTGTGGAGAAAGTGAATAAGGAAAAGTTATTTACTTGTTCCCATAATATAAGAACTAGGGGCCACCAAATGAAATTAACGGGCATCAGGTTTAAAATAAATAAAAGGAAGTTCTTCTTCACACAGTGCACAGTCAACCTGTGGAACTCCTTGTCTGAGGAGGTTCTGAAGGCTAGGACTATAACAGGGTTTAAAAGAGAACTAGATAAATTCATGGAGGTTAAGTCTATTAATGGCTATTAGCCAGGATGGGTAAGGAATGGTGTCCCTAGCCTCTGTTTGTCAGAGGGTGGAGATGGATGGCAGGAGAGAAATCACTTGATCATTACCTGTTAGGTTCACTCCCTCTGGGACACCTGGCATTGGTCACTGTCAGTAGACAGGATAGTGGGCTGGATGGACCTTTGGTCTGACCCAGCATGGCCATTCTTATGTTCTTACGTTAAAACAAAGCATCCAAAAAAGATCCCAGGGCACTTCAATATTGATGATCTTTTGAATAATAAATATACCACTACGTTCGTTGCAAGTACTGTAAAACGGGAGCAATCTGCTCACTGGCATAGTAAAAAGGTTAAGGTATGGCATGAACTACCTCATTCTATGGTTTAAAAGCCCATTTAGTGAAAGAACTGAGCCTACGCCATGTCCTCTCAAAGTCAGTGGGAGCTTTGCTCGTGACTTTGAGGGGAGCAGGATCAGTCCCCAGTCCTGCATAGGTTAGAGGTGGCAGTCCTAAAATGCCTTTTGGGTTACTCTGGAGCAAGGCGATATCTTCAGAAGTTTCATGTTAACCTATTGCAGAAAGGAATAGCACAGGGATAATGAATTAAAAATGGAGGTCTGGGGTGCGGGAGGGGGGGAAATGAGCTTACTTAACCCAGTATAGAGATTCGTTCAGCACAGAACCAGCCATGTTGTGTAAGCTTTTGTCTTGATTTCATCAGCTGTATTGAATTTATGATGAAGTCATTTAATAATATTTTCCCTTTTAGCAGATTTAACTACATGGTAGGTTTTCTATATTAGTTGCTTCTAAGATCATTGATTTCCATGGGTGTCACTGGAATGCATCAATATCAAACAGAGCTAATTTTGTTTAATTAACATGCCTGCATCTCCACAACCATCCTAGCTAAAGAGTATTTGCTTTTCCTTGTCTCAGTAGATAAGGGTCTGGAAGGTAGTAGTGTTCACAGGAGCTATTATCACTTTCTCTAGGAACATACCAAAGCTCCCAAAATCCTTGGCATGTCTGCACTTTTTTTTTCTTGATTAAGTTTATGTGTTTAAAAACAATCGATTGAGCATGATATTGAAAACTGATCTCTTTCTATGAAATTAAATATTACATTGGGCTCCTCTTTAGCTTTTAGCTTCTTAGTTCATTAAATTATTCATTTCTGAGACAAAAAGAGTCAAATTTGTATGAAAGATGTTTTCCCTAGTTTAATTTAAAGCACAGCCCCTACTTCTGACCCCTATTTTCATACCACAATATTTTTATCCTGTGTTGATTGTCTCATTTTTGCGAGGTGATATTGCATTGATAAATCAGTTTCTAAAATACCCAAAGAAACAAGAATAGTGGGATTTATTAAGCAGCTTCTGAATGTCTGAAATAATTTATTTTGGAGTAGTCCTTGGGAAATGTTCTCTTTCTTATTTTATGGTTCTGTTTTACAAATGCAGCATCTTGACAATAAATCAGGACTGAGCTAGGGAAGATAAGAAGGGGGCTTAGTATGCTGAAAACAGAATAGAGAGATTGAGTTGTTTCCCCCTTACCACTAAAATTAAAAATCCAGGAAACCCTGAATTTTTCAGCTGATAGTGAATTGGAAGTGTTTGGTTTTAAAGCAAAGCCGTTGAGAAAGATATCTCCATAGGTCCCAGCGGTAACAAGGCAGACCAGTAAATGAATTGTGTAGTAATTTTAGGCCCAAATGAAATCCTTTCTTACCCTCTGCTATCAAACTTTTTGTTACAGGCTGACCCCTCTTTTCCCTCACAAATTGGCCAAATTCTGCCTTTGGATGCACGGACAGGGATCCCATTGACTCCAGTGTGTGCACATGGCAGTACAGCGTTTGTCCCAATGTGCATGTGTAATCCTGATTAGCATTAATGGGAGCTGTGCACGCACAAGAGGGAACAATAAAATCCCAGAGATGGAGCAGATTTTTAAATTTGTATCATTAATACCTTCTGCCCGCATGTCCATCAAGTCACAACCCACTTGGTAATGGTCTAATGAAATAGACGGTGCTTCAGGCATTTCTTGGGTGACATTGCAGGGCGTCTGAAGTGCTGTTGTCCTCCCTGAAAGTTACAAGGTAGATATTTGCAACAGGAAAAATTCATTCTGAGGAGGAACATGTTTACTGACTTGACAATAACAAAGCATTAATTGTTTCACTGTGTGTAGTAATGGGGGCATCAGCCAGTTAGGAAGGTGACTCTTGTTTGAGAGTTCAGCAGGAAGCCTGATGAAATTTGGTCTTTGTTTCAAGTCCTAAATGACTAATGCAAATGTTAAGGGTATTAACATGCCTCCGATGTGCTTCGGCTCGCAATGGGCTGTACGTTTTTTTGCATACACAGATGTTTCCTACCTTTGCTGCCATTTATTTTATTTCTGGAGTAAAAATATTTTTAATGAAAGGGAAAAATTGTAATTGCAAGAAGTTTGGGATACAAATCTTAAATGTTGTTAAGAATTTATGTCCAGTAGTTGGATTTTTTCATGTGCGCTCATGAAAAATCTAGGACTATTAAAATGACATGACCTAGGCATTACTGAGAGCAATGGGAAATGACATTTATTCTACTACTCAAAAAGTAATTGGAAATAAGGGAGGCTCTGCAATCCTGTAGTGTCTCCTATCCAAGAATCTGATAACTAACACTTTCCAACCATTTCATGAAGCTTCACAATACCCCTGGGAGGTAGGAAATTGCTATCCCCATTTTACAGAAAGGAGCACTGCAAGGTGAAATAGTTTGTTAAAAGTCCCACATTGAGTCATTAAAGAGCCAGAAATAGAACCCCGGTCTCCTGACTCCCAGGGCTGTGTGGTCGTGTTTCAAAAATGGGCCAAAACTGAAATATTTTATCCGATTCAGAGATTGTAAGCCCAGAAGGGACCACTGTGATCATCTAGTCTGCCCTCCTGTGTAGCATTCCCTGCTCTTGGAATGTAGTGGTATTGATAAAATGGGACCTTGTATTACATCTCCAGAGCAGTAACCTGACCAAGGAGGTTTTGCAAAACTAAGGTCACCTCCATATTTGCTTATCATGAATACATCCTATCAACAGTCTCCCTTCCTCAGCACCCCCTCTGCACTACCTGCTTTTGCTTAGCCAGTTGCTCCTCGGGCGTTTCAGATTGCTCCAGGAGATCTAGTGTCTGGTCTCCCTCTTGCAGACTCATGTTTCCTTGGGACACAATTAGATAGCATTGCCAACCATCCCAGATTCCCCAGCAACATCCCATGGTCTGGATTGATTTGCAAGGGGATCAAAAAGCCGCTGATTTTATTCCTCTTCTTTCTATCTGAGTGTTTGATATGTCCTGGCTGGCTTGAATTGGGTGTTCATCTTCAAACCTCTTCCTTTGTTGAAGATGTGAGGTTCAGCACATTTGTGTGGCACATGGGACATTCCAAACTTCATGTACAGGCTGCCTCTGTGGAAGAGTAGATCTTTGAAGGAGAAGAAAGAGGCCTACAGAAAACTTGACAGTGGTTTAGGCTGCTGGTGTGCTGTGATCATAGCCTCCCATGTTGACCGATATAGTTTCCCTGTACCCTCATCTGTCTGTCCCTTTTTGGTCACTTGTCTTATACTTAGATTGCCAGCTCTTTGGGGTGGGGGACTGTCTTTTTGTTCTATGTTTGTACAGCACCTTGGACCATTGGTTCCTGGTCCATGACTGTGGCTCATAGGCGATATGATAATACAAATAATAAATAATAATAATTGAATAGATACTACTGGGATTCCAGTGCTGCAGGATGGACAGTCAGAGAGAGAGAGGGGTCACTGAATGTGTGTGTGTGTGTGCGCGCACGCGCTTATAAGAGAGAAACCTCAACATGGGGACGTTGGGGGGAGAAAACTACATAGATGGATATTTCTTGTCATTAATAAACAAATTAAATGTACCAGACATGGGCCAAAAATTCAAGTGTTTTTCCCCCTGAAAAATTTCAAATCAAAATGTTTTGTTCAAAATATTCTGAAGAAATAGAAATGTTCTATAAGAAACAAAATGACATTTTTGCTCTATATTTTGAATCACAATTTTTTTGTATTGTTTCAGTTTTCAAAAATTTCACATTTTGGGTTATTGTCCCTTACCCTCTTCCTCTTCCTTTTTTACTCCCCTCCTTTTTTTTAACTCATAAATAGGACCCTACCAAATTCATGGCCATGAAAAACACATCATGGATTGTGAAATCTGGTCTTTTATGTGTTTTTTACCCTATACTATACAGATTTCACGGGGGCGGGGAGACCAGCGTTTCTCAAATTGTGGGTCCTGATCCAAAAGGGAGTTGCAGGGGGGTCACAAGGTTATTTTAGGGGGTCACAGTATTGCCAACCTTACTTCTGCACTGCCTTCAGCACTGAGCAGCATACTATGCCATGCTACCCTTACTTCTGCGCTGCTGCTGGCAGTGGCTCTGCCTTGAGAGCTGGGCTCCCGGCCAGCAGCCGCCACTCTCCAGCTGCTCAGCTCTGAAGGCAGTGCTGCAGCCAGCAGCAGCACAGAAGTAAGAGTAGCAATACTGCAACCCCCGCCCCCCCACAATAACCTTGTGACACCTACACAACTCCTTTTTGGGTCAGGACCCCTACAATTACAACACTGTGAAATTTGAGATTTAAATAGCTGAAATCATGAAATTTACCATTTAAAAAATCCTATGACTGTGAAATTGACCAAAATGGACCGTGAATTTGGTAAGGCCCTACTGATAAATGGGGGTGGGTGGGAAAGAGAATCCCCCAAACCTGTTTTTCCCCTCCTTTTCCAGTGGGGACAAAATGGGGGCAAAGGAGGGGGAAATGTAAAAAAGGGGGGAAAGAGCGGGGGCAATCTAAAATCCAAAATCACAAACAAAATGAAAATTGTGATTTGAAACAAAACAGAATTAACCGTTTTGTTTCATTTCAAATGTTTTTGTGGAAAAATCTCCTTGAAATAGCAGTGCTTTTGTGAAACATTTTTATTTCAATGAGGCTGCATTTTTTGATGGAGAAGTTTTTCAATTGAACAATGTTTAGCCGCTCTGCTGTGTTCTCAGGATCTCTGTTCTTCTATCCTGTGCCTGCTTCTCTGGCTGAAGGCGGGGAGCTCTGTGGATGGTTCTTTTCTGTTCTCCTCTCTGGCCCTCAGGCCTTTTCCTCAGCGCCTGAAGCATGCAGAAAGCTAGTTGCCGTTCTCTCCATTGATATGCAGAAAGCGTGCTGCTGTGTCACTAGTAAGGAAGCATTTATTGTGCAAATTTCCTGCACAAATAAAAATCATAACATGAAATAGCAAAGCAAAAAGCTGAGATGCAACCGTAGGTGTCTTTCTCAGGTCTGAATTTTAAGGAATATTGTTACAAACACAGTGAGAATAAATGGAGATGGTTTTCATGCCACCTTTGACCCAGGCGCATAATTACAGATACTGTTAGTTATTTATAGTTAATCACACCTAATACCTCAGTCAGAATCAGCGGCCTGTTGTGTTGGGTGCTGTGCAAACCTACAGGACACGATCTCTGCTCCAATGAGCCTGTGACCTACACGATGCATGAGTGAATGAAATAAACAATCGGAAAGAAGGGCTGGAGGTGGGATGGTGGGGAAGGGTATATTGGAAATCCTGTCCCATTGAAGTCCTTGGGAGTTTTGCCATTAACTTGAGTGGGATTAGGATTTGACCCCTTGTGTTCACTCTCTTACATTATGTGCTCATCTTGGTAATGTAGATGGTTCTGTAATGTAGTGGCGGGGTTTGCTTCTCTTGCCTGTATCACTGTTAATACAAATGGTGACTTTTTACAGGTTGGGGAAATAGGTGAAGATGATGAGAGGAAAGAAGGTGGTGGGAAATATGTGAGGGGAAGGAAGCGAGATGGCAGAGGACAAGAGAATGGGAGAGCTAGAAAGGATGGAGGAGAGAAGGAAGGTGTCCTGGGGTGGGGATAGGCAAGGGGTGGAGAGATGGGAGGAACACAAGGATAGTTGGGAGGCAGGGAAAAGTGTGGGGGCTGGTCAGAAAAGGTTGCTTTTTGATGGGAAAATTTTTGACAAAACCCAACCCCCCAAATTGTCAGTTTTTTTCCACTTTCTCTCTATTTTTTGCCTCCAAAAATAGGGGGGAAATAAAAGCGGGAATGGAGAGGGAGAGAAAAAAGGGAGAGTGAGTGAGGGGAAAAAGAAACAGAAAATGTTTTGGTTAGTAAGGGAAAACATTTCAAACAAAATGAAAATTTTCCTCCCCCTCCAAAAACCAATAATATAGAAAAATGGTGTTTTCTGTCAGAAAAAGAGAGTTTTGAAAGAAAATTTTTGACCAGCTTCAGGGAGCACAAGGAACCAGCAGTTGTTGCTACCTGTCTGTGTCCATCAGGAGTGTCTGTGGTGATGGGGCGGGCAGCAGAGCACGTCCTGGGGTGATTACTGAGGACAGAACAGTGAAGAGAGTGGTGCAGCTAGAGCAGCTTGGATGAAAGTGACCAGAGGCCGCATAGCCCCAGCCTTTGAAAAAGCTGAGGTAAAATGGCAGTGGTAGCAGGGAGAGTGGGAGCATGTTGGGTTAAAGAGCTGTTGTGAATAAATGAGTTTTCAGAAGGGATTTGGAAGAACATGTTTGACAGAAACAAAGGGTGATCAAGGTCAGAGCTGAAGAATTTCCAATGCAGTGCAAACATATTTCCATAAATATTAGATAGGGGTCTCAGAATGTCTGCGTCCCTCATCGTGTGAGCCTGCCAAACAGAGCCTGTCAGCACTGGAGGCTCCCCTACCGGAGGGTGGCTCCTGTGCCACACTCCAAGCAGAGGGGAGGAGTCGGGGGAGTATCCTGGCCCAGAGATGGAACTTTACTGCACTGTGACGGGAACCGCCACTCGCAGTGACTCCTGCTGGGCCCTCCTGCGCTGCCCTGGGCCATGCTACCCTCTCTGCACACAGTTCTGCCCACAACCATTTTGGACTGGGCTTTCCTGGCTGCCCAGGGGTTCATCCCATAAAAGGGGAGAAGTCCCCTGAGTCTATTGAGGGCCCAGCCCCTACACCTCACTCCCTAACAGCAGCGCTGCTGGTCGGCCAGATGGGAGCCCATTGACAGCTCCCACACTGGCCCAGTTTGGAACAGCGCCTGCCATGGTAACTTACCATTGACTCAAACACTTGGGGTCACGTTGTTTCAAACCTGCTCCTAGGAGATGAATATCACAAAACTCCACGTGAACAAACACCAACTCCAGGAACATAGCCTTGTTTTTCCATGATCCTAGCCTGGCACAATGGCAGTGAAAGGATATTAGAGCACTGGAAATGCAAAATGACTGGGGCATTCCTCCCTTGGGCTTGGGCATTGTGTGTGACTGGTTCAGGGAGGGGGTTCAAGATGTTGAAGGTATGATTGCCGAGCGTTCTGTCCCCTGTGCTCCTCTCCTACGGGCTCCACCACGGTAGGGGCAGATCCCAAGGACATTATTGTTTTATACACTGTTGTGTGTGTGGAAGCTTCAGTGTCTTAGATACCATGCAATGGTAACTATTAGCAAGTGCTCACCTTTTAGTGGTGATCACTGTATTATAGGGGAAACTGGTAGCAACCCCTGTATCTAATCTGCCTAACACTTTCCATCATAAAACATTCTTGTGACTTTATTTGAGAAGTTCAAAAACGTCCATGGTTAGCAATAGGCCTTTGAAATTTATAAGAGTGCCTTTTCTTTGTTCAACAAAATTCCATTGAGTTTTTCTGAGCTGTAAACTGTTGAAAGTCAATTTTTATTTCACTTCTGTCTCTCCTGTGTCTCAGGAAAATGTTGGCAGCCCACCGAAGTAATAACTGAACATGAATATCCTAAGGTTGGGTCTACACTGCCACCAAATTAGCAGCAGCAGCAGCAATCACTGTGGTGAGAGTGCCTGGGAGCTGCAAGAGCAACTGTATTGGAGGATTAGGAAGAGTTGGGCCAGGCTGAGCTCCCCCACACCAGACTACAACCTCCAGTGTCCCATATTTACTTATAGGGGCACCATGTGGGGAAGAAATTCCCCTAGATCACTGTGGGAAAGAGAGTCAGCCTGGGCTCCCCATAACCATCCTCTGGACTCAGTGGGATAACAGATTTCTCCTCCTACCAGCTAGTGTAGTTAGTCGTGTAGGTCAAGCTGTAGCAGTTTGAGCACCAGGGCTAGAAATTCAAGGTTCAAATCCAGTGCATGGGGGGAGTTGTTACAGTTACAGAAAAAATGAAAATTGTATATTCCCTCCACACACACATTAAGGCTTGGCCTACACTACAGACTTATGTCCATATAATTGCATCACTTGGGTGTGAAAAATCCACACCCCTGAGTGACACGGTTATACTGACCTAACCCCCAATGTAGACAGCACTAGATTGATGGGAGGGCTTCTCTGACTGCCTCTTGGGAAGGTGGAGTACCTATGCCGATGGGAGAAGCTCTCCCATTGACGTAGGTAGTGTCTTCGCTAAGCGCTACGGTAGCGCAGCTGCAGTGCTATACAGGGAGACAAGTTCTGAGTTAAAAGAACGTTAAGGTTGCAAGAACTCGAAAGTTGGACTATGCCAGATTTACAGTTGCCTATGTCACCTTAATTCAGCCCCTGGTATGGATGCATTATGATACAGTCTTTAATTATAGCATATGCTGTTTTTTTCCACATAACCCCAGTGTCATTTAGTGCACAGGATAAATACACAAAGAAGTGGAATTAAGATTGCAAGGGCATCTGTAAATCTGGAATTTCCTAACAACCGACTGCTTGGTTTTGCAACCTAAATAACGTTCTTTAACTTTGTGGCAGTTTTGAATGAAATATAAATAAAAGCCAATTAAACAATCCACCTGTAAACAATCTGCCTATCTCTCAATGAGAAATGGTAACTAAAAATAGCCACTTCCTTTGGCTGGGGCTGGGATGTGTACATATGTCTGCGTGATGGGGGAGATGAAGCCTCCCCTCTCCCTGATCAAAGCCTAGAGTCATTAAAAATGCAAATGGTCGAAGACCATAAACTGTGAACTATTCAGGGTAGGGTCCTTTGTGTTTAGAAAGTGCTTCATGCAGTGCAGGCCCCAAACACAAGCTGAATAATATATAATAAACAGCAACATTAAATCAGATGTTTGAAATGTCAAATGGAACCATCCAGAGCCCTGTGACTGTGTTGCTGCATTTTCTCTTCTGATTCACTACCTTTTCTTCTGTCGCTGAATGTGTCTTTGCTCCATGTGTCTCCTTCCATCTCTCTCTTGATGTTGCTTCTCCCCATTTCTCAGACCTTATTCCTTTTCCCCAAGTGCCCCAGTTCCCACTCCCTTGGTTCTCTCTTCATGACATTTCCCACACCTTCCCCTACCCCAGCAATTTCTCTCTCGGCGTCCAATCCTGCAAACAGCTATGCCCCCTGAGTATCGTTATTCCTGCACATTGTCAGTGGGACCTAGCAGGCATAACTTTTCCCAGGATCAAACCCTTGGTCATCTCTGTTCTCTTTCCTCAGACTGCTCACATACTTGAATTCACTCTTTCTCCTGAGTCAGACCTGCTGTGCTGATGAGCCCATACATAACTGTGTACTCCCTTAGGGCCAGATCCAAATCCCATTGAAGTCTGTGTAAGTCTTAATAATTTATTGTTAGTTATTTGTATTGTGGTACTGCCTCAGAACCCCAGTCATGGACTAGGGGACCCCTTTGTACGAGGCACCGTACAGACCCAGAGCAAAAAGAGGGTCTCTGCCCTAAGGAGCTTACACTCTAAAGATAATAATTGATTACAATTCATTTTGGATCATTTTCTAACACGGGAAACAGCCCCAAAAGGAAACCAATTAGAAATATACTAGAAAAACAAGTGTTAGCCATTTGCTGTTTCTCCGAGGTATGGAAATTGTTAAATGTGGTTTTTAGCTTGGCAGATGGTATAATTTATTTATTGTTGATAAATATTTAAATATGTAACTATTTAAATATATATATATATATATCTTAAATTCCTATCTATTTTAAATAAAAGTTACATATTTTAAATAAAAATGTATTAAAAGTATTCTTTGTAATCTAGCACTATTCCTTTATAAGAGGATTTAAAGGAACAATGTCATGAACAGGATATTGTTATTGTTATGGTAGAATCCAGAGGTCTCTGCTGAGACCAGGGTTCCATTGTGTTCAGTGCTGTACAAACACACAGTGAGAGACAGCCCTGGCTCCAAAGAGCTCACAGTCTAAATGGTCCAGGTAGTCACAGAACAGAAGGGGAAACACACAAAAAAATTATTTCAATGAGACTTATTTCAAATATGAAATTAATGTATAGTGTTTTGTACATCCAAATCCCATCCCCCACGTTGATACTGCATATATCACCATAGCATCCCTTGGCCTAGCACTGAATCAAACCCAATGGCTTAGATTATTAGAGCTGAACAATTAAAAAGGAAATTGAATCGTGTTCCCTCTAGCTCTGGTATTCGTCTCCTTTTTTTGTTTTACTTCAGCACGAGAACAGGCTGGAAGTCAGCTTTGCTTCTGTATGTAAGTTAGGCCCTGATCCCACAGTGTTTAAATATCATGGAATTGCACCTTAGTCAGTTTCACTTTCCTGTTCTCCTGCATGGGGGAGGGGATGCTTATTTTACTGATTTTTAGAAAATCTGTTCCCATTTTAATTTTGTTTCTTTATCATTTAAAACAACATTTCCATGTGTTTTAGGACTGGGGGAAAATATTAAACCTGGCAGCAAATATGCTCTTATCATTTGCTCTAAAACGAAGAAAATCCTGTAGAATGATTGGCTGCATTGTTCACAATCGGGCTGTGATTCTGTCCCGCTCCTCCTCCTTCCCCCCAAGAATTATGGGTCAGATTGTAGCTGGTGGACCCCTGCCCAAGACATGATCTCTGCCTTTCCAGACATGGAAGAAGGGAGGTCATAGGCTCTGTGGCATGGCATACTTTCTATGTTGGATGCTGTGGAAGGCCCTCATGGGCTGAGGTGAGCAGGCGGGACATGGGAAGGCAACACTCAGAGGAAAGTTATGTCTGCAGTCCTACCAGCGTTGTAAATGTCTGTGTGTTCAGGGGCAGGGCCGCCCAGAGGGGGGTGGCAAGTGGGGCAATTTGCCCCGGGCCCAGCAGGGGCCCCCACGAGTATGTCAGAGGCTCCCCCTGCCCCACGAGTATGTCGAAGGCTCCTGGGAGAGGGGGTAAGCGGCATGGTAAGGGGCCAGAGCCGGGCACCCCCCCCCACCCCATCCCCCACAGCCCTGACCCCCAGCTCCAAGCCCAACCCCTCTGAGCTGGAAACCCCCTGACCCCATCCTCCCCACAGCCCTGACCCCCAGTTCCGAGCCCAGCTCCTCTGAGCCGGACACCCCCTGACTCCATCTCCCCACATCCCTGAGCCCAGCCCCTGTGAACCAGGCAGCTCCCCACCCAGCCCTGGGCAACAGCAGCACCACCCCCAGGCAGCGACAGCCCATTGGTACCAACCATCACCATCACCCAGCAACAGCCCATTATGTAATTGCAAATGTATACATACCATTAAAGCTTTTAATGTTTTTAAATAATGTATTTAGTATATTTTCAAATTATTACAAATTATTTTTTTAATGTATTTCACTAGTTATTTTTTACATTTCCAAATACATGTTACTAGAGTATTGCAACTTTTTTTTATGGAAGGGGCCCCTGAAATTGCTTTGCCCCAGGCCCCCTGAATCCTCTGGGTGGCCCTGATCAGGGGCTATATTATTGTGGTTCAGTTCTGGGGGACGGGGGGTTACTTTCATAACTGGAGAGTTCATTCTAAGGAGATATCCTCCCCATGCCTTAAAATTCCACCTGTTCAGCCGGAAGTCCATTGGCATCCATGGAGGCAGGATTTCGCCTAATGTATTTATTTTTAAAAAAACAAGAACTCAGTGTAATTCAGTGGAACTCCCCCAGGTAGGCAAAAATCCTTTGCAGGAGAGATGGAATGATAAGGTACCAGGACCGTATGTCTTACTTTTCCACTTGGTAGCGGTGAAGACCTGCTTTCCTGAGTTACAGTGTTTAGAAACACCTGTGATGCGCAATCAGAAATAAATAAACTTAAATACGGTGCTCCAGTTACCAGACATATTGCTGAGAACAGCTGCAATAAAACAGAGCATGACGCCACACAAATCAAGCTGCAAACCAAATTAAATTCCAAATTAGCAAGCTTTACAACACAATGAACAGCAGTAATATTGGTGCAGTTTAATGTAGGGACAGGCTTTGTCAACGCAGGGACTGACGGTGTCCAAAGAGTGAAACCTTACGGATTTTGACCCAAGATGGTTTGTGCCTTTCTGGAGTTGTACTAATTCTTTACATCTTGGGTTTTAACTAATTTGTAATTCTGCTCATTAGTTGTTCACTATTTAAAAACTAAACTGCCTAAGATAAGGCCTGGGTGGAAAATAATAATAATACAATCATATGTGAAGGTTTCTTTGTATTAAACAGAGCCCTGTTTGCAATCTCCTGCTAGTGTTTTTCTCAGAGGCAATAAATGAAAGAAATATGTCTTTTTAAATTTTATAAAACTCAGAAAAATGGTTTTAAACAGCTTTTCTTCACCTCGTATAATTATTTATTTTCAAACAGTCCTTCAGGGTAATGTTCCGTTTTCTTATTTCACACTCCTTTTTCTCATAAATGAACCATCACTTCAATAAATCATTATGAAAACAGAGACTAACACAAACCCTGAAAGGTTGAAAGATTTATGTAACACATTTATGTTTTCCATTTTCTCATTCTGGTACTCTGCTGCTAAAGCTAAGCTAATAAAAGCTGCTATTAATATTTCTTGTTGCCTAGCAACCGCAGAGAGGGAGTAATAGCTTTAGCTAGAAAAATAGATGACCGATAAGGAAAAATTCAATTCTTTTATTATCTCAAGGGAAAATGGGCTTTTACTGGAACATTATGATGTACGAGTGCGAAGTTGAATACAAAGGATATTTTTTCAGTTGTTTTTCTATTTTTAATGAACATTATTTTGCCTTCACTAACTCTTTTAAGGCATTTGCCCCACCTCCTTGTGAGCTTAGTTTAGCAGCACCCACGCGTGCTCCTGTTAAGATTCTGTTGGCATTTTCATTTGAAAGCCCCCCCTTTTTTCCCTGGGGTTTATCACTAGGCTATAAAATTTCACTCCAGGTTGGAACCTAGAGGACAAGTTTAGGAGCAAATTACTTTTATACATATTAAAAAAATAAATAAACCAAAAACACTTTCCTCTTTCTAGATCATAGGAACGGGCATTTGTAAAAAGTTGTCTGAATTTTTTGCTTTGCACTCAGGTTTGGGAGTTTCTGTGCCTTTTGGGGTGGTTGAGCAGCAGTGCTGTGGTTAGCGGTCACACTTTCAAGGCAGCTTGTGTGCAGTGGGGTTTATAGGTACATGGGATGGTGTCTATATTCAAAGACTGATATGCCTAGGCAGTCAGAACTGTGCAGTCAAGGTCTGGGCATGGACTTGGATTCTGGCTGTGTATTCAGCACTGGAATTGTGTAAAGAGCCTTTTCCAGTGCCATCCAGCAATTCTCCCCGCAACAGCTTCAGGAGGAAGATGCAATCCAAGATAAGCTTTTAGATGATCACGATAGTCCCTTCTGGCCTTAAAGTCTATAAGTCTGTGTGCTAGATGTCCCGGTCCCACACCAGTTGCTGTTGCCAGCAGGCCAGGCCCACCGGGAATAATGGTGCCTGAGGCGTAGCTTTTAGTTTGCAGTAAATTGATCTGCTGTTTCCATTTGCTTAAAATCCTAAAGTCTTATTTGCAGCTTCCCTTAACTTTGCTGTGCCTCTTGACTTGCACTTGCCTGCACTGTGCCTCATTTGCCTGTGCTGCGTTACACTAGGTGGCCCCTGAACAGCTCTGAAAGAGGTTGAGTATGCCTATTCAAAGGTCATGCCATGACACTACCCAGCAGTGCATGGCCACATCATTTCAAAATCCCCTGCTTGCATACTCCTATAGCACCTGCTGTCTTCTGAAAGTTCAGCCCTCTCCATTCGGTTCTGGGAGATGTAGAAAGGTGACAACTTCCTTTGGGCTCTCATGAGAATCAGTGGCAAAGCTCCTCTTGGCTTTAGTGGGAGTAGGACCACGTCCATTGACTTCATTAGGAGTTGCAGATGCTCACCAGGCCCTATGTCCATGGGAAGTTTGAATGTGCATGAGTACAGATCAGCTCCTGGTGTGGACCTTTCCAGAGCTTCCCACTTCAACCATGCTAATTAAATGGTCGAGATGCTAATATGTGAAATCAGCAATTGCATCTGCACACTGGGTTACTTGTCCCTAGCCTATTTGTAGATCTGTATCATATTGTACCTCAGCTCCATAGGAGACACTGCTGTGGCATTATTGTTATTACAGATGCTCAGATCCTCCAGTGAAGAGCATGGGATGTGGATGGATGAATAATTATTCATGCTGGGATTTTCATATTTGCTGGAGGGAGGGAGTTAAGAGCACAACTCCTATTGATCTTTCAAAATCCCTTTGAAAATCCCAACCTTATTGTTCAGTGCCAACAATACACTCAGTACCGTTAATACATCAAAATAGAGAGCCACTCCTCTGTAGAGTTCTATCTGCGGGACCCAGAGAGGGGAACAACTCAGGTATTTCCTTATCCTCCATCCCTAATCAGTAATTAGTTCACGCCCTACTGGCCTCACAGAAAAGAGGGTTTTGAGGAGGATTGGAATGATGAGAGGCAAGGGGCCTGGAGTGCTGGAACTGGGAGGTCATTCCATGCCTTGGGAACAATGCAGGAAATAGCAAGGAGAGAGAAGTGGGAGTAGGATCTAAATGGGATGTCAAGGCTGGTGTGGCTGGCACGGCAGAGAGGGGAGGGGAGATATGAGAGGAGAGGAGGTCCCAGATGCCCCTAGCAGTTTTAAACACACTGCATGGGAGATTTTCAAAAGCACAAAGGTCAACTAGGTGCACAATTGCCTTTGGAGACAAGACTCCTATTAGTGCCTTTAAAAATCTCCCCCTTCATACAGCCTCATCCTGTTCGCTCAGATCTAGGAGAAGGGGTTTAACCACAACTTCCGAAGTACTAGGCTGCAGGGTCTGGCCAATGGATGACAGCTCTGATTTCCCTTTCAATAAGCATATGTAAAGGGAGGCCCAGAAGTCCATGTTACACGGGCAATACACGGTGTTTTCCCAGGATTGTAGAGGCTAGAGGCAGAAAAGACCTTTTAGGTCTTTGAATTCTTCCAGTTCTTCCATTAGCCAATGCAGAATTATTGTCCACAATTATATATGTATTTATATATTCTGCAGTTCTTTGCCACTCATTATGTCTCAAAGGATGAGCTTCTACAACTTGAGAGAGACTGTTCCACCCCCTAATAGTAGGTGTCACCCTTATGAGATTTTCCTGGACATTCAGCTGTAAATTGCCTGTGCCCCATTTCATCCCACAGAACATATGCCAAGCGGGATGATCATTTCTGTTTGCATTGTTCTGTGCATTTCTTGCCATTAGGAATGTGCAAAAAACAATTTGGTTCATTTTTATAGCAATTTAGAATATTACCAATTTAAATGCAAACTTCTTTGGAACAATAATCAGAGCCGTAAATAAGCTGTTTGTCTAACACCAATGAGGAGGCTCATTGTGAGCAGCAGCATGTATGTATTAGTGGTGTAATTAAAATATCAATTACGCTGTGTTGACAGTTTGCCAAATAGCTGGCTTTTGTGCACAGTAAACTTAATCACTCCTAAACCTACTCACAAGGCCTGATGCAATCTTGAAACCGAACTAGTCCAAAATAACAACAGCATTTGTTAAAGCACAGTTTCAGTATTACTCTACATAATGGTGCAACACTCCAAGTGCATATTTGGTATCGTGTTTGGAAAATTATCTTTTAATGTACAATTTGTATTGCTGCGAAATGTCACGTACTCTGTAAACGCCTCACTGACATAAAACCCAAGATTTATTTCAGTCAATTGTGTTTCCTATGTCAGGTTGATAATGAGAAGTCTACTTTATGTGTGTGCTGTTTGTGTCTGGTTTGAAATTTGGGATTTCACAAAAGACGGTAGCATAAATAAAACATGATATAAATTAAAAATGTTGTGGAAAATAAAATCTGTGAATTACTGTAGCAGAGAAGATAATACAGCAGGAAGGAGATTTTCAGGAACAATATAAAGTGGCTGGAAATATGCACAGTAAATATGTTTAGGGTGTATGGGAGCCATTTCTAATGAATTTAAAATCCATGTGTATGATATATATGAGTATACATGTATATACATACATATACTTATATGAATGCTTATAACTTTGCTAAACTTAAACACTTTAGGCTGCAATTTTCTATTTTTCGTTGAGTAGCTTTAATGCCTCCATGCTTTGAAACAGGGGCTTGAAATTCAGAAGGGGGTTGCCCTGGCATCAGGGACAGGCCTTTTGCCATCCCAATTTATGAGCCTCTGAAAATCTCAGTTCACACCTGCTTAGAAGAGAAACTGTGGAGTTTGGTAGCTAAATTCTCTGAAGAGTCTGCTTCTACTGAGCATGCTCCATCCCCTCACAGCTCCTGTGTTCCGACTGGGCTGCACACGCACCATGCCATCGCCACACACCAGCTGAGCATGCTCCATCCAGCAGGAGCTGCATAGGCTGAGCAGGACTTTTCCTGCAGTTGTTCCACCCAGCTGCCAAGGATTGTGGTGGTACCAGGCACTGGAACTGAAAGCAGGGAGATTGTCTCTCCTGTGCGCTCAGTGTCCCCCTGCTGGAGCATAGGGCGGACTGGAGAAGGAGGAATCAGTCTGACTGGAGTACTGAGGGGTGAGGACCTGGGTGGCGAGGGGTGTGACTGGGACAAAGAGCTGTAAGATAGTGAGGGTGGGCTAAGACAAGGGGCTGAGTGGAGTTAAGGATCTGAGACTGGCATGAGGACAGACTGGATGGGCCAAAGGCAGAAGGTATCGGACGTGGGTGGGGGACTCTTTGACCACTAAGTACACTCCCTTCAGAACCTGGAGTAGAACTCAGGATCCCTGAGTCTCATCATTCCTCTGCCATCAGCAAATACCTGTGAAACCTGCTGGCAAAATCTGTGGCTCTGTTTCCTCTAATGGCTGGCCCACATGTAGGATGACTACTAATGTCACCAGTTACTCTGGTAACACAAGTAGCAGAGGTGTGTGCTGTGGATCTAAGTGTCCTAATCCGGCTGATGAACCATATGGGAGTTCCACATGGAATTTCTATTTTTTTTCAAATCTAGGAAATTACATCCAAAAAACCTACATTAAAAGAATGATAAGGTTTCAAAGTCAAGTACTCAAAAGTTAGAAATTGCCAGCTTTTAAGGTTGTCCATGCAATCTTAATTCAGCCCCCTTGTGCATATGCATCATAGTGCATTCAGTCTTTAATTACATGAACACATACCATTTGTAATTAAAGACTGTATCATAATTTCCTCCGTCAAAGATGACAGTGTCATACTGATGTCTAAGAGTTTCAGGTTCTGGAATTTGCATACTCTGTTTTCATACTCTATATTTTAACTATAACCTCTTTGGGAACAATAAATAATGGTGGCAGCAATTTGTAGTTTTTCAAAGGCAAGGACTAAAAGGGAAGTCTCATCAGAAGTTAGCTGCAGTATATATGGGGCCAAAAGATGTTTCTAAAGTGTTTAATATCTATAGACAGGAGTATTTTGTTTGTTTCTAATGGGGGATCCCTTTGGCTTCACTAGTAATTTCCAGATGACAATAACCCCAAAGGCTGAGAGTCTGAGCATTATACTGTATCCTACTTCCACTGACTATATGCCATTTGTGTAGAGAGGAGGAGGGTATTGGCACAATTGTGCAGTGTGGAATAAAGTTGCTATTGCCACTTGTCTGGGGCAGCTGGCTTTCCCGAATGCATGGCGCTCCCACGCCATCCCACAGTCTGTGCCACATATTTTGTTTGTTTGTTGTCCTTTAACTTTTATGCCACTCTCTCCCCTTTGATGTACATCTCTACCCCCATCTAACTTGACCCGATATAACACAAATTCAAATATAATGTGGTAAAGCAGTGTCCGGGGGGGGGGCGGGGCTGCGCACTCCTGCGGATCAAAGCAAGTTCGATATAACGCGGTTTGACCTATAAAGCGGTAAGATTTTTTGGCCCCCGAGGACAGCATTATATCGGGGTAGAGGTACATTAGATACCATGGAAATGATGTTATTTTATGGGTGGAGCTCTGTGGCATGCACAAATGTCATATGAAGTCAATATAAGTAATGGTTTTAATTTGTGTCATGACCTCATATATGAGATAAAGATAGCTTTTTATATTCCCGTATGTATTTGTTTACACTATTGTAACTCAACATATAATCTATTTTAACTGCAATGGGCAGTCGGAGTAGAATAATTTTTAACTTCAAACAGCATGATCTCACAGACCCAGAAAGAGCTGAGCTTTTGTAAATAACCACGCAGTGTAACTGTGGGTATTCTTTGATGACTCCCGTAACACTCTTGAAAATCTGCTCTGCAAATGTGTTACAGTTGATCTTTAATTATTTCATCTGAAAATTATTTATCTCTTTGCTCACAATTGCCTCCTCTTAGCATCTTATCAAGTTGGACTGTTCACAATATTTACTCCTCATTCCTGAAGATGATCTGAGTTTACATGCCAAAAAGCAAGGCTAAAAACTACTTTTAGACTTGTTTCCAATCAAAATATACGTTGTGTTAAATTGCTTTCTTCCAACCTTCTTTATGCAGGTTTCATTGGTAATGAACAAATGTTCTTGCAGTAGTTTGTTTATACAGAATATGGAATCACAGCCTGCATGCCATCCCTACAGTTGAATTACTGCTAAAATATAGGCTAAAGAACACAAAGGAATGGAAAATTCCATGGCTTTTGTTTCAGACATAGGGGTTAGGATGACTGTACAGTGATGTAGGTGTATGCACACTGAATACCTCTATTTTTATTTAAATGTGAACCATTTTTAGCGGCAAATAACAGAAAGTGCTTACAATAAAAATAATAGGCTGTAAAATGCTTTGTTATGCAATGAGTAGATCAGAGAGCTGCATCAGCCACTCTTCAAATGCTCTTGGTGAACTGAGAAATAGGTTCTAATTTGTAGGTAAGACTTTTCTTAGCTGGTAAATATAAAGGGCTAAATCCTAACCTCCTTACTCCATTTTTACCCTGTCCATGGCCTCAGTGGGGGCTTATTTTCACAGTGTAAAGAGTAAAAAGCAAATATTTGGCCTTGGAAAATATTAACTGAAGTCAGATTTTGCCTATATGCTCGGGGTTCTACTGATCGCCATATTTGGGGTTGGGAAGGAATTTTCCTCCAGGGTAGATTGGCAGAGGCCCTGGAAGCTTTTCGCCTTCCTCCGCAGCATGGGGCAGGGGTCGCTAGCTGGAGGATTCTCTGCTGATTGAAGTCTTTAAACCACAGGATTTGGGGACTTCAACAGCAGAGTCAAGGGAAAGGGGTTGGGACGGCTTTTGTGGCCTGCATCATGCGGGAGGTCAGACTAGATGATCATAATGGTCCCTTCTGACCTTAAAGTCTATGAGTCTATGAGATTTCTCCTTTTGAGTCCCTCAAATCTGTGCCTGCATTTTGCATCTACAATTAAATTGTGGGTGCAAATCTGAGTATTTTCAGCTGTAGCCAACTATCTATCTGCAGATGGAAAATGTTCAGGCCCCAAATGGGAGGCCAGGACTCAACCTTCCCAGAGTACACCGTTCCTGAATATCCTACTTCATGCATCAGTGGCACAGATCGAAATGGTTTAAGTCTATGTGGATCAGAAAAATCAAAGCTACCTTTTAAATAAAGAATCCTGTTTGAGTCCTGCCACTGTATAAAAAAAAAAAAAAAAAAAATGTGGCATGCAGTGTCAAGAGAAATTACGATGATTGCTACAGATAACAGCTCGTCATCCAGAGAAAGATATGTTTCCATACCATCTGATGCATGGCAGGAAGCCAGCTGGTAATGTTACGAATCCGAATGTTTCACTCTGACTCTGTTGGTTATAAAGCGTCCCATAATGCTGTATCTGGCTATTATATTTGTGTCTCAGCTCTACAGAATCCCATTACTATCCTTCCGTTTATACCATGGAAATTGTTTGGTTTCTCAGAACTGGCTTGCGGAGAACGTGGGATTGTATTGCTGCAGTTCTTCAACATCCATAAAAATTCCCAGTGTCGTACTTCTCACTGATCTCTCGCTGCTGTGGGCATTTCTCATTATAAAGTGAGATGCACTAGTCAGCTGTTACGCACTTTTGCAGGAGAGTCACAATCTTCACTTACGGTCCTGCATTGCAGCCAGTGATGCAAACCCCAAACTCCGGATGGGGACAAAGAGGAAGTAGTATTGTTGAATCCCTGTCCCTCAGCCTTCAGGTGTTGCTGAAGTTGATTATAGATGCCGCATAGTTGGGGTTTAGAGGGCAGGAGGGCTGCCCTTCACAGCATCTCCTGCCAGCCAACCCATGCAGTGGCATTGGTGATGGGGCCCTAAAGGGAAGCATTTGCCTTCAAGAAGTATGTTGCAGCCATACCCATAAGCATGAGATTTGGAGACTCCGACTCAAGTTAGAATGGCTTTCTGTAGCAGCAAGGCATGGTCAGGATGGGTGGATCTTTGGATTCCCGGCAATTTGTCTTCTCTTTCCCACACAAAAACACGCACGTTGACACCACAACACAGACTGAAATGCAATAGTCACTATAGTATATGAATATTAATAAAAGCTTTATTTTTACTGAAAGCTCTGGCAAGTGAAGTCTTCTCTTAGAGCAGGTGCAGTATGGACCAGATCTCCCCTCCCCACCCTCCTTGTGAGCCTCACCTCTGCTTGTGTGAGCCCTGCAAGGCTCCACAAACCAAGTTTCTTTCACTGGGATTGGACATTAGGTCAAACTCTGGTAGTTATCAAGGAAACTTGGGTCCTGCAGAACATGAGCTTCCCAACTCCCACCTAGCATAATCCTGAATGTGCTCATGACGCTGTGGAGACTCTCATGGTGTGCAGCTTCTTTGCAACCCCAGGAGGTACACTGGCTAACTAGCTCTGCAGGTAAATGGAGGCCTGCCTTCCACTGACAGCAGGACCTGGGCCCTTCTGTTTCCTGGCTCCTGCTCTCCTGTGTGTGTGAGCACTTCATGTTCCCCACATATTCAGGAGAGGCAGCAACCCTTGCCTGGTCACTCTCCTGCCCCCAGGATTCTGGGGAAGTGACAAGAGCTAGCTGCCCCTCCCCTTTGAAATTCAGAGACTAAGAGGGCCACCAAGCCCAGCATGGGGGGAGGGGAGCAAAGGGAAATCATGTCTCACTGATCTCTTAGAATTCTTCTAACGTGTCGATAAAGTAGTGAGTTAAAGGAGAAGTTGGCATGATTTATTTAGACATCCAAAAGGCTTCAACAAGGTCACATTCAAAAAGTCACTAAAGAAATGAAGTCATCATGGGATGAGAGGCAAAGCATTGTCTCGAATCAAAAAAAGGGTCAGGACACAGAAAACAAAGAGTAGAATTAAGTGGTCAGTTTTCATCATGCCAGAAGGTTAACAGCAGGTGCTTCAAGGTTCTGTACTAGGTCCTGTGAATTTCAGGGAGTAGTGAGGAGGTAAAATCTGCATGTGACACAAAGTTATTTAAATTACTCAGGACGAGAGAGGATTGTGAAGAACTTCAGAGAGACCACGCAAAGCGAGGTGAATGGGCAACACAATGGCAAATGGTGTTCAGTGCTGATAAATACATAGTAGGGCACATTACATGGAAAATTTTAACCTACACATACACCTTATACGGTTCTAAATTAATTGTAGCAGCTCCAGAAAGAGACCATGACATAACTGTGGCCAGCTCAATGGAGACCTCTGCTCAGTGTGCAGCAGCAGTCAGAAAAGCAAACAAGAGGTTAGGATACATAAGGAATAGGATGATGAATAATACAGAGATGTTATATTGTATTTGATATTATAAATCTGTGGTACACTGTGTGCAGGACTAGTGTGCAAAACTGATTCAATCTGGCAATTCCCATGTTTGTACTTAATAATGACTTTTAGCAAAACAAAGTATAGAATACATAAAGCCACTGTACATGGTCTATATCAATCCATATCTCATTTAGGCCATTAGATAATGCTTTGATCCTATTAATTTGCCCTAGATCCTTGTTAGCCAAGGTGACTGCGTCAGTACTGACTATGCTGTAATTTTCTACATAGTTACACTAACTGAAGTTGTCTGTGTAATTTTTCCCTTCCATCCAAGTCCTAGCTCCTTTGATTCTTCTTTTCAGTTGAGGGAAGAGAGGAAGGGAGAAATGTGGGTGCATTTCCAGATTAAACCTGGTAGCTTTCTATGCAAATTATCTGTTTGTCTTATCAATGTTGTTTTATCTAAGGCAAAGAGGTTGATCACATTAGTGCATCTGGCTTGCATGCACAAAGCTGGTCTCCTGAAGAGCTGAGCTTGTATTGCTAATACGATGCAGGTTTCATTTTCTGTTTGTCGAGAGCAACCACCTTTACCTTTGCCAGCCCACCTGCTCAATTGCAGAATGCTTCTGCTCAGAGTTGGAAACTGTCCTGTGTGCAGCTCTTAGGTCTTATCTATTTGAGCTTCCATGGCATTTCTCCAACCCTGTCTTGGTTTTCTGTGGCTGGCCTTGATTCTTTCTCTGATCACTTTAGCAGTGTATGTTTTAGTTGTAGGGCCCTGTGCGGATACAAAAATTTGGCTTTGCATCCGATGCGCATCCACGATAATTAACTTATATCGGATCCACACTCGACCTTTTATATGTACCTGCACCAGCACCCTATCTCACTGTTAGATCCCTGCGCAGATACAAATATTTGGATCCCTGTCCAATCCACAAAGATGATAAACAATACAACTGCATCTCTGGATGCAGATATAAAATGGATATCTGCAGATTTGCAGGGCTTACTTAGTAGTCAGTCACTACAGTCTACAGACCCTTGGCCGTCCAGTGAGCATTAATTTAGGGTAGGATGCTGATGACCTGCCTGTCATAAACTGGCTTTCCTTTTTAAGAAGAGTCTTGTTTGTGTTTGCAGTAATGTTGAATTGAGTTGAGTACAGGTTAGGCTGAGCAAAGGGCTAGAGAACGGTATTGGATGGAAGGGGGAATAGGTGAAAGGCGACTTACCAGAACAAACTCTGCCCCTATGGAATCAGCGCAACCCAGCGAGCATAGCTGGGAAGGGTCACAGCTCAGTCTCTAGGGTGTGGCTGGCACTATCTACTTAACACAAATGCTGAGCCTTCACTTTGGGGAACTCTGTTACTTTCCAAGGTTCCCCACTTTCACTGGACTTGGAGTAACGAAATCCCCTGCCACTCTTGATTGCCCTGACGGTGGCATACAAGGTGCTATCTGTTTGAAGCTCTCCCCTTGCCTGGCACGGCTACCTCTGTATCATTATCATAACGGTTGCATTTATTTTTAGAACAACAAAAACTGAGAGTAGTAACTGACCTTGCCAAGGAACCCAGCACTATAAGTGTTCAGAACATTATGGGCCAAAGCTTCAGCAACGGGCCTTGTCTGAGCAGCTCTGCATGGACACTGAGCAGATAGCGCAGAGCATCCTCCCCATGGGCAGAAAACTGGCTTTGGAGCCATTCTGTTGGGGTTTCTTAGCTAGTTGGCAGAAGCAATGCTTTGCACCCTGTATCTACCCACGCCACAGGATGAAGGATGGGAAGATCTGCTCAGCTGCCCCCCGACCCCTTTCTCCCCTGCCTTCTCTTGCCCTCATGCACTGCAGTTCAAGGAGCATGTGCAGAGCTGGGCCTTGTGCTTTTCATGGATTCATCACTCCTCACGGCTTCCACAGGTCCTGTTTCCCCTTTGCACAGCAGACTCCCAGCAGTCCCATGGCCAGTGGGCACTATGCAGCTGCAGAGATGGGACTCAGGTTTGCCCTAGAAACAAAATCAGAATGGTGGCGGTCTGGGCAGGGAGAAAATGGACTTTTGAAGGACTTTTAGACCCTCCCCTGAAGCAAATACTATTCTTTTGGTGCATTACCTGAGTCAAGAGACTATGAATGCAGTTGCAGGAAGTGTGCAAATGCAGTTTTCAACAAGTTCCTCTCCTATACAGGGCATTGCTGCTTTTGAGCTTATTCAGCATCCACCTGTCTTTTGATTAGGCAGTTATGGTTCTGTCACACTGCTTTATGAGGAAGTGATCCAGTTCCTGAGTGGATGAAATCCAAAGCTGAATACCAAGCAATATGTCCTAGGGAACTGCATTAATACCAAGTTAAAAGATCACATGCCGGCTGTTACTGCTTTTGTGTTACATATGATATGTGTGCGTGTCACTGAGCTGTATGGGTGCCCTGTAAACATTTCCTTTACTAGTCAGTCTAGTGAATATTTGTTTAGAAGTGATGATATTTATTGTTAGACCACCTGTTGAATGGTCTCTCCTAGAAAGTGATGGAAGCTCCAGCAATTGGGATATTTAAAACTAGGCAGGGCAAAAAACACGGATAACCAAGAATACTTCTGCATTGGCCCTTGGGGCTTTCAGAGAATTGACTAGATGAGCTCTAACAGATCTTTTCTATCTTTAATTTCTATGAAAGTAGGAAGGAATCCAGCTTGGTGACACAGAACCACATTTTGAAAACATAGTCTCTAAGGAATGATTGCATGCACAACGCAACTTCTGTGTGCAAATTATGGAATCTGCACAGGCAAAATATTTGTCCATGTAAATCCTGTCCTTTGCACAGACAGGTGATTTCATGCATTGGATCATATGCTTTCAAAAGCAGAGACAGTGTTGAGGCCTCTCTGAAAATTTGGATCTCGAGATCTATTATGGTTGATTGAAACTGGATTTTTTTTTTTTGAGTGATAGTTTTCCTTATTCGTTTTTGTTTTGCTTTCTCACTGAAGTAGAAAAGTCATATACAGTACAATGAATTTAGTTCAGTCAGCAACAACCCAGCCATGCTGATTTTTTTTCAAACCATTCAGAGAGGAGAAATACACGGAAGTGGTAGTGCCCATCTGGTTTTTATGTTGATCTTTGCCTGTTGTCCATGGATGGTCAAAAGATTTTAGTTATGACGGCCAGACTTCTGCTCTCACATCCTCAAGGTGAAGCTGGACTCCGATGTTCATCTCTGTCTCGGAGATTGTACATGTAAGCAGAGCGGAATATCCAGCCTGAGATCCATTGAGCAGATCCAAGAGCAGAATTATTGCATTGCATTTTTAATAATTTCATGGCATCTTTACCTTTTCTAATGGATCATATTGCATGGGAATATTGCAATATGGTTAGAAGAAATAGAGTGTTTGATCTGTTGTAGAAAAGGTGTTCACGCAGTAATGACATTACACTCATTTACCTGGCACGCTTTAGGAGTATGCAAATAATTAATAATATTAATAACTGAACTTTGACTATACTTAGATACTATGGATCATCAGGGGAAAATTAGGTGATTACAGTTATGTCAGAGCAAGCGGGTTCCTTTGTAATATGTAACCTATTGAAATGTAAAAATAGTGGATCATTAAAATAAGTATGTATCTATTAGATTTTATGGGCCTGATTCTTCTTTATGCTAAGGCTGCTTTACACTGCTCTGGCAATCTAAAGGGTAGTCTGAGTATAGCTATCATTTAATCTCATTTTAAGGCCTCTTTACACAGCTAGGGTGAAGGAAAATGGCATTATGTAAATGAGAATCAGGTCTACTGTTTAACTTAAAAGCATTTGCCTAACACATTTGTTCCCTATATTTATCAATTGTTGTATATTTAATTATATAACACATGTATAGTAGACTGCTCAACCAGTCACAATTCAAGGTAAAAATAATGATGGTCAGTGATGAAATTACTTATATGGTAACTCGTGCGTTTCTTGTTTATGAGGTTTCAACTGCATTCTGTTAGTAAACTCAGGCTTTTGGACTCAGAGATCATTAACCAAGCATACTGTGTTACCATATTTACAGGAAGCACTCCCAAGTTGGTGTTAAGATGAGATGTGCTTTCTGGCCTCTCACCATTGTATTGTGATCTGTACAGCCATGTGCTGTGAGTGTCTTCTGCTCTGAGAACTCTCTGTCCAAATACCCGTAGCAAACCGTATCCACCCAAGCTCTTCATATGCATGGGGAGCTCTGAGTGAGTGTGCTTTTACAGGGCTGTGTTTCAGCAGGAAGTGTAAAATTGATCCTGCAGGACCCCGTTCAGTGCCAGGATTCCTCGAGTTTCATGGACTCACTCACATAGAGAACCAGTTGCAGCTGGAGACAGAGAATGCGGCCAGGCTAGATTACAGCAGCATCAGTACTGTTTAGTATACAAATTATTCCTTGTTGTTAGCTGAGTAAATGAATTACCCAAAACACTGCCTCAGCCTCTAAAGAAATACCACATGGCACCAGGAGACAAAGGCCCAAAGTGCAGGTGAATCTAGGAAAAGATCAACTACATTTCTCATGTCTGTGGACAGCAATTCTAATTTCTGCAAGGATAACGGTAAACTAAATATGACTGTGACAAAGCTTGTGCTACTGCAACATGTAAATCTCTTCCTTCCTCTTCCTTCTCTCCCCCTTCCCCCCCCCCTCTACACACACACACACACACACACACACACACACACACACACACACACACACACACACACGCCATAGGGAATGCTAAGGAGACCTGGTAGTGATACAGACAGCAATTTGAATAGTGTATAAATGCCATAGTGACTAGAAAAATGGACAGTTAGCAAAAACACACACACACACATATATCACTAGTTTTGTAGCTATTACAGGAGTGCTGAATATATACAATACCTTCCATACTGGGGAGGCCGAGGAGGAAGGGAAAAAGCTATGAAGAAGTCAAGAAAAGATGTGAGGATCACTGAGTCCCTAGGACAACATTTTATTTATGAAGGACAGATTTCTCAGATACAGGGCCGGCTCCAGGTTTTCTGCCGCCCCAAGCAGCAAAAAAAAAAAAAAAAAAGCCGTGGCAGCGCGATCGTGCCGCTCCACTCTTCGGCGGCAATTCGGCAGCAGGTCCTTTGCTCCGAGAGGGACTGAGGGACTTGCTGCCGAAGACCCGGACGTGCCGCCCCAATAGCAGACGGAGTGCCACCCCTTGGTATTGGCCGCCCCAAGCACCTGCTTCTTTAGCTGGTGCCTGGAGCCGGCCCTGCTCAGATAAGACCAAGAATCAAATGGCCAAGTAAAGGGAAATGTCAAGCATGAGTAGAGAGATGCCCAGCATTTGGGCAAACTGCACCAAGCTCAACCACTTTGTAAAAATGAGCTACAGCAGGGGAGTGCCCAGGTCAGTAATGCGCGGCTTCCTCTGTGGAATGGAACGAACTCTTCATAAACACAGTGGACAAAGAAGCTGCATTTTTTTTAAATGGTCAATAAAATGATGCACAACTGCTCTGTATGTGACATACAAAATAAACACAAGAGTCCACATGAATGTAACAAACTGACCTAGAGTGGCTCAAAGAGAGAATAAAGTTGGAAAAGTCAAAGGTGAGCGTCTATAGAGAGCAACAAATTCTAGACCTGGATGTGTGTGAAGTGTTGCTGTTGTATAAAGGCAAAGCCTTAGAACAAGAGCTTGTGGTTGTACATCAAGGAAAGTGACCACTCTTGGGCTTATACACGTGTGAAGTGCTTGGCCTAGTTAGCAGGGTGTATGCCATAACTCTAGTAAGAAATGCAGCGCAGGCATGAATGAGCTAATCATATGGTAGGAAGATACATTCAAAAGAAAAGGCTGTCTTCAGGTGACATGCGAGATCTGGTTATGGGAGAATGCAGAACCCATTATACACAGCAGCTACCAGGTTCCACAAGCTTTGTAAAAGAACCTTGAGGAGGAGCTGCAAAACATCACAGCAGATGTCATCACTGGTGTAAGAGCCACTCCTTAGTAGACTTGGGTTCTCTCCTTCAGCCTTGTCTATGCTACCGCGGTAAGTTGACCTACATTACGCTACTCCAATCATGTGAATAACATAACTGAAGTCGAGGTAGCTTAGGTTGACTTACCGTGGCATCTACACCATGCTATGTCGATGGGAGACGCTCTCATGCTGACTTCCCTTACTCTTCTCGGGGAGCTGGAGTACCGGAGTTGAACAGAGAGTGCTCTGAGATCGATTTAGTGAGTCTTCGCTAGACCCACTAAATCGATACTTGCAGCAGTGCCGATCTACCGGTAAGTGTAGACATGGCCTGAGTAAATTTGGAGGAAATAAGGGGGGGGACTAATGCTTTTTATGAATCCCAAGGAGCTAAACAAGAACTTTGAAAAGGAGCATTTGTACATGCCACTAGGAACAAAATGTTTGCTGTGATGGCAGGAGCCAAACTCTTTTGTAAATTAAAATACATTGACAAGGTTTGGGCAGTGTCAACATCTGTCAACATTACTTTCAATATGTAATTTGTCAGACACTGCTTCTGCAGATTGCCTTTTGGAATATGGTAGGCATCGGAAGTGTTTTGTCGCATAATATTGCAGGTGCTAGAAGATCTTGCAGGAGCAAAAGGGTATACTGCTGACAACAGTCTTGGGCCACACAGCTGTTGGACACCAGCCACAACCAAAGAGAGTACTTGAAAATGCAGGAAGAGGAAACCTTAAGTTGAACAAGGCCATTGTGTCAATTTCAAATGACTGAAATCACCTGCTTAGCAGAGAAAGTGACCACAAAGGGAATAATGCCTGAAGACTCTAGTCTAAGGTGTGAGTTATACTGAGCACATAGAGATGGAAAGATAAAATGGGAATTCAAAGACCACAGGCCATGCTGAATTATACAATAAGTTCATATCCAGCTATGCAGGTCTCTCTGAGACACAAAATGGGCATGGATGCCAGAGGATGAAAAAGAGTTAAAGTATTTGAAGCATGTACTGACACCACCACCAGTGCTTCAGTTCTTTGATTCATTGTTAGAGCTGTATTAGTACAGAGATATGGGACCAGATGGCTGTAAGTTAGGCGAACTATGACAATGGTAGACAAAATTATGCACAGATCAAAAATGAGCTGCACATGTCAGTACAAAACTCTGTAATTTTCTCTATGGTTCAAGCTGTAAAACTGAAACTGGCCATAAGTCACTGATTGCAGTGCATAAGAAAGGGCTTGAAGAAGCACCAGCAAGGATACAGTGATTATTTTTGGGAGATCACTACAGTTCAAGCCAGGATATCACCTCTTAATTGCAGTAGTGCTATCAAGAGTATATGCTCCACTGCTGACCCACAAACAGATGATCTGGAACAAATAGTATCAATACATAAAAGCATGATAAAATCATCATGTGCTGTATCACTAGAAATAAGGGTTGAACTGCAGAGAGCCAGAGATTAAACACAGTAATTAATAGAAGCATCCGTGTTTCCCACTGGCTTATTCCCAATATAAAAATTAATCTTTATTGATTTCAGAAGTACTCATGGAAAATACAGTAATTCCCACAGTGGCCAGAAAGAAAATATTGAAAAGAGTAAATGAAAGACACCTAGGAATGACTCAGGCAAACAGAAAAGCTGCAGATGTTGTATTCTAGTCAGAAATGAGCAGTGATATTGAGGAAATGGTGAGGAAGTTTAGAACCTGCCTGTGGCACAAAGACTGAGAGCAGTAAAAACCTATGATACAGTTTGAAAAGCCTTCAGTCCAATGGGACAGAGTGGGAATTGATTTGTTCACTACTTGACCATCTTATCATAACAGACTTTTATCACTAATAGTGACACGTGAAGATCACAAAGGTCGATTTATAATCCGATTTGTTAATTCCATCTTTTTATGTCATAGAATTCCAAGGACTGTAATGACAGATAATGGATCATAGTTTGAAATCAGATAATTCCTGGGCATTGCTAAAACTTAAGAATTTCATCATGAGAAATCTAGTCCTAGATACCCACAAGTAAACAGCACAGCAGAATGTGGAGTCCTACAGTGAAGAACTTGCTCAGAAAAGCAAGTGATGGTGTGTGTGTGTGGGGGGGGGGAAATCTACATTTAGCAACACTCTACAAAGCAACATTGCTTCAGTATGAAAAATCACCATCACAACTTCAATGTAACAGACATATATTTACTTGATTACAAGATAAAACAGAGGAGACAAATGTGGTCTAGGCAAAGAGATTAGACAATTCAGACAGATACAAAAATATAACACAGGGACTTTTACCACAGTTAAAAAACAAAGATTCTGTTAGATTTTGGCAAGATGATTGCTGGCCAGACCAATTTATGGAGAGTAAAGAAACAGTACCTCATATTTATTAATAACTGAAAGTGGAAACATTTTACAACGGAATTGTAAATGTATGCTAATAGTACTTGGGAACACTATTCAGGACTGTGAAAGAGACTGAATAGACTGTTAAAGGCATGAAAATGCCTAAAAGTTGCTTTGCTTTACAGTAGTTCCAGAAGACTGTTAAAGTAGCCAAAAAGATTAATTGAAACCTGTTGATGAATATCATTAATGTTATTACTTTTTTTGTTTAATCACTGTACTTTATTTTGTTGAGTCAAGGAATTTGGCAAACATCTTTAAAAAGGGAAGGTGTCGTAACTGTCTAAATATATGGCACATCACCATAACATCTAAGTGCCTCACAAATATTCAGTAGCTTTTCCTCACAGAAGAGAGGAAAGTAATTATTATAGCTACTTTACAGATGGGGGAATGAGGTGCAGATATGTACCTGATTTTTGTCCAGGGTCAAGTGATGGTAGAGCTGGGAACTAGACTCAGGTCTAGTTGTTTTGGGTTGTTGTGTTTCTTACACTCACCTTAAATGGCAGGAATATCATAGCTTGTCTGTTTCCCTCCGCAATCAACAGATTCCATTGTTGTGATAAACTGCTTGGCCTTTGATCTCCTGATTTATCCACTTGCTAATCAGATTACCCCATAAAACAGAGGGTCAACAATATGATCACTTAAACAAACAAATCAGTTGTCTAATATACATGGGAATGCACAGATGGAGAGTTTGCTGTAAAATCTCCTTATTTCTCGGGGAATGAGCCCTTTGACGTGAAACTATGGTCTGAAAATGACTACGTAAAAACAGCATTTTCTTACTCAGCAGTTCTGACCCCTCTGAGAATCATTCATCTTTCTACAAAGAACAGCACAAGGCCTAAGGCGGGACCTAGGTGACCAGCACCAGACAGCTTGAGTGAGATCTCAGTGGTATGCAGGCTTCGTGCTGGCCCTTTGCGGAGGGCTATGTTGCACCCTGTGTATATTCAGCTGCCTTCTTTATTGCCAAAGTAATGTTTTTCTCCCATTTGCCCTTCAGAGGCCATAGACGTAAAGGAGAGTGAATTGGGATGTGCAGTGCAGCATCAACAGAATTGTTAACTAAGGCCCTGATTCAGCCAAATGCTAAGCACATGGTTGCATCTCATTGCTTTGCTGATAGCTCAGTGGTTTGAGCATTGGCCTGCTAAACCCAGGGTTGTGAGCTCAATCCTTGAGGGGGCCACTTAGGGATCTGGGGCAAAAATCAGTACTTGGTCCTGCTAGTGAAGGCACGGGGCTGGACTCGATGACCTTTCGAGGTCCCTTCCAGTTCTATGAGATAAGTATATTTCCATATATTATATTATATAGGAGTGGATCTTAATCGTGTGCTGAATTGCTTTGCTGAATCATGTCCTTAGTACTGATTGCAGAGCCTATTTCACCGGCGAGGATAACTGGGTCTGAAAGAATCCTGTTTGATTCTCAGTTCCCATGCCGAGTTTACAGGAGTTGCAGTTAGGGGGAAAACATCATTTAATTTATAAATTGAGTAACTGTTATATGGTGCCACTGAGAAGCAATAAACATGGAGCCCCACAATGTCATTTTTACAGCCACTTTTCACAGTAGAACCAAATGTTAAATAAAAATTGTCTAAATTAAAAAAATAAAAGCACACAGAATTATACAGTACTTGATAATTATTTTTTAGTGCTGCTGCTAAAAATGCCCTCTGAAAGGCTGCAGAATGCTGCTGGACTCCCACACATCAGGATTTTATTTCCAGCTGATTTTATTTACTTATTTTGGCTGGTCCAGGTCTACAGAGTGGAGAGTAAATATGTACAGTGAAATAGCGACTGATGATGTCTGAGCTACTCACTTGAGGTCTCACCCACCACCAAAGCGAGCGACTAGGAACTGCCGGTTCCTGTGTATGCTAGTGCCTTGCCAGTCAGTTTGCCAGGATCTTTGGGATTCTTCTCAACTGAAGGCAAGACTTTCCTCGTGATCTTCATGGTGGCTGGCACTCTGTGGTGAAACGCAAACACCTGTGGCCTTGTATGCTGCCTACCAGAACAATTGACTCCTTCCTACCAGGAAAATCCGTTCCTGGCAATATTTTGTTCAGAAGTGCTGAGCACCCACAGCTTCAGTCAAAGACAGAGGGAACTGCACGTGCTCAGCAATTCAGAAAATCAGGTCCCAGAAATTCACCATTTGTGTCTGAACACAGATGCAGGCTGCCCAACCAGCAAGTCCTTTTGCAGCTCACATCAAATCTCGTGGTCCCAATCATTATGCACTGGATCCTGCAAGACACTCAGCACTAAGGCCGTGATCCAGCAAGGTGCTTACTTGCTAAACACGTAACAAATCCGAGTGAAGTCAGTGGGCCTATTTATGTGCTTACGTGCTTTGTTGAATTGGGACTGCAGTGCTCTGTACCATGCAGGATCAAATCCTAAACCAGTGCACTAGGTTTCTGGGTCCATTCAAAGCCAAATGCCAGGCAGGCACAGGCACAAAGCCCAAGTAAAGGTGCTTTGTGCGGGGGATCTCTACAGGGCATGTGGTGATAGATAGAGCCTTTGCCCAAGGAGCAGAGCTCCAGCTCAAACGCTCTGCAGCCATTACTACTGCCCACAACTACTGTGTTGGATTTGGGGCTGTGGACACACAGGACTTGCCTGCCACCCATGCAAGCACGTCCTAGGTCTTCTCTGCACTGTCACCGAGGGAGCTGGCACAGAGCATCCTCCACAGCATGGAGGGGGTATGGAGCTCCTGATAGTGACCTCCCTATATAGCTGTGCTCCATTGAGGTCCTTCTGCAGTGAGGGTACGGGGATTAGTAGATATGGCCCTGGCTGCTTGGGAAAGCTGTAGCGCTGGAGCTGCATTGTATGTAAATGTGACAGTGTTTGAAATGGTGCCAGTCCACATGTTCAAAGCAAAACAGTAGGAGAATAATATCTGCACAATGTTAATTATGACTTTTGAAGCTTTGCCTAATTACCTTGCCTCTCTTAAGGCAACGACACAAATATTTATGAGTGGGACTTTTTATTCTCATTGTAATCAGTGACATAAATAGGTAACACCTTTATAAAGAGTTAATAAAAATGTGTAAACATAGGATAGAGCACAAAATATTGAGCAGTGTGCAGTAAAACATTCCAATATTTATTGTTTTAATTGAATATTCATGAGATGCCAATTTAAATTACAGTTCACAACTGTTGCTGTGTCTAATGAATAATTTAAACAAGTGTGGCCAAAGAGATTTCAACGCTGCATTAGCAAACTGCAAGGGATTAGCAACAGAGAATTTATAATTAGCTTTGTATATCCTATAATAAATTCATTGGAAAGATGGTTTTAATTATCCCACATGTTAATTTGGAATACAGTGCATTAATTTTTGACTGAAAAGTAACCCATTTCTCCCAGGTAATATTTTTCTCTCCTTTAATTTTCTAATAATTTTGAACAATCTGCTTCTCAAATTCAACAAGTTCCATCTGCAGAATGGCTGCAGTAATTGCAGGTCTTTTACAATCATAACTGGCACTTATACAGTGCTTCTCCTCCAACCATCTCAAAGAAGAGGAGTAAGCATAATTATTTCTTTTTACAGCTTGGGGAAACTGAGTAACAGTTTGAGATTAAGTCACTTGCCTAAGGTTTTACTGACAGTCAGTAGGAGAGATGTAAATAGATACCAGAAGCCCTGCTTTATCCATTCCCAGGCCCACGTTATATCCACTTGGCTGTGCTGGTTCTTTGGTACAATTATTGCTGGTCGAGAAATATTTTATTATCCTGCGAAAAATTTCAATTGTCAAAAAACCAAAACCCCAAAACCAATTTTTTTCTGCCAAAATTGTTCAATTTTTTGGTGCTGAAAACTGAAACATAATTCTCTTATTGGTTTTTTGAAGAAAACCTGAAATGTAATTGAAAACAGACCCAAAAAAGTCATTTTAATAATACAGTAATTTTAAATAATGGAATGAAAAATTGTCAGCGGCTCTAGATTCAATGTAACTATCCATCTGTTGTTGTGATATCTGAAATAGAGATTGGTTTGAGATTTGTTTAGTAGATTTTCTTTTCCTCCTCTCCTCCCGTCTGTCATTTTCAAGTCTTGGTTTGAGGAGGGCCTATCTGCTTTCTGGAAGGACTCACGCCTGCTGCTCCGCTCTTTGCATGCAGTTGGCTTATTGAGCTGCAGGCCATAGAAGAAGAGAACTTGAGGCTTGGCACAATGGAGTTGTGAAACCTGGCCCTGTGGTGGGTGGTTTATCGCTGTTGTGGCATGTTAATGAAGTATTTATTGTGGGATATTTGCCAGTATCACAGAAGGGACTGCCTTGCTGTTTTGACTACATTAAGATGTTCTATAAACACTGTCATGGAAGCTGCTCACCTCAAAGCTCAGTCCATGTGAGAATTGGCCTTATTGGAGGGCTGACATCTTAGCAGAGGGGGTTTAAAGCCTGGAGTAAAGTTATATGGCCAACATGCTGGGCCTTGGAATTATTCCTCCCTTCTTGTATTGGGATTAAGTTTTCATCAGAGGGTTGCATTCAGCAAGGTGCTGAGTTTTTCCTGGGCAGTACTGAATGCTTTCTGCTAACTGTGACAGTGATGGCAGTTGAGGGCACTGAGCAGTGCCCAGGAGTGGGCCTTTATTGTTTAGGATGTTGTGACTGTTCTAGTAGAGGAAGGGAACCCAAAGCTGTACATGAGAATCCCCTTTAACTGAATTTACTAAAAAAGTCAAGAAGTTTCTCAAGTTCCCAGAATCCCCGTTTTCTTCATCCAGGCAGATGGCGGCAGTGGGAAGGCACAGACGTCATGATCAAATTCAGTATACAAATACAGAGATCAAAGGGAAGAGATGTAAAAAGTGTCAGCCTCCAGGGCGCTCTGTGGCTTACCCAAGCATCAGCTGCTCCTGTCAATCAGGATAGAAAGAGAGGGAGTGGGTGAGACAGCAGGCAAGTGTACAGTGGCTTACAGTGCTTGGCGTTATGGGGAGTGTACTTGTTTTGTTATTATTTGGTTAAATTGGGGGCATGTATTTAATTTTATTTATTGAGATTTTAAATAATGAAAAGATGCATGTCCAAGGGCCTAAGTGCCCTAGCACATCATTAATGCAGTGAAATCCCAGCAGCATTCCAGTAATAATTTCACAAGAACTCAGCCAGACAGACACCCACAGAAGCTCCTTCCCAGCGCCTCATTGTTATGGAGAGCTCAACCTCAGCCCTCTATAAAAGACCTTTCAAACAGGTGGTGTTTCTTGCAGCCTGCTCAGAAAATCACCACATTTGGGCTATTTTGGACCAGGGTGTGAGGAGCAAGTTCCAGAGACTCTGAACCATCACAGAGCATGCCCTGCCAGCCGCCCTTCTCTTCTGTAATGAGGGAGATCCAGCTCAGGCACCCCTGCCGACTGCAGCTGTGGCAGTATGGCCCAGGGAGAGAGGCAGTCCCTAAGGTGGGCTGATCCCAGGCCATTTAGGGCTTAGTATGTCATGATCAACACCTTAAACTCCACCCAGAGACCAATGGGCAATCAGTGCAGATCTGGAGCAGTGGTGTCACATGCTCCCAGAGAGATGCCCCACTCAGTAAGCGAGCTGGTGGTTCTGCACTGGCTTCGGTCTCAGAACAATTTTAAGATGCAGCCCCACGCAGAGCACATTGCAGTAGTCTAATCTTGAGGTAAGAAATGTGGAACACCGGCAATGTCTGCATCCAAAAGGGAAGGGCAAAACCTCCTACTCACAGACAGTAAAAAGCTGACCGGGCTACTACTGTAATATGTTCAGAAGCTGGGGGTCTCAAATCACCCCAGCATTGCAAACCCTCAAAACTAATGGCAGACGTGCTCCCCAATCAAAAGGGCTGATACTACTGCTGTTCCCCCCCCACCCACCTGTATTACCTCATTCTTTCTGGGTATGCTCTTTCCAGTTATAAAGCCCTACTGTTTATATGTATGGAGACTGTTGTATCTTCTTAGGGCTGTATCCATTTTGAAAGCACGCATTGAAGTTCTGTGGACTGGGAGATATTTTAGAGAATCAAGATCCTTAGGCCAACATAAGGCAAAACATATTCAGGGCCTGGCATGACATGGCATGCATGTGCCTTTTGGTTTATAGTGAATGAAAGAGCTTCCCTTCCAGGTGCTATTGTTTAATTCCAGATTTTTAAGTTGATAAGATCTATGTGATGTATGATTTGATCTGGAATGTAAACATAGATTTGGCATGTGTCCTTAATATCTGATTGGATGGAAATGCAGTTGTGGTGTTGAGTGTGCCAATCTTTCTGAAATATTTTGGTGACACAATGTGCAAAATGAACAGGGGTAACTTTTCGAAGTACCCTAATTGAAATGTTTGTCATTGCCTTTGAGTTTTACCATATCTATTAACATGGCCCTCTGACATGTCTAATGTGGAGATACCGAGATGGAAATTTTCCTATTGTTCTCCTCTCCCTGGTGCACTGAAAAATAGTTATTCTGTCCTTTCATGCTTATAGTAATTCCTAATGAGTTTGGCCACTCTGGTTCCAAAATATTAACTGCGCACTACCCCAGATACTGATGTATTTTGGCACATTATAAATACTTAAATAGAGAGACTTCGCTGTTATTGGAATGACTGAGGCTTTAACTGGTGGCTTAATACACCTCTGTTTTGGATGCTTGGGTTTATTTAACATGATAAAACAATAATGTAGCCATAATGTAATACATTGTAGCTGACACTTATGGATCAAGATCCTCCTTCCAAAAATTTAATCCCAACTGGGAAAATCAAACCTGTAATAGGTCACATGTTGGTCTTAGTTTTCCCATTGGGATTAAATATTTGGGGGAGTATGATTTGGGAGCAAGTGTTTTTGATTACGTGAGTCCCATATGGTCACTGTGATTAATTAAAGATCTGCGCAAAGCACAGTTTTTGTTTTTATAATGAAGATCTAGGACAGAGCTAGGCATCCTTAGATCCAGTGCATTTCAAATCCCATGAAAAGCACACTCTGGCTTTCTTGATTTCATAAGGGAAAGAAAGAAGGAAGTTCAGGTGTTCTTTATCCCTCATAAAGAAGCAAGAGGGGCACAAGACCATTTTTATTAACAATCCTTTGCAGATCACCTTTAATATATTACTGTTAATGTCATGAAATATATACACCTCTACCCCGATATAACGCGACCCGATATAACACGAATTCAGATATAATGCGGTAAAGCAGCGCTCGGTGAGGGGGGGGCGCGGGGCTGCGCACTCCGGTGGATCAAAGCAAGTTCGATATAACACAGTTTCACCTATAACACAGTAAGATTTTTTGGCTCCCGAGGACAGTGTTATATCGGGGTAGAGGTGTACTATAACATATACAGGAGGCACAATGGGCCCTGTTAATGAGGCAATTGGGCCTTTAAAGATGGTATTTCTTGATGTTTTATGACTTTAACTGTGCAACCTTAATGTTACATTAATGTAGCTTTTTGCATTTACCATCATTTGTGTCTTCATTTACCCTAGCTCAAATAAAAATTAAAAATGTTTATCAGTTCTCATGATTCAGAGCAGAAACTGAAGTGGTCAGCAGCTGGGGTAAGAAGGTAGTTCTCATGCATCCCTTTTCCCTCCACTCTTGGGGTAAGTATTGTACATACAGGTGCATTGTGGGAGTTTTACACCTGTTAGAGGTATCCAGCATTGGCCATTGCCAAAGACAAGGTACTAGATTAGAGGAACTATTGATCTATTCTGCTATCTACTTATATGTCCCCACTCAGAGTAGTATTTGAGCACCTCAGAGGTATTAATTAATTTACCCTATGAGGTAGGCACATATCATTATCTCCATTTCACAGATGGGGAATTGAAGTACAGAGGTTAAGTGACGTGCCTTGAGACTCTCTGTTAGAGCTGGGATTTACAGCCATGTATCTCGGATACTGGGCCAGTGCCTTAGCCTTAAAACCATCCTCCGTCCCTGTATCCTGGTGTTTCTGGGAACTCTCTCAGTGTCATAAAAACATGCTGCAAACCAACAACCCCAGATAGTCTTCACTGGAATGCTAATCTCTCTAATTCAAATGCAATTTACAGCATTTCCAGGTAGATCAGATCAAAACATAGAGGGCTAAATTCTGCCATAATTGATACCCTGTGCAATTCCATTGAGTTTGTTGAGGTAGTCTGGGAAATAACTGGGGACAGAGTTTTTTCCAGTGTATGTTCGGGTGCCCACTCTTGTTAGCTGTCTATTTGAAGGTACAGTGTAAATGTTGGGGTACATATTTAGACTTCATTGTTATATAACTGAATGGGTTTTTTATGATATTTGAAAAGTGAGCTGTTAAACTTTGCAATGAAAAAGCATGCTTTTAAAATGAATTCACAGAGCACAATCCCAAGGGGGTAATTTTTTCCATAGTCCTCCCATTTTTCCTGTTCTGAAATCACACAATTTTTTTTTTTTTTTTTTACTTCTTGCAATAAAACTTAGAGGCCTGTCATTACTTTTCAGCCTCTTGCTTTATGGGAATACAATATCTAAAATGTCTGGGAAAGGCCAGGAGAGACATAAAACAAGGTGGATGGTACTGTGCAGAAAGGGTTCAATAAAAGGCAAATGTTCATGCTGAGGGGTATTACTGCTCAATAAACATCATGGTCGCTGTCACCCTCTCTTCTGCACAGTGTGGAAGGGATGGAAGTAGCAAAAGTTGTGCAACAAGGGCCCCATAAACATGGAGGGAGCAGACAGGAGCCAACTTAGCATCATTTCCTGGCCCCTCAACCACATACCTCCATGCCAGTGGTGCACCATGGGCTAGGGCAGTGTATGACTCTGTGGGTGTGGATGGACAGGGGCACTCCATAGAGTCTTCTTCCAGATGGCCTATATAATTTCCTTTGGAAATTCCCATGGGAATCATAGCTGATGCTGTCAGTGTTAACATCTACAGTCCTGATCCTGCGATGCGCTGAAGCTTTAGGCAGCCTTACGCTGAAGTCTTCTCCTTATGCAACTCCACAGAGAGGATAGCATGCTGGGCAGGCTCCCTGAGCTCAGCGAGATCTCTAGTATTGGAGGGCAGAGGGAGATCTCTGCCACCATCCCAGGCTCAGAACTCTCTCACCCCCTCCATCAGCCTTTGGCGTGTTCTGCATGCGTTTCTCCCTCCTGTGAGCTTTTCCATGGAAGAAATTGGTCTAACTGAGAGAGTCGTTAGAAAGGTTTTCATGTGGACAGGAATTACCAGACCAGACCACACGAGTGGTCCATATAGTCCAGTATTCTCATGCCTATGACAGTAGCCAGCACATTGTTCCCTGTTATTTCCATGCAAGTTATCTGAGGGATTCAGCTTGTTTTTGGTTTGTTCTTCAGCAACGTAATTCTGCATCATGTGAGTATAAGGTATGTGTGGCACCTGAAAATAACAGAACCTAGGTCCTGATTCAGCAAAGACTTAGACATGTGCTTAGCTTTATGCACAGTAAGTAATCACATTGACATTAGTGGAACTACTTACAGTGCATGAAGTTAAGCATGTGCATAAGTCTTTTCAGGATTGGGGTTCTTAGTCCCTTCTTTATCTATATAATTATATACGAAAAACCCTACTTTAAAAGAATGTTAAGGGTGAAAAGTCAAGCACTCAGGCCCTGTGTTCCCAAAATTCTCTTACTGTCTCCACATGGAGTTCAGCTATCACTACAACCTTGAAGCTGCCAACACTTACACATGTGTCTGAGTAGTCCCATTGACGTTAACAGAGGTAGGTACATGCTTCAAGTTAAGTGTGTGCATAATTGTTTGCAGGAGCAAGCCCTAGGGGAAGAAAAAGGGACTTTGATCCATTTTAATAGTGCAAAACTTTGCAAAGAGAAGAGTGAACCATAATTCAAGCTATAAAACACATTATAATAATGTCAAGGATTGGCAAACCCACCAAACAAAGCAACCTCCTCCAAGAGAGTCTCCTACAGCTGGAGATACTGAATGGAAGACGTTCTCTATCTCATATTTTTCTGCTTTTGTTTTTTATTCCTTTAGTTATATACATGACAACAAGCTCTTTGTTCATTGGGAATCTGTTTCTGTTTCTGGTGGTAATTAAAGATTGTTAATTATATTCTGCCTCCCTAAATCCTCCCTGACGTTTCAGATGGACATGTATAGTCATGTTCATTTTGGGTGAAAATCGCCTCTGTGCAAAGAGCCAGCACGATGCCTAGGCACCACTTTCTGAGCCTTGGTGAATGTAATGGTTGCAGCATGCTGTTGTGCTCTTTTAAGCAATCGCTGCCTTCCTTATCAGAGGAGAAGCACTTTTTTGGTGGCTGGAGTGATCCTCAGTGGTTAGAGGAGGGGCTCTAGCTTATGCCACTGGCATATAGTCCTTCAGATACCCTATGTCAGTGAAGGATCGGGTGTAGCTCCTCTGCCACATGCCTCCATATCGCCAACATGCCCTCCAATGCCCCAGGGAGTTTGTGGTGCTGGCTAGCACAAGAGGCAACTCCACTGCTTCTGCCAGCAGGTATAATGTCCCCTGTGCAGGAGAACTCTGCTGGTCATTTCTTCCCAGTTGACATCCACTTTGCATCACTTGGGCTGTGCAAAGAAGCCTTAGTGGCCCTAAGTTTACCCCCTCTCCCGCCCAGTAGTGCAGTGAAAGTCTGGCCGGCACAGCTCTTTGAGACCCTGTGATGAAAGGCACTTGAGATTGCAAAATATTATTATTTATTATCAGAAGGTCAGTGGAAGTTTGACTCTGTCCTCTATAGATACATTTCAACAGCTTCTTTGGAGGCATCGGGCCTCACCTCGTCTGTGTCCAGAACACGGGGAACAGCTTTGCATAGGGAGATTTGGGTTGGATGTGGTGTCTCTGCTGGGCTGTCTGATTAATAATTTCTCTTCCCTGCATTTGTGTCAGGATGGAGTCTGTTATCATTAAGGCATGGCGTCTGGTCTCCTGACTGAATATCCCCAGTGACTGAGATGATACCTCCTCCCTGGGCAGTTTATTACATTCTTCTTTGCATTTCTCCCAATATTTAAGTGCATTATTTCCTGTTGCAGTCTAAATGATGATCCCTGCCCTCTTTTCCTTGTTTCTGTACATATCTGCAGACATGTCTCTTCATAGCCTTTTGTTTGCAACATATATGTCTGATTCACACAAGCTTCTCTCACAGATCTTATTTGCAAAGCTTTGATCATGTTTGTTCTTCTCCTCCTTTCAAATCTCTCCATTCCCACTTCTTTTTGAATGGGTGAATCCTAAACTGAATGCACTTCTCCAGTGAGTAGAGAGAATTCTTTATATACATGTTTGAGGAAAACTTACTGCCATTTATATCCTGCAAATATCCCCTGAACCCCACCCCTGCAACCAAGAACCTTCCTTTCCACCACCACCCCACAATGCACAAACAGGGAAACTGACTATTTTGCTGTTTTTAGGTCTTTCTGTGCCCAAGCAACAGGCTCAGGATTTGGCCCTAATTAATTAACCTCCCAACCATCCTTTACAGGAGCAGGAGGTAATTCCTGTTACATGCCCATAAGAAAAATCCTGGCTCACAATTGGTGGGAAACAGTGATGCGATGGCTGGTTGAGTTTCTATTGTGTTCATTCTCCAGCAATTTAAAAAAGATTGTCAAATAATTTATTCACAAAATGTCATGAGACTTAATTGAATAGATTATTTGAAAATATGTTCATTGAATTATCAGCCTCGTTTTGTCGCTGGATAGCAATTAACCAACTAATATGAATATTTTTTTAATATCATAAAGCTCACCGAATACATTAGTTGAAGAATATTATTTGACTTTCTCCAGCTGGGATCTAGAGCTATGCACACTGGTTGGCACATACAACTTGATTACTTGCAGAGTGCAACATGAAAACTGATTCACCTCTAGCGAGAGGAACAATACAGTACTTTGTTTTTTCCTGCACCACTAAGATCACCATCTACCTTTTGGAATCTAAGTTTGAAGAGAGAAACATGACTGCAGTTTCTGCAGCTAGATGGAACTTTAGCTCACTTGTATGGTTGTAACCAGAAATGATTGTCACAGTATACACATTGACTTCCTTTGGGTCTTGATCCTGCTTCTGTTGAAGTCAATGGCAAAACTCCCTCTGGCTTCAGTGGTCACAAAGTCATAAAGTTTAAGGCCAGAAGGGATGACCAGACCATCTAGACTGACCTCCTATATAAGGGCTAGTCTCCACTATGGGGAGATCCATGCATCAGGGATCGATTTGGCGGGTCTAGTGAAGACCCACTATATCGATGGCAGAGCGCTCACTGGTCGACCACGGTACTCCAGCTCTCAGAGAAGAGAAAGGGAAGTCGACCGGAGAGCATCTCCCGTTGACTCAGTGCTGTGAAGACACCATGATAAGTCAACCTAAGCTACATTCACATAGCTGGTATTCACATAGCTGGAGTAGGATAACTTAGGTCGACTTACCCCCGTAGTGAAGACAAGCCCTAAGACAGGCCACCAGCACTACAAACTAAACCAACAACTGACATTAAACCAAAGTATTACAGCCCACATTGGACTAGAATAGGAGGGACTAAGGTGTACCAGTGCCTGAGACTTTTGCTGTGTCAGGATATACCCAGATAATCCCTGCAAGTGACCCACACACTGCAGAAGAAGGCAAAAAAAGAACCATGGTCAATCTGACTTGGAGGAAATTCCTTCCCGACCCCACATGTGGTGATTTATTAGATACTGACCATGTGAGCAAGACCAGCCAGCCACGCACCCAAGAGAAAGAGAATGGTTGGTACCACTTTAGAGCCCTGGCCCTCCAGTGCTCCATCTCCAGCTGTGGCCATCGCTGATGGTTCAGAGGAAGGAGACAAAAAACAAAACCAACCCAGAATACATTGGGGAGAAAAAATCCCTTCCAGACACCTGAAGCATGAGGTTCTGAGCCATGCCCAGTTAATCACAAGCAACCCTGTCATACATTTGCACTCAAATTTCTCCAGCTCTCTAAAAACAAATTCAGTTGTTTGCCCCCACAACTCCTATTGGGAGGCTGTTCCAGAACCTCACCCCTCCGATGGCTAGAAACCTTCTTCTAGTTTCCAGACTTAATTTGTTTATAGCCAGTTTGTACTTATATGGTTTTGTGCCAACATTGTCCTGTTGCTTAAATAGCTCTTCACCCTCCCTGGTGTTTACCTCCCCAATGTGTGTATAGAGAGCAATCATATCCCCTTTCACCTTTCTTTGTGCTAGACTAAACAAGCCACACTCTTCCAGTCTCCTCTCGTAAGATAGGCCCTCCATTGCCTTGATCATCCTAGAGGCTCTTGTCTGCACCTGTTCTAGTTTGCATTCCTCTTTCTTGAAAATGGGGCAACCCTGAATGATCAGGGTTAACTTTGTCAATCCAGACATGATTACCACAGTCCTCTCTGCTTTGGGCAACACTTGGAACAGCACTTGGCCTTCAGCTGCTGTAGAACGCAGTAGCCTGTCTGCTTTCATGGGCTTCTCAGCAGGAGCATGTTTTACACCTGTGCTCCAGGGAGAGCACTGGCTTCCAGTCATGTCCGGGTCACTTAAAGGTTTTGCTCTACCAAAGCCCTTTATGACGGAATCTTTGGCATCTTGGCTACCAGCGCCACCTTCTTACCATATGCTGTCATCGGAGATTAGCTTGGACATATGCGCTGACAGTGCCTTGATTTTCATGTCAACCGACTGAGGGCAGAGCCTTCTTCACGGAGGGTCTTTGACTCTGAAATTCACTCCCCCACTTTCTGCCCCACAGGACTAAACTCAGTGACCTTCTGTGCAAGTATCAAGGTTTATCTGTTTGCCCAGTAATTCCATGAAGGGTGAACTGAAGGAGACACGATTGATTCTTTTACTTTACCAGCAGAGTTTTTCCTTATCTGCCAATATGGGTGAATGTGCAGGGGTGATTTAGTCGTGTACATAGGTGGACTCAGTGCAAACTCAGTACCTTTATGTTCACACCTGCAGCGCCCACACGGGGGAATTACAGCACAGCACTTTGGTGAACACTGTTATTCACACCCCCTTAGTCCATATTGCGGGGCAGTGTAGACATGGCTTAAGTCTGTCTGTGCTGCTTGTGCCTGTTATAAAGCTGGATCAAATGAAACACACAGAGGTTGAATATCCTTCTCATGGTCTCACTGTAAATCGGAGGCAGAGTAGAGAACAGAACAGTAGCCTCTAGTAGCATGGTTCTGCCCTCCCTTGCAACCTGTGGAGTCCTTTACAGCTGGACCGACTAAGGATAAAATATGGCCATACTGACTTGCACTTTGCTCAGGTGTGACGTTGCAAGGTGCAGGCTGTCCTAACTCTGTTCCCTTCTCCTAGCCCCTAGGCACTCACTCACATCTCCCAATACATTCCTAATGCAGGTTGGTGCATGGAAAAGATGCCAGCTGTTCTGAGTGTAGCTCAAGACACCCCACTTGCAGCATGAATCAAATTTGGGGCAAGGCAGGTTCAGTGACCAAACTACAGAACGATCATTCAGAACTAGGCAGTTCAGTCACTTGACCTTTCCCAAGTGAACCTAGACAAGAGACTCAAGCCAATGATTAAAGTGGAATGAAGCCGAGGGGGAGTTGTGGGGCTGGGCAGCTATCCCAAGTCAGGAAGAGGAGGCGGGAGTCTCCCCCTGCTTTTAGCAGAGGAGGGGATGCTGTGCATTCCTCTCTTACCTGAGCCTCTGACTCAAACCAGCATTCAAAATCTCTCTCTAGTCCCCAGCTCTGTCCAGTGCTATCAGCTTTCCTTTCTTCACAACATTCCAGATGTTTCATATAAAAACCCACTCTCAGCAGGGCTCCTAATAAATCTCACAACACTTTCTGTGCCCAGACAGTCTTGTGCAATATACCGTATAGTAAATTCCTGGACCTTTAATGAGAATTAAGTACATAAATGTATGTCTATAGAAACCTGCCTTTCCCCATGTGAACCAATGAGCTCGGGGAAGGAAGCGGGCTGGCTCTCCAAGGCTCCAGCCCATGCTGCGATGGGGTAACACATTCACTAGAACCTGTCAGAGATCTCAAGTTTCCTGGATCAAGATGTCCAGGAAAACATAAGTTCCAAATTCTGGAGCACACACGTGCCAGGTTCCATTGAAAGTTGAATGTGACCCTAAGCATTGTTCTAATTTTATTTTATTTTATTCAGCTGAATGTATTTGAAATGATTAGTGAGCATAGGAGACCCCAGGCTCCTTCATATACCCAATCCCGCAGTATCAGCTGCAAACGCTTCAGTTTTCAATAGTAATCCCAGCTGCTAGGCCCCTTACGCAGACTTGTTGTTATTTGTATTCCAGTGGTTCCGAGACCAAAGCCCCATTGTGTCAGGGTCTGTACATATGCATGATAAGAGACAGTGCCTGCCCTGAAGAGCCCAAATGTGAAATTGAAAATGTGAAATGTGAAGAGCTCAAATGTGAAATTGTGGAACTATTAACTATGGTTTGTAAGCTATCCTTTAAATCAGCTTCTGTACCCAGTGACTGGAAGATAGCTAATGTAAAGCCAATATTTAAAAAAGGGCTCTTGAGGTGATCCTGGCAATTTCAGACTGGTAAGTCTAATGTTAATATCGGGCAAATTAGTTGAAACAATAGTAAAAAAATAAAATTGTCAGACACATAGAAGAACATAAATTGTTGGGCAAAAGTCAACATGGTTTCTGTAAAGGGAAATCATGTCTTACTAATCTATTAGAGTTCTTTGAAGGGGTCAACAAACATGGACAAGGGGGATCCAGTGTACTTAGATTTCCAGAAAGCCTTTGACAAGGTCCCTCACCAAAGGCTCTTACGTAAATTAAGTTGTCATGGGATAAGAGGAACGATCCTTTCATGGATTGAGAACTGGTTAAAAGACAGGGAACAAAGGGTAGGAATAAATGGTAAATTTTCAGAATGGAGAAGGGTAAATAGTGGTGTTCCCCAAGGGTCAGTCCTAGGACCAGTCCTATTCAACTTTTTCATAAATGATCTGGAGAAGGGGTAAACAGTGAGGTGGCAAAGTTTGCAGATGATGCTAAACTGCTCAAGATAGTTAAGACCAAAGCAGATTGTGAAGACTTCAAAAAGATCTCACAAAACTAAGTGACTGGACAACAAAATGGCAAATGAAATTTAATGTGGATAAATGTAAAGTAATGCACATTGGAAAAAATAACTCAGACTATACATACAATACAATGGAGGCTAATTTTGCTACAACTAATCAGGAAAGAGATTTTGGAGTCATCATGGATAGTTCTCTGAAGACGTCCATACAGAAAAGATTCAGAGAAGGGCAATAAAATGATTCGGGGTTTGGAACGGGTCTCATATGAGGAGAGATTAAAGAGGCTAGGACTTTTCAGCTTGGAAAGAGGAAACTAAGGGAGGATATGATAGAGGTATATAAAATCATGAGTGGTGTGGAGAAAGTGAATAAGGAAAAGTTATTTACTCATTCCCATAATATAAGAACTAGGGGCCACCAAATGAAATTAATGAGCATCAGGGTTAAAACAAATAAAAGGAAGTTCTTCTTCACACAGTGCACAGTCAACCTGTGGAACTCCTTGTCTGAGGAGGTTGTGAAGGCTAGGACTATAACAGGATTTAAAAGAGAACTAGATAAATTCATGGAGATTAAGCCCATTAATGGCTATTAGCCAGGATGGGTTAGGAATGGTGTCCCTAGCCTCTGTTTGTCAGAAGGTGGACATGGACAGCAGGAGAGAGATCACTTGATCATTACCTGTTAGGTTCACTCCCTCTGGGGCACCTGGCATTGGTCACTGTCGGTAGACAGGATACTGGGCTGGATGGACCTTTGGTCTGACCCTGTATGGCCATTCTTATGTTCCTATGTTCTCACAGTCTAAATAGACAAGACAGACAAAGGGATGGGAGGGTGAACAGGCCTGGAGAGGTGGGAACAGACCCCTGGTCTGCTGATTCCCAGTCAGTATCCAGTCTACTATACCAAACTGCCTCAGCGTTAAGGGAAATTAAAGCCAGTGGGGGAAATTATGGGTATTACTGATGGTACCATTTGGTTCAGGATCTTGTAACACCACATTATTGGAATTATGTGACTTCTCCTCCTGTGAATTGTAGTATAGTAAACTATTGAGTGTCCTTGCAATGGGAAAACTTTCACACCAAGTATGTACACAAGTGCCAAAAAGGGGACAGCTATTTAGAAATGTGGTGACCTTGTTTAGCATATTTAGAGAAGGAGGGCTCCCAACCAGCAAGCCAGAATCTTTAGCCAGGTTCTTTGAATATTAACCTGATGCTCCATAAGTAATAAGTAGTGTACAAGGCTGCATGTTAACATTTTAATGTAACTTTGCCTTAATAAAAGGTTTCAAAATTGTTTGTTCAACAGAAAGTAAACAAACAAACAAAAAATACTACTTTTTTGCTGGAAAAAGCTCCATTCATGGATTGTTAACCAGCAGGCAATGTCACAGCTGAATCCGTTGCTTTGCACTAGCTATTTTTATTCCTTGTGAAGGGCTAGCAGGATTTTTAAAGAAAGATAAAATGTTACAATCTGTAATAATTCTGCTGTCCCAGAGACAAGGAATCTCTCTGTTAAAAAGAGACTAACACCTTCCTGGGATTTGAGAGTTACTGGATTTGGGTTCGCTGTAGATATTCTGCTACATTAGTCCAACGTTACGTTCATTATTGGAAATGTACATGATGGCATGTTTTTATAATATGAAAATAACAAGGTTTAGGAACCACTCCAGAACCCTGGGATATCCCTTTTGGTCTTGCTCTTACAGTGTGAGAGAGCTAGGAATATTAACAAGAGACATCTCTCATTTGTTAAATGCTGTCTCCATCCTGTTTTCTGTCGCTTTCCTTGCACAGAAGTCAGAGTGATTTATCTTCATAATGAAGTGTTAATTGTGTTTGGATGATTCTTTTCCTACTAATAATAGGATATCATAACATTAGATCAGAGCCTGTCAAAATGCTGAATTAAGATTGTCGTGCAGGTATGTTCCAAAAACAATACCGGGTTCCCTTTATCTGTGACATGACAATGGATGAGAAAACTTGTGATAACATCTGTTTTGATCAAAAATGTACAGTTACCCATTTACCTTAATTATTAACTTAGCAACCATTTGAGATGCTGATGATACCTGTGCTATCTAGGGCCCAATTTTCCAGTCCTTACTCAGGCAAAACTCCCACTGAGGTTTCTAATGAAGACTATTAAAATGTGCTGGCTGATGGTATAAAGATTTAATCCAGTAATGATTATTTAATCTCTCATGTACGTCTTTACATTTTTTAAATGTAATTCCTATTCCCAGCTCCATAATTGTACGAAGCTTATAGACTCTAGGGAGAACTTTGCATGTTGGAAAGATGTTTTGGGTACTTTTCATATTTGTTGTAAATGTTGTGATTCTGTTGATCAGATATACATGTATGCAGTGTAGCTGTAGCTGTGTCAATCCCAGGATATTAGAGACAAAGTGGATGAGGGAATATTTTTTATTTGACCAACTTCTATTGATGTGGGACAAGCTTTCGAGCCACATTCAGCTCACCTTTGGGTGTGGGAAAGGTACCTGAATAAGAGCTCTGGTGACTCTCTCCCCAACAGACATTGGTCCAATAAAAGATATTACCTCACCCACCTTGTCTCTCTAGCAGAAATACACATGTTTTCTATATGCCTCCTCGTCCCTGCTAACCCTCTTACCTTCCTGTCTTACTCAGCGGCATTCTGTTCTGAGTGGAAATATTCTGCTGTAAAGCGAGGTAACTCCATGGAAGCTAATGAAGTGACTCTACTTTCACCAGTGAAAATGAGACCAGAACATATCCCAGTTTATTTATTCCTATCATAAGTTAATTAATGGCTAACTCCTGCAAACTCTTATGCATGTGAGTTATCCCTCTCCAGACAGTAGGGCTATTTGTATGAGTAAACTTAGGCATCTGTTTAAGTGTTTTGCAGAATCAAGCCCTGAGGTCTGTTATAAGGGTACTGTTGCAAAATATTGCTTACAGGATGTTATGCTTTTCCATATCATGTTTTAAAGGTGACCTACAAAAGGGAAAAAAAATGTGCTTGTACTATACCTCTTTTGCTTCTTTGCAATGGATACATAATACTTAAAAGACGCCAAGGTTCTTTGTTTCAAGTCTGATTTCTTTGTTTTTCTTCTTGTTCTTTTTACATTAGAAAATCAGGGCCAACCTGTCCTGAAAGGCTGTATGACAGTTGGGAAACTAGTGAAATGATGGCACCCTAAATGCTGAGAGAGAGAGCCAAGCAAAAATTCTTGTTTTGTTAACGCCTATTAACGGCAATGACTAATTAATATTTTAGAGAAAGGAAACTTCCATTAAAACCTCCAATTGTCACATCTTCAATTAAGGCATGAGAATAACAATAAACATCCTCTTAGAACCCCTACCAAGTCCTGGAGCTAAGCCAAGGGAGGCCAGAGTAGAGATTCCTGATATTCCCAAGGTAAAAAAACAAGCAGAACAAAAACATTACAAGTGAAGATGCAGAAATAAATGTATCTTAGCTCGAAGAATCTCTGAGAGATTTCAGCTGATAATGTCCTGGGTCAGTTCTGTGGCAAAGAAAATGAAACATTGCGTTTGCAAAACCTGAGCTAATTAAAATGAGCAGGGTTTAAGGTAACTGACCTTTAAGGCAAACTTTAAAAACCTCCCCTTATCAAACATTATCTATCTAATCTAGCTTTCATGATCTTGGTCAAAACCCAGATTCTTTTTCAAACCTCACGTCAGTGCTAAAATCTGCTTGACTATGTGTTTTTTGGCAGTGGGTACTGCCCCTACAGCCTCTATCACTGCCTGCTGCCCTCCTAGTTCCCGTGCAGTGGGTGGTAAAATGTCTGTCTGTGATGTCCTGTTGCATCCATCTGCCTGCATCATACTCTAATTATATCAGGACAGTGGGTCTCAGCCTTTATGTCACCAGTCAGGCTGCCAAAACACTAGTTTGGTTTTAAAATCAAGATTTTTTTGAAACAGTGAATGTTGGGTTCTTTTTCTTTGCCTTCTGATTTCCAGCCTTTTCTCTTGAACCATGAGGGCAAGAAACTTTTTCTTTTTTAAGGAAAGCTGAAATTTGTTCAATCACATGCCTGCAGGTGCTGGGACTTTGAAACACCAAATATCACTGGCAATGCTGATACCAGTCTAGCAGGGGAAGACTTTAACCAATCAGATACTGCTGCACCAGCTGTTGTCCATTGCCTCCCATGTTCTAAGCTGCCAAGGAACCTGTTGACCTTCAAAGCCCTGGACTTGTATGTACCAGACTAAGCTTTGGAGCAGTACAAACTCTATTAAGGGATAAAATATGTACCAGTGATTGAGAGATCGTAGTGGCAGTTCCCTGGGGCCCCTCAACAAGGCCGATTTCTCAGAGCCTGGTTCTGATAGGTGCAGAGCACCCTCAGCTCCCCCGGAAATCAACAAGCACTGAGGGCACTCAACCACTCACCAGAGACACTCAGCACCTGGCAGGATTGGTCCCTGTGACAGGGAGTGGAAGCCTGTTCTGTGAGTTAGCAAAACTGGCATACGGACCAGTGGTTGGGAACCACTGTACTAGAAGGCCTCTACCACATGATAAATGCAGCCCCTACCAAAATAAATCACTTCCTTTTTAAATCCTTCCCTACTGTTCCCCTCATATTCATAATAGGATGATCGGTGGAACCAAAGATGTGGCTGTTACTTTAAAGGATAAATTAGTTTGACTCTTAACTCAATAATTAAAACTGTTATGGCTATGAGCCTGCAGGGATAATGTACTATTATTATAGTCATTTGTTTCAATTAAATGCTTACTGATTTTACAATAGCAGCTGGGCACCTGTGTGAGATAGCTATTACTCTGAACAAGACATCTCAAATTCCAGCAGAAATTTGTCACTGCGCTAGAGCATTTTCTGTAGACCATGAAAGTTTATTAGGAGCAGTTACAAATCGAGAAGAGGAGGGGTGGTAATTGGGGATATATTTTCTTATCAGCGTCTCTCTCTCTCTTTTTAAAGTAAATCATCTTTACACATTTCAACTGTGGTGATGCGTTTACATTTAAACTTCAGTACAGAAAAAGCCTACTGGGAAAACAGCTTCAAAGCTGTTCAGCAGATAATTTCCCTCCCAGGTTGATTATGATTGTAATGGCTTGTTCTTTAGGAACAAATCTAAGGAGAGAGAATCTATGCCAGAGATAGGGGTTGCCAGAGGATCCCCCAAATAATCTGCCATTGAAATAGCTGCTCCTCTATTGGGGTGATATCAGCAGGTTGTAGGTTTTGGATTGCCAAAGATGCAGGAATATAATATGATAGATGAAGTTTGAAAGGACAAGTAGCTCTTGTCTGAGACATGCTGTAGGAGCTAATCCTAGAAGATGGACCAAAGTCACTCGAGAATGTTTGGTAGCCCTGAAGATCTTTGGTAAGTGGAGCCTCCCCTCACCTCCTGGTGTGTAGAGTTGGGATGTGATCTTGTAGTCTGGTTTTGATATGCATGGCTGATGTCATTGTCCATTGTCCTGAACTATTGAACCTTTTTTACCAGGCTCATAGGACTGTTTAGACTAGAAAAAGTGGTCAGGTCAGGGTTAGCGAACATGTTTTAGCAAGCCCTGACCTAACCTCTTTTTTCCCCAAGGGAAAACACCTTCTACATCAGTGGTCACCAACCTGTAGATCGCAATCGTCTGGTCCATTGCGGAGCCTCTGCCAGTCGATCATGATCTCCAGCTGCTAAAAGTATGGCAGTGCAGTGGGGCTAAGGCAGGCTCCCTGCCTGCCCTGGCCCTGCGCCGCTCCCAGAAGCAGCCAGCGCGCCCCTGAGGCCCGGGGGGGGGGGAGAGCGCAGGAGTCTCTGCGCGCTGCTCCTGCCTGCAAGCATCGTCCCCGCGGCTCCCATTGGCCGGGAACGGGGAACTGCGGCCAATGGGAGCTGCGGTGGTGGTACCTGCAGAGAGGAGCAGCACGCTGAGCCATGTGCCGCCCCTGCAAGGGACGCAGGGGTGTGATGGCCGCTTCTGGGAGCGGGACAGGTAGGGAGTCTGCCTTAGCCCCGCTGCCCGGGAGCTGCCCAACGTAAGTGCCACCCTGTGGGAGCCTGCACCCCTCCCAAGCCCTGAGCCCCCTCCTTCACCCCAACCCCCTGCCCCAGCCCTCAGCCCCCTCCCACAGCGAGCACGCCCTATTGCCTCCTGCACTCCTGCCCCAGCCCTGAGCCCCAGCCCGGAGCCTCCTCCTGCACCCAAACTCCCAAAACTTCACCCTGCACCCCGTCCTGCACCCCAACCCCCTGCCCCAGGCTCAGCCTGGAGCCCCCTCCAACACTCCAAACCCCTCGGCCCCAGTCCAGAGGCCGCACTCCAACTGCCTGCCCCACCCTGGCGAAAGCAAGTGAAGGTGGGGGAGAGCGAGCGATTGAGGGAGGGGGATGGAGTGAGCAGGAGTTACTTCTGGATTGCACTTAAATTCAAAAAGTGAATGTATGTAAAAAGGTTGGAGACCACTGTTCTACATGGATTTAGCTACTGTAGGTCCCTCCTGGGTTTCCCCCTACAATGTGTTAGCTGTCCCCAAGCTCACCTCCGTCACCTGTCGTAGTCTAGACAAACTCGCAGTGCTTTGTAGAAATAGAAACTGTGGGCAAACTTCTCTTCTATTTTCACTGTAGCCTATTCTGCATGAGGAGCTTTCATCAACATGAATAGAAGTTCCACATGTAGAACAAGGGTAAAATATGCAATGGAGATCAGCAAGGAGAGAGAATGGTTTCAGAGGAGAATTTTACCATCTATATGCTATATATAAGGATCTAGTCTTCTACTGCCAAACACAACTAATCCGAGATGCAACATGACAGCAAAAGTATTAGCAGCCATATGCACAACAGTCTAGGGGTAGGAGGTGGAAAAGAAGAAGAATACTTTACAGAATGAAAGAAACAGGGAATTTTAGATAGGCAGAATTATCTAGGGTGGAATTCAGCCAGGGCACTGGGGTTAAAATCTCATCTTGCAAAAAGGGACCACAGACTTTTGAATGGCCAAAAGTAGTCAATACCTGAGTTCCACTTCCTATTTTGAAACAATTCATTCATGACTACACTGTCCAAAGCGTGGTGCTGCTTGGAATGACAGCATATTATCTGCTCAAATAAATTGGTTAATGCTGTGCTACTTACTGCTGGAAAGAGCTGCCTTTTGCCCATGAATTTTCTGGGAGTTAACATAAAACTGCACTTGATATATTTTAAAACATTATCTTTGCTGCCAGAGTGTCCAATTCCCAAATCAGAATCTTTAGCCTGTTTTTAATGGTGTTTTGTTACTCATGCTGCAAAAGTGTAGATTACTGTTTTCCCCATAAACAAGGAGCTCAGAGCATGTGCAGTTTGTCAACCTATTTTTCTTTCCTTTTTGTTGGATTAGCTGGAGTGTTTATATGCCTGATATGCATATTCATTAAAAAAAAAACTAAAATATTGTTAAAAAAAAAAAAAGAGGCTGGCTTTGAATTAGAGCAGCCTTTGGGAATCTTTTAAGTAAGATGCATTTAATTACTTTAGTAACTACTACATCACATTTTACTCGTGTTCCTCTGAGATGCATAACATCTTATAAACAGAGGCAGCAAACGTGTCCTTTGGAGACTAGAAGTTTGCATTTCCGTAGTGCCATGTAGCGAGGATGCCAGTGCACTTAATAAACAGGACCAAATTCCCCCTCAGATACTCATGTGCAGCTTCTCTTTCTGTGGGAGCCACAAACACACACAGGAGAGCAGAATTCAGATCATTGTTTCCACTTCACAGTTGGGGGAATTGAGGTACAGGGAAAGGAAATGACTTGCCCAGGGTGTTTGTGGAAGATCCAGGAATGGAATCTGGGTTCCTTATGACCCACACCTGTGCTGTATTCACTAGGCTGTCCTCTCTTCTTTGCCTTTTTAATGATATGCTCATGATGATGATTTAATTATGGATGTATTTGCATATGGCTCCATCAGGGCATATGGAGCTTTATGGAGACTAAAGACACAGAGCCTGCGCTAGTGAGCCTACATCATAGATTATATTCAGCATGACAGGAAGCAGAGTTAGATAACATTGGGGATGGGATGCTTATGCCTGGGAAGGTAAAGGGGGGCTTGCTTTTGTAAAGGGAACACATCATACTACAGGCGAGTCTCATCTTACCCGCGGGTTCCGTTCCGCGGTTAGCGCGTAAAGCGAAAACCGCATATAGTCAAAATTACATTGAGTTGAATGGGGGGGGGAATCGCCCGCACTACAAGTACAGTATTAAAATGGTTATTTTTCTCTTTTTTTGTTGTTGTTTTTGTTTTGTTTTTGCCGACCGCATAAAGCTGAAATCGCGCAAGTTAAATGCGCGTAAGATGCAACAGACCTGTAGTGCCCTTGTTCTGGTTAGGGGCAGTTGTTGTTGCTTTGTTTATTTAGCTAATTAGGCTGGTGCCAGCAGGTGGGTCATTTTGGGAGAGACGGAAGGAATGGAGACTTGGAATTTTTCTCCCTGGCCTTTTCTGAATAAAGGTTCCTTCTTTGCCAAAACTACTCACAGTTATTGGTTAGAAGCTGAGTAGAGATCATGCAAGTTATTAATATTTCTGAAATGAGCAGAATTTGAATGTAGGTCTCCAAAAAGGAGAGGCTGGAATACACAGGACTGTATCTCCTGCGTCTTCACACTGAATACTGCCCATCACAGCCTATGTTAAAAAATCAATGATTGTGGTAAAGGTATATAAAAGTAAGCCATGCAGAGTGAAGGGAGTGGGCGTGCAGGGGATGGTTGCAGCTTTGTCTGTTTGAAAAATGTGCTTCAGAAAAAGAATATGAGCTTAGTGAGTGACAAAGGCTGGGCCAGCTGCTGCCGACGTCAGTAGCTCACTGGCCGCAGTCGGACTGCTCTGAGGAAGGGTTGGCAGGGTCGGGGCAATTGAGTGCAGACTCCTGTCATTCACTGAGTAAAAATGCCCTGGTCATGAATGAAAAATAACGGCTATTAATGCAGTAAGCAAGGAGATTATGGAGTGCAGACTGTGCCATTGACTCTCTGCGTTCATTATCATGATTCGGAGAGTTACTTGAGTGGGTGCTTGAAGGCTGAGTTGCAGGATTGCATGAAGAAGAGGAGAGAGGAACCAAGAGTAAGCAGCAAAGAGGAAAAAGGGTAAGTGGAAACAGGGATGTCTCGGAAGAGAGAGGATGCAGATACCCTTTCTTGGAGGAGGTCTGTGGGCTAAGATGTGCTGTCTGTTGGAAGCTCCTGGGAGTAGAAGAATCCCCCCAGGTGATGATCTCCATGATGAGAAGAGACCATTCTGCCATCCACCCAGTTATTTGTGCCTCTGTCACCTCCAGCTTGGATTGCTGAAATGCTCTCTCCTTGAACATGCCCCGTCCTCCATGTGTTTCTCTGGCCGCCTGACTGGCTCCAGGGGCTAGTGACCATCTTTATACTCTGCAAGGGCTGGGAGACACTTAAATAAGAAGCTGCCCAGGTGTATCAGCTAATGATGACTGGCGCTCAGCTTTCTGAGTTCAGTAGCAGGGCAGACCCAGTTGGAAGCCCACCTGCCCTTCCCTCCCACCTTTGGAACCTGCTCCCCCATATCGTGCATCAGGATTATTTCAAAATATATTTTTCAGGTTGGTCAGGTAACCTTCCAAATGTGACCCCGTGAGTGCTCTGCAGGCAATAGCTCTGAGTGACGATGCCGTGCTTAACTTGCTGGTCTTCTGTCACTACTAACCAATAATACTGGTCTCCCTTGTTTTAAGAAGGAGGCATGTGCAGAGGTTAGAATAAATGTCTATGGATTAGAACATTGTGGAGCTGTTACCATCTCTGCTATTGGCTCACCGGGTGGCCTTGGGTCAGTCACTTCCTTGCCTCAGTTTCCACATCTGTAAAACAAGAATGAGGGTGCTGTCCCTAGGAAGTTGTGAGAGCTGATCGGTGTCTGCAAAGCACCTTGTGACCTCGGTGGTTCCGTGGCAATCAGTGTTGTCAGCCCACCTGTTCAATGTGTATCTGAGGCTGCAGGAGGCGGTTGTGCTGTGGTTTGGGCGGCAGTGCTACTAGTAGGCTGATGATACAGAGCACTGTCCCCTTTTCTTTGAATGCAGGTGGTGCAGTGTCTCAGTTTTTCAGTGCTTGGCTGAGGCCGGGAGCCGGATGGGAGTGAGCTTGACTGAAATTTAATCTAAACAAGGCATAGGCGATCCTGACCGATTAAGGAGCATTCTGAGAGTATGGCAGGGAATGTGCCAGTTCCTGTTGTGAAGGGATTTTGCCAACCCTTTGTTATGGAGGTTTGCAATTTTTTGGTATTGCTGGAGTCCCAATTTCTCCCAGAGTCCCATGGGGTTTGGTGGAGAAAATCACACGCGGGTCTTTGAAAGATAACAGAAAGCAGAGCTGCTGAAATTACCATCCTACCTGCTGAATAAACTCTCTGGGGACCTGTCCAAAGACCATTACGGTCAGTGGGAGTGTTTCCATTGTCTTCAATGGTCACTGGCTCAGGCCCTAACTCATTCCCACAATTTTTCATAAGAATTTGTAGCACGTGTCCATTATCCATAATTACACTCCTGGACTTGTTCTGCTCTGCTGCATAAATAATATGCACTTTAAAGAAAAAATGTATGGTTACATATTTAATGGATAAATGGAGCCGTTGTGGTCTATTGCCCACATAATAAGAGGTTTTAAAATTGTCTTAATACAGTATTTACCCAAGAGACTGGAATGGTTGCAAATGAGAATGAGCTATTTTAGCTTTTAGGATTTTTTTAAACCACATTTTAAAGCCTTCCCCATTTATAAAACACACATTTTATAAACTTTTCTTCATTTAAATTTAAAATAAGGACAATAAATTATGCTTTTCCTAGTGAGCTGGCAGATCATCTTGAACATGAAAGGTCTGGATTAAACTGACAAAATCCAAGACAAATTTACCATTTTCTCCTTTGAAATTTGCAATTGAACTCAGTGTGTGTGAGCCAGACAGGTCCCATACTAGCTTCCCCACACCCAGCTCTGCCCCTCACCTCAGTCCTGCTTGTCTCACCCCCTTGTTATTACAGTTCTCTCCTGGCCCCCAAGAATATTCTGCCTAGTGCAAATACACTCCGTTTCTGACCTGCAATAGCCCTTACAGTGCCATTTCTGGGATCACTAGCCCTCTCAGTCAATGCACCTGCAGCACCCTCCTCATTTAGATTAAAAGATTAATAGATCTTCATGCCAGAAGGGACCATTAGATCATCTCGTCTAGCCCCCTGTAAAACGGAGGCCATGGAATTTTGTTGGCTACTCCTGTATTGTGCCCAATAACTTGTTTTGGCTAAAGCATCTTCCAGAAAGGCATCAAGTCTTCATTTGAAGTCTTCAAAAGATGGAGAATCCACCACTTCCTTTAGTCGTTTGTTCCAATGGTTAATCACCCTCACTGTTAAAAAGACAACTGTAGAATGTAATATTGTAGACAGGCAGACGCCGTTTCCAAGAGCCTCATGACTTGGTCCCCAGTTCTACAGGGTACTAAAATGTGTGCCTAATTGTAAGCACGAGCGGTCCCCCTAAAGTCAGTGGGACTATACTCCGGAGGTTACAGTTAGGCATGTGCTTAAATCCCTTGCTGAGTCAGGGCCCTAGTCCTAGGCCTCTGGTGAATGGAGACTGGCTGTTGAGCAGTATTTCATTTGACTAAATACACAGATAGGGGCTTGAATCAGTCCCACCCATCTTTTTTGTGCTTGTATCCTGAGATAGCTGTTGAGCATAGGGCTCCCAGAAGCAACATGCAAAACCTGCTGTTCACAAACATTTTCATAACATGGACCACATCTTTCATACAGAAACTGCCTCACTGGCCCCTCCTTTCCCATTGATGATCATTCGCCATCCCTGCTGCCACGACAGCAATTGCTTAGACGGAAAAGTTTTAGGAGGCAAGTATTTGATGTGGTTGTAGTTGTCTCAGAGCAATTTAGCATTTGGAAATGAGGAGGAGGGGCCAGTGCCTGGTGACCAGTCAGCTGTCCAGCGAGCCCCACAGTTTGGGAATGTCTTAGCTGGACAGTCCCCGTTCTTCCCCCCCACCCCCCCTCCATGCATTGGAAATTCCTTGCGATTTATAGCACAGGCCACTGCTGTCATTCTGGCATTAACTCACGTTTCTGTGGGTTCTCCGTGTATTTATTTGTATCTTTTCACAGTGATGAGAGCTGAGGACAGTGATGCAGCCTGACCCTAAAGGGCACGAAACGTAGTCAGCCTAAGTCAAATTCTTGGTGTTATTTCTATGCGGGACATATTTGCTGTTTGAAAGTTAAATCCCAGCACTAAGTAATTAACACAGAAAGGGGTTGCTCTTGTCAGAATCTGTTCTCCCCCCACGTGTATGATCTGAAAGCACGAGCGGAGTGTGCTGTCTGGTGTTGTGGAAGAGCTCTCGATTCCTGACCTGCAGCAGTAAATCTGCGTCTGCGTTGGGATTTATTTCCACTGAAGCCTGCTGAGCCCTAGTAGCTCTTCCCTCCATTTCTTACTTTATGTGCTGCTCATGAGGTTGGCAGGACTCCCCTGTTAATGAGAGATTGCACCTCAGTGGGCTTATCGGAAACGAAGATTGTTAATAAATAAAGCCCTGGGTCTTTAAACTCATGTTAACATTAATCAGATTAATATAAAAAGGAAAAAGTCTGGAAGATATTTAAGACTGTGTTTGATTTCCCTCCTGCTGACTTCTTCTGTGGCTGAATCAGATTGTACGTAAGTAGCTGGCTTAGCCCTGTCTCTGAAATTAGTAAGAGAACTCTGGCACACTGCTGATGACAGTGACATGTGGATAGGCCTCGTTTACAGGGTGGGGGTAATTGTTTAATCTGTATGTGGGAGGGGGAGGTGATAAATAGCCTAATGTGAATCCTGGTAGGGTTTTCTCTGGGAAAGGCAGCACAGATTTCGGTTGCATGGGCTTTTCCGGGCACTTCTGAGGCTGCTGTTATTTGACTAGTCCCCAAGAGTAAATTCTGTTCTAGGTTCTGATCTGACAAGCATTACTGACACAAGTAGTCTTTGTTCATGTGAGTAGTCATATTGGATTCATTGGGACTGCTTGTATGTGTAAGGATCCCTCGTGTGAGTAAGTATTTGTGGGATCAGGCCTGCGGTGATATCAGGGCTTAGGTCCAGATTCCGCACAAATTTAGACACGTTCTAAACTTTACAAATACGAATAATTGCATTGACTTTGAAAAGTACTCATGTCTGTAATGTTCAGTGTGTGCCTAAGTCCTTCCAAGATTGGGCCATAGCTGCCCAGATGAGAATGTGGGGGAGATAGTGGATTAATTGAGGGAGAGGTATACAAACTAGTTTTCTTTTTTTTCAGATTTGCCAGCTTCACTGAGTAACAGGCAGTACAGTGAGGACTCCACACAGTCCTCCCATAGACACAGGAGGGTAGGTTTTGTGATGGAGGAGAGCAGAATGGAGCATGGGAATTTCCCTGCTAGATCAGACAAATGGTCCATATAGTAAAGTGTTCAGTGTCTTTGGTCAATGCCTTGAAGAAGGCTCTATTTTTCTACAACCTTGGATCCAAACAAGTAGCACATCATAGTAGTGTTATTATTCTGTTATTACATCGAGTCTGGACCTTCAGTAACCCCTCACTGTCCTATTTGTGTGATTGCTACATGTCTCAGATATTACTCTGTGTATATTGGATAATCAGATGACAGGAAAGTCATCTCTATGAAAAGTACAAAGGCATGCAAAAAGTCAGGGGTAGAATGCAGGAGATCCTCATTTAGAGACCTGTGCTTCATCCACTAAATAATGCTGCATTTGTAGAAAGGCAACTCTGTCCTCTATTTGTGCATGCAACTGCAGGTGCAAATTGGGTCAATGCATTGCCAAATTTATGCACACCACCCTAGAATTTGCATGCATAAATAAGGTTGTGTATTTTTGGTGTCTGTATGTATATGGTCCTCTGCCCTTTGGAAATTTGATCTAACTGATATAACTTCAAACATTAAAGTCCACAAAAAGGAACTTTTAAGAGAGCGATAAAGCAAGTTGGGAACTGGTTTGCACTCTCTTACATTGGGTTCCTTATGGTCATAGATTACAGCCATTTCTTTACTGCAATTCCCAGAGCCTGAAGGAAGATGTGAAAAGCCAGTTGGAATTAGAAACGTTGGACAAAATTCAGCCCAGATGTAAGCAGATGCAACCCATTTGACTTCAGTGGAGCTGCAGCTGCTTACATCATGTTTGAAGTTTGCCTGATGTTTCTAATAGTACAGCTCATTCTCAGTGGGAAGGGCTTGTTATCATGTGGCATGATCTGAGCAGGGCAGCAGTCCTCTCCAGGATTTCTTCTTCATGAACGCATTATATTCCTGAGGCTGATTACCGTGAGTCAGTGCTCAGTTACTGTGTAATGGGGTGGTCTAGAAGTACCTTTGATAGACAGATTATGGGCCAGGTTCTCAGATGGTGTAAATCAACCTAGCTCCATTGACTTCGGTTGAGCTACAATGATTTACACCAGCTGAGCATCTGGCCTTATATCTCTATTTTATCTGTCTTTTCTCCCTTCAGTATATAGGTTCCCACACTCTGCCTGGCACCATGGTATCCCACTATATGGACAACAGCCTGGAAGATCATCCATGTCCAAAAGGCCTTCAGTTTGAGACTGGGCTGGTTGTATATTCTGAGGCTTGTTCAGAGGTGGATGGCAGAATGGTAAGGCTGAAAATGGCTAGACAATGAACATTTCTTTTGTTGGTGAACAAGGCGTTTTAGCTCTTCGTGCAGTAACACTCCTCACCGTAGCCTCTCTCCCTAGCATAGCTTGGGAGTATTTAAGCATCTGTTGGCATTTCACTCCTTTTCCTTCTGCGTTTTAATGATTTGTGTAACACTTTTCCATCGCTGGTGTTTGCGATGTACAGACGTCAGGCTTAAAATCTGCCATACGAACCGGACATACAGATTCTCTGCCCAAAATAATAGTATTCATTTTTTTCACCTTTTCACGCAGTTGGCCCTCAAGCAATTATAATTTCAGCCCTTCCAGCAGGCTCTGTCTGTTGTTTTACATTACTTTCCTGACAGGTGCAAAGATGAATTTTTGCAGGTTGTGTCTGATGTGCTTGCAGCGTTGGATAAGGCCCCAGCACATGCTATCTTCTGAATCTGGGAAAGGGCTGAGCTGCTGAAGTGTGCAAAACAAGCCTGTTCCCTTGTTATGGGCCCGATCCTGCTGCCTGTTTCCTCATAATCCTGCTCCCATAGAAACAAATGTGAGCTTTGCCATTGAGTTCTGTAGGAGCAGAACGTGGCCCTGATTGTGTGAGTGTGATGCTGCTCCCTTGGAGCCATGGACTGAAGTGGAATTTGCTCACAGTATGGAGGTTTACATTGTAAGCTGTCCTTTGGCGTGAGTAGGCCGTCACCATTCCGTTGGGGAGTTAGAGGGTCATGCTGGATCTGTCTTGCTCTGTCTGTCGGGTGTGGTTTGTTTTTTGTGTTCGTGGAGCCAGTCTGACTGTGGTGGTTGCAGGCTAATGGGATGAAGATCCTGATTTTCAAGTGTGGTCACATTAAGAGGGGATCCTGAGGGAGCTCAGGAGGACACTTAGCCCGCAGAACCACATGTGCATGCCACACTGCCGACGGCAGCACCTGAAGGCAAGATCTGGGCATCCTGCTGGGGTGGCGTGAGTCTGATCATGCACAGTGCTGTGCGCCTCTGAACACATCCTGTTTGATTGCCGGGGGCTAGAAGCAGAACCGTCTCAGTGAGGGGTTCTAGGGTAAGATTGTCCAAAGTGACTCATGGTTTTGGCTGCCTCCATTGAAAAGTGCCGAGTCCCTGCGCTCTGTAAATTTGGGGCCTTTAAGGTGTCCCAAGTCGGGCACCCAAAATCAATAGTCACTTCTGAAATCCTTGGCCCTCTTGGCTGTGGAATTTGCTTGTTGCCTCAGTCTGCCAGAACCCGAATCTGCTGGCCTTCAGGAGATGGGACAAGGCCCATGTTTCTGGGGGACAGGATGTATGATAGAGCAGGGTCAGATCTTTGTGGGGGGTATCTGTGGCAGTGTTTGGTGTGTGGGGAGCAGGATATTGGTCCGAGTGTTTGTTGTTTCGTGCCATTAGTTCCAGTGTGTAGAGCACTGGGTGCCATGTTTTAAGTACATAAATACAGAAAGTTCTTGACTTATCTGCCAGTCCGGGGGCTCAGACTTGCCAGAATGGCACCCCGCTTTGTAAACACTGGGCTTTGATGACAAAGGGAGGGTTTGCACCCATTGTTTTACTGTTATTGAAAACATTAAAAGGTAGTCCATAAACCTCCGTGAAAGGGATGCTGCAGTCGGAGCAGTGTCAGGTAAGGTTCTTGGCAGTAAGGCTCAGGCATCATTCTTAACACACCCCATTGTGTGCCTGGGCCAGTCTGTACAGCACATGGGAGCAAACTATGTGTGAGACTCCCTGTGTCTAGGACACAGTCGCTTCTGGGACTTGGAATCTTCTTGGTTTTACTATGCTGAAGTCACTTCCCTAATGATATCTCAGCATGGGGCCAGATCCTCAGCTAGTTACGTTGGAATTTGTGTTTTCGCAGTGCGGTCAAATAACAAACTTGTGCAACAAAACCTACTTACATTCTGCTATCTGACCTAAAGCCAAATCTAGGCCTGTCTGGGAAAGGTGGGGACTTCTGCTTGTTCTGCTCCAGAGTATATGGTGTATTTATTTATTTCTACTTGTACTTTTCTGTTTAAGCCAGAGAGCAGGGGAACCGAGAAGTTGTGGTAACTTGGTAAACATGAAGAAGTTAATTTTTTGAGCCTCTCGGTTTTCTAAACAATTACATATTGTATTTGGTCATGTGCAGCGCGCGAGGAATCGCAACTCTCTGCAGCTGCATCCCTGAGCAGAGCAGGGCTGAACTTTCAAACACAAGGGCCTACGATGTGTCTGCACAATGTGTGTGTGTGTGTGTGTGTGTGTTCAATTGGTTGGCCCAGCTAGTTTGACATCCGGTGGCCAGGACCAGGTGCTTCAGAGGAGGGTGTGAAAACCCTCACTTTGGACAATTTGGCTGTAGCCTGCCCTTGGGGGAAGTTTCTTCCCACTATTACAGCCTGAAGCATTTCTCTGCTGGTACTCACATGCTCACACACATTTTGCTGGCACAATTTAAGCCCTTATGTTGTAATCCCTTAGGGTACGTCTACACTTCAGCTGGGAGAAGTAATTCCCAGCTCAGGTCGACGTACACATGCTAGCTCTGCTTGAGCTAATGCACTAAAAATAGCATCACGGGGTGGCCCCAGCAGCCGAGGCAGCAGTTTGGGTTAGTCGCCCAGGCACAATCTCACCTGAGAGCCTAAGGATGTACACAGGCAGCTAGCCGTGCCACCACAGTCACGCTGCTATGCTATTTTTAGTGTGCTAGCTCAAGCAGACCTAGCGTGTCTGCATCTACCTGAGCTGGTACTTACACCTCCTAGCTGCAGTGTAGACGTAACCCTTGTTTTCCCACAGGGAAATTATGGAAAGGAGAAATCCCAAGCACACGTTGCCCAACTCGCTCTCGTCTCTTGTTTTGGAAAGGGGCAGGGAAGAAGATTTTTCTCTACCAGTTCTGTAATATAATTTCTAAATCAGTCAATAATAGTTCATCATAAAGTAATTTTATAAGACAATAAATAAAATACATTTTTAATTAAAAAGTAATATTCTCCTAACTCAGATCCAGGAGATGGTCCACTCAGACGCCACTTCCTATGATTCCAACCGTCAAGTCCCCCTGATCAATCGACCAGGGATGTTAGCCGGTCACATGAGTGCCCTCAGCCAGTCACAGCTGATTTCTCAGATGGGTATGAGGAGCGGTGTTACCCATGGTTCCCCATCACCCCCAGGAAGTAAATCTGCTACACCATCTCCCTCCAGTTCTACTCAGGAAGAGGAGACAGAATCACATTATAAGGTACGTGCAGCCATGCCTGTTTTGACAGACATACAGTAAGAGAATGACAGACAGTATTTACAGTGATAGAAATAATTGGCTCTAATAAGAGAACAGGCCTTTTGTTTTTCCTTTGCATAGAGATAGAGAGAGACTTTCTCTGTAACAGGCGATTGTTTACAGAGAACGTTTCTGGGCTAGGATGCGCGAAAGCATGGCAGCTTTGCAAATCATATCAAACATTGCTGTGCTATATTGGTGCATATAACAACTAAAGGAATGAAAGTCTCTAATTCTGAGAGAAGTTTCCTCCCCTAAGTCTTTTCTTTCCTGCTGCAGTTGCCAGATACATCATGCTACATTGTTCTTTAAAATTAGGATTTTGACAATAAATACATGGTTCAGTGCTCAATTTTTTTCCAGTTTCAAAGACTGTATCTGTAAAACTAGACTTTGTGTTGGAAGAGAGAAGCAAAAATCCAGTGTGTGATTTAGCAGAGTCCTTAAGAAATGGTAGGTATTAGTTAACTACATCAGCACCCGTGTCAAATAACAAAGAAAGCACCCTCCATCTTTTAATTCACCTGGGTATTTTTTAGCAACCAGTTATTACCTAGGACAGTTAATAAAGTGATGGTGACACAGGATATAGTGAAAGTTGCTTGCCGTTCTTGTTTGGCTAGTGGTCAGAAGCCATTAGGATGCCAGTTGTCTTGAGTGGATGAAGAGAACTGATAAACAAAGAGGTAAAATGTAGAGAAGATTATAAAATAAAAATCACCTGCCTCATTAGGACTGGTGTGGAGGAAGCGTTGAAGGACAGCTTGGGCTAAGATTTCTGAGTCACCTTAGGCATCCTGCATCAGTCTCAGAGAATGCACTAGCAGAGCAAACTCTTTGCACTGTTGTCCACACGTCTTCCCTGACTCTCCTTACATGTGGGCAGATTGCAGAGATGATTATGGTACAGCCATAATGACTTGTGTACCTGATACATGGGCATTCACTGATCATTGGGTACTTGGATGATTAGACTTGTAACTTTCTGGGATGGTGCTGACCCATTTGTTAAGCCTTCATGGAAGGGCTATTTCTGAAAGATGCTACTTCTAAGGAAGACTCTGTATTACCAAAATCACTGGCTTGCTGGCAATGTATCCTCATTCCCAGAAGAAAAACCTCCTGAAGATCCAATTGTTACAAGTTGTGTGTATGTTACCCACAGCAACAAGTGCTTAGCTCTAGTACGACGGCTGAGCAAACTAGCAAATGCTTTCTCATGAAACTTCCGGAAAAATTATTCTTAGTTTTCATTTCACTTTTCATAAATTGGAAGTTTTCATCTCAAAACATAACATTTCAAAAAGTGTGTGTGGATGCAAATCTGATCTTCATTAGAACTAACTTGCAAAAATAAAAATACACTTTTGCTTGAAAATAGAAGTATTTTATGAAATCCTCAGATTTTGCAGTTTAGAATTTGGTTGTGTCTATTTGGCACAGTCCTATGCAGCTAGAGGAGTTCGGTGATCTGCTGGCTAGAAGAGACTGCATCACTGACAACTCGGGGGTCACAGGAAGCAAATGGCATTTGCTTTGCAGCTAAAACCTTTCTTGCAGTGTGAGTTTTAGACTAGCTACTCTCAGTGTATGCAGCAGCTTTTTCCATTGTACCTTCACCAATCATCTTCGAGGCTTTAGCCTGACAATATGATAGCACAGGAGTTACCTGTTCGGTCACTGGTTTTTTGCTGATACATTTCTTATAGGTCCAGTGAGTCAGTACTGAACATGAGGGAGACGGAATTTGGGGATATGTCCGATTCTTGGAGCAAGATAGCTAAGGCAATTTACAAAGCCCTGTATTTTTTTTCTGGCCATAAATATATACCTTACCTATCCTGTATACACATAGCAAGTTAGGCGAAGCAATAATCAAGTGGTATGTTTCCTAGAGAAAAGAAACCACAGTGTAAAGAGAGCACTAGAGTCACGGTGGCTTTTGCGTTTTTGTTTGCTTTCTCTATATACACAGCTGTTGGAAATATTTAAAGGGATCAATCCATCATTTATTTTATGACCATTAACGACCTTTGTACATCAGGTCATAAAAAGAGTTTCTAACAAACAGGAATTAAAATATCTACCAAGAAAATCATATTAACACATAAGAAATGGTCCTGATGCCAGGAGGTGGTTTTTCTACTCCCACAAAAGCCAGTAATTTGTGAAAACTGGATAGAGACCAAACGCTGAACTAAATTGTAACTCTTATTGGAAGAGTAGTGTCCTGCTGCAAGAAGTATCATGAAAGATCCCCTCACTGGAGAATTTTCAGAGCCTTGAGGGGTGAGTGGGGGAACCCAAGCAACATACTGGGAGATAATTCAGATGTAGGGGCAAAGGAGCACACTAACATTTTGCGCTAAGTGACTTCACTTGCAGCGCTTCATGGCTGAAAAGTCATTTTTGTTGTTGCACTAAGGCAGAAATGAGGCTGTTTTGTTTTCACTAGTGGTGTCTGGAAAGCTAAACGTTCTTCTGTCCCTGCTCTGTCTGCACAGACTAGTCATTTGAATTCACATCCATTAAAACAGTAAGCCTGGGGTTTTCAAAGGAAAGACCAATGGAAATTTCAGTGGCATTTGGGGGCTAAACTCCCTTTGAATACCCCAGCCTAAGAGTTTAGTGTCTTTCCGGGCTTAGTTGTTCCCAGGGTTGAGCATCCAACTCTTACTCACCCAGCCAGGGGAGTGGGTAGAGTCCCTATTACTCTTGCTTTAGAAATCTCCCTGCAGGTTTTATAAAGTCCAGATGTGACCAATGAAGCCCCTGCCTCTTTGAGAATAGTCTAGATGACAGCAAAGCAGCCTGTTTATAATGTGATAGCCCTAACCTGTGAATCTTCTCAGCTTACTCTTTGTGTTACATCTAGTGTTCTGCACACCAGCCTCTCCAATGGAGTAAAGCGCATTAGCTCAGGGCATTTATAGCGGGATACACATCACAGCACTGTCACATGTTAAAATAACATTCACAACAGCAAACCCAGGCCATTCTGAGCAGCCCCTTGTATTATTGGTGACCCTCGGCAAAAGGCATCCAGTCCTTGGGGCAGTTCCCATTGCTGTGGGCACTAGGCTCCTGAACCCATGGGGGTAGACCGAGAGCCAGATTGTGCTAGGAAGACACTGGCTCCCTTTGGGCGCTGTGTAGAGCCAGCCTGGCCCAGAGGACCTCAGAACATACAATCCCTCCCCAAGCTCCCTGTGCTGGAGGGCAGGGGACATGCTCAATGCACCAAGTCTTTAAAGGTTGCAGTCTGTTCTCCCGGCAGCATACCCAGTATGCTGCCAACTCCACAGGCAAAGGGGTGGGGTCATGACTGTGCTCCTCTGTGGGGTGGGGCGCACTCCTGCGGTGCTTGCAGGGAGCAGGCCTTGAGCTTCCATGATTGTCTCTGGCACTTATGCAAAGTGTGAAGATGGAGGAGACGGGAGGGTGAAAGAGACATAATGGCCCAGAACAATTTATCCCACTGTAGAGAATAATCCCTCTGTACATTGGTTGGCATGATGGGGGCGGGGGCTTACATAATCTCACAGATCGTTCCATCTCCACCCGATGTGATTCTGTGACCTGGGCCTTGGTGCAGGTTTGGTTTAGGGTGCCAGTAATACATAATACCTGCCTGCAAGACACTCCCTCTAGCCAGGACTATGTCATACTACGCTGTACCAGATTCATACTCCAGCAGAAAATGAACTCTGAACAGTGATGTAGCTCTGCTCACTGCTTAGCACGTGGGGCATGAAAGCTGCACAATCCACACTGCTAAAGACTGTAAGACCCAAATCCACAAAGGCATTTCAACAGAAGTTAGGAGCCTAAATACTCTGAGGGGCCAGGACATGGTCTGTCATTGTCTGTAGAGTGCCACGCACACTTATGTCTCTGTATAAATAAGAATGATCATGAAGTCCTAATAGTTGCTGAGAGTTGCTGGTTCTTGTTCTTGGTTCCTCCACTTAATGCTGCACTTTGGCCAATAACTGCTGGAGGGTTTGTTTTCTTTCCCATCAGTACAAAAGTAGATGAACTGAGATTAAAAATGAGATAAAATGCCATCCAACTCACCCACGGAGTGAAACCTTGTTATGAATTTTTTCCTCCTAATAAGGTGGCCTTTCACCCCCAGGAATCCCATTCCAACCCAATTGGCAGTTTTAAATTAAATGCTTTTTTCTGTCTCATTCCGGGCTTTTTTTTTTTTTTTGCTTATTCGCTAATGGGCAACTGTCCATTTGATAAATGCCACTGCTCTGAGACCGAGCTTAATGGCCAGTCAAGAGCTGATGAACAGAGAACATTAGAACTGTGCCAGCTAAAATGAGTCCTCTTAAACTCTGTGGTTTCCGAGCACTTCTGGTGCTTGCAATCAAATCAGCAAAGCCATTATGACAGAGGCCTTCTTTAGACAGACAGACAGCCACGTCTAGTTACATTGTATGCTTAAGGGCTGGTATTCAGCCTAATTTCTATCATAAAATGGTGCTTTTCTTCGAGTGCTGGTCCCTATGTGTAGGTATGCATGCGCTTCATGCGCCTGGAGCTAGACAATTTTGAAAGCGGAGTCCATTGATCCGCATATGCACCCTCACTCTTCCCATGCCTCCAACAAAGGAGATAAAGGGTGAGTCAGACCAGCCGCCTCCCCAGTTCCTTCTCACCACCAGGTCGGAACCGCCAGAGTCCAGAGCTTTGTCATCTTTATCCATTTATCTGTAAAATATACACCTATATTTTGCTCTGCTGTCTAATCTCCACCCCCTTATGGGGTGAGGGCTCATTCTATGAGAGCACAAGTGACATCTATGGCATCGCTTCAAGAAATACCTCTACTTGATATTTACAAAGCAACTACATGGAGTTTCAGCCCACTGCCGGGCGTTATGCTTCAGTACAGGACTCCCCCACCAGTGCATCCTTTGGAATGGTGACCCTTCATTCGGCTCTGCCATCTGCATTCTCACACCCTCCTCCTACCTGAGTACTGCTTGTCAGTCACCCACAGTGGAATCCACACAGGAACCAGCACTCGAAGAAGAGGAAGTTACTTACTGGAGATTCTTCAAGATGTATGGTCCCAGTCTGTATTTCATTACTCACCCTCCTTCCCCTCTGTTTTGGATCATCTTTTGATTCACAGTAGAGCAGGAATTGGAGAGACGGTCAGTCCGCCCGGCCCAGTTGGAGTCATAAGGAGAGTGAAGATGCAGGCACAGACCAACAGACACTGCTTTCAAAATTCTCTGGCTTCAGGGGCCTGGAGCACATGCATAACCATAGGGGAATACAGATAGGGCCCACACATCTCAAAGAACTTCCAATTATGAAAGTAAGTAACTTCCTCTTTTAAAATCATCTTCCTGAGAAAGTGGGTAACTCTTTAACTAAAGTAACTGCTGAGCAGTCTGAGAAGTGTCTCGACACTGTCAGCATTTGATAAGCAGAGATGCTAGTTGACTTTCTGCCTTTGAGGAAGTGTTTCTAGTGGTTAGAATACAGGACTGGCAGCCTTTGGTTCTGTTCCTGGCTCTGCTGTTGACATGGGACAAGTCAATGAACCTCTTTGTGTCTTAGATTTTCCTCCTGTAAAATGTGTTTAATAATACTTCCTGCCTCACAGCGGTGTTGTGTGGCTTAACTCACTAACTTAGAGATCCTCAGTGTATGAGTTCAAAGTGGTTTAAAAGTATCTCTTTCCTCTGTAGGTGAACACGTACACTTCACTATTCATGGATTTTCTTTTGCCTATGCCTGATATACTTACCCATGCATCTTACCATCTTCTTTAGCTAATGCCCTCCACCTGAAAATTTACTTTCTGTTTTCAAGTTCTGTATGTTATTTCTTATCCCTGTGACTGTGTGTTCTGGTTACCAGCTGTCACATATGCTACATTAGCACCCTGGAATACCTGGGCATGCCAACCTGGAACAGCAGCCTGCAAAGAAAGTGGTTACATTTCAGCAGCGTGGCCTTTGAAGCAGTGCCAAAGGGAGTGCCCAAGGCCAAAGATCAGACCCTATAAGAAGCAGAAGTTTGGTGGTGACACTAACTAAAAAGGGAAGCTATGGATTCTGTCTCACTGGAGGCTGAGTCTTGGGGTATGACTCTCTTCAAGAAGAACTCAGAGAGAATGAATTCAGTTCTGTTATGGTACAGGGAGTGGACTAAATGGCCTGCCCAGCACAGTGTTCTGATGAGACTTGGTAATCACAGGTAACAAAATGCAGCCCTGATCCCGTAGCCTTCTGCACCCAAAACTCCCCTTTGCTTTGGTCAATGTTTAGGTAAGCAAGGAATGCAGGAGAGGGCCTGTTCTCCCTTAAAATCTTGCCAGATGCTGCAGATAACTAAATAATCAATGTTACCTCAGTCTTTTCAGTGCTCTCAAAGTTCATGGACTGCTGAATGCATTCAGATAGCCGAGTCTACTTGTTTAACACAAAATTGGCAGGTCTGTAAGGATAAGCGCTGTGTATAAAGTGTTTTCATAAAAATATACTACAGTTTACTTGTGAATTCCCACAGAGGTGCTACTTGCCCTGTTGTTGTGGAGTGTGTGTGTGTGTGTGCGCGCGCGCGCTTGCGTACAAGCCCTGCACTAGTAGTGGGGGGAAGCAAGCTGCCTTTCAAAGTATAGATGTCCCCAAAAGGGCACAGTGCTCCAGTGTCGGTGTTGTTTCTGTAGTGCCGGTAGTGCTTGTGGCCCCTGCCCGGGACTGCTCCGGGGGGCGAGATGGACCTGGTGCAAAGGAACCCAGCACACACAGTCAGAATGAGGAAAGTTGGGGAATGGCTGGTAAAGATGGACCATGACTTCGCCAGGGTGAAATCAGGACAGGGACGAGTCTGAGAAAGGGAAAAGTGAATTTTGGAAAAATGTGTGCGCTGCTGAATAAAACCATCTGGAAAGCAAAATGAACGGGGTGGTCACGGTCAGAGGAAATGGGCAGGGCACAGGGAGGGAATATATGAGCCTCCATGGGATGGTTAGGGGAAATAATCAAGAGCAAGTGAAAGTATCTGGGGAGCTGTTTAGTGGAAGCCATGCGGGAGGTTGTGTCCCTAGGAGAGAGCATGAGGAATGTGGGGATACATCAGGCTGTCATTTTAGTCTTGGTGCTCACGAAAGAGAAGGAGGGAAACATGCCGCACACAGAGAGGAATGTACTGGGGGACAGGTAGTGAGAAGCTCATGAAACTACATGACACAAGCACAAGTCAGAGAGAGAATTGCAGTGACAGGTCCAGAGCTGTACACCCAGCATCCCACAATGCAGAAAGAGGCGGTGAATGGAAAATCTGAATGCCTGGGCACAGCTGGAGGGGAGCAGAGTGCAAAAGGAGAGAGAAGCTAAAATGACCCTCCCCCCCATATTAAAAAGGGATCAGTGGAAGAGCTATGGCAAACTCAGCCCAATGTATCTAACATACGGACTGGGAAAGATTCCTGAATGACTGTTCAAGCATGCAGTCGGAGCCCAGGTGGAACTTCGGAGGAGTTATTCCACAGGCTACACCAAGGGAGGGCCTGCTTAACTAACCTGACTAATGTCTTTGGGGACTGACAATAGGAGCAGCATGGGGTGAAATAGACGCATTAATCAGAATTTCCGAAGACCTTCAATGCACTGCTGCTTAAAAAACTGATCTACACTAGATTAACAATGTAGTATCAGTGGTGAAATCCTCAGGGGCGTAAGGAGCTGGCTGGTCACTGAGATCAGAGAGTGGTACTGGTGAGAGATCAGGTGGGAGGGAGTTGAAAAACAGTGTGTGCTGGCCCAGTCTTGTTCATACTATACACAGCAAGTACATCAGGCACCTCGAGGTGGGAATAAGCAGCAAAGTGCTCAAGTGGTTCAGGATGGCAGTAATGGGATACCTGTGTTGGAGGGCGGGGCTGGGTAGCTAGGGGAAAGCCCAGCAGCTGCCTGCACTAGGCCTGCCCCTAGCCAGGGCTATTAGTTCCTCACTTGGTTGAACACTAAACTTCACAAGTTATTTGTACAAGTGAAAGGTATGATACTGGGGAGAGAGTCAGGTTCTGGTGCCAGGCGCCATCCTGTGCCTATCATGAGTGCTCTTCCTTCATTGGCCTCCTGTCTCATCATTTTCCCAGTACTACCAGAAACTTCAACTCCAGCCAGAGAGAGTTGGTCATTACTGGGTCCCTTTTGGTTTTACAGGTTTCTGGAGAGAAGAGACCATCAACAGACCTGGGCAAGAAACCCAAAAGCCAAAAGAAGAAGAAAAAGAAGGACCCCAACGAGCCCCAGAAGCCTGTGTCAGCTTATGCCCTGTTTTTCAGAGACACGCAAGCAGCTATCAAAGGGCAAAACCCAAATGCTACATTCGGAGATGTTTCAAAAATTGTTGCATCAATGTGGGATAGTTTGGGAGAAGAACAAAAGCAGGTGAGTTTCTGATCTGGTTGTTACAGCTGTTGAATTGGTTTTGTTTTGCTACATCTAGCGAGTTAGAATCTGGCCCAGCAAGTTAGAAGCACAGTTTGGAGCTTAGGCACCCAAAGGGGTATGCACAAAAAAGGAGGCTATTTTCAGGAGTATTGTTGAAGTGCCTTTTGCCACTAGAAGCAAGGCTTTAGGGTTTGCATGCACAATTTTAAGCTCCTAATTCTGTACAGCAATTGTGTGACCTGGCCCCTGGATAATTCCAGTGGAGGTAAGTTCTCTCCACACACAAATCTCAAGAGCAGCTATATCATAACGCAGTGCAGCTGCAATGAATCAAAGATAGTTTTTGATGGACTTGGCCTGGAATGCTCACAACCTGCTGCATGCCATTTGATAGAGCTGTGATTCAGAAGCCACTAGTGAATATGTTCTGAGTGCTTCTGTCCTTATCGCATCCTCCAGTGAGCACACACAGATGGAGTTCCTGCATGCAACAGATTTTTTAAAGTTTTGTATTCAGAGCCTGACCTATCAAAGCTAACATTACAACTCCCATCCCACCACACTGCATGTCGGAATTGCAGCTTGCTTGACATGTTGGAGACCTGCTAGATGATCAGCTGTTAACACAGTGCATCCGCTAGTCACATCTTTACTGTTGCAGTTCACAAGTAATTAGCCTTGCTGGCAGTATTTGTGATAGTCCCTAAATAAGTATGTAGGGAACACACTGATTGCTGCAGTAATATTAACTAGGGCACAGAGTAGAACTGTATGGATTTTAATGGCAGTTACTCTACTGGGGTGAGTTAGAATGATGGTGTCAGGTCAGATTAAGTCTAAGGCTGAATTATTGCTCTGACCTCCATAGAGATGGTGTGGGGGTGATGTGCCCCAGCCTCCCTCTCTCCCTGCATGGATCCCCTGGCTCCTGGGGCACTCCCTGCAGACTGCAGGGAGGTAGACATGTTCATGGAGGTAGCTCAGACTCCTACCACTGGGAAGGGATAGAACCACACCCAGAATGTCTCCCACCTGTGCAGGTCAGGGGATATGATCAGGCTCATACCGTTGTAGTGTCTAAGGGAAGATAGCTTAAACTTTAGCACTGAGCTGCTTATGCAGTGTGCAGTCTGCTTTGCACATTGGAAAACATAATCCCAACTATACATATAAAATGATGGGGTCTAAATTAGCTGTTACCACTCAAGAAAGTTCTTGGAGTCATTGTGGATAGTTCTCTGAAATCATCCACTCAATGTGCCGTGGCCAGGGCCAGCTCCAGGTTTTCTGCCGCCCAAGAGGCAAAAAAAAAAAAAAAGCCGCGGCAGCGCAATCGCACCGCTCCACTCTTCGGCGGCAATTCAGCAGCAGGTCCTTCGTTCCGAGAGGGACTGAGGGACCCGCCTCCGAATTGCCACCGAAGACCCGGACGTGCCGCCCCAATAGCGGATGGACTGCCGCCCCTTGGTATTGGCCGCCCCAAGCACCTGCTTCTTTAGCTGGTGCCTGGAGCCGGCCCTGGCAGCGGCAGTCAAAAAAGCAAACAGAATGTTGGGAATCATTAAGAAAGGGATAGATAATAACACAGAAAATATCATATTGCCTCTATATAAATCCATGATATGCCCACATCTGGAATACTGCGTGCAGATGTGGTCACCCCATCTCAAAAAAGATATATTGGAATTGGAAAAGGTTTACAAAGGGCAACAAAAATGATTAGGAGTAAGGAACGGTTGCCATATTAGGAGAGATTAATAAGACTGAGACTTTTCAGCTTGGAAAAGAGATGACTAAGGGGGGATATGATAGAGGTCTATAAAATCATGACTGGTGTGGAGAAAATAAATAAGGAAGTGTTATTTACTCCTTCTCATAACACAAGAACCATCAAATGAAATTAATAGGCAGAAGGTTTAAAACAAAAGGAAGTATTTTTTCACACAATGCAGTTAACCTGTGGAACTCCTTGACAGAGGATGTTATGAAGGCCAACATAAGAGGGTTCAAAAAAGAACTAGATAAATTCATGGAGGATAGGTCCATCAATGGCTATTACCCAGGATGGGCAGGGATGGTGTCCCTAGCCTTTGTTTGCCAGAAGCTGCGAATGGGTGACAGGGGATGGATCACTTGATGATTACCTGTTCTATTTATTCCCTCTGGGGCACTTGACATTGGCCACTGTCGGAAGGCAGGATACTGAGCTAGATGGACCATTCGTCTGACCCAGTATGACCGTTCTTTGTCCTTTACAAAGAGACCTTTCATGCCATTGGGAAGGAGAGGAGGGACTTTCCTTTGGGAAGTAATTTCATTTGAATAATAATAAACATTATTTAAGACAAGAGAAATCTCTCGTGTGCATGCAAAAGCTGGGAAATTCTCAGGGCTTGTTATTACAGCTAGTCATGTAAAATATGCCTAGACAGGAGACAGTTTTGATGTGCTGATTCACTGTTTTGGGGCTTGCCTATAAACTACAATAGCTTCTCGCCACATTGGCAGCCTCAACTCCAATGTCAAGACTTCAAAAAAGCCCAGGAAGCAGATCTTCAGTGTAACATCACACAGGGAACTTCCCTGCTCTGTAGCCATCACACAGCCCACAGTCTGTTTCACGCAGCGATTTCTAGGCTCAGTTTAGCTATTCTTGTTGATGTTGAGTCAGTTACAAAAGCCCTGTAATTGCCTATTGCGAAGACCCCAGGGCACTCTTTTTTGGTAGCAAGTGTGTTTTTTTATCAGAGGGGGAGAGATCTGACATTTTCTGCGATTGGTCTCTGAATCCAACCGTTTGGAAATTCACCATTCTCTCCTAAAGCACAGAGCCCTCACTTTAAAGGCTTGCTGACAGCTTAGGAGCTCTATCTCTGAGTTCCCAGTGCTCCCACTGCCAGGATTCCAGGTGGCTATCCTTAAGACAGGAGCAGCAGATATCTTTCGTTTCAATTGGTTCTGTCTATGCTGGGGAAATAGCCCCTGTTGCTTTGGGTCAGACACAAACAACATAGATGTTTTTCACTCCAGTGGGGTAAAAGGCATTTTATTTAACCACAAAGATTCATGACTCTCCACACTAGTGTTGTTTGCCAGTCTGCATGAGGCTTCCGTACTGTCTTCAGTACCATTCGTATTGGTTATTCCTTGATGTATTTTATTTTCTTACGTTCTAAAGAAATCTATAACCTATATAAATATAAAAATGCCAATTGAGAGAAGTACATCATTCACCCTGAGAGGCTGCAAATGACATCAGAACAGGAGGGTCAGGGGGCCATGCCTCCCTCCCCACTTTTTATCTGCCATAAAGCCGAGCGATGGGGAAAAAGAGAGGGGCCTCAGGGGAAGGGGTGGCACAGGGGTGGGACCTCAGGGGGAAGGGGTAGCGTGAGAGTGGGGCCACGGAGGGAGGAGTGGGGAGGGGTCTTGGGGAAGGGGCGGGGCCACTGTTTGGGCACTGGTGGCTCCCCCACTGTTAGAAAGCTTCCACCACCACTGCATCCGAAACCCAGAATCAGTTGAGAAAATGAATATTCAGATGACTTCTAAATTGTGACTAAAAAGGATTTTTCATGCTTCCTGTCCTTTACATGATAAACCAGATGGTCAGACTAGTTCTGATGGGTGCTCTCAGAATATTCATAGGCCCTTTCACACGATGCAATGCTGCAACCCTCAGTCACTCACGTCAATGAGTGTTTATTCAGGCAGAGTCCCACTGACTTCAATGAGATTACTAGCATTGTGATCAGTGGTTGCACAATCGAGCCCATATTCTGGTTATTATTTACCTAATGGAGTTTAACAGCTAGGGTATGGTGTGTAAAGTCTTGGACATCCCTTTCTATGGCAATGATTATTTGCTGATCCAATCATCTCCCCATCTCTCTGCTGCTGTGTCTTGTCTCCTGAATACACCATAACTTCTTATTACTAAACAGCCTCAAAGTTCTCCCCCTAGGTAAAAAGTACTCTGTTCCATTTCTCTGACCCTGTTCTCACTTAACACATTCACCTCTGTTTTGCTCCTACAGCCAGACCTCCTGGAATTCCTCCTGGCCTCACACCTTCTCTGTCCTCTTACATCTTAGCTCTCTGTAAGGTATCCAGCTCCATCCTCTTGCTGGGATTCATCTTGGCTTTGACCAGGCCTCTATTGAAATTCTTAATCCTGAAATCCTTATCTACTAGTCTTCCTAAATAATTACTCTCTGTACTTCAGCAAGTCCAGAAGGTTGGCCTGTGGAACTCATTGCCACATGATATCATTGAGGCCAGGAACTTAGCAGGATTCCAATAATAGTTGAACATTTATATGGAAAATGAGAATACCTAGAGAGATGATATTAAGGTTTTTTTTTAAATAAACAGAGTAGTTCTAGGAGGGATATAAACCCCTCTGCTTCAGGGCATAAGACAACCACCACTAATGGGGGTCAGAAAGAAATATCGCTTGGCAGCAGGCTATCCTGCAACTGTCTATTGCAGGGCTTCTTGCACTTGCCTCTGATTTATCTTTCATTGGTCACCGTTAGGGACAGGATACTGAACTAGATGGACCCCGAGTCTGATCTGGTCTGGCAATTCCCATGGTCCGTATGAATGTTCTTTCTTTCCAGGTCTGGGAATCATACCAGTCTTATCCTCACTGTCACCTTCACTCTGGCTTCCCTCTATACAGCTGTTAAACCAATTCAGAATGGCTCTCCTACATTTCAGATCTCTCCAGGGCCTTATTCCACCTCCATATCTCTGACCTCATACCCATCTGCTCCCTGACTTCGGCTCTGATCTCAGTTGCATTGGTGTAGTGCAGAAGTAATCCTGGTCAATGTAACCAAGACAAAAAAACAAGCCCACAGACTCCACTTCTCCATTCTGGGACTTCTTTCTGTCTTCCTCTTCCATGCTGTCCACAGCAGTTGGTGCCTTTTGCATGGGCTGCACCCTTCATCTGGAAATCGGCCCTTCCTTCCCGCCCCCCCTCCCCCATCTCTAAGCCATGGAGCCACTTTCACTTCTAGTTGTTAATACTCTGCTTAAAACCTACCTTCCCCTGTAGCTTATGGTTGACTCTCACAGTAAATCGTCTTATGATACCATATGAATTAGGACCCTCCGGGAATGTAATGGGCTAAATTTACCCCTGATATAACCCCATTAACTCCAGAGAGCCACGGGAGAGGACTCTGCCTCCCAGACTATGGAGCAGCTGCACAAAGGCCCGTCTGGCCCAACGGCTGGAGTAGACCCCAGGGGCCCTCCCTTCTGCAGCATCCAGTGGAAGAGGAGGACAGGAGGATTCATGCAGCCCATGCATGCCCCCCTCACGCCCTTGTGTGCTGCCATACCAGAGTCCAAGCCCTGTAGTCCTTCCACCTCCCCCTTACACAGCTGAGCTGCATCAGTTCTGCTGCCGAGAGACCCTCTGCAGAGCAGGGGTTGGATTTGCCCCTAGGTTTCTGTCCGCTCCCATATACAGAGCCAAGGCATATCTGAGTTATAGATGCACAGAAGAAACCCAGCCGAGGCTTCTGAGACAGCAGCTTTCTCTGCCTTTATTCTTGCCACTTAATTTCAGCCCTAACTGCATCTTCCTTTCTTAATATGTTAAAGATGTCTCTGTGGACGGGAGACCCAATTTCAGCCCATCCCAGCTGAACATCGGGTTTACATAATGGAAACACTGGCGCAACCCCTGACTGAGCAAGGTGCGAACGCTCAGCTCTAATTAACAGAAGGAATTAAACCAGCCCATTTTTCTTGCCTGCTAATTCTCCCTTATTTTCTTTTACAAGAGAGCAATGGCACTCGCCATTTCTTTACACATGCTTTATAAGTGGCTCAATTTCTCTCTCTTTCTAATTGATTTAATTAAGTCATTTGTTCCTTGTCTGAATGCTTAAATATTAACTTCCTGGCTTTGTCTCCATCTGTATACATTTCTCCTCCTACAATTACCCCGCCCGCCTGAGGCCCTGGCAGGGAGGACACTATTTATCTTTGACTCTGGGGCTGCACTGGTGGCTTGTGAGATGGGGCACGTTTGCTCTTGAAAAGTTTGGCTGGATTATGGTTTGTTTAGTCCCTATTTGCTTTCTCTTGGCCAAGCTGCCAGTATTTCCAGTCTCCTTCGTTTACATTCCTAAGCAAATGCTAAGGAAAAAAAGACAGGTTAAATTAACACAATTTCTTTGATATATGAAAACACTGGTGCTAAAACATACAGTATATCGGGCGTTTCTTCTAAGCATCTCAAAGCATGATACAATCCTCCTAACTGTAAGGATAGCTAAGCACTGGAACAAATTATTTAGGGAAGTTGTGGAATCTCTGTCATTGGAGGTTTTTAAGAGCAGGTTAGACAAACACCTGTCACGGATGGTCTAGATAATACTTAGTCATGCCTCAGTGCAAAGGGCTGGACTATCAAAGTCCCTTCCAAGCCTACATTTCTACGATTAATATATTAACTCAAACATTCCTTTGTAAATAGATAGGTAAGCATCATTATCCCTATTTAACAGATGGGCAAAGTGAGGGGGGGAGAAGGTGAGTGGCTAGAATAGTCAGTCAGTGAATCCTTGGCCGAAATAGAAATAAAAACCAGGAATCCTGACTCTCCGCACTCTCTTTACTAGGCTACAATTCACTAGATCCTCTGAAAAGACTCTTTAGAGTTCATTACTCGTTCTAGTAGATGGCTAGCTCTAGAGACATGGATGTTTTTTAAATGTTTATAAAGTATTTGAAAGAAATTTAATTTACATTGGTTTGCACATGGAGCTAATCTCTCAGTAAGGTCTATGCAAAGTATGAATTGCAGTATGCCACACAACCCAGTGTTCAGAAAGACATAACGTTAGCCCCATAATAAAGGATTCCTTACAACAATTAAAACTAGACAAACAACGGGCCAAATCCTGAAGGACTTACTCAATTTTTACTGAGTTCTTGCTCAGACAAAACTCCCATTGACACCAACAAGGGTTTTCCTGCATAAAAACTGTGGATTTAGGGATTTGTCCCCAGAATGTTACTGTGTAGCTAGCATAACATGGAGAACCCAACCTTGCATTCCTTGCACACACACAACTCCCATTGATGTCATCAGAAGTTTGGGATCTGCAAGGTATGGCGAATCAAGACTGTAGATAGCTGATGTTCTCAAAAGCAAAGTAGGGAAATGGAGTGTAGATGAAATGACTAGAAGGTGGTTGAAAGACCATACTCAAAGTGTAGTTGTGAATGGATCTCTGTCAGAATGGGAGGATTTATCTAGTAGGGTCTCACACAGGCCAGTCCTCGGTCCACTGCTATTCAGTATTTTCATTAATGACTTGGATAATGTAGTGGAGCATATGCTTATAAAATTTGCAAATGACCCCAAGCTGGGAAGGGTTTGGAGCACAGGATTGGGATTAAAAATGACCTTGACAAATTGGAGAATTGATCTGAATTCAACAAGATGAGAATCAATAATGACAAGTGCAAAGTACTTCACTTAGGAAGGAAAAATCAAGTGTACAACTAAAAAATGAGTAATAACTGGCTGGATGGTAGTACCGCTGAAAAGGATCTGGGAGTTATAGTGAAGTGCACATTTAATGACTCAACAATGTGATGCAGTTTTGAAAAAGGCTAATATCATTCTGGGATGTATTAACAGGAGTGTCATATGTAAGATACTGCAGGTAATTGTCCCATCTACTTAGCACTGGTGAGGCCTCAGATGGAGTACTGTGTCCAGTTCTGAGAAAAGATGTGGACAAATTAAAGAGAGTCCAGAGGAGACCTGCAAAAAGGACAAAAGGTAGAGAAAACCTGTGAGGAAAAGTTATAAAATGGGGCATGTTTAGTCCTGAGAAAAGAAGACTGAGATGTGGACCTGATAACAGTCTTCAAATATGTAAAGGGCTATTATAAATAGTACTGTGATCAGTTGTTCTCATGTACTCTGGAGGGTAGAACAAGAAGTAATGGGCTTAATCTGCAGCAAGGGAGATATAGGTTAGATATTAGGAAAAACTTTCTAACTCTAAGAGTAGTTAAGCTCAGGAACAGTCTTCCAAGGGAGGTTGTGGAGTCACCATCACTGGAGGGTTTTAAGAAGAAAGGTTGGACAAATGTGTCAGGGATGGCTTAGGTTTATTTGCTCCTGTCTTGGCACAGGGGACTGGACTTGGTGGCCTCTCAAGGTTCCTTCCAGCCCTACATTTGTCTGATTCTATGATTTTAAAGAAGGCAAAAGTGCTCCCAGCACATTAGTCATATTCAGACAATATTTTAATGCATCATTTGCCTCATTGAGCTTTCCGCTTTTTGTAAGAGGATAACTGGACGTGAACTCCTCCCACAGCCCCGTGGACTTGATGGCTCTATTTCGCTTGGACACAGATTGCAAACCTTATCATTTCTTGTTTTCAGATGGTCTCAAAGCTCTCCCTGCAGGTGAGTTTTGGTGCCAGCTCTTCAAGAGAATGTCTAGGATGAGGCAGGAGAGGAGGATCAAGGGCAGGGGTTTGAATCTGGTTGTCTGATGAGTCTATTCATAGCTGACCGGAGCCATTGCATTATCGAGTCACACCTTTCTGATACATGCCGACCATTTCACAGCACATGCCCATTAAGTATTACAAATACATGGATCTGTCTGTCCCATTATGCTACATTTAAAAGTTATATGGCATTGAGTGAACCCAGCCCCCATCTCTGTGCTGGTGAAGGATGGTCCATAAATTCCTTGCCTGTGGCAGTACCTTGGCCAGGATCACAGCAGGGGTGGGCGAACTACAGCTCGTGGGCTGGATCCAACCCACCAGCCATTTTAATCCAGCCCATGACCTCCAGCCGGGGAGCAAGGTCGGGGGCTGCTCCATGCGGCTCCGGGAAGCAGCAGCATGGCCCCCCTCTGACTCCTACTCATAGAGGCAGCCATGGGGCTCTGCTCTGCATGCTGTCCCTGTCCAGAACAGCGTGCAGAGCCGCCTGGCCGCGCCTCCGCACAGGAGCCGGAGAAGGGACATGCCGCTGCTTCCAGGAGCCACTTGAGGTAAGCGCCACTCAGAGCCTACATCCCTGAGCCTCTCCCCAGCCCCAACTCCCTGCCCCAGCCCTGAGCCTCCTCCCGCCCACCAAACCCCTCAAACCCAGCCTGCAGCACCCTCCTACACCCCAAACTCCTCAGCCCCAGCCCGGAGCCCCCTCCGCACCCTGAACTCCTCATTTCTGGCCCCACCCCAGAGCCTGCACCTCCAACCAGAGCCCTCACCCCCTCCCGCACCTCAAGCCCAATTTTGTGAGCATTCTTGGCGCGCCATACAATTTCTATTCCCAGATGTGGCCCTCAGGCCGAAAAGTTTGCCCATCCCTGCTACACAGTGTATCCAATCCCTCCAGTTAGAGAGGGTGGCCCAGTGCCAGTCCTCCTGGCAGGCAGAATCTAATACCCTCCCACAGCTGGCTGATTGGCAGTGTGTGTTAATTTGAGAGACACTGCGTATGGCTTCTCTACAAATTGAAGCGAGACGCTGCTGTTTGCAACGTACCTCTGACAGCAAGCAGAGGGTTAATCCTCTCTCTCCTTTGGGTTGCTAATGATTATATGCACTGCAATAGCAAAGCTGTAGCCTTTTATTTGCCATTGAACAGGTGCTGCTGCTCCCACAAAGCAAATTTGCTTTTTTCTCCTGATGAAATAAGCAAAATAAAGGTTGCTTCCGTCCCATTTCAAATATGTTTTTTCTTTCTCCTCCACTAACTGAAAGACAAACACAGACTGGGAAACAGAATGCATATTATGCAAGAAAACCTATAATCTAGGAACATCTTTGATTAGATGGCTGCTGTCACGGACGTGTATTTCTTAGCCTTTTTTTTTCTTCTGGTTTATCACTTGTGCCTTTTGTCATATTGTTCCTTCTTCTTCTCTTCCTAGCCTCTTCACAATGAATCTTCATTTTCCCTCTGACACACTTGTATCTAAATTCCTCATTTCCTGCCTTTTTTTATTTATATCTGTTGCCTGGTGATTTGATCATGCTGTGGAATACAGGATTAGCAATCTCCCTGTCCTTGGGTACTGCTCAAGGACACCTGTTCGGCAACTTGCACCATTTCCTTCCCCTCCTTAACCCTTTCGGGCATTGAACTTGCCATGTGCAAATAATAATAAATATAATAAATAATAATAATAACTTTAAATACCTTAACCACTACTTTTACAGTACATTATAATCTTCATTCTTCAACAGCTGGCATGGCCTTTCCTGAGAGGCTTACGCCGGAATCTAAAGAATGTGACACTACAAAAAAAAATGATAATACACACTCTTTGAACTTTGCAAATAGTTTAGCAGCTGTTCCTGTCGAGATAGCTTATACTTTACTCAAAAGTGAAATGCTAATTCAGCTATTATCATCAAATGGGGTACCTGCCACTAGTAATCCTCCTTCAATTCCCAGCTCCCTGTATAATTCCTTGCCACAATTTTTTTTTTTTCATTAAACAGCTACAATCACAATATTAGAGAGAGGTTTAAAGGAGCAGGCTGATTTGACACTAACTGTAGCAGATTTTGAGGATTGGATTGAAAGGAACTCTTCTAATTTTGCAGAGAAGATTCTGTCCTGGAACAAGCATTGAGTTTAGGCAACCTGTCGAAATGTAGTCAAGATGCTTGAATCTAGTTAACGTTAGCACCATTTAGAAGACCTTAGGTTATCTAGATAGTTACCATTCAGACACTACCTCACAGGACTGACTAGGTTCTAGTTTCAGACTGCTTCTTTAAATGCCATGCTATCCCATTATATTGAATGAATGGCAAATGCTGCCCTCCGTCGAGCTGGCTATGCTGTGGCAGGCTGCACGCTCTGCAGGAACAAGGGCTGGGATTTGGGAAGAGCCTGAACGTAAGTCGGCCAGAGACTGTTGCATTGGGTTCCCAGGATGAGGTGCAAAGTGCACTGCTCTCCAGTAGGGCTAGCTGTTGCACCTGGAGGGTGTGGCATGTATTTAAACATGGGCAAAAAGATCATGCTAGAATGAAGAAGGCAGTCAGAGCCTTTACTCCTCTGTCCCTTAAAAAATGGGAGGCAGAATCTGATCTCTGCTCTTCTTAGAATGCCTTAATGGTTCTCCAGGATGTCCCTGCTGGAGAGGGGAGTGGACCTTTGCTCCCGTTTGAGGGAGGCACAGTCCTAGCACTGGAATTGGCGCTAATAGCATGGGGTCCCACGGGACTGCTGTCATTACAGGGGGTGAGTTCTTGATGATGAGAGCCCTCACTGAGGAGCTCTGTGACCGAGCCCATCTGCCTCTGTAGGTGACGCAACAAAGGCCCTGTCCATGATACCCATATAGCTGTGCCAGGGATCCGAACAATTTGGTTGTCCCCTAGACTGGCTACAAATGTAGCTCAAATCTGTGGTGCAGATAACCCTGTTTCATACCCAGGTCCAGCCTATGCTATAAGTCTGAACCAGGTCAATAGGCAAATTAGGGGGAAACACAATGGCAATAAGGTTCCCTGGCCTCTCGGTGTTTGTGCACAGAGGACCCCAGACCCCATCCAGTGCTGTCCCTCTCAGTCAGCACGTTCACATTCTGGCACAGTTTTTTGAACAGACGGAACCCCCAAACCATTTTGGGCCTGTGCTAGAGGAAGCATGTTGCTGAGATGAGTCCCCGAGGCTTGCTGAATGGTTTGGGAATAATCGGGGTGATCCAAGAGTACCCTCCTGTCTTCATAGGTTAGGCCGGCTGCGGATCAAGAAAGAGAGCCATCTTCGGTTCCGTATCTCCTGCTGGCTAGGGCCCTGATCCTCTGAGGCAGAGAGCGACCTCAGCTCCTCCCTGTTGGCGCCAATGGGAATGGGGAATGCTCAGCACCTCACAGGATTGTGCCTAAGGCCAGCAGGGGCAGATGCTCACTCCTTGAGGGAGTTGAGGGGGAAAGATGCAGAATGGTGACCCCAATGGCTGATTAAGGAGAAGCATAGAAGTGTAGGACTGGAAGGGACCTCGATAGGTCACCTAATCCAGTCCCTGGCACTCAGGCAGGACCAAGTAAACAAGACCATCCCTGTCAGGTGCTTGTCCAACCTCTCATTATGAGATTCCACAACCTCCCTAGGTAATTTGTCTTAACCACCCTGCAGTTAGGAAGTGTTTCCTAATGCTTAACCTGAATCTCCCTTGCTGCAATTTAAGCCCATTGCTTCTTGTCTCATCCTCAGTGGATAAGGAGAACAATTTATCATCCTCCTCTTTATAACAACCTTTTACGTACTTGAAAACTGTTATTCTGTCCCATCCCCCCCGCCCCCAGTCTTCTCTTCTCCAACTAAACAAAGCCAGTTTTTTCAATCTTTCCTCATAGATAGGGCAACGAGTAGGTTCTAAAGGGATCCTGTCCTCCTTTCCTCAGCCAGGAGATTGAGGGGGAGGATGTACAGATAGGGAAAATGGGGGTCGGAGGCTCTGATTGTTGTGACTCCTTTCTCCCTGCTGTCCATGCATCTCCCTCATGCCATGCAACTGAGCTCCTCAATTCCACAGAGCAAGAGAGCAGACATTGGCCCTCAGCCATCTGTCTGCCTGCCAGCCCTCCAAGAGCACCCATCGCTATCACAGTATCAAGAGAAGGAGCTGGTTTGCCTCAGTTTCATTTCCTTGGTGCAAGGTGAGCACTGCCATCACCTTGTCAGCCACCACCGAGTGAAATGCAGAGACTTGGCTGGCACTGACTCTGCTCCGGGGCCCTACCCAGCCTTCATATTCAATGTGATGCATGTTTGCTTTGATTCCCTTTAATTCCTTCTGTCGAGTGACATGCACGCCCTGCCCTCGCGTCCTTCCTCCGACAGCTCAGCTGTAGTTAGCTGTATTGATTGACTGAACCATCCTTCTCATATAATTTTTCTCCTCTTCCATGAGCTCAGCCTCGATGAGCTTGTCGCCTGGTTTAATCTCTTCCTGGTTCAGTGGCTCTTGTCCTGTTCCATCTCTTTACCATGAGCACCCCAGGACCCTACCTCATTCCCTATGTGTTGCCTTTGGTTTTCCAAGCCAGAGACCCCTGTCATTGCCCCGACAGTGAGAGAGAACTACATTAACCTGAAATATGGAGCCTGCTCCAAGAAGCTGTCAGAGACAAGGTTTTCCCCTTTAGAAAAATGTCATGTTCAGCACTGTCGGTAAACTCTGCCCTGACCAGTGCAACCTCCCTGAAGTCAGTGGATAGCACAGGTATAAATCAAGACAGGAGTTAGCCTTAGTTCAGTGCTACTCTATTCATCTCCAGCAGGAGGAACCAGGGCAAAGACCCCAGGGTATCATCATTACCTCCTGCTTGTCGCTTGTATGTAAGCAGCCCATGCTTGACTCCGGGTAACAGTGGCTGAATCGCCAAGGGCTGGGAGATTTTGTTTGGCTGAGATGTCCAGAAGGGGTTCTGCTGCATATTGAAAAGTTACATGAATTATGTGGCCTCCTCTTTCCCCCGCCCCCGTTCCCTTGCCTCCCATCCTCAATTCCCTGATCACATTCCCTGTGTCTCACTCCCCAAAGCCCTATCCTACCTCAGGAGAAAGACCCAAAAGGCTCTTAGCTAACATGTTGATGGGAGCGCCTAGACACCTGCATAGAACAGAAAACCACAGATTTCCTTGGTCACTGCAGTCAAGGTCTCTGGAGTGGCCCATGGCTCTGAATGCCCACCTCAAGAAACAGGGCACAAACCCCCAACTGGTTGTGTGTTGTATACTTAGATTTCATCAACCAAGTATCAAGTGTGAACAAATCAAGCACCACAACAGCCTCAGCATAGAGCCACAGACAGTCCCCTTGGGTACTCCGGTCTATCTTGCTACCCAAGCAGGCTTGCCTTGGTGATAGATGGTCCCTTACACCAAAAATCACAACAATATTCAGGTTACTCCCAGTCCCTAAGAACCAGTCACTTACTGCAGGTCAAGTGCATCCTAGATCTCTCACCAAAGCGAACACTTGTAAGCAATCCTATAATAAACTAAAGGTTTATTAACTAAGAAAAAGAAATGAAAGAGTTATTTACAAGGTTAAAGCAGGTAAACACACACACGAGTTACAGTCTTAAGTTCCAAAAGATGAGAGTAGCTGCTATAACATGCCAGCTTTATATGTCCTTTAGGGCTAACCCATGTTAAACAGCTGGGGACCCCTTGCTTATGCTTCAAAACTCACCCCTCAGAGTTCAGGCAGCATAGGGATACAATTTCTCCTTAACAGGGATTTTTATTCCCTTCCCCCCAGCATTCAAACTGTGATGGGATGAGGGCGTAGTTTGACTTCTGTATTTGGGGAGACAAGGGGCTTAATAATATATATAGGTCTAACTTCTGGATTTACCGATTGTTAGTGGTAGTTAAATTACGGAGTACTTGACATCACAAATACAGTTTACGTTCGTTATTTAATCACCTTTTTTTTTTATTTTCACTTAATTATTTGCCGTGTATTATCAGCTACCACTTAAAAAGGAGCATTAGCATAAAAACAAATTCTTGAATAAACAGAACCAAGGACTTTCATGTAACTATGAATCATGTCTCCCTGATTTTAGAGTTACATAAACATTGTCTTAATATAAAAATACTGTATTTATCTTAATGTAGAAGCAATCATCTTTCCCTTTGGTTAGCTTTTCTTAGTTTTAGATAGAGTAAAATGGGCCTAAGTTAAAACAGAGTAATATTTTACTCAAGTTAAAACTTTTAAAAGTCACAGAGTCACTTTTCCATAGGTGTTTTGCGTCATCCTATAGAATCTAATAGAAAATTATCTCTCTGCTATAGGTTTTTAGCGTAATTTCTCAAGGTGCTTGATCTAATTCCCATTGAAGTCAATAGGAGTCTTTGACAAGGTCTACACTGAGCAACATAATTATATAGACCCTCTCTCCTCCTTCCTCCTCCCCCGCCCACCCGTGCAGACAGGCAGAAGCAGCCAACAAAGTATTTTATCCATTCGTGCTTCACAATGGCTTGTCTGGTCTCTCCAGGCCTTTTGTTGGGGAGGAGATAACACTTCTTGTGGTAAACTAGCATTTCACACTTGGTAATGCTTCTTCCCAACTGTGGGGATTTACAGTCTTAGCGAACATATTAATAGATACAGAGCAAACACTTAAACATTACCTTATAAGATGGGATACAGATGATATAAGTAAGATTAATGCATGCAGCATCCTACAATCATTTCATAAAGTCTAAACGCATTCTTGTAACTCTAATATCTATTTTAACAATACGAACACACAGGCAATCCAGACTGGTTTCCAGCTATGCATTTGTCAGTGTTCAGTGAGGCCCAGGAAACTTGGCACTTGGTCTGCAAGCATCACAGTTAAATTTTCATGTGGATAAATACTGGAGGCTTATGGAAGTTGCATTATGAAACCACTGAACATCTGAAAGTTGCTGGTTTGGGGTTTCATTAAAAACTTGAACCTCAGACCAGGATCAGCACAAGATTCATGAACAATCCTTTCAAGTGACCCTGGGCTTTACATCATAAAACAGGTGAAATTCACCATTTCACAGAGCTTTCATGCAAAATCAGGTTAAACTCACCAGCAGTTTTCAGTGCATTTTTGAGGCTTGGGATTCAGTGGGATTGCATGAAACTGAGAGCAGAATATAGCTCATTGTGGCTACATTACACTCAGCAATGGACACGTTCAGTATGCTAAGTAGCGATATACAGTACCCCTGGCAAAATTCTTGTGCAACATTCCCATATAAATACACACATGGGGAGTGAAACAGAGTTTATACTAAATGGATAAATCACCCAAGGAAAAAATTACTTGCTCAGCAGAAAATAATAGATCACCCATCTAATCAGAGACATCTGCTCATTGGACCAGATACATCACTTACTGACAGGGTACTGCATATATCACCTGCAGGATATAAGAGAGTCTGAGGCCTGTTGTAAACTTATATTACATTTCAGCCACAGTGAAGCCTAGACTTGTTGGGAACAATATACAGCATGGTGTTGTCAGGCAACCTGGCCATAATATTGACCAGTAATAGTGTTTATACAGAGAGCTGGCAATGATGAACCGTGGTAATTCAGTGGGGAGGTAATAGGCGACAGTGAAATGACCTGGCTATTTCTAGCGACGGGGTGATGCTAGACTGGTACCACTAACTGGAAGCAGACAGCAAGGCCTTGTGAATGCCATCCAAGGCTTTTGCACAGTTCTTCGTGCCCTGAGGGGAATACGGGCTGGGGGAAGCTGAACAGAATGAGTGAAGTTCCCTGGAGAGGTAAAGTGATCTAGCAGTGCTGTATGGTGAAAAAAGGAAGGCTTGAGCTTCTCTTAACATAGCCCCAAGAGTCTGAGCTCTTCTCCTCAGAGAGCCAAGACAGAAATCTAGTGGGTGCTTGTTACATCCTTGATATTCTCCCAGGATACCTTAAGTTGGGTGCTGTCTTCCACCCACTCCTTACCCAAAACAGCTGCTTCCTCCTCAGGTGAGGGAGGAGGGGAAAGAGAGGACAGGCCCATGAGAACCGTTTTTCCCACTCCACCCTGTGTGCGAGTTACTTCGCTGGCACCATGCGTTCTGGTTACCAGCCTCCCTAGCCTGTGGACCCATCCTCACTGCACTGGGATACGCCATTCCTCCAGGCCATGGAGTGGGTATTTTCCCAGTGAGTGACTGCAGTTGCACGCACACACACACACCGTGTCCCACATCATCCATGTCCAGTCATTCATGTCAAGCCAGGCTTATGTTGCACCACTGTTTGTTTTTTTTCTTCCTCCATTAGCTTACATTTCATTGGCATCATATCCCCGTCTTCCCGTGCTTTCTGTTTCTAAAGTCTCTACTCAGCAACATATTCCCAAGTCCACAGTAGTTCTAATCGTTTGAACCACCATTAACACTAGGCTCAAGGAACGAGGCAGGGGCTGCATGCTCACCTCCTATGGGGACAGCTTCAAACCCACATTATAAGCTTGCTCTGTCTTTAAAGCCTCCTAGCTGTGATTTCACCTTGGCTTTTATTTTAATTACATTGTGATAAACTGCTCCAAAATATAAAAATCTTTTGATTTGTCACCACTGGCATGAAACAGAGCACAGGCCAATGAAAATAACATTCCCTGGGTTTATACCAGGAGCGTCCTCTTCAGCCACCCCACAGTACTTGTTATCACCAGCATGGGCACTTTTTACTTTATTAACACTGCAGTATCTCAACCGTACTATGTAATTTGGAGGCTGCTCTCCCACAGTGAACCCTCAGGCCGTCAGTTCTATCTGCAAGATATTACACCTGCACATGTAAGTGCCCCCCAGAGGCAAACAACAGAACAAGGCTGAGGCTTTCCAGACCTGGCATTGTCTTGCAACAGTATCTGAGGAGAAAAAACAAACTTCTTCCACACTGTATGGGCTGCAGTGCTTTTCTGTGTTGATACAAAACAGCAAGTTTTCTTGCTCCATGTCACTTAAGGCTGCTTCTACTTGGTATGGCATGTACTCCTTATCTACTATTCATGGCATTATTATTAGAATACATTGCCCCTGGGGCTGTGGAGGACGTTGCCCAGGAAGTCGGAGGAGTTGTCCACCTGGGAGACCTTGGGGTTGACAGTGGCGAAGGCCTGAGTGGGGAGAGAGCCATCAGGAGTACAGAGCAGAGAGGACCAGTGCATGCAGCCCTATATGGCTGTATAGAATGATCCATATGGAACTGCCACTGGGCAGTGAGGATGGTAGGGCCATATGGAGGATATTGCCCAGCCAGGATGCACAGCTGCAGGCTGTATATGGTTATAGTGTGGTAGGATAGTTCATATGGAGTTATACTTCCCAATGAGGACCATGGTCAGTCTGGGTTGGTGGCAATGCTGGTAATGGTCTCTATGGCTTTATAAAGCGATAGTCACATTCAGAGTGGGGAGGTGATGGGGGAAGGCTGGTCATTATGGGGTCATATGGCCTGGGGCAGGATGGGTCATATAGAGTTATGTGGTGGGGGTGCAAAGGGAGAGCAGTTTGATCCTCTTCATTATGAAGTGCACCAAATTTGCAGTCAGAAATAACAGTAATACTGAACTGCACCTTGTTGGAAAGTAACTGATACATATTTGATATTTCACACACACACACACACACACACACACACACACACACACACACACACACACACACACACACACACACACACACACACACACACACACCTCTCCAGATTTCACCAAAAAACTAGACTTTCTGGGCAAAGACAATCAGTCAGTTGGGTGGTCATTGTCATTGTAAAATCAATCCCAGCTCCTGGATGGATGAAGAGAATGTTTCTGTGGTAGTTCTGGGTTCCTTTTCACCCCCCACCCCACCTTACAAAACAGTTTCTTTTCAAACAACAGGGCTGGAATGGACAGCTTCTTGATACTGCTACTCCTGTCATTCTGTGTGTGCGCAACACAGAGCAGTTCCGCGGGCGTCAGCAGGGTTTGGAATAATTGTCTTCTCTAATTAACTGGTTATCAAACAAGAACATTTCATTATGGTACAATTACTAGCTGCTTTGCTGAGACACAGAGGTGTCAGGATTACGACTCCAACATATGCTTCTTACAGCTCTGATATTTTTTTTCATAATCACTAACTGTATTTGCTCCCCCCCGCCATCCTCCACCCCCTCCCTTAATGATAATGAATTCTGCTTACGAATAAGCAAAATAAATCAGCAGGCATGGCAGATTATCAAGGAACACATGTAAAATATTTGGAGCATCTTTAAATCTGATAAATGACTTTGAAATTAAAATCCCTGGGAGAAAATGTGATTTAATTAGAAAGTAGCATGGTTCTGTCAATATTTAAATGAAAACTTTAAAAGGTCATAAACACTGCTTCAAAGCTCCTTTAACACAGAGGGGTTTTAAGCAGCTCCGCTAGGATCTGGTGTTTACACTTAAGGCCTACATTTTCAAAGTGTCATGCAGTGTTTTTAGCCACAAGACTCCATGGCTCAATGGGTAAATTCCTGGCCCTACTGAATGGGAGTTTTGCCATTGACTTCAGTGAAGCCAGGATTTCACCACAGGAAGCCAGGTCTGGGCTGTGACCTAAACAATGTTGCCACCAGTTGTGTTAACGTCATGCTGAATATGGTTTAACGGTCAGCGTAGAGCAGCTGAGTGTGTCAAGACAATTGTTGGTCAGCATGTTTGGACATTTTGTCTTGAGGATCACGTGGCTAAACCCACACACACATACACACAGGCCTTTGAAAGCTACTTCAGATAGTTTCCTGCTGAGTGTTTCCAGAATCACCTTCCTCTAATGTTACTCACCCCTAGTGGATCTAAGAGATATCAGATTCCAGGACTTGGCAACAACTTCCCAAGTAGCACATGCCAAGAAGTGTCCCTACCTCCCCTATGTGAAGGGCAAGCCACATGGCTGCTGTGTGAGAAGGACTTGAAGGAGGATGCTTCAGAAAGAGCGCAGACCCCGGGAAGGCTCTCAGAATATATTAATCTGTGACTTGCTGCAGTCTCGCAGCGCTGAGCTTCCGGATGCCTCGTGTTTCCTTAAGAGTTCAGCGCACTTCACCATCGATTAAGGAGATGAAATGTCGGTGGGGCCCCTCTAACATGCCACCTTCAGGAAGAGGATGAGTAGCTCAGAAGTGCAACTTCTCCCTGGAAATGACCATTTCAAGTGTCACCACGATAAATGTGTCAAAAGGAGAAATTGCCCGTTTATTTTTAAAACAAAAAAAATCTCTTGAGGGGCTTCTGTAGGCCTGAGGAGGAATAGTTTGATGTCAGGTTGGTTCCACACTTAACTATAAAGCAGTTTTTCCATTTAGGAACCACAACCTTGTTGACAGCCGCTTAAATAGTGCACCACATACTACATGCCCCAGTATTACATTGCAACATCAGCGTAGAGTAGGGTCGTAAATCTAGTGCAGCAGCAGGAGACCATTATCCTGTGACAAAGTTCCCTTCTGTTATTACTGCTTCTTAATATGAGGTCTCTTTGTTCAATTATCATGTAATAGATTGCTGTAGCAACCACAAGTTACTAGCACTTTCCAAATACAAGAGAAGACGCAGTTCCTGCCTCAAATTGCCTTCAATCTAAAAAGACAAAGGCAGATGAAGGGGGTGGGAAAGGGCTATAACACACAAGCAAAGTGACTGGGGTGATAAGCACGTTGCTTATTAGTTATTTGTTTCTTTTTGTTTGTTAAGTTAAAAACTCTAAATTCCCCTCCCTTCCCCACTTTCCCAAGCACTAAATTGCTGCTTCTCCATGTGTGCCATGACAATAGTATCCACTGTCATTGAATGAACTTCCATGCAGCGTTTGAGTCAAGGGCACTTTTAGTTTATGTGCTACCAAAACCAAGAAAATCCCGTCCTAGGTATTTTACAGCAGCATAAGAAGAAAATTAATGTTTTTGATTAATCACCATCAGATATGGTCACTGTTATGTACTGACTTGAGAGAGGGCGATGGATATTTCATTGTTATACCGGCATCTGATATTGCATTTGAGAGCATCCATTAAAAGCAAATTCCTCAGTATTACATATTTCTTTATACAAATCAATGAAGAGGACATGGGATTGAAAAGCCCCTGGGAAGAGGATGGCATCCTTCATGCACTGGGACCAGATGAGCGTTTTTCTGCACATTTTGGAAGAAACAGTTTCAGCACTGAAATCACTTCTGATTAGCTTTCATCCAATTTTCAGCTTTTACACGTGAGATGATCTTTAAAATGTCTGCCTTCCAATCTTGCACTCAGATCCTTTGTTAGTGAATCTGAGTTGAAGCAATACGTGTCTGCAGCATGAATAAAAAATGTGTTCCAACTGGAACCGTCTTTCCTGACACTGTTTTAGACACATGCGTGCACACCCAAACATACACACATCAGTATGTGTGCAATGTATATATGTACATGCATATATAGGTGGGGCTGGTAGCACCACCTACTATTAAGGTTGCCTAATACTATATAGCATATAGGCAGTGTATATGATGTATATTACACAACAAAAAATACGTTAAAAGCAAATAAAGGCTGCAGACTCTAGCACTCAAAAATTAGGAAATGTCCGAATTAACTATGCCTCTGTATTCTTAATTGGGTTCCTATATATGTATGCCAGACATCACACAGGAAGTCTGTGAAGAGTGCCCAGCTCTCCTGCGTTCCATCAGTGCCTTAACCACAAAAAAGCATCCTTTCTAATTCTGTTCTTGCACCATCCACTCAGTGAACTGAACGAGGCAGGGACCATGTAGAACAAATGTGATCGTGTAACTAAAGATTGTATCATAATACATCCTTACTAAGGGGGAAATTAAGATTGCATGGGCAACCTTGATTCTCCATTTTTCACTTTAAAAGGCTTGACTTTGCCATTTGAATGATCTTTTAGCATAATTTTTATATCATATTTCATATTTTGTAAGTGAAAAGCCAGAAATTTCATCCTGGGAAACCATATTGACTCCTGCATGATCTTTAGATCTGTGGGGCTGCTAAATATGCTCAGTGCACATGAATGTCTGTGGGCTGGAACACCTTCTCAATTCTATTCACTTTACTGGAGGTTTTGCGTGTGCAAGGACTTCAGGACCAGGACCAGTATCTCCCAGATTGATCCTTTTCAGAAGTGTAAAGAGAAATGATCCCATTCTTAGACTATGCATTCAACCTAGAGCAAGTATGGTTTGTAAATTACAATCCTAAGGAAAGAAAAAACATGATACAAAACCTCTTTTTCGCCTTTCTGGTGTAACTGAGGCCACAGTTATTTGAGCTCTGACTGCCCAGTGTGGTAATACTGCGGGACTGCAACAGCTATCAAGGCCGAGAGACCAGACATAGTAAGATAAAAAAGATCAGGGAGTGGACAGACATGACACAATGGGACATGCTAGGCAGCCGCCTTCAGGGTGTGCAGAAATGTGTATGAACTCAATGGTAAAAACGTTATTTACTCTTTTGCATTTGACTGTAATAAAATACTCATTTGTAATTGGATGGTTATCTTCCAATCCAGCCAGAGTAAGGAGCAGTGCAGGGACCAGATTGTGACTGGACCTTGAACAGCTTAATCTCCCTTCCAGGCTGACTCAGCTAGACTGGCCAACTTATTGGGAGCATGCGGGTGGACCTCTGCCAAATCCCTGTCCATCTGAGCCGGGAAGGGCATAGCAGCCCAGCAGGGGCTGCTCATCCCTTTGCACAGATCTTCGGGTGCACATAGCCCACAAAGGGAAGAAAGGGGGCTCCTTATAGTTCCTTGCCCCCTGGCAGGCATGCAGCTGGGCTCACAAGTGAGTCCTTGGTCATTTACATTACTTGACTATAATATGCGATGCCACGATGGAAACACGTGGCAAAAAACAACTGAAAATCTCCTCTGGACATCAGCATATTTACTGTTGTAAAGTTGTTGTTGTTTTGAAAGCAGAGTTAAATGTATTCAAATCTGTTCTAACTGAAATTAACTTTGATGAGGGATTTGGGTTTCATGCAGGAGGTTAGTAAGTATTTTATTTCAGTACTTTCCTCCCTTGCCCACATTTTTCTTTCATTTGAAAATATTTTTCTCACTTAATAATTTTAGCTGGTTCCAGTTTGGTCCTTGGGGGCCATTGGGGAATTGGCCTGCATGAGATAGGGCTGTATTTCTGTGTCAGTTCTACAAACAGCACACCAGATTCTCCTCAGACTTATGCTCCTTTCAACCTATTGACTTCATACTAAGGCAGGGGTTCTCAAACTGGGGGTCAGGACCCCTCAGGGGGTCACAAGGATACTACATAGGGGGTCGCGAGCTGTCAGCCTCCACCCCAAACCCTGCTTTGCCTCCAGAATTTATAATGGTGTTAAATATATAAAAAGTGTTTTTAATTTAAAAGGGGGGGGGGGAGTCGCACTCAGAGACTTGCTACGTGAAAGGGGTCACCAGTACAAAAGTTTGAGAACCACTGTACTAAGGTTTCATGAGTGTCATTCTGAGCTGAAAATTAGCTCAGCACAATACAGCTAGAGTAAAATGATTATTATTATGGTAGAGAGAGACTAATTATCAACAGTTGTTAAAGTCTGGCAAGCTCCATTTAGTGATGCTGAATCTCACAATACATAGTGTTTTTCTCAAAGCCCCAATTCATGGAGAATCTCAGCATTCGTTTGAAAAGGAAAATTAAGTTTCTAGCCCTCAAGGTTGCAGAGGAAAGCTTGAAAACATGAGCCTTAAAGACTCAAAAGTAGAAGGCAAAGAAGAAGAACCCAAAATTTAGGATTTCTGAAATTGTGATTTTTAAACCAATCTCATGATTTTGGGGGGCCTAACTCATGATTTTTTAACATTTGGAATTTGCAGTGTTGGGAGGCTTCCTTATACTGAATTAATTTTTCAGATTCTGTTCTCATTCACACATGGGTTAACAGTGTGGAATGACTCCATTGATTTCACACCAGTGTCATCCAGAGCAGACCTCCTCCCGCTGACTCCATGACACTTACTCCTACCATGAAGATTTTCCCCATGTATTTCAATGAAATAGACAAAATCTCACTCATTCAGATTGCCACAGCTTGACAGCCCTGATGGCCGTGAATCAAAGGGTGATTGAAAAGGCACCTCTCTCTGAAACAGGTCTCTGGCTAGGGCAGATGGGTAGCATAGAACCCTGTTGGGATTCTGTTTTTTGTAGTAGATTTGCTCCATTGACAGGGCTGTCCTCCTTTGGCATGCACCAGGAACACAGACCTCTCTGAACCATGAGAGAGAGGCTATCTTTACTACCCCTAACCCACTCTCTCAGATACCATGGCAATGAGCACATACATATACCTAGCAAGGTTCAGATCTATCCCCACACACACACTTCCCCAAAATTTGAGGGTGTTCAGATCTAGGGGTTTATTTGGGTCAAATTTCTCTTCCACCCCCCACCCTCCCTCCCCCCTTGGCAGCAACACCTCAGTGAGAAACCTGCTTTTCCTGAACACTGTATTTTAAGGCCCCATCCCTGTTCCTTGTAACAAAGCAACACAGCCCAGTGGAGACACGGGCGATCTGCAGAGGGTGAGATGTAGCAATGCCAGACAGCACCCGGTTTTGCTTTATTAATTATTATTCATTGTTTGGTCCTTTCAGGCATATAAGAGGAAAACAGAAGCCGCGAAGAAGGAGTATCTAAAGGCTCTGGCAGCCTACAGGGCCAGCTTGGTTTCCAAGGTAACAGACAATGTGTTTCATACATGAATCTCTATGGATGTGGCAATGACGAATTAGCTGGAACTCATGGAAATCTCTGGGGAGGAGCAAGTTTATAAGAAATACACTGTAACCGTGCTATCAAAACTAATATCAGTGTTAAATACCTTCTGGAGGAGCTAAATGAAATGCTCTGCAGCACGACTTGAGCGTACACAATGCAGTGTGGGTGCCAATTTTTTTTCCTTAACACACCAAAATAAGATCTCATTTATTATGGCACATTGCAGTGTTTGAAGGCAGGACTGCCATGATCCCTCACTGCAGTTGGATTGCTCTGTAACCACACTGAGTAATAACTGATTTGCAGCTTTAGATAGGTTTCCGTTTTGTCTTGTTTCCCCCCCCCCCCCCGCCCCCATCAGAGGGGGGCTGAATTGTCTGCGCTATGTTATCATCGCTCAAAGGTGAGATGTTATTTGAATTCCATTACCTGGTTCTGTTGCTCACTTACACCATTCCGGAGCATGGTGCTTGGATTCTTTACACCACTCTTGCAATTGGCATCCAGGTGATAGGCTGACGAGCAAAAGGATTTGCAATATACAGGCATTTTGCAAAAGACACTAAAGACAATGGGCCAGATCCTCAGCTGGTATAAAGTGGGGCAGAAATGTCCATGGATTTACACCACCTGAGGATCTGCTCCAGTAGTTTTATAATTCTTTGGAGGTTTTGTCCCTTCCATGCCCCAACAGGAGACTTTCTTACGCATTTCAGCTTAGGGGACTCTCAGTACGTTAATTCATGGCCTTACATGGGAGTGTGCAGGACAGAAGTAACGCCCAAGCCTAGTGCCCCCCTCACTTGCCAGTGTCTCCTGGAATGGTAGAGTGAGCCATACACCCTCCTCAGCACATCTGTCTGAGCGCCCGTGGCCATTGGTCAGGACACTGTTTGCCTTCCAAAGTAAGAGGAAGGAAGAACCTTGGGCTGGATTTAATTCCTGAGAGAGGAGAAAGGAACTGATCTGTAAGGTTCCTAGACACGACCTGCGGATGTGAATGTATTCCCCAATTTCCACTCCTGGCTCAGCACTGATCCGCTTGCTGTTTGCCATCTGTGTCCTTATCGGCAGGTGCCACGGCAGTCAATGGGCATCTCTGCCCATGGGGAGGAGGGAACATGTCTGCTGACTTTGTCCGCCTCCCAGTGGGCTACCTTCTCATATCCCGGGCTCTTTCTCCTGCCCCCCAAATCAAGAGGGGCCATGAGCAGTGCAGAGAGTGATGCTCATGACTCCTGGAAAAGGCTGGGGTGGCAAGGTGAGCCCTAAGCTGTCCTGGACTGGGCTCAGTAGCCAGACAGGAGCCACATTCACTGAGCTGTGGGTTCAGCCCTGCTGGTGGCTCTGGCTGTGAGTCGAGCGCCCTGAGCAATGTAAATACCTAGTCTCATAGACTCCTAGACTTTAAGGTCAGAAGGGACCATTATGATCATCTAGTCTGACCTCCCACATCTAGTCTGACCTCCATCTAGTCACTCCATTGGCCTCGGTGGTATTACTGTGAATTCACACTGCTGTCAGTGAAAGCACACTGGGCACATCCGGACTAGCGGGGAGGAGACTCTGGCTGTGTGAGTGAGCAATAGCAACTCCTTCTGGAGGGCACAGGTTCATACTGTCATGGGGAGAACTCTGAATGAGCAGCACAGCCATCTGATAGTGTTACAGGGTTCTGAGGTGGTTGTTTATATTGGCTCCCTGGGCAGAGAAGGTTTTAGTTTCCCCTCCCCTGAGTCTGTCCTCTCCAGACCATGCTCCAGGTCCCCCTTAATTCCCATTTTTCTTCCCCCCCCCACCCCCAGCCAGCCCTGTCTTTCTTTCCTTTCCTTCCAACCTATCTTCCCCATTTCTCTCTCTGCATCACTCGGGTGGGGAGGTTGCCTTCTGCCCACCTCACTCCCCGTACAGCTACTCTGGGGTGGTCTCCCATAGTATGGAGGGCAGTCGGCTTCTTCCTGCACCAGAACTCCCCCCATGATGCCCCTTGGCCTATCCAGCTTAGTCCTCAAGTAGCACCTGTTGGCCTCAATGCCCGGAAGCACCCAGTGCCTCCCCTCCTCTCTCTTGATGTGGCCTGGGTGCCGTAGTAGACTCGGGGTGCAGTTCCAGATGCTAGCTGAGTGGAGTTAGAGGCAACATCAATGGAAGTGGAGGGCGGGGGCAGAGGATCAACCCTCCCGACACCGCCAGGTAGTGTTAGTTCTGGGTTGTGACTTACCAGGTCACTGCACAATATGGGACGTGACAGGAGCTCAGATACCACAGTGGTAGGTTCCATAGAAACAACATATATTCTCTTTGTCCTGGATCTGGGAGGAAGGGAGTTATATGCAGGCAGCAGATTCTCTAGATCATTATTATAGGGGAAAGTGCCTGTATTTTGTCATTGGAATTGTGCTAATCTCTCCTCCCCGCTCCTCTGTGCTTACTCTTCTCTTCCATTTGGGTTTGTACACAGTGCAGTGGTAGGGAGAGTTTACTTTGGTGTAATCTAATGGATAGGTCTGCAGTTCAGACGGACCTTCTAAATGGAAACACAAGTCTGCAGTGCATTTAAGAAGGTGAGAAGGGTGCTGTTTCCCCATGCCAGGTTAGGAGAAAAGGTTAAAAGCAAATGTGAATGAATTCCTAGAAAATGGGAAAGTGTACCATCCCAAACAATGAAGAAATAAATAGCTAATTAGTGCCATAACAGCTGTGAGCTGGGTAAATAACACATGGCAACAGCAATAGTAAAAAAATAAAAACAACCTCCTCTGCTATAGAGGATTAATCCAATTCAGAGGGAAAAGGATGGAGAGAGAATGGATCTGCCACTTTCAATTCTGGAAGTGTATGAATGTCACTCACAGTGAGGTCCCAGGCGGTGCTTGGCAGTTCAGAGCCCCGGCCCCTTTGTCCTTGCTGCTTCAGTTATGAAAGTAAAAAAATTGCTTGAGCCCGGGAACCTCTTTTGTTACAAATTAAGCACTGGTCCCAGGACATTAGTATCATGCTTCTGAGATCTTGGCTTATCTCCTTCTGCTGCTTGGGTGTTCCTCATGCCTCCTTTATACCTTCATGGTTTTATACAGTAAATTTCATTCTCTTTGCTGTACCCAGGTATCCTATCCCCTTTACATCCCTGTGCACTTTCTGACATGAAGTCATTGTGGGTTCTCAGCAGCTCTGGCCATCTCTGTGGGGTTGGGTCTCAGGTCGACTGTCATTGAGTCACATGGGCTCTGAGGTGTCCCAGGTCAGAAGGAGGGTTGATTGAGTGATGCTGTGCACTCAGGGAAACAGACTGCTGAGACTCGGTGGTGTTTGGGAAATGTTAGTAAAGGGCGTGGGGAAGGACAGAACTGGGGGAAAGTAGCCACTGGGTGTGTGAGGGACAAGAGGGACCCAATGAGCAGGGCCTAACCAAGGGTTAGGGTGGCTGAGACTAGCTAGAGGTAAGTGTCCCCACGCTGAAGGAGGATAGTAGCAGGACAGGAATCAGGTTGACATGGGAAGGGGAGGAGACCTGGGTGGGAGGAACAAGAAATGGGAATGGATTGATGGGAAAGATCTCAAAAATTTGGCTGAACATCCAAATCTCATACTCTGAATGCTGCCTTTTAAGTGTCTTCCATTGCTAGTTCCTTGCTGGCAGGAGACTGCCTGCCCTCAGTGGTAGTTATCAGTGCTGTCTCCCCTCCTGGACCATGGTAGTGCATCTCTACTTTGGCTAGCACTCTAGAAGAAGCAGAGGCAGATTTCTGTGCTGTCTATGGCCCTCGCAGGCTGACATCACACATGCACATCACTCAGCCAGCCAAAACTCTGAAGGAGACACGGCTCAGCTACGTGGCCCATCAATGTGACTCAAATGCTGCACGTGGCTTCAGCCGACAAGGTCCATGGAAACGGAACATCCTCATCAACCTCCTGTAGAAAATGGCAGGCGTAGAGACAAATCACCAATAAATGTCTTTCCTTGACTAGCGACAGTCAGCCAGGGAGAGGCCCAACCCACTTGTGAAACCAGAGAGGGAGAATCTTAAATATAGAACATCAGACTGACTTCTCTCCCCCTCTCTCCCAATTGCAGTAGTATGTGACTATCCACTGCATGGCAATGGAACTAGGTGTAGCTGTTGTCCCTTTCCTGCAGAGGGCGCCATCACAGTGAAGGACCAAACTAAGCTTCTGCCCTTGCTGAAGGGGTGGTGGGAGGGGACCAAATATACGTTTTCCTTTAAGAATTGGGACTGCCCTCAATGACATGGGTGCCTGGCATGGAAAACTGTTAAAGTTGCATGGGCTCACAACCCCTGGAGTGAAACTATGTTAGACTGGGAGCTTAGTGATGTCAGCCCGTCATTAATATTGTGCACAATTATACTTAATGTTAAAAATAAACCCACATGGCTTAAACTGGAATGTAATTACAAGCGGAGTAACTACACATGTCATGCTGTGCAGTGAGCGCTGAGGCACCTTGCCTCAGAGTTAACCAAGCCACACTTGAAGGTTAAGAGCTGTGGCAAAAAGGTCAAAAAGGAAATAATCTAAGTCCCTTTCATTGGTTTAAGTGCTTAAAAAGATTCATAACCGCTCTGAATGTTTTTAGTACGAGCTTGCCTGGCTATTTTGATATTGGAATTCTGTTTGTGCTGCCTTTAATACAGTGGAGCAGTATCTCAGTGCATACAGCAAGAAAGCAATAATCACTGTTGTGTGGGGGAGGGGTTAGAGAGAGCAGGAGTTTTAAAGGGTGAGTTTCATATTTAAATAAATGTGGAAATGAGAGCATTTAGAGGCAAAAATATTTCCTGTGTCTGTATGTGCCTTAGAAACTTGCCTGTTGTTTCAGAGAAGTAAATAAGTATTTGCAGTTAGATAAACTTAGTATTTGCTGTATGCAAGTAAGCATAGGGAGGTCCAAGGGGATATTGCAGGTGGGGCCCAATTCTGCTCCAGATAGAGTCTACACACACTGCATTGTCCCAGCTGACCTTCCTACTAGGGCTTATTGGTAAGTCAAATCACAAGGCAGTGTTGCCTAGTGAATAGAGCTCTGGACTGTGCTCAGGAGACCTGGGTTCTAGTCCTTGTTATGTCACTGGCCTGCTGGGTGACCTTGGGCAAATCATTTCACCTCCCTGTGCATCTGTTTCCCCATCTGTAAAATGGGGTAATAATACTCCCTCCTTTGTAAAGTGCTGTAAGATCTGCTGATGCTAGTATTACTATATTATTAAGAAAATGTAGATTTCAGCCTAGCTTTCTCTTTGAGCACAGCTGCTGCTAGAGTTTCCCTGCAGGAACCATCTTTCCCAGCCTAGTTCCCTCTGCCCCATAGATCCCCTCCAACCCCATTTCTATCCTGATTGGAGCTAACAAGATCCATCTGACAGTGGGAGATGGCAGTAATTCATCTGACTCTTTATGCAAGGCTCTAGCACTCCTGTACAGGGCCCTAGCCAGTGCAGTCCTGTTACGTGCAGATACTGAGACTAGATTGTTTATTTTATGTAGATTTCCATGCCTGTAAGAACCACCACTGGACTTCTGCAGTTACTGAGGGTGTGGACATGTCCAACTTTTGTGTATGTGTTTATGGGTTTGATCATTCACCATTTGAAGTCAATTGCAAAACTCCAGTCAGCGGTGCAGAATCCTATGCATGTGTCTCTGTGTGTCTGTGAGAATATTAGGGCCTTTTCCCTCCCAGCCCAGTTTCTCCTCCTTGGTCCTGCACCGAAGTATTAAGCCTTAGTTAATTGCATCACAGTCAGTTACCATGGAAAATAATGTGATGTCCCAAATCCAGCATCCTGATTGATCTGTGGGATCAAAGTGGAGGATGCGATGGGCAGCAAGAGAACAAAGCCATTGTACAAACACACACACTGCAGCATTCGTAACTGTGAGGGTCAGAGCAGCTGAAAAGTGACTGTTTGTGAGGGGCAGTTTTGATTTCAAGTTCTGCCTGGCCTAACAGCCTCTCACTAAGTCTGCCTAAAAAGAACAGGAGTACTTGTGGCACCTTAGAGACTAACAAATTTATTAGAGCATGCTCTAATAAATTTGTTAGTCTCTAAGGGCTGGTCCACACTAACCCCCCAGTTCGAACTAAGATACGCAACTTCAGCTACGTGAATAACGTAGCTGAAGTCGAAGTATCTTAATTCGAACTACAAGGTACTTACCGCGGGTCCACACGCGGTAGGCAGGCTCCCCCGTCGACTCCGTGTACTCTTCTCGCAGAGCAGGAGTACCGGTGTCGACGGCGAGCACTTCCGGGATCGATTTATTGCGTCTAGACAAGACGCGATAAATCGATCCCAGAAGATTGATTGTTTACCACTGAACCCAGAGGTAAGTATAGACGTACCTTAAGGTGCCACAAGTACTCCTGTTCTTTTTGCGGATACAGACTAACGCAGCTGCTACTCTGAAATAAGTCTGCCTAGAGCAACTCACAGGATCTTTCCCTGAACCGACCACAGGCAGTGACATAAGGCAGTTAACTTAGCAGCTGAGGGCAGTGGAGCACTAGCAGGGCTTGTGAAGGGTTTATGTGCAGCAGTGGTTGGGGGCGGGTGGGGTGGGGTGGGGTGGGAGAGGCTTGAGGTTATGGCAGAAGTACTGGGAGTGTGCCTGAGGTGTGAGATGTTAGTGCTGTTTGTGTTACTGCAGCAGAAGCAGCTGTTGAGCTCAATCCTGAGAAGTAGTGAGAACCCACATTTGCTGGGACAGAATAACAGTCTTTTCCAAGGAACAAAATGTACTGAAGTTATTGCTATAATATGCTGCTCTTTACAGGGAGATGGGTGTGGGCAGTTAATGGGGGCGGGGGAGGGGGGAGGAGGGAAGGGAGATTTTCTTAATTTCAGTTAATCCAAAGGTCACCTGTCTGCAGAAGGGCAACTCTGTGTTGAGTGAAAGTCAGATTAGGCAGTGCTCCCTCTTTCTCTGGCAGGAAGAAACTGTTAGTTACATTATAAAGCCCTCATGAAAAACCCTGCTTGCCCAAGCCAAAAAATATCCCATGTATTCCTCTTTGTTCCAAAATGAGGCTATTCCTGCATTGTACTTTATGAAGCCCTGTCAGGATTGCAGGAATTCACACGATTAAGAAGTCAGCATGTTATATTTTTTTTAATTGGAAAAGAAAGTGATTCTATCACCCATCTCTCTGGGTCTAAAAGTGAACTGCAGACAGGCACCAGTTCTGAGGAGTTTGCCTTCCTTGTGCTCTAGTCGCTTCGGAGTCCACTGCTGAGTACTGGGCTTGATTTTCCTGGCTTTGGATATTGCTGCCAGTCTGGTTTTACAGGCCTGCTGGCTTGAGTTGGGTGGATGGGAGGAGAAACAAAGGAAAGGAAGGTGTTACCTGTGCACCTTTGTATTGGAGGAGGGATAGCTCAGTGGTTTGAGCATTGGCCTGCTAAACCCAGGGTTTTGAGTTCAATCCTTGAGTGGGCCACTTAGGGATCTGGGGCAAAAATCAGTACTTGGTCCTGCTAGTGAAGGCAGGGGGCTGGACTCGATGACCTTTCAAGGTCCCTTCCAGTTCTAGGAGAGAGGATATCTCCATTGTGGATCCTGCAGAGGAGACGAGAATCAGCATGGAGGGATTTTAACAGGAAGGATTCAGTGACATGCTGAGAGCGGTGGGTGATGGTGCCGGTCTGAGAGGGCTGGGGGTATAAGGTGGGGAAGAGAACCAGGGAAACTAAAATGACTTTTGCTGCAAGATTTTAGGGAACAAAACTGTGGGGAGCACAATTGAGTGAGTGTGAGCCACGTGGTAACTGTGTGTGTGTATATAGTGTTTAAAACTGTGTCTGCGCTTGTTGTTATTACCTTATTATGAATTATTTGTACTACCATGGCAGCTAGGTGCCCTAGTCATGAACCTGGACCCATTGCGCCAGGTGCTGTACAAACACAGAACAATCATGAGCACTGTCCTCAGTGTGGGAGAGGTAGAGGCCGAGTGCCTGTGAGGGAACAGGCAAAGGTGGATGATGATGTTTTCTTCATTTAAAGAACTCCTTTTTCATTTGACCCCTGTTCTGTTTTCTTGCAGGGCTCTGCCGATCAGGGTGAGACGAAAAGCGCCCAACCCAACCAACCTTCCAAAATGATACCACCAAAACAGCCCATGTATACGATGCCACCACAGGCCTCATCGCCTTATCCTGGCTTAGGCTCATTCCTGTCCCCATCAGATCTGCAGAGTTACCGGGGACACCCTCACCCCAGCCTCTCCCGAACCCTCAGTTCCAAACCCATGTTGCCCAGCATCAGTGCCTCGCCACCTCCTTCTTTCCAAATCAGCCCTCCTCTCCATCAGCAGCTGTCTTTGCATCACCCACAGAGCTCCCTCCTCAACCAGTCACTCAGCATGCAGCAGGTCCCACAGCAATCCATCTTGTCTCCTTCCATGGCACTACAGGTACAGCCCCCAATGAACGCTTCACCTCCAGGGCAGCAGGTGAGTGGCCTGGATCCTGAATACCAGTCTAAAAGGGAACACATTTTTAAAGCAAGATCTGCTGTGCATCAGAGACTGTACTCTCAGCTTAAGTTTCTCGTGTTACTGGTGGAGCCTATTACTAATAATGATTTTCCAGGTCATGACAGTACTAATGTGGCACTTTGGGCAAAGATGTCACTCTAAGAGAGTATTCCATTGTCAACTCCCCTAGCCCTGAGACTCTCCTGTAGATGGCTGCTGGCTCTGTTACCTCCCAGCTCTGTTGTTTGTCTGACATTTTAGGGTGGGAGTTTGAAAAGGAAGTAAGCGGCTTAGGAGCATAAATCCTGTTGACTTTCAATGTATGTCTCCATGATCTGCCATTCACACCCCGGCTGCAATGTAGACATGCCTTTAGACTCCCATAGCAGTCAAGGATGTACCGGGTAGAAGTTCTTGTAAGACAAGCTGTCCCCTAGTTGTCCACTGGGCTTCAGGTGAATTTAGCAGGGTGGAGCGGAGCTTTCTGTTCATCTGACACAGTGCCCTGGATAATCAGGCAAAGAAAGCATGTGTGACAGCACTGAAATAAAGGATGAAAGCTCCTGGGATAACAATAGAGGTGAATGTAGGATTTTTTTTCCAAAGGTTAGCATGTGGGAAGAGAAAATAACTTTAAAATGCAGAGGGAAAATCAAGCGTTTCATGGAATATGATTGATTTTCCAGTGACTTCCCAGCAATGGGAAAAATTACCCAATTCACTTGCTTGATAGAAGAGCTGAAAGGATAAAAAACGGGCTTAACTTGAATTGCATGGCAGCAAAGTAGTTCCTGTAGTACGTGCTCATATGCAGGCTGCCTACCTTAAGATGAACAAACCATTCTTTGCAATGTCCAAACTCAGCCTGTGAGCCCACATTTAGAGGGGCCAGTCATGGGTTTCTGATATGAAGAAAATAAACCAGGAGGAGAGAGAGCTTTTGAATGAATGGGCAATGGTGCAAAGTACATCATATGCCCTAAAGGGAACACTCTGGCATTGGCTAGGGATGAACGGGATGACCTAAGAGATCTTTTCCATCTCTAATATCTAGGAGTCTCTGATTCTCCCATGTAACTAGAGCTGGATGAACTATTCAGAGTGGAGGGCTTACTCTATCAATTTCACAGCTGTCAGATAACTTATTTAATTAATCTTTTACCCCATTATTTTCCCAGCCAGAGGACCTGACTGAATAATTTGTTGCATCATTTATTTATTAAATATGTTTCACAAAATTCATCAAATAATATAATTAATGAACAGGGTTTTTTCCATGATTCTGCCCATCCTATTCAGGACCAACTTTGAGAAAAGATCATTTGATAACCTTGGCATATAGAGTAGTGGAGAAAAGTATAATGTGAAATGGGCCTTGGTAACAAAATTCTCCCTCAGGCTATTAAAAGCCATCATATCCAAGAGAGCAATATCCTGCATAGTCCAGATGTCCCAAACGCTCTTTACAGAGCAATAACTTCAATATTGGCATGGTGTGGTCCCGTGTAAGCAAAGGTGGCCACCGTATAGTCAGCAATAGCTCTCACCCCGTGGTGGGGATAAGCGACAATCATATGGCGATCGTTTAAAATGGGGTGTCAGGCAAGGTTGGACACAGATTTTTTTAAAGTTTAATTCCACATATTTTGTTAGCAACTTAAATACCAAAAGTGAATGTTTCGGGAGAAGCCTTGTTCTCAGTCAAGTAGCTGCCTTGATTCCATTGTTAATATCTGTTCCCTAACATTTGATAATTAGGTCATCCATGCGCAAACAGTATCATGATAGGTTTTCAGATAATATGTTAAACTGCCAGCCATGACAGTTGATGGAGAGAATGTTGCTTGCTTGGATTTTCTTTACCTTGTTACTGTACATTAGGACAGGCTAATGTATTATTGCGAAGAGAACCGCACTTGAGATGGGAAAATGGCTTTCATTACCAGAATGCTGATGCAAAGGCTTTCATCACGTTGCATATTCTGCAGCTGTTTACCAAAGCTCTCCCTAGGAGAGAGGCCCTTAAAAACATGGGAGAGAAACAGTGAGGTGAAGTAAATGTTGTCCTTGTATTAGGGATCATTGTGAAATGGTTCCACTCTCCCATTCAGTTCTTAAGCACATGCTCAAGTCCTTTTGATTTCAGTGAAATTATGCACATGTTTAAACACTCGTCTTAGCTTGGTTCTGCCCATACTTTCTGGGCAGCGTATTTGGATATGCATAGGCAAACATTAACTAGAACTTCTGCTTATCTGCCTGTTGGTATGGGTGTAACTTTTTCTTCCCTTCTTTTATTGTCTCCCCACACAGGACTTTTCACATATTTCATCTGAGTTTCAAAACAGTGTTGGACCCCGGTCACCTGGTGCATCAAACCCCCCAGGAAATACCGACTGGGACAATGATTACTCCAGCAGAGAGTGTGGAATTAACCACTGCAGGCCAGTAAACAAAACAATATACTACTAACATGCTTGGAGAGTTGTCTGCGCTGTTTTCTTATGATCAGACACATGATAGTTTATAACTTCAAGAAAGGAAAATGTAAAAGAAATCAAAATGCCATGTTCCAAAAATATGCATTATTTTAACGCTACAGTGCTCCTTTTATTTAGTAACCTGGGTTTCTGGGAAAGTGAGCTGTCCTGTCCCCAAAACAATTGCTTGGATCTGAGGACTAAAATGATAAAAGGATAACTCAGTGAAAACTCCAATTAGCTTCGGCTCATTTTCATTCCTGAGTTGTGGAAGCAGTTTCTGCCACTGAGCAAAGTTTTAATCAGCACTTTTTGACCAAAAAAGAAAAAAGGGGGGGGGAGGGAAGTGGTACATATCCACAGCTGTGTAAATTGGTAGAGCTCTGCCAGCTTACGCCAGGTGAAGATCTGCCCCAAAATGTCCAGCAAGTCGTTCTGCTAATGAAGGTAAATGAAGCTGTTCAATTGTCCCTTCTGCCCAGGCTAATCTAAACCACGCTACACGAGCAGGCAGTTTGAAAATTACATATACATTGAATATAAACATATTTTTAAAAAAGGAAAGACAATGACTGAATCTTGTGATTTTCTTGTGTATGTAAATGCACAGTAAAGGGACATTTACGTTGAGCACAACAGGCCAGCCTGACCCATTGCTGTTATGTGCATTGGACAGTTCTTTTCTCATCCCTACCAATATGGTTCTCATGCACTGAAGTGAAAAATCCAGCTTGACTTTTTTGACTTTTTAAGTTTTGAAAATGTGAAAGACCTTTTCAAGTATTAGCAAGGATGGCCTCCCCCCGGCATGTGCTGGTTAATCAAGAGGAGCAGCTTCTTGTAACCAGAGAGAGGTTGATTTGCTGCCCCCAAACTTGAGAAAACGAGATTTTTCTCTTGACTGGACAGCTTCTGTTTCATGCGGGGGGAAGGAGATGCAGGACCTAATCCTGAAAGATGCTTGACTTCAGTGGGAGCTGTGGTATTGCAATACTATGTCTGCAGACAATAGACTTGTCTTTTCAGCTTCCAAAATATTGGCCTCTAACACTTAAGCTAAACAACTCCCTTGGCTAACAGTAGTAGTAGGTCCATTATCTTTTCTGTAGGGCTGAGCACTAGAGGACAACATGCCTCACTCCCTAATACACACACAGTATTTTACAGGCTCAGGACGAGGCCTGTAAATTCTGCAGGGCTGAAGAGAGCTCTTTCCCGTTATCCCATGAGGAGAATTACGATATTGAGGATGTCAATGGAAAGTTCAGTGCAATGACATTCAAACTCCAAGGGAAGAATAAACTAAAACTCTGGAAGCATCTTAGTTCTTGAAGTTGAGAGGGGAGTGGGTGTATTAAAAGCACTCCAGCCTCTGCTGTATCCACTTCTCGTGGCACAAAAGTGCAGTGATAAGGAGTTGGGAGTCATTCTGTTTACCCTGTGAGATGCTGCCCACTCTGAAAGTATGGAAGGGGAAGTATGATTGTTTTCTGAGTGCTTGTTTGACTTGACTGAAGTATAGTGCTGTACTGGAACATAGTGCTTTCACTATAGATAATAGCAAGCTTACAGGTATTTTGGAAATACAACACTCCTCTGTGCCAGCATTGCAATTATGATCTCTTGATTCAGCCCAGATAACACATACGTTATATTTGTTTGGGGGAAGTAAATAATCTGCTGAACCTGTAGGATGCTTTGGACTCCTGTCTACTTGAAACAGTTCAGCTACATGGACTATTGCAGACTTTTCAAGGAAACCTTTGCGGGGAGTCCTAACGATCTGAATAGACCGTCTGAACGAAGTGAACTGCCTCCCAGACCCCGGGAAGGTACTTTTGGGTATTAAAGCCAAAATATTAAGACCTGGGTGCCTAAAATCAGGCACGTACATCTAAGAGGGTCCTGATTTTTAGAGGTGCTGAGCACCCACAACTCCCATTGCAGCCGTGTGGGTCCACATTTTCAAATTTTGGGCACCTCAGACCTGACTAATCTTAGCCAAGGTCTCTGAAGTTGGGGCACTCAAATCTGAGGTGCCCAAATGCTCTGAGCATCTTGTGCCGGCCCCTTTGAGATGACTGAACTTGGGCATCAACAATTGAGGCACCCAAACTCACTCGTTATTTCTGACAATGTTTATTGTTACGTATCGGTATGTCAGTGGTATGCCGGAGTCCTGGCCCAGAGCCCCCTTGTGCTAGATGCTGTACAAACACAGGCCAGAAAGGCCATCCTGCCCAAGAAAGCTTACCATCTAAATAAAGGTGGCCTGAGGATATCATTTCCAGAGGTGCTGAGCACCTGACAATCCTATTGGTGCCAGCTGCCATCGTAGGTCCTCACCAATTGTGAAAATCAGGCACAGAGCATCTCTGTTGGGCACCAGAATTCAAGACACGCAAAATCAGTGACCAGTTTTGAAAATGTGGCCCTAGGCACCTAAGAGATGTCTGAACATTTTGGCCTGAAGGAGCAGCACTGGATACCAAACATATCAGGAAAAACAAAACCCTCTTTAGATCCCGCAGCAGCAAATGAACATTTACGCGCCGGAGCTTGAGATGGTGATTCTGGTCAGGGCAGGAAGAGTTTCTACAGCTTTGCCTGCGGAAACAGTCAGGCCAGCATTCTGAGAGCAGCTGGCTCTCCCTGCTGGTCCTTTGGGCACCTCAGGAGCTCTGAGGGGGTAGCCCTTGTTCTCTGGGGAAGTCAGAGGAAAGTGAGGTCTTGTTCTCGTGCTATTTATGATACCTTGGGAGAAAAATAAGTGATACTCAGTGTAAACATCAGCATTCAGGGCTGTCCTCAGCAGCCTCTTTCAAGCACTTAATGAAGCTCATCAGTGAGTTTGTTTTATAAACGTTACGTGCATTTATCTCTGGTGAAAGGTGCTGGATTTTCAGGCCTAGAGATAAGTCACACGCACCCTTCCCCCAGACTCCATGGAGGGAGCTCTCTAGGGATTGGGTGGGGAGAGAAGTTCCCCATAGTGCGCCCCTCCAGGCATCCTGATAGAGGTAGTTTGATAAAAAGTGTATTATACAGAACACTTGGGGTACCATGGTAGCCGCATGAAGCACCAATGTAATTGGCCCGTGTGAGCTGTGTGTTGCTAAAACAAGCTCTTTAATAGCCTGACAAAAAGCTGTATTGTATGCACAGGGCCCCATGCGATTCATGATCAAAGTTCATGCATTTCATGCCTTTGTCACAGAGAAAATATCAAATTTCACGGGTTTATCTCAGATTCCTGGAAGAATCATATTAAAACCACGCTGATTGCACAGAGAACGCCAGAAAATAATTATAACAATGAACTGAACTGAGTATGGACCTGTCTGTGGACGGTCTTTCTGTTCTTTCCACTTGTACAGACAAGGCTCCGTAGTGAAGAAACACAGTTCCTATCGAGCAAAGAGCAAGGCTCTTAGAACTAGAGCAGGGTTCTCAAACTTCATTGCATCACCACCTCCTTCTGACAAAAATTACTACATGACCCCAGGAAGGGGGACTGAAGCCTGAGCCTGCCAGAGCCCCGCCGCCCCGTGCAGATGGGGGGCAAAGCCCAAGCCTTTCAGCCCCAGGCAGGGGGCCTGTAACCTGAGCCCTGCTGCCCAGGGTTGAAGCTGAAGCCTGAGCCCCACTCCCTAGGGCTGAAGACTTTGGCCCCGTGTGGCGCAGCTCAGACTTCGGCTTTGGACCCAGGCCCCAGCAAGTCTAAATACCAGCCCTGGCGACCCCATTAAAATGGGATCAAGACCCACTTTGGAGTCCCGGCCCACAGTTTGAGAACCACTGTACTACAGAGACAGTCTGTTGGAAGCCCAGTTTCCAAAGCTACATTTCAGAGTCAAATTCTTATTTCATTGTAAGCACAGTTTGTCAGTGATTGTATCCACAATAATGAATTTGCACCTCTTGCACTTACTAAAACCTGGTATTTGCTACCAAGATGCATGGTTTGAAGGGTCTATGGTGCATACACATTTTTTCAGGAGGACTCATTTTGCTTAGCTTTGAATGCTTAGCCCTGTATGTCTCAATGAGACTATAACTCCATCTGTCTATATAGGTACTTGTATGTGAAAGCTGAATGTCTCCATAGCATCTCCAACAAACTTAACGATAATTTGCAGATCACATTAAATGTTAAACTGGACTGCTCTTCTCCCATCATTTCTACTCTTGGCTGTGGATTGTTGACCACATGAATAAACTGACTTTGTATCAACAAAGTTTAGGCAATGCTCTGTCATAAAGGAAATTCATATCTCATTGGGTTTGATTGATTGGCGCAGTTTTCAGTGTTATCAGATAATCACTAGATCGGGTAATTCCCACTTCAACCTCAAAATTGTGCTCAATATAACTCTAATTAAAGCAACAATCTGGGGAGAGAAATCAGCAATGGGCTGGTGAGAATCTGAATGTTTTCCATTGTGATGTGACTCACAAAGTGCTCAGGTTCCCATTAGCTAGGGTTGTACCAACCTCCTTAAAGCAACAGGCAATCCCATCTTGCTTTCTGTGCTTCACATCTGATCCATACCTTTGCTTTGTTTCTATATATTTGTAGTCATCTTGCCCATTCTCTCGGTCAATGTTGCATTGTTCTCCTGAGTCTGTTGTCCAGAGAACTTTTAAATGAGTAACAAGATTGTGCTTCCCTCAGGAGACTATTCCGCATCTACTAACTCCTTGGTGTTAGGAAGTATTTCCTGGTAATTCAACTGAAATTTTGCTTAGCTCAGTTTAATCCAATTACTGCTAATTATATCCCACTAAATGATTATGCTGCATTTATACCCTTCAAATACTGATATATCATGGTCACATATCCCTTCAGTTATCACTCAGCCCAGCTATGCATATTTAGTGTTTTAAATATTTCTTCATCAATCAGTCCCTCCTAACCCTTCATTATCATGTTGATTTTACAGAACTCCACCCAATTTTTCAATATCTTTCTGGTCCTGAGTTGCCCAGAACTGGAAGTAATAGTATAGCTATTATCTCCCTATTGCTGCCTAAAGAGTGGCTATCATTTCTCTGATTTGTTGCAATCTAGAACTCTGAAATTGCGTGGCTTTCATTTCCCCAGATGTATCACAAGCTACTGACATGAGTTGTCTCTTCTTTATCACCCCTTGGCTTCTTTCACCATCACTGTTTCTCAAGTACCTACTGAATACCTGGGTTTTGGATCGCTTTCCTTCAAGTATTTCAGCTTGAAGCTCATTTTGTGATTACCTGCCAATCTTTCTAATCTCTCCAGGCCCCTTTGCATGTTTCCTCTGCCCTCACTGGCAGTTGCAGTTCTTCCCAGTGTAGCATCATCTGCAGATATCATTTATGTTTAGCTCCCCCATCTAGGTCTTTGTAGGTAGCACTTCATTGAACACCTCCTTACGATTTAAGGCATTATAATTCCCCAGACCTATAACCACTTTTCCAATCTGACAGTCATTTACAAGAGTTAATATTTTCAATAAGATTACACGAGGCACGGTAGTAAATACTGTACTAAAATCCAAATTGAGGCCCTCTATTGCATTGCCTGTATCTGATAAGAAGGTGATTTGGTAAAAAGAAAAAAAGTATCCAGTAGCTCTGGCATGGTGTTTTCATTATAAACACATGCTGGCGATTGCTTATAGTAGCTGGGGTCCTCCAGGTCAGCGGTGATTGATCTTGAAAAGCTGAAGAACTAATACGTCATCAAATGGAGTTGCAGAGAGATGTAAAAACCATCTCAGTTCTGCGGTTGTGATGTTCACGTCGTAACAACGCACTGCCATGACTCATCAGCATCATGTCCTGGTGGAACTTCAAGATGCAAGCATTGCAAGACAATGTCTCATCTCCATGGGCTGATTGTCTTTGTGACTCTGTAACTCCATTCAGCAAATTTTCTCCCCTCCCCCCCACTACACCTTGCTTACAAGGAGAGAGTGAGGGATGGTCTCCTCTTCATCCCTCTGTACCTGGGAAAGATTCCCCACTTGCACTCCCTTTCTGGAGCCCTGCACGCTCCCCACAGCCTCACCGGTGGGAGAAGCACTTCTGGAACCAGCTCAGCACGGTCTCATGCACAGCAAGAGGCTCTGATCAGATCCCATTGCTTGTGTCACCCCTACATTCCATATAAAACTCTAGAGCCACATGGTGAGCACTGGTGCTCAGGCTTTTCTTTTAGTATTTGCACCATGAGATTAGTAGGGACTGATGTTCCCAGAGGGGTATTACCGACACGGATGGGCTTTCCCTTGTAAAGATGCTACAATGTGTGTTCTTTTCCAGTTATGTGGTATCTGCCTGGCTCATAGTTTCTCAAAGATATGGTCAGTTGTCCAGTCCTTATAACCCTCATAACTACTACTTATGATTTGCTATTCTTTGGCCCCATTTCCCCACCATCCTCTGGGCACCTTACCAAAACTGAATAATTTACTTTGGGATGCATATCAACCAGGCCTGCAGATTTGTGTATGCTCAGTTTGTCCAAATGAGGAGGCGCTCACTGATTCATACTAATGACTGGGAGAGCCATTCCAGATGGCTGAATTTTCCAAATCAGCAACTGACTGAACAAGCTCCATAAAAAAGCAAAGATAAAACATCACAAATAGACTTAGTTTGAATTCAGTTATTTATGGTAATGCATTGTAATATACTAGGATATGTTCTGTAGTGCATATTGTAAAATTAATGAAGTTTTGGTACTAGAAGACCTCACTATTGCTCGTTGGTATTAAATCTTTGCTAGTGCGGTAGGGAAAGACTGTGCATTTTAAGTGCACATTATAAAACATGCAGATTAGTGAAGTGTGGGCCAGGCTGCGTTCCATTGCTCTTGTTTTATCAACAGCTGCATCAACTAGGCCTTCAGTACTTCATTGCCCGCATTCCTTTTTCTTTATTCCTCTAGTTAATAATCACACACACAAGAATCTCCCAAAGTTGTATCATTTTTCTCATCACCTTTTAAAGCCAGACTTTTTTATGGGGCTAAATTTGTTGGAGCAGATTTGTGTATATTATAAAAGCCATAAAAGAGCCTTCCAGAGTTCATGCCTTCGCTTTTGGCAACCCTCAGTACTTTACTTGCATGACATAACCCTCTAGAGCTGGGAATGCCTCTTGTTTGGCTGGCTCCATTCCGTTGCTTGTGGCTGATACGTTCCCAATGGGACCAGCTAGGGTCACCTGCAATCCACTGCTAATGGCAGGTTAAAAATTCAGTTACCATAAGAAATTGCAGGTGACTCATTTTGGCCGAAAAGCGATTGGGCGGCGGCTGTTCTGTGGGTTCCATGTTGGGAAATGCGTAGTATTATGTTGTGAATTCCTCTTGGGAAGTGTTACCATTGGGAGAGAAACAAGGAACCTGATCTGGTAAGCCCATTGATTTTGGTGGGAGTGCCAGGCTCATAGTGCACATCTACACTGCACACTAAGCCTGGGCTCTGACTCAGGTTTGAGCCCAAGTCCCCCTTCCGTCCACACACAAATCAGTCTGACTTTAGCCAGCAAGTACTCAGAACCTGGGTCCTAGGACTCTGCAAAGGGGCGGAGGGATCAGAGCCCAAGTCCTCCTGTGACTCAAGTCCAAGCCCTGTCACATTGCAGTGTGGACACAGCTCAAGCTGCAGACTTGAGTCAGAGGGTCTGCATAGTGCAGCATGGCTGTGAGACCAGGTTTAGCAATTGTAAACTAGGTTTACAGTGTAGTGTGGACGCTGAAGCACAGGCTTGGAACCACTGAGTCCACTGACTCCCACAGACCTAGGCTTAGCGTGCAATGTAGACATACCCGTACAGAGCAAAGGACTCTTGGATAACAGAATCTCTCTGGCATAGGTGGCTGTCAAATACTCAGAAGTTGTTGTTTTGATGCCTAAGGAGACAACCACTGTTGGACAGGAGATTTGGAGACTGATCACATGTGTAAAGTTAACCCCATTTATTTAGGGTCGAATCCTGGTCAAATCCCATCAACTTCAAATGGGGCCAAGATTTCCCTAAGTCTTGGCAGAGCAGGGCCCATGCAGAGCCCAGTTCTGCAAGCACCTACTACCAGGTGCAGGGTATGCTTTTCCTGGGATTGCTCACACCACCAAGCACTAGCACTGGTACTAAGGCTCAGGTCCTCGAAGATAGTTAGGTTCCCAACTTCCACTGATTTTGAAGACAGTCCCTTGGTTAGGTCTGGATTCTGCTAAGCACCTACACAGGCAGATAGGTTGGGGGAGCAGGCAAGGTGTTCCCCCAGCCCTCCTGACACCTGGCAGAAGGGCTTCTCAGAACAGCAGTCCCTGTACTCCATGGGGCTGCCCCTTATGTGTGCCCCCAGGGCTCCCAACCCCCAAAAGGGCCAACAAGAGTCAGGACTGTGGCTCTGCCACCAGCATGCAGTGGGAGGGGTGCTGTGCCCCATGAACAGGTGAAGCAGCTGGGTGCTCTCCTGTGCAGCGGGTGAGGGGGGGAAGCAGCTGGGTGCTCTCCTGTGCAGTGGGGGGGGGGAGTCTGGGCGGGACTGGGCCTCTGGAGCGCTCGCTCTCTCCGCCCCTCCCCCATACATGCCAGTGCCTAATAGGCACGACAGATATTTGTTAAAAACTGACCGCATTAAAGTATTTGCTTGTGGGGGAACCTAGTATGGAAAGTGTGTGAGGAGAATAAAAACTGAGAGCAAATGTTTGGCCTCCCTGTAAAAAGCAGATGTTGGGGCAGGCCACGAGCTGGTGTAGTGCTGGAGGCTCGTTAGGTTTATTGAAGTTCATTAAGAATTAAAAAGTGCCCAATTTGTTGCTATTTTAATTGCCTGTTTGTCACATCAGGCATTGATGTTGCTGCTCGCACACGCACCCCCAGGCAGGCCAGTGCGGCTACATCTATTAAAATCTGCCTCATAACACCATAAAAACCATAAACCAGCTCAAAAGATACAGTCGCGATTTGTGGGACAGCTCATCTCTGTGCCCTCCCCTCCAATGCATCTTCCCTGAGGGTTGTTGATTTTAGAATTGCTGTGCTGCGTGTCTCACCGCTCTCTGTCTTTGGTTTCCCTTACAGCATGCTGCCAAGGGACAAGTCACTCTACCTCACCTAAACCCGCCATCTCTTTCCAATAAGGCTCAAAGGAAGGACACTTGAGAGGGTCTATAATACGGACCACCCAGAGGGGCGTCACGCAAGTCATACAGACGAGAGAGCTGAGCTAACACGTCTCGTTGCTGGCTTCATTTCCAGGCTCTAAGAGCAGTTTTCTTTTATTATTTTGAACTCTAAAGTCTACTTTTCGTGGAAGCCCAAACCTCATAAATCATGAAGAACAAAAAAAAAACAAAAACAAAAAACAAACAAAAAAAAAATAAGAACACGGTTTATCTGCTTGCCATCAGCTTAGCTATGGACTGTTTTCCTAGTGAACTGCTTTTAGACGCAGAGTAGGCCCAGGTCTGGTGTCCTACTGCATTAGGCCGGCTCAGTAGGAGGATGCACTCTTTGACTTGCTAACAGCACTAAACTTTGTGCAGGAAAATGTGAAGTTTGTGTGAATATTGTACATGCAAAGGCCTTGGATGTCTGGCAAGAAAAAAAAAAGTAAAAACTATTCCTAGATGGGTGGGTGGAAAGAGCAGCTGGCAAAATATGAAAGGAAAAAATGTGAAAAAGATCATGAAAAAATATAATTTGTTGGATAGTTGTAAGTAGTTTACTAAGTGTTTTAGAACTGTGCTAAAGACATCTTTAAGATTTTTTTGTGGAAAAAAATTAGTAGTTTACTTTATAGTAAAAGCATTTTATATTAATTGTAGCACATTTTTTAGTTATACATAGAAGGGAGATGTGTATAAAAAAACAAAAACAAAAAAAAAGCCTGCCAAACTTGTTTCTATTATTTGTACAGCAAGAAATGGACAATTTATATCCATGTTGTATGGCATTATTATATTTTTTTCAGCCATATGTCCATCTATTTAAAATTGCTGACAATGATTTTTGTCTATTTATGAAGAATTAGAAAGCAGAATTACAATTTATCATAAGGTGCGTTTTTGGGGGTTTTTTAATTTTTTTTGATGGTGCTGTTTTCTCAGCACCCAGCACATTCAGTTCACAATGCTTATCTTACCTTTCTTTATAATAAAACATATGAAAAGTAGAAATGAACCAGACTCTTTTCTTATTTTGTGGGCAGCACCCAGAAGTAATGCATACAAACTAACCACCCTGCATTGACTGTGGCCCCAATCCTGCAAAGACTTATGCACATGCTTAATTTTACACACATTCCCCTTGACTTAAATGGAATTATTCACCCTGTGTAAAGAGAAACATGTGCATATGTTTTCACAGGATCTGGACCTATATATGCAATGGTTTTTTACCCTTAAATTTCTGATATCTACTCTCAACCTTATTAGACCTTAAAATGGTTTATTGTCTGGGAATTTCCTTGGCCTTTTTAATTATTAAAAGGTCATATATGAACATTAAACTAAGAAATCCAGAAAATGAATGCTATATATAAAACTAACTGTTAATAACTTTGTTTCATTATGACATATTTTTTTAATATGGAACCTGTTGACAAGATTTCAGTGAGTTTTAATTCTCTGGTTTCAGAGTAGCAGCCGTGTTAGTCTGTATCCGCAAAAAGAACAGGAAAAATTTGTTAGTCTCTAAGGTGCCACAAGTACTCCTGTTCTTAATTCTCTGGGAAGTTTGAAGAGTCTGTGTTATTCCATTAAGATCATTCAAACAAAAAAAAAGTGTGATATGAGGTGCTAAATAGCTTAAAGGACCCATTTTTAATTAATTTTGCCTCACAATTTAAATGTATAAGTCAGTTTAACAGATTGACTTATAAATTCTCAGAAAATTCATCCTGTGCTACGAAGTAGGCACGGCAGATTTGGGGAGGATACACTGAATTCTTCATTCCATAACAAAGGTTGAGTCCCTACTTCCATGCAAAACATTTTTCTTCTTTTTTTAAACTCTTAGGGCCAGACTCGCCAGCGTGCTCTGGGGCTTTGCGGAGCTCTGGAGTGGGGGGCCCAGGCCTTGTGTAGTGAGCAATCCGTGTGTGAGAGAGGCTCCTGAAGCCCTGCAGCCTCAGCTTCGCTGGTCTCCAAAGCAACACTGCCAGGGGAGCCCTTACAGCACAGAGACATTAGTGCTCAGGGCCTTCGCTTTTCCCCACCCCAGGCTCCTGCTTTGCATTCTACCATTTTCAATTTAAATGGTTTAGAAATCTTTCCTTCAGTGACTAAAACACTTTTTGGTGGTCCTCTGTGTAGACACAGTCACTCTTAGCTGATATAATGGCACTGCCTACTGTGTTAAACTTTGTACAAATTTCTTGTAAAATCTGCAGAGGCCTACAAACCACGGTACTTCCTTCAGGTTTGTAGGAAACTTCCATTCTTTATAATGTTTGGTTTCCAGGGTTGGGATTCCAACCTGTCCTCAATGACTATATCTCGTAGGAAGGTTGTGACTCCTCACAAACTGTTTGTTTCCTGCAAGTTTAAACCCTGACCCCTTAGAAAGCTTTAGCATCCTTTCCAGTCCTGCCAGTTGTTCCCTCTGTGTTTTATGGAAACAAAGTCATCTAAGTGCATGAGGTTCTCTAGAGGCAAAACTTGGATGAGATCACTTACTACCCTCTGAAACATCCCTGGTACATTCATGAGTCCAAAAGGCATTCTGCAGAACTGAACAAAAGCATTATTTTCTCAATCCTCGGCCCCACTTTAATCTGATGGCTCCAAATACCAAATCAAAGTTACTAAAATATTTTGCTCCTGATATTTTATCCCTGGGGTGTGCTCTGTTGGGAAGTGGGCAGCCATCTTGAACTTCCTGGGAATTAAGTCTCCTATAGTCAACACATATGCTCAAATCTCTATTAGGCGTTTTTACAATTACAGCTGGGGATGCCCACGGTGATGCAGATTGCTTCAGACCATGCTTCAGCTTGTGATTTAGCTTCTCTTTCACTAAGATCGGATATGCCAGGGGAATCTGATGCGGGGGCTGCCTCAGAGGAACATTCCCTGGCCTAAGCACAATCCAGCGTTGCACCTGATCATATCTCCCAAACTCTTCCTTATTCCTGGACAAAACAGTAGCAAGAGGGACTCTTCTAGTCACTTCCTTTCATTGCCTTCCAGGGATGCTTCTGTCAGATCAACTCCTAGCTTTTATTTACCCATCCGACTGCTTTACATCTGTTGATTTCTGCTCTTGTGAGAGGCTTTGAGAGACTGGTTACACCGGACACTGATGTCTCACTAGCTGCACTGTCTGCCCAGTCCCATGAATGGGCTCTTACCTAGAACGCCCCCTTTGGTCCAGCTCTGCACAGAGTTCTGCTACCCAGCAATCCTGACTGGATCTTGGTAGCATCAAACACTCCCACAGGCTCGCTGCAGCTGTCCTTTATCCTAGGGGTATTATTGCAGGATGACCTGGCTTCACCACCTGAGCCACCCCAGGGAGCAGTTCCTCTCCATCACCCTGTAGCCATGGTAGAGGTTCCTCTAAGGCGCCTGGAGTTGCACCCCAGGGTCCACGTTTCTTCCTACCCACACCCAGCAGGGGGACCTGAATGCTGTTCATGGACAAGTGTGTTCTATTAACACCCCAGGAGTTCTCATGATGCCTTCAGATCCAATCCACTCCCAGTACAACAGCACTAGAAATACTGATCACCACAGAGTCCATTTAGTATGCAGAGACCCCGAGTTCAGTGAGAGCTGGATTTCTTCTTTTGCCTGCAGTGGCAGATGATTTATAATCACCAATTTGACTCCTGCAGTAATTTCCCCCCCCCCCTTTTAGCAGTGTGTGCCCTCTCTGGATCAGACTTATTTCAGCTCCTGAGTCCAGCAGCATTGTGGGTTTTCCAGCCATTGATGTCTCCAGACATATAGTAATGTGTGTCTGGGCACCATTTTACATGGGCCGGTCAGTAGTTGCTGATAGTAGCCCTACTGCATCAACAGGTGCTAATTTCCCTGATGTGGCTTCCCCCTGCTTGGGCAATTCCATCTCCAATGGCTTTTGCCTCTGCATGGCCTGCAAATGCCATCTGGCCTGGGATGCACTTGGGAAACAGCCCCTCTCCTCTGACCCAGGCGACACCTACGAATAGCTTGCACTTGGGCCTCCTCCAATTTTTTTAAGCACTTCACTAGCAATCATTTCTTGAAGTGCAGCATCTGGTATGAAGGAGTCACTATGAGGCTGTGAATTAATGGCTGATATTCCATTCTATATAGGTTCTCATACCACGCTCATCAGTGTAGATCTGAGCACCCTCCAGTCGAGCATTAAGCAACGTGACCAACATCTGTCATGTTTGTTCTCTCAGCCTCTCCCTAGAGAGAGAAGCATGTGCAATGGTGTGGTTTGTTTTGGTAGGGTGTGTCTTTTCTTTAATATAAATAAACCTGTCGCTCTGTGTTTACATTAAAGAAGGCAAGGTCAAAGCAATGCGCCTGGTGGAGTTTATTCCATGGTCTCGGACCAGCTGTCCAGAAAGCTCTGTCTCCCATACAGACCAACTTTACTTTCAGAGTTGAGTGTTCCATTGTGCCGAGGCAGTGACATCTTCAATAAGGGCAGGCTGTGGCTTCATTTCTATTGAGAACGGGGGGGGAAGAGATACAGCCATTTTGAAAGAGGGCAATTCCTCATCAGTTTCTCTGAAGATTTGTTTACTAGCCTCTCCTTAAGGATAAAGTTTCCTTTACAAAAAGCAACCTCTAATCCTAAATACTGCTTTTCAAAAACTACCCACTGTGCCAGATCTACTGATTCCCCTCTCTGCCAACTTTTGTTCAGACAGGTGATGTTTTTATAAGCATATGAGTCACCAGAAATGTGATGGCCACAGACAAATGTCAACAAGAGACCAATTTCAAACCTTTCCTATTAAATATTCATGAAAAGAAACAAAAAAACAGCTAGGATAGAAAATTCAAGCGGTATAAAATCTAACACAATGTTAAGTTTTACACCAAAAGGCCACCTGCTGGTACAGACACACAGGAATTAACATAGCATTTTAAGCCTGTGTTAGAACAGAACCTTAAATTTAGAGTCACAACCAACACTTCCATAATAATCATAGCTATTAGATACTACGAACATTAAGAGCTTATCTTAATTACAGCCTCATTTCTTTAAATGTCGATTTTAAAGAGTTTTAACTATATGGAAAATTTGAAGATTCTGTTATTCCATTATTAATATCATTGGGGGCAGGGGGAAACAAGGTCTGATACCAAATCCTACATTTTTTAAAGGAGCCCATTTTTAGCAGAGATGATTGAGACATTTTAGTATTTGTGGTCTCAGATTAGTAGATTAGGTTTTTTCATATTTCACCCGTCCCCACCCGGCATCACAGCAGGGCAGAGTTAAGGTTGTTTGGAGTGTGATAGAGTGTATAAACCCCATACTGGTTAACATGGCTTAATAGAAGCCTGAGTCCAGTTAGGCCACTGGGTGTTGGGCATCATGGGTGATGAAGCCCAGCTGGGTGGTTTCTATAAAAAGGGACGCACCGAGTAGAAGGGGGAGGAAAGAGAGGGAAGGAACTTGTCAGCCCTTTGAATAGCAGAGTGGAATCTGGAGAGATACAGGGAAGCTATCAGGATGGAGTGTGCTCCAGGGGTGAGCCCCAGCAGTAGGGCAGGACCTGGGCCTCCAGGGAAGAAACCCAGCAAGACATTCACCTAAAGAGGAGCTTCAGGAGGAAGTGCCCCAGGACGGGCCTGTGGTTGAGGGCATCGGGGTGAAGGAGCCAGGAGTGCACCTGAGAGAAAGTTACAGGAGAGAAGAGGTAGGGAGTCCAGCTCTCTGTGAAGGGCCTGGGGAAGATGGATGGAAGAGGGCCCTGGGATGGAATTAGCCCCTGAGGTGGGCCTGGAAATGGGGCACAGAGAGGCAGTCCCGGGGGAGCTGCATTCCAGCAGAGAATGGAGGCGCTAGGGAGAAGCCAGAGGCCTGGGGACCAGAGAAGAGGCTGTGTTAAGTGCAGGCTGCGGGGAAGCAGCACAAGGCGCTCGGAGGTGGGAAGTGATGAAAGGGGTGGAATGCAGGCCATAGGAGCAAAGGCTGAAGGAACTGGTTCTGTTTACTTTGGAAAAGAGGAGATTAAGGGGGGACATGACAGCAGTCTCCAAATACTTGAAAGGCTGCCATAAAAAAAGATGGAGAAAAGTTGTTCTCTCTTGCCACAGAGGGCAGGACAAGAGCCAATGGGCTCAAACCACAGCAGAGCAGATTTAGATTAAATCTCAGGGAAAACTTCCTAACTGTAAGAACAGTAAGACAATGGAACCGACACCGCGGAAGCTCTTTCGCTGGAGGCTCTCAACAGGAGGCTAGAGAGCATCTGTCGTGGGTGGTATAAACCCAACAAATCCTGCATTTTGGCAGGGGGTTGGACTAGATGACCCTTGTGGTCCCTTCTAACCCTCTGGGTCCATGATTCTAAGTGGCCCAGGGAACAGAAGAAGTGAGGTTTTTACTCACGAAAGCTTATGCCCAAATAAATCTGTTAGTCTTTAAGGTGCCACCAGACTCCTTGTTGTTTTTTCAGGGAACAGAAGTGTGTCTGAAGGAGCAGACCTGGCTGTTTCAGATGGGGTCCCTGGGCCGGAACCCAGAGCAGAGTATGGGCTGGGCCCTCTGGCCAGCCCCGAGGAAGGGGCGTACAGATCACTGTAAGGACTATTGAGCCCAGCATGGGGCTGAAGAGTAGCAGAAGGAGCTTTTGTGTTGGGACATCTTTGGACCTTAAGTTGAACTTCTGTTACTCCAGAAGGGGAGGGAGTTTAAAGTGACCTGGCCAGAGGACTATGTCACAAGAAGAGGCAGACTAGTGCAGGGTTGGAGTGGCTGTTGGCAGCGGGCGCTAGATGAGAAGAGCTGCTATGCCATGCCCAGCCAGGAGGGGATGTGCCAGAGGTAAGTCCATCCTTTCCATATGGGGGTCTTAAATTAAACCTTTAACCTGTATGGGTTCTACATACTGTTCTCCGGGCACAAATGCTAACACAGCTGGTATCCCATAGAATAAGCACCCATTACAGGAACACATTCGTACCTGAAATTTACCAATTTCTATTTCCTACTTATAAGACCCCTTAAAAACAGAGGAAAATATTTCTCTCAATTTTGTTTCTTTCATACTTTGTTTCTCACTTCCTTTCAGCACAAGCCAATCTATATTGCATTGATAAATGAAGCAGACTGCTCGTGACCCTTTATCTTTGGTCACTACTACCAATAAATCTGTGGTTTTGCATGAGCCATGGGCACCTTATTAGTCTGTTTTGATGAAACATTGGCAGCCTTTTATTATTATTTATTATGAGTATTGCCATAGTACCTAGGAGCTACAGTCCTAGACCAGCACTGCATTGCGCTAGGTGCTCCACAAACACAGAACAAAAAGAGGGTCCTGCCCCAAGGAGCTGACAATCCAAGTATAAGACAGATGGACAGACAGACATATGGGGGAGTACAAGGAAACTATGAGACAATCTTGGGCAGCATGATAGGCCTGCTGGGTAGGATGCTGAGAGCTTTCGATACTTCCTTCTTGAACCCTCCCATTTGATCCGTGTTTGGCTGTGGTTCTTGTTATCTGGTGCAATCACAATCCTCGGCTGCCCTCCACGCCGCAGCTGTCACCAAGATAAATTCCTAGATGCCTAGGCCGATAGACAGACTCCAATGGGACATGTTGGGTCATGTCTTCAGCTCTAGGGAAGCCTTGGATGTTTTATGAAATGTATTCAGGTAAAAAACGAATCCTGCTGTCAGCCTGACATAAAACCCTTGTTCTCATCAGTTTCCAATATCCCCAAGATATTATTGCTAGGCCACTCCATGGCAGCCCTCCCCACAGAAAACATTTATTCTCTGTGTGAAAAAGTCAGGGAACTGAGATGTGAAGAAAGCCCCGCATTCATTGGCCAATTTACCAACCATTCCTGATCCCCTTCAGACCATTTCCCCCCTCAGTCATGGAAAAATAAAGGCACATGTAGGAAGCTGTTAGGGCCTATGCCTGCTCCCATGAAACACAAGGCATGTATTTTATTCCTGATCCTGGAATAATTGTGAGCAGGGAGCAGTGGAGAGAAATGCAAAGGACTGCCAGCTCCCTGTGAAACCAGGATAGTTCCCTTAGCAAGCCTAAGGGACACTGTTTGCACTATGACTGCAGCAGTCTGGCTAAGCAATAAGAAATTGAGCTGTTGAGTAAGACAACAAAAGTAAAACTCTTCCATGCTGGTGTTCCGGGTAACCCCGCTGCTGTGCATCAGCCTTTGTATGGCTAGTGATCTTGATCCATTTTAAAATAGAACCTGGGAGAGTGATAACATTTCTGAAAATGATGACATCTCAACAAGGCCGGGGATCTTGTCAAGTGTTTACTTTCCAGTATCAAAGTGGGGAGATTTCCTCAAAATATGCAAGTATGAAACTAGAACACTAATCTGAAAACCTAGCTGGAATTCTCACAGCAAGAAGATAGGACTTCTTCCAGAGGGCTTTTCTTGAATGTTAATATTATTTTATGTAACAGGGAAGTGTGGCCCTGCTAATTCGGTAGTTATAGGCAAACTGGTTCAGGGGATGGGTAATGGAACATGAAGCCTTCTATTCCAGAGAAGAAATGCCGGACCCACTAATGGCAAGACTTTTATTGACTTCAGCAAGGGTAGGATTGTACCCCAGGTCACCGGTTTGAGGTCCACCCATGCCTGCAGCAAAAAAAAGTCATTCTCATTTAGTGTGTGTCCAGGGACCTCTATGAAATGAGTCAGTAGGGCTCAGCTCAGCCCTGAGAAGACAATTTTGTCATGTTCTAGGAATTACAGGGTGAAATTCTCTGTCCTGTGTTATGCAGGAGGTCAGACTAGATGATCAAAATGGTCCTGTCTGGTCTTAGAAGCTCTGAATCTTTGGCTACATCTACACTGCATGCTTCTTTTGGCAGAGCGTAGAGTCCATATGGGGTAGCCCCCCTAGCACGGGTATAAAGCAGTGTAGACAGGCAGGTAAAGACACACCTGAAGGGTGTGGGTATGTACCCGAGTACCTCTCCTACATGGCTCTTTCCTCACCCAAGCCATGCCTCCCTGTCTACACTGCTATTTTTAGCAGTGTAGTGTCCTGCAGCGGCGCCATTCCCTGCCCCAGAGAATGGCTGTCATGGGAAAGGCAGTGGGGAAAAGCTCATCCTGGCAGAGCTTTTGACTGAGTAGACACGTGAAGCTACAACTGCAGTGTGGACACAGCTTGCTTTTCACTGCGGCGGGTAGCTATGCATACCCTACACGTTGCCAAAAGTGGTGAGCAGTGTAGATGTAGCCATATGATGTCTCCATCAAACAAACCACTCCCCAAACTGGCACCAGGTGAGATGCACAAAGACTGATGACCTCCTGGGGGCGGTTTCCCTCAGCAGGCCAATGCACAGTTGTGAGCACTGTGGGGGAGTTTACACTGCTGTGGCCCATATGGCAACCTTTTCGTTGAGAGCCAGAGGTTTTCCCGCTCCATCCAGCACTTTGCACAAACACGGAAAAAGCAAAGGCAGGAGGAGAACATTGACTCCATTTTTGATTTACAACACATCTATCTTTATCAATCAGCTGCCTATGTGCATGTGATGGGGTGTGCTCCCCACACGGGCCCTGCCAGAGCTGAATTAGGCCAGGTGGGCCCAATCAGCTAATTAGCCTGCAAAGGGGGAGGGAGGGGAAGCTTTAGGCTGGAGGCAGATAATTAGAGAGAAGCTCACCTGTGAGAGGCAGGCGGGGTTTCTACAAAAGCCAGGAGGCTGGCAACAGAGATGACTGCTGGGAAAGGGCCGTCACTCCCTGGGAGGAGGGTTGGGAGCTGATACACCCAGAGCAAGGAGGGGAACCAGGAGTGGCAGGAAGCGGTCCAGGGAAGGAGTAGTGAGGGCTGGGAAAGTAAAGCCCAGAACTACTGGGTAAAGGGCTGGAAGGGACCTCAGGAGGTCATCAAGTCTGGCCCCCTGTGAAGAAGCAGGACCAAATATACCTCCAAATTGTTTCCCTTCTCTAAAGGAGGGTCACAGAGAGATTGCAAACGGGGGCCAGCAGAGCAGTTGGACCTGTGCAGCTTCCTTTGTATCAATGCTTCTTATCCCTGAAGTATCCAGTTTCCCTGCGGGTTAGTGAAAACTCCTCCCAGCTGGATTCCAGTTTCATGTGTGTAACAACAGCCGCTAGGGTCAGTGCATATTGATCCATCATGTGACAGGTGGGAGAGCTATCGTAACCCTAACATAGTGAATGCTAATGGGAATGGGGTAGGTTTAGCAGATAAAATTTAAAAAAAAAAGATCAAGTTAAAAATCACTTAGAAAAGTTAGATGCCTGCAAGTCACCAGGGCCTGATGAAATGCATCCTAGAATACTCAAGGAGCTAATAGAGGAGGTATCTGAGCCTCTAGCTATTATCTTTGGAAAATCATGGGAGACGGGAGAGATTCCAGAAGACTGGAAAAGGGCAAATATAGTGCCCATCTATAAAAAGGGAAATAAAAACAACCCAGGAAACTACAGACCAGTTAGTTTAACTTCTGTGCCAGGGAAGATAATGGAGCAAGTAATTAAGGAAATCATCTGCAAACACTTGGAAGGTGGTAAGGTGATAGGGAATAGCCAGCATGGATTTGTAAAGAACAAATCATGTCAAACCAATCTGATAGCTTTCTTTGATAGGATAATGAGTCTTGTGGATAAGGGAGAAGCTGTGGATGTGGTATACCTAGACTTTAGTAGGCATTTGATACGGTCTCGCATGATATTCTTATCAATAAACTAGGCAGATACAATTTAGATGGGGCTACTATAAGGTGAGTGCATAACTGGCTGGATAACCGTACTCAGAGAGTTGTTATTAATGGTTCCCAATCCTGCTGGAAAGGCATAACAAGTGGGGTTCCGCAGGGGTCTGTTTTGGGACCGGCTCTGTTCAATATCTTCATTAACGACTTAGATATTGGCATAGAAAGTATGCTCATCAAGTTTGCAGATGATACCAAACCAGGAGGGATTGCAACTGCTTTGGAGGACAGGGTCATAATTCAAAATTATCTGGACAAATTGGAGAAATGGTCTGAGGTAAACAGGATGAAGTTTAACAAAGACAAATGCAAAGTGCTCCACTTAGGAAGGAAAAATCAGTTTCCCACATACAGAATGGGAAGAGACTGTCTAGGAAGGAGTACAGCAGAAAGGGATCTAAGGGTTATAGTGGACCACAAGCTAAATATGAGTCAACAGTGTGATGCTGTTGCAAAAAAAGCAAACATGATTCTGGGATATATTAACAGGTGTGTTGTGAGCAAGACACGAGAAGTCATTCTTCCACTCTACTCTGCTCTGTTTAGGTCTCAGCTGGAGTATTGTGTCCAGTTCTGGGCACCGCATTTCAAGAAAGATGTGGAGAAATTGGAGAGGGTCCAGAGAAGAGCAACAAGAATGATTAAAGGTCTTGAGAACGTGACCTATGAAGGAAGGCTGAAAGAATTGGGTTTGTTTAGTTTGGAAAAGAGAAGACTGAGAGGGGACATGATAGCAGTTTTCAGGTATCTAAAAGGGTGTCATAAGGAGGAGGGAGAAAACTTGTTCATCTTAGCCTCTAAGGATAGAACAGGAAGCAATGGGCTTAAACTGCAGCAAGGGAGGTCTAGGTTGGATATTAGGAAAAAGTTCCTAACTTCTCAGGGTGGTTAAACACTGGAATAAATTGCCTAGGGAGGTTGTGGAATCTCCATCTCTGGAGATATTTAAGAGTAGGTTAGATAAATATCTATCAGGGATGGTCTAGACAGTATTTGGTCCTGCCATGCAGGCAGGGGACTGGACTCGATGACCTCTCAAGGTCCCTTCCAGTCCTAGAATCTATGAATCTATAAACCCTGAGCTACATCCTATTGCCACGCTACTGCCCCGTCTCCACCTGCAGCCCTGTGTGTGCCACAGCTGTACTGTTGCTGATGCCACTTCCTCTGAAGCAATCAATGCAGTTCAGGGTAAACCAACAACAGGTATTTTATTGCCATGGATATTTCTGAAGAGGTTCCAGGTGCCAGGGTCTCCGGCACCTTCTCTGTCCTTCCCGAAAGCACCAAGGGGCAGATTTTCGAAGGTAAAGTTGGCAGTTAGATCCCTCCCGCCCCACCCCCCTCCACTGGAAATAAAGGGACTTTTGCACATCTCCTCCCAGCTGCTGTGCCTCACCCTGCTCAGGGCGGGGTGTGATTCTGGAGGAGCATCCCAGGTACCAGCAACGGTCTAGAAAGTGTTGGCATTAGACATCTGTGCAAGCGGATGGAAGATAGTTGGTGGTGGGGAGAGAACAAAAGGGGTTAATAATCTCTGGATGGGGGATGGTAAGTGTTTTGCCTTTGCAGATTTAGACTCAGGATTAACTGGTTCTAATGAAAAACAATATTAAATCTTTCAATTACTATCCAGCCACATTACAGGACTGGGCTGTTCCACCCCCATCCTTCCCTGCTGCTCCCCTCTGCAGTTAGACAATGACAACAGGACCACTGCTGCAGCCACCTGACATGGTTGTGGGCACAGTGACGTCACTCGGACAAGGACAGTGGCGAAGCCCTGTGCGCAGATCCAGGTCAGTTGGCTATTATGGGACCAAGGAATTAGGATGAGATTGTGCAACATGCCAGCCCAGTTAAATCCTTCATAATCCTTACATTTTCACAAAGGCAGCTTTGCCTAACCTGCATTCCCGCTGCTAGCCAAGTGTCATGAGTTGGAGTCACTCCAGCATTCCAATTGGAAGCACCACTTTCCATTTGTCCATACAAATGGTGTCTCAGACTACATTTACGTCTACACGATACCCAACAAAGAAAAGAGTCAAAATATGTCTGTGCTGCACCCCTGGCAAAGGGGAAGCAGCACCAAATGACCCTTCTGTAACCACTCCCAAGAGGCGAGCACAGCCTGTGTGCGTGGGGTGGGGGGAGCACGCTGGGTAATGACATGCAGCAATAGCACTGGGGTATGGCATGGGTAAAATACAGGAAATCTTGGTTCAATTCCTAGCTCTGCCACAGACTTTTTGTGTGACTTTGGGCCAGTCAATAGAGTTCCATCATGGCTGACTTCGGAATCACTTCTGTGGGGGCTTCAAATTCCTATGCTTGCCTATAGGAAGGCCACATTGTTGCATGGTAGAGCACCATTCTATCGATCTGAGGTACTTGTTTAGCCCTCATCACCATAGCCTCTGAGCACCAGGCCCTCTTCAATCTAGTTATCCTCATAACACCCCTGGGAGGCACAGCTGTTATCCCCATTTTACAGATGAAGTAGTGAGGTGGAGAGTTTGCCTAGGGTCACACAGGACTTGAGCAGAGACTTAGGCTAGTGTCCTTGGCTCTGGGCCATCCTTCCACTGAGTCTAGTGTATAACAACATCTTTTATAGAACCTTAGTTCCAGGGCCAACTTTAGGCGTGGGTGGGCTGGGCGGCAGCCCAGGGCGGCCTGCTCAAGCAGGTGCTGTGCGCACAGTTTGGTACCTAAGTCCCATGTGACCACCGAGAGCCACCTGGGCTGATGGAGGAGGCAGGCAGGCGAGCAGCAGCATCTGGAGAGAGTGGAGGGACCTGAGCTACAGGGGGGCAGTTGGAGGACCAGCCAAGTGATTCCTTCTGAGCAGGGAAGTGTGCATCTGCTGCTGTTCCTGTTCCCCACCCCCTCCATTCTTCCCCGGAGCTGCCCCTGGCTACACTGCTCCGGACTGGGAGAATCCTGGCTGCTGTGCAGGGGGAGGGGGAGGCTGATGTCGGGGTGTCCTCCCCAGCCCGGGTACCCGGTCTCCACAGAGCTGGGGTGGTGGCACCGAGGGAACCTGTCTGTGCTGCTGCCTCTTTGGGTCTGGAGCGGGAGCTGCTCCTGTCCGAACAAGCCTTCAGGTTCCTCATCCTGAGTGCTTTCTTAAAGAGACAGTGTGCTCATACACTCACTCAGGCACCTCCCCCCCCCACACCCCAACACACACACACACACACACCCTCTCTCACACACGTCCCAACTCTCTCTCACACATACATGCTCTCACACACTCCTGCAACACTCTCTCTCTCTCTCTCTCTCACTCACACACACACACACACACACACACACACACACTCTTGTATTGTTGTTGTTACTTAGTATTTCCCCTTGCAAAATGCGCAATGCACATATATTATCTGTAATTTTATTCTTTCAAAGCTCATTAAAGATTACAGTGCTGTTATTTTAGTTTTTTGACTGGTCTGTGCATTTCATAATTTTATTTCTCTCTTAGGCTTAAATTTAATTATTTGAGTAGTGAGTTCTAAAATGCCTAACCTGTCCTGGCTGGAGTAATTATCATTATTTTTATTACCATATTGTGCTTTGTCATTCATTATTTAAAATGGTACAATCAACTAATAGTATCCTTCTAGAATGTAAATTTGGCTTGTAGAAACCTTAACAGTGCCAGTTTAAAAAAAATTAGCTATACACATAACTTTAGACACTGGGCAGATGAAGGTTGCTTATTTTCAAATTGTATTTTTAGTTAGATCTGTAAAATAACTTAAAATTTGTACAAAAATAAATGTGGTTCCAATTCTGATACTAATAGCAATAATGGAGTCAAATGTTAGTGAGTCACGTACATGATTGTGATTGGTAAACATAAATGCCAAAATAATTAAAATTCCTTCTTCTTAATAAAAGAGGAAAAAACCCTTAGTTGCATATGTTAAAATTAAGTAAATACATTTTTAGTGGAGTGAAAAAACAATTGACTAAAATAGAGTAGATAATGGCAGTTACAGAGTGTGTCTGTTAGAGAAAGTAAGCAGATTTTATTTTTATTTATCTTTACTAAAGATAGTGTATTATCTCCTGATTGTTCTAAACTTACATATAAACTTAAAATATGGCTTTAATTGGTGTTTGTGTATATATATATATTCCCTCTCTTTCTATAGAAATTTGATACAGTGCTTCTGTCAGCTAATTTCTAAGTTATTTGCAAAAAAAAAAAAAAAAACCTAGTTTTCAGGTGCCTAAGTAGCCCCTGGAATCATGGCTAAAGTTGCCCTCTCCTTCCCCCCAATCTGAAATGGTGCCCTGGTGAGCCAGGAGTGGCCAGAGGGCTGTGGGAGGACCATGGGCTCTGACAAGACGCAGCCCCCGTGTGACAGCATGAATCCCGCCTTAAGCCGCAAGCCAAGCACCAGACACCACAAGCCACAACAGCAGTGCAGAAGGTAAGGGTGGCAATACACTATCTGCCATGCCACGCTTTCTTCTGTGCTGCTGCTGCTGGCAGTGGCGATGCCTTCAGGGCTAGGCGTCCAGTATCAGGCCGGCCTGCCAGTGCTTAATTTATGCTGAGCCCCGGCCCCTCTTTCAATACAAATTAAGCACTGGAGGGAGGTAGTGGGCCTGGAGGTGATGGAGGAGGGGGGGAGGGGGCCTGGAGGTGATGGGGGAGGTGATGGGGGGGCTCCAGGGGCGCCAAAATACAAGTTCGCCCAGGGGGCCATTTTCCCTCAGGCTGGCCCTGCTCAGTTCCCAGAACAATGTACGGCCTTCAGTCTTCCAGGGCAGAGTACAATACACAATATGAAATGAGAGAAAACAGTGCTGAAAATTAGAGCTTTCAGTCATCAGGCTAATAACAGAGACAGAAATTAAGAGGCAGAGGCAGATAGAGATCATTAATTGAGTTTGTTTTATGAAGAGGTAATTAAAGTTATTGTAGAACTAGGGTAAATGTCATGGAGAATTTAACAACTCTCATCACTGAATTCCTCCGTGTTATTAACCCTTCTAATGCCTGGGGAATTGGGCTGTTGGGCTTCCCCCTCCCTGAACCTAAATGGGTGTGAACATCCCTGCTCTCTCACTGAGATGGAGCGGGCTGATCCTGGCCATGCCAAAGATCTAGGACTAGAAGAGGCAGGACGAGGGTATGCTCAGTAGCACCCAGCCTCTCTTTTTGGAGGCAGATGCCACATTTGTGGAATTGCTACTGACTTCTGATTCCACCAGCTTGCCATGCACTGGAGCCAAGAACATTAACATCTGCATTGGTCTTGCCCTTTCACTGGGGCCTCCTACATCCTGTGATGCACAGAGATGCCCATCCATTCTGTGGCAGACCCTCTCCTGTCCCATCCAAGCACCGGTCAATCCAGCCCCTGCACATCTTTGGAGACCTGCCATGACCAGTCTGTAGTGGTACAGCTAAGGGCCAAGTCACCAAATTATATCCACACCAAGTCTCTTCTGTTGCTTTCTTCCTTTCCCTTACTGCTTCCCCCATCCACTCCTGGTACCTGCATGTATCCCATCATCTTCCTTGGCTAAGGCTATTACATTCCTTCTGGTCAATTCAGCCTCCCACAGGCAGACATTCTTCTGTGCCATGTTCTCTTTCTTTGGTCAGTATTTTTCCTGAGTTGGACTGCTGGTTCCCCCTTGGCCTTTAAAATCAGCCACAGGGAAGAGCTCATGGACGGACACATCATGCACTGCTTCCTGCTGAATCTGACCAGGCTGCTCCTTTCCTGTCTCCTTACTGTCCTCCCACCTTGTGTGCCAAAGCGTAGCTTTCCTCCAGGCTGTCTCCCCAGGACTCCTTAGGAAATCGCAATGTACTGCCACAGCATCTCTACCGGCTCTTGCTGTTTGCAGCGATCCTGGAGATTTAAAAGTGCACCTGCCCTCCAGGATGAATTCCCCTGAATAGCACCGACTTCCTGCAGAAAATCCTCCCTACCTACAGGACATGTGGGAATGTAAAGATCTCAATGAGCTTCTCAGGTCTCCTCCTTTATTGATAAGCAGGATCATGGGAGTTAGAGATAGCAAAGACCTATTGGATCTTCTGATCTGTCCCAATGCTGGTGCAAAATTGTCCTCTACAATACTTGCTCCTATAGAGTTTTAAATAATTCAAGAGACTGAGTTGCCACTATCCCCTTAGTGGCCTAGGCACAGAAAGTTTAGCCATTTAACTTCACCCCATTGCTCCTGGCTATACCTCCTTGGACCTTCCTGAGCCATTCTCCTTTCTCTGGTGTTTTCCCCCTTGAATTGCCCATCTTTTGTGCCTGCAACCAATCCTCCCTGAAGTCCCAGCAGAGAGCGTAGAGTTGGGTGAGCTCTGATGGCGCATCTGTGAGCTGACGGAGGAATACTTTGTCTTTGTTACATTTCTGTTATTGTTATTAAGATGATGGAATGGAAGTGAAAACAGTGTTGACAAGTAATATTGAAAATGTTATGCAAGAAGGATCAAAGCAAAGAACTAAATTCCAGGGCCTCCAGCAGACAAGATCACATGATCTGCAGTTAAGAAGATAACAGTTCTGCCCAGGGTGTGCATTTTCTGTTCTGTCTGCAGCCAGAGGTGTTGTCACCAGTTCCTGCCAGTGGGAAATGATTCTGGGTACCCCTTTCTGATTTGTTTTCCCCCGGCTCACTCTTAGAAGTCACCAGCCTTCACCGGCTCCATCACAATGATGAATAACAGAAACCACCTAACTGCTACCTGACAGACCAGATCTGATGGGAAAACAAGCACATTTCACTGACGCATTTCACTTTCACAGTAGAGAGAACGGCTCCCCCAGGTGAAGACCTGACTACCCCCTGCCTTGCACCTTGGATTGCATCTCACACCTGGGAGATTGGGTGTCAAACCTAACATTCTGGTTTGGGAGCATTTTACACAGGTTTAAGTGATAGCATACGGTACAGGGCCCAGGAGATCTACACAGCCAGGCACATTAGAATACAGTCTCTGGACCTGGGCCAGCTCCAGCCCCAAGTAACTGGAGCTTGGCTAGGCACAGCTGAATGTGATTGCCTCAGAAGTCACTGATAACTCCCACAGTGATTTAACCCCCAAACTCCACGCTGCTGCCAAGCTCAGTAGAACCTACTCCTAAGAGTGCCAGCTGTAGCAGGTTGTGGTTACTCACCACCGCGGTGCCTCCTGCTGGTCATCTGGGAATTAGCTCTTTTCAGCTTGGGAGCGCCTCCTGCTGACTGGTTTCTCCCTACCGGTACCTGCTTCTCATCTCCACCACCTCTGCCCGCGTGTCCCTCCTGAACCACGGTGCCCCTTATCTTGGGGTCTTGCCCCACGGGGCTCCCGGGGAACCCCCTCCCCCTATGCCCACCTTGCCTCAGTGGCTACTGCCCTCTTTCTCTGGGGCAAACTGTAGTCTGTAATGGCCACTCGTCATTGGCAAGGGGGTTGGACCTGCTGCTTTCTAGCCCAGCTGTCTCCCTGCAGCCCCAGTACCTGTCTAGGCCTTCCTGTCGGGCCTCAGCCTGGAAGGTTGCCAGGCCTGAGCTCTCCAGCTCTGCCTGCCCCTTCCCCAGCACTGCTCTGTTGAAGGTACCCTGTCTCTCCCCGGCAGCTAGGTCCTTCCCACCCCAAGGCCGGAGTGAGACTCACACTGATCCTTACTCCCAAGCCCTCTTATCAAGGCCAGTTCCCCAGCCAGCCTCCCTCAGCTGCTCTCACTCCTTTTATCCCAGGAGGGGGGTAACCACCCCACTACACAGCATTCCAGAAACTGCTCCAGGGGGCACCAAACCCAGTACATTCCTTCGTGGGCACGTGGTATAACCGGTGTCCCTGGCCTGGGATCACAAATCTTTCAGGGGCAATCTGCAAAGTGGAAGATGAATGTTAAACGGGGTGTTGGACTAATCTTCTTTTATGAAGGGCATCCTAGGCTCATGGGTAGCAGAGAGAAGCACAGATTAGCCACTGATCAGAAGTTTTGTGTTCATCTGGACCACCTCAGAAGAGAGCCCTCTCCCCGCTTCACCTGAAGGACAGCTCCATGAACAGCAGAGCAACCCCAATGGAGTGCTGCTATCCACCCAGGTGCAGGCGGGTCGGGTGGGTGCCCCTCTAGTTCAGAGGTGATATTGCTACTCGCAAGCGTCGACTGACTCAAACCCCATCCAGCCAGTTTCTGCCCCTGGATGTGTGTGTATCCAGTCATGTCACTGGAAGCTGCTCACTGGCATCACGGACAGAATCTGGCCTTTAATCTCTTCCTTCCTTTCAATATAAAAAAGGACCTGTAACAGGCTCTTTGTCCTGGGCTGGCAGCTCCAAAATGCATTAACTTTGCTTCCATTTTCTCTTTGATCCCCACCCCGACCCCTGAACGCTGTTAGTGTTATGTGGGCCCAGTGCTTCAAAATGCCCAGTGCCCCTTTAACAGCTAATTATAAAGCACCGAGTGCATGGAAAGCACTTACTCCAATGGGTGAGGATGCAAAGTGAGCAGTTTGCACTCTGATTTTTGAAGAGGAGAGATCAGAGGAATAACAATTCTTCTGGGTGAAATATCACGCCGGGCAGAAGGGTAATTTAGAGTCCGATTTTAGATCAGACGTTTTATCACTGTATCCTCAACTCTTCTTGACTTTCAACTGTGATTTGATAAATCAGCATAATACCTGGCACAGTAATTGCGTTAGGTTTTATTCCAAGTGGGGTTAGTTTATTACACTGCAAGCACATTAGAGAGGAGATTTTTGTTACTCTACCATTATTAGTTGTGGGTAAAGCAGCTCAAAGAATGCAAAAAAATGTTGGGTAAATATTTTTGCAGATATAACTGTCCTGCTCCATTCTCTGTTATCTGCAATGTCAGGAGATTTGTTGCTTATGAGTATTCAAACTATCCATCATACTTATCTGGCCTTCGCCACCATAATATCTGATTACCTCCCAACCTGTAACATATTTAGCCTCACAACCTTTTCCCCCACCCCCTCAAGGCAGGGCTATTATTCCCATTGTACATATGGGACACTGAGGCTCAGACAGGCTAAGTGACTTGCCCAAGGTCACAAAGTCTGTGGCAGAACAGAGGATTGACCACCAGTCCACCAAGTTTTAGGCCAGTGTCCTAACCAATGGGCCACCCTTCTAGCCAGCTAGCCAAAGCCTCTTTGAGAGAGCCTTTAGGAATCCCCAAAGTTTCTATAATTTCATATTGGAATCATTAAGAAAGGGATAGATTATAAAACAGAAAATATCATATTGCCTCTATATAAATCCATGGTATGCCCACATCTTGAATACTGCTTGCAGACGTGGTAGCCCCATCTCAAAAAAGATATATTGGAATTGGAAAAGGTTTACAAAGGGCAATAAAAAGGATTAGGGGTCTGGAATGGTTGCTTTATGAGGAGAGATTAATAAGACTGGGACTTTTCAGCTTGGAAAAGAGACAACTAAGGTGGGATATGACTGAGGTCTATAAAATCGTGACTGGTTTGGAGAAAGTAAATAAGGAAGTGTTATTTACTCCTCATAACACTAGGGGTCACCAAATGAAATTAATAGGCAGTAGGTTTAAAACAAACAAAAGGAAGAATTTTTTCCACACGATGCACAGTTAACCTGTGGAACTCCTTGACAGAGGATGTTGTGAAGGCCAACATAAGAGGGTTCAAAAAAGAACTAGATAAATTCATGGAGGATAGGACCATCAATGGCTATTGGGCAGGAATGGTGTACCTAGCCTCTGTTTGCTAGAAGCTGGGAATGGGCAACAATGAATGGATCACTTGATGATTACCTGTTCTGTTAATTCCCTCTGGGGCATCTGGCATTGGCCACTGTCAGAAGACAGGATACTGGGCTAGATGGACCTTTGGTCTGACCCAGTATGGCCATTTTTATGTTCTTATGAAGTGCCCTTAGTTGATATGCATTATTCTTCTGTTTGAAAAGTTTCAGCTAACCAATAAGACAACAGGAACAATATCATTTGACATAGCTGGCTAATCAAAAAGCACAGATAACAATTAGCAACTAATCAAAGTGAACAATCTGGGAGCATCCCAAAGGGTGACCTTTATTTGCATAAACTATTCAGCGAATGCAGGACATCTTCTTAGTAATCTCAACAAACAGCCATAGGTGCCCTCTAAGGGTAACTGAGCCTCACTGCAGCCTTTCTAAAGGAGGCAGGCAAGCCAAGGGATTGGTCACCAGTCAAGAGAAGTTGGATTCTCTTCCTGGCTCAGCCAGTGGCTCATTGGGTAAGTTTCTTAACCCCTCTGCAGCTCATTTTCCCCTTCTGTAAAATAGGGATGATGCTACTTTCCCACTATCAGTGAGTTTTCTGGGTGGAAAGCGCCATATGGAATCTACAAAAAGAAGAACAGGAGTACTTGTGGCACATTAGAGACTAACAAATTTATTAGAGCATAAGCTAAGTGGGCTGTAGTCCACGAAAGCTTATGCTCTAATAAATTTGTTAGTCTCTAAGGTGCCACAAGTACTCCTGTTCTTCTTTTTGCGGATACAGACTAACACGGCTGCTACTCTGAAACCTGTCATATGGAATCTAGATGATGCTCAGCATTATTAGAATGGTCAACCCTCCCTGAATGGAAGCAGCTCTGGAGATCCCCAACCAGAAGGAATGTCCAGCATCCTCTCGTTCGTAGCCCACAGTTGAGACGCCAAAGCTCCAGTCCTTCATTCCGCTGCAGCATTGCCTGGGACCAGGGATTTGAAAGGTTCATTCTGCACCCTGGCTCTCACTTTCACTGCAATAATGGTAGTTTCCATGGCATCCACTTGCGTTTCAGTTTGAGCTACTCACCCCTTAAGTAAAACAAGCTTGGCAAAAAATTCCCTTACATGCTCCCTCTGAGCAAGGTGAACGCTGACTAGCCTCTGTCTTTTCCACCAGCCTCCTCAGCAGTCCACAAGGAAGTATCACATCTTAGGAAGAGAGGCCACCCAGCCAATGGCTGCAGGGGCAACTTGCCAGAAACCTAGCTGACAAATCAACTGAACACTTTGCAGGTCCTCTCATCTTTAATAGTAGGGAGGTGTGGTCTGTGGAGACTACAGGTTCCAGCATGCAATGCTATGCCTAGGGATAAGCCACTCAGCAATTGGCTCCATCTCCATAGAATACAGTGTAATAACAACAAGGGAAATAGTTCAGTAGGAAATACTTTGTTTTTACATTCTTTTTAAATCACATTAGTTTTAGGGTAATACTGACCCTTTCTCCAGGCTACTGGGTCTGATGTGCCCTTCCTGACACTATCAGATGGATCTTAGGAGAAGTTCATCTGTTTTGTTGGCCCTTTTGATGAATTTATTGGTGAAGGACCTGGACCATTTTTCCACTCGAAAATAAAACAATGCTGCTCATATGCATTTAGCAAAGGGATCCCTCTTTGATTAGCAGTTACTTTCCACGCCCCCACCCCTCCAAGCTGCACAGTGTACTGTGTCCACCCTATTCAGGAACCTACAAAATGCTGTTAGCACGTTCTGCTCTCAAAGTGACGGGGAATGTTTGGAAGCTACAAGGAAATTTAGTTTTCCTTTTGATGGGACATTCTACTATATACACCACATTTAAAATACATCAAGAGGCTCGTCACAATTTTTCAAATGAAATACGTTTTAACTGAAAGTAGAGCTGTGGTTTGTTGGTAAATCTGAAAAAATGTGGAAAAAAATACATTTGGATTGAACTAAATTTTTTTTTCAAAAATGTTAATGACACAAAAAGTAAAAAAATCATTTCGCTTTTGAACATTTTTAACATTTAATTTTTTTAAAATAAAATTAAAGGAAATTTGAAGCAAAAATTATTTTGAATCGAAAAGTCAAAATGTTTTGTTTTAAAAATGTTGAAATGAAATGTTTGTGGGGTGGCTTTTTTTAGAACCCCCCCTTTTAAAGCAAAACAATTAATTGAAATTGACATGAATTCGCAAAATGTTTGTCACCAAAGTTTTTTTTGCTAGGGAAAAAAAAGTTGGTTGAAATTTTTTTACCAGCTCTAATTGGAAAATGGCTTTTTTTAAAAAAAAACACAACGTCATGGAAAAAAACTTCAGTTTTTTAAAATGTTCTGGTTTTTCAACAAAACCTGAAAACAAAAACATTTGGGGTTTATTTGTACAGTTTTGTTTTTCCTTTCCACCCACCCCCTTTTCCAAAGGCAACAAGGAAAAAGGGAGGGGGATGGCAGGAATAAAAAATTTTTCCAACAAACATTTTTTGAAAAATATTTTTGCAAAAAAATAAAATAAAAAAAGACAAATAAACAAAAACTCATTGTGCTTCCAAGCCTGGAGCATGAAAATGTTTTAGAAATTCTTAATGAAAAATGGTTACCATTTTTCAGCTAGCTCTAGTGCAAACAAATCTATCAGTGTTGTAAAGCCCCAACAGTGCTCTAGGGAGAAGGTCTTATAGCTCCCGTTGACAGTTGTTTCAGCAGAACTTAGCTTTTATCGTTAGCCAAAAAACAAAGCCATCCTCTACCCCAAACTGCTCCCGATTCATTTTGGAGCAGGGGACTGGACTGAACATTCCTACCCATCAAATTACTTAATAACAGGTCCGTTGTGTTGTGGCTCTGCTGAGCACCCAGGCAACAACTCTGCAAACAGAAATCCAGAGAAGGATTTCTAATAAATGAACACGCCCCACAGGCAGGCCATCGGATGGCGTCAGTGTCCTGTCACTGCCCCTTGGGATGCCAGCACAACCACTTGGTTTCTCTGTCCTGCTCTCTAACTCCCAGCACTCGCAGCTGGTCCAGGCGTTGCCACTGAGCAGCTTGCAGGGATAGTGCTCCAGGCCTGTCCCAGCACACAGCCTTGACTTTAAGGGCAGCCAGCTCTGCCCCCTCTCCCCCCGCCCCCGTTTTATGCCACTTACTGCAGTTAGTCCTGTTGCTATAATACAATTCCTCAGAATGTAATCACATTAAATCTTTATTATGAACGAAGCCTTTTGCACTGCGAGTTGATGGGAGAGAGGAAAACTTTTACTGCTTTTCAAAGTCTAATTAATGTACATTTCATTGCTTTCCAGATGAATTTTTGTCATGGGAGATAGTTATGGCTGTAAAATGACAGTTAGTTTTGATGGGGTAAAGAGTATAGGTCACACTCTTCTACAAAGCTGACAGAGTCCTCCCCCGTACTTACCGTGTAATCAGCATTACTCATGCTGGCTTCAGCGGAAGGGAATGGAGCAGGACAATGCAGCCCTTTGGATACAAAGCAGAGACTCCACTCACTGGGTAATAACACGGACGAGCTAATAAACAGCCTGAAGTTGGGAGCGTGCAACAGAATTAGCCCAGAGTACTTGCATGCAGTCAGCCCACCTGTTGGAGACACAGTCAGTCTGGCTACTTTGCTGGAACCGCCAAACATCTGAGAGGGTGTCACAAAGAAAAGAGCACAAATGAAAATGTTCAAAACACCTTTAAATAAAAGACCTGCTCTTTCCATGGAACATGGACTGGGTCAGAGAAATGACTGGGGGAGGAGGGGAGAGGCATCAATAGCATAGTGGAGATTTTTTGTTTCTGTCTATTTTCATCTTCGTCCTCAAGTGTTTCTGTATTGCTCTTCTCATGCCCTGGCCGTGGTGCTGAATGGTTAAGGGACATGGTATGTGGGGTGACCCAAGGCCGTCATGGTCAGAGAAGGCTGTAACCATTTCTGGGAGAGGAATAGCTGCTTCTAAAGACTGCTTCGAAGCCTAGTCTTATGGCTTCACAAAATAGTTTTTTCTGCTTCCTTGGGAGTCAAATCACCAAAAGCGGCTTCTGAAATTGAATTCTGGTCTGATTGCTCAACTCTGTGTGGGTGTGATTTTGCATGCCCCCAAGTGTATATATATAGCTGTGTGTGCACATTCTCTTGCAAACAATATTGAGCATGAAAATTGAGTGCATATAGACAGGCAATTGCAGGTGAAAGGTTGAGATCCTTCTGAAAATTTGGCCTTCAGAGACCTTCAGATTACTGCAGACACCCCTTCTTATCTTAGAAGCTAACGCCCCCCGAAACTGGACCTGCCATGGTCAGACAGTATGTGCCCCCGGAAATGTGCTTATAAAATGCAGTAAACCTGAAAAGTTTAGCTTGGAAGCATAAGTGAACCCTGCAGATTCCAAGCTCAGCAAAACTGCCAGAAAACACACGTCCTAAACATGGGTGGATCTGTTAGGCTGAGGCATTTATGCCATGAACACTTGAAGACTTAGACTGGCAATTATATAGTCCCCAATGTGGAAATCACACTGGCCTTGTAATGCCTCCCAGAGGGCCACAGGGGACAGTCTCCTGCCCCTTAGCAGACTATGTTGATGCTGCGGATTAGCTTTTCTCTGTAGATCTGTAATGGGGATTGAGGGGGTGGGAGAATTGTTCATGGTGCCAGAAGAATCTCAGTAAAATTGAGAACTCAGTAAAAAGACCCAAGGTGCAGGGAAGAGTCTCAGAAGTGGCTCAGAGAACAAGGAGATCCAGATTTCATAATAAAAGCCCTGTTCCTTAGTTCTCAGTCACAGGGGCTGAGTGTGAGCTAGACTGTGGGTTTCAGAGGGGCTAAGGGAATTAGCCCCATTGATTGTATCAGTCCCATTGATCTGGGTACCTCCTTCTTTTAAGCACCCGTGAAAGGGTGTACTGGGCCCCCTGGCCCATTGCTGGAAGGCTCATGGTTCTAACACACCCCACCACAGAAGGAGCAATAGAGATGAGTGTTCCAGACTGCACAGAGAGGCTGTGGGGGAAAACAGCCAATCAGGGAGAGGCTACAGGGATCGGCAAATCAGGGTGGTGCAGGCCCAGTTAAAAGGAACTGCAGGGCCTGAGCAAGGGTTGCTACCTGGAGCTAGAGGACCAAGGAAGGTGCTCTTGGCTGGCTAAAGAAGCTGCAGCACCAGGAACAGACTAGTTGCTGGCAGGGGCTGGGGAAGCAGGAAGGAGCTCCTGGCTGACTGCTGGGACTTAAGCTGGAAGAACCCTGAGCTAAGGGTGAAGGTGAAGGAGCCATGTGGGAAGTGGCCCAGGGAGCAGTAGCAGTCGAAGCAGATTTAGAGGGAAGCAATGGGTGGCTGCTATTTATAGGGTCTCTGGGTTGGGGCCCAGAGTAGTGGGCCTGAGCCCAGGGATGGGGCTGCAGACAAAGACATTGAGAAAGGCCCTGTTGGACATGTATCCCGGAAGGATTGTGTGTGACTCGGCTGCAGGGCTGAGTCACAGAGCAGCTGCCTGAGAAAACCAGAACAACCAACAGCACAAGCAGCACAAGCTGAGGGAGGCACATGCGCAGCTGGCCAGGGGGCGCTCATGAGAGGTGAGCGGCGCATGATTACAAGCCCCCATTTGTAAATCCCAGCCCTAGTGCTCAGCTAGAGTCAGGACAGCTGCATTCTGCTCCTGTCTCTGCTACTGCCTTAGTATGACCGTGGGTGAATCATTTACCCTCTCTGGGTAAAAGTCTCAAAAGCATCTAAGTGACTTAGGAGCCTAAGTCCTGGTGACTTTCAGGCTTCTAAGTCACATAGACCTTGTCTACACTTGCAGTGGCATCTACGGTATGTATAGCTACACACTGCAGTGAAAGGCCGGTGGTGTCCACACTCACATGTGGCAGTGAAAGGCTCGGGTGGGGACAGGCAGTAGGGAGAGGCTCCAGCAGCAGGGAGCTGCCACCTTTCCCCCCGGCAGAGTCTTTCATTGCAGCAGGAAAGGATAGAATCATAGAATCATAGAATATCAGAGTTGGAAGGGACCTCAAGAGGTCATCTAGTCCAACCCCCTGCTCAAAGCAGGACCAATTCCCAGCTAAATCATCCCAGCCAGGGCTTTGTCAAGCCGGGCCTTAAAAACCTCCAAGGAAGGAGACTCCACTACCTCCCTAGGTAACGCATTCCAGTGTTTCACCACCCTCCTAGTGAAATAGTTTTTCCTGATATCCAACCTGGACCTCCCCCACTGCAACTTGAGACCATTGCTCCTTGTTCTGTCATCTGCCACCACTGAGAACAGCCGAGCTCCATCCTCTTTGGAACCCCCCTTCAGGTAGTTGAAGGCTGCTATCAAATCCCCCCTCATTCTTCTCTTCTGGAGACTAAACAATCCCAGTTCCCTCAGCCTCTCCTCATAAGTCATGTGCTCCAGACCCCTAATCATTTTTGTTGCCCTCCGCTGGACTCTTTCCAATTTTTCCACATCCTTCTTGTAGTGTGGGGCCCAAAACTGGACACAGTATTCCAGATGAGGCCTCACCAATGTCGAATAAAGGGGAACGATCACGTTCCTCGATCTGCTGGCAATGCCCCTACTTATATAGCCCAAAATGCCGTTAGCCTTCTTGGCAACAAGAGCACACTGTTGACTCATATCCAGCTTCTCGTCCACTGTGACCCCTAGGTCCTTTTCTGCAGAACTGCTACCTAGCCATTCGGTCCCTAGTCTGTAGCAGTGCATGGGATTCTTCCGTCCTAAGTGCAGGACTCTGCACTTGTCCTTGTTGAACCTCATCAGGTTTTTTTCGGCCCAATCCTCTAATTTGTCTAGGTCCCTCTGTATCCGATCCCTACCCTCTAGTGTATCTACCACGCCTCCTAGTTTAGTGTCATCTGCAAACTTGCTGAGAGTGCAGTCCACACCATCCTCCAGATCATTAATAAAGATATTAAACAAAACCGGCCCCAGGACCGACCCTTGGGGCACTCCGCTTGAAACCGGCTGCCAACTAGACATGGAGCCATTGATCACTACCCGTTGAGCCCGACGATCTAGCCAGCTTTCTATCCACCTTACAGTCCATTCATCCAGCCCATACTTCTTTAACTTGGTGGCAAGGACGGAAGCAGTGGGACACTACGCTGCTAAAAATGGCAGTGTAGATGGGGGAGGCCTGGCTTGGGCATGCGGAGTGCCATGTAGGGTACATACCCTGGGGTTCAGGTGTGTAAGGCACTCTACTCTACCCACCTAAGCAGTCCCTACACTGCTATTCATACCCTTGCTAGCTGGTGTGCAGAGTCTACACTCCAGGCACTGCTGTCAGTGTAGACCTGCCCGTAAATGCTTTTGAGAATTTGAGTGTCTCCGTTTCCCATCCGTAAACGAGGATCACAAACCCTATTTCTCTAACTCAGGAGGGTGCATGGTTCAGTTCACTCCCTTTTCCAGAAGCATTTCAAGGTCTTTTGATGAAAAGCCATATGAGCAAAGGCTGAAGGAACTGGGTCTGTTTAGTTTGGAAAAGAGGGGATTAAGTGGGAAGATGATAGTGGTCCTCAAATACTACCTAGAGAAAAGTTGTTCTCTCTTGCCACAGGCAATGGGTTCAAACTCCAGCATAGCAGATTTAGATTAAAATTTTAGGGAACATTTCCTACCTGTAAGAGCAGTAGGACAAGGGAACAGACGGCCTAGGGAGGTTGTGGAAGCGCCTTCTCTGGAGGGTCTCAAAAAGAGGCTGCAGAGCATCTGTCTTGGCTGGTTTAGACACAACAAATCCTGCATCTTGGCAGAGGGCTAGACTAGATGGCCTTGCGGTCCCTTCTAACACTGTGGTTTTATGATTCTATGACGATAAGCTCTTCAGGGTGGGGACTGTCTCCTGCTATGTGTTTGTACAGTTCCCAGCACAATGGGGCTCCAATCTATCTGGGACCTTTGGGATCTACTTTAATTCATAAATATTATTATTATTAATAGCAATAAAATAAAATAGTTAGTAGAAGTGCTGTAGATTGGTAATTTATAGAAATTATATATGTATATAATTTAACTAAAGTGTACATTTTTAACACTGAGGGTAATTAATCATCAGAAGAACTTACCAAGGGTCGTGGTGGGTTCTCCATCAGTGACAATTTTTAAATCAAGATGGGATGTTTTTTCTAAAAGATCTGCTCTAGAAATGATTTTGAGGCAGTTCTCTGGCCTGTGTTATACCGGAGGTCAGAGTAGATGTTCACTATGGTCCCTTCTAGCCTTGGAGTCTATGAATTATATACAACTAAAGAGTCAGAATCTGCCCTCTTTATTCCCCCTGAGTATCTTAGGCCCAGATACTTAAAGGTATGTAGGTGTCTAATTCCCATTGGTTTCAGCGGGAGTTAAAGACCTAAATACCTTTGAGGATTTGGACCTTAGTGCTCGAGAGCTCTCAGTGAAATGAATGGGAGCAACCAAGGAGTATGTTACAAGTCAGCAGGAGTAAAGGTGGCAGAGTTCGTTCCAAAATGGTCTGGCCGGTGAGTATAACTAAGAGCAATCCTCATCTCCAGGTGGTTCTTTATTGTGCCACTCAGAGCTCATTCTCCGTGTGAGGGAAATGACTGCGTTCAAGCAACTCATGATTGCTTTATTGGGGGGGGGGCGAATGGGTGATTGGTGCATGAATAGCAAGAGCAGAAGGCACAGAGAGATCTAGAAGTATCTGCCATCAAGGGTTTTTATTGGGTTGTTTCCCCCCATTCAGCACAATGTGTAACAACACTTTCCAGCACAACCTACACACACAGCCCTACTGCCGTCGCAGCTGCAGAGAGGCAGTGGGGGCCGGGACAGGGTGCTTGTTGGGACAATTTTTGTAAAATGTCATCTTCTCCAAGCAATTTAATGTAATGGCTGTGGGATAATAAGGCTTCCCTGTTATGTTCTTTCTGTCAGGTCCCCAGCAGATCATGATAAAAATGCACGGGATGCCAGTTTCTAAATGGATCCAGGAAAACAAGTCCCATCCCCCACTCTAGTCCAGGAACCAGAAAACAACAAGAGCATTTGGCTCTTCTTGGAAATTCCCTGCTCAGGATTCCTGTCCCTTTAGCTAGTGGGGTCACTTTAGAGCCGAGAGATACTCAGTAGGGGAGTGATGGAGGGCCACCAATGCAGAGCACTACACCTGTGTCAGAATGGAGCTCTGCTTTTGTGCATGCCAGTCTGCGATTCATGCTCTGGACTAGGCTGGGGAACACATGCACTGACTGACTACTTGAGATGAGTAAACCATCTACAGCAAATCAATGCCTTTTGTTTTCTCCTGGTGGAATTTCTGGAAACAAATTGCAATTTCCTCTGCATGTGTTCATATTCACCCAGAGCCAGGTTGTCACCAAAAGCAGCGTTTTAAGCTTTTTTTTTAGCAGTGTGCTCATGCACAGAGAAAACAGATTGCGTAATTGAGAGCCAATCACGCTCTCTGGCAGGAAATTAAAAGACAAACCAAAAACCAAAAACAAAAGCGGAAGCCACACACCCCGAAAATGCCCCCCCAAACAAGCAACAAGCAAAATATAGACACAAGAGGCAATTACACAAAGAAAGAAGCCAAAATCCGCTTACTGTGAGCGGGTGGCCTCACTTGATCCTTCCCGCAGTGGGCGAGAGGGGTAAGGCCTGGGAGTAGTCTGGGATCTCACTCATTCACTGTCCAGACTAGCTTTTTTAAATTTCTTCCTACTCTAGGGAGTGCTGATGCTCGATAGTCTAAAGTTTACCTGTCTCAGATAGTTTTGATTTGTCATGTGATATCATTTCAGTTTCCCGATTGGATGATCATAACTCTTAGAATATGGAGAAGGGCTGGGAGAAGCCGCTGGGGTTTGGAATTCCTCAGGGAGTGGGAACGGCCTGGGGAGAGGGAGCAGAGACACAGGGTTAAGGTGCTGTAGAACATATTAACCCTTTTCTTTTATTGACCACACAAGCCTGATCCAAAGCATTGTTTCTGATGACTTTAGAATACTGTATTGGCTTGGGGCAAGGTTTACACTGAATTTTCTCCCAGTGCATTTATACCAAATATTTCTATAGGTGCATACCAGGCTGTTTGCAAAGGGTGAGATCAGATCCTTGTCTGGTTTCCTTACTCACCTCTGTGCCAGGACTCTGGTAAGGGGTTTGGGCAGCCCTGTGACTTGCTGGGTTAATCAGTCTCAGAAAACTAGGATAGAAAGGACATGAACATTCACTCGCCTCTACTGAGTGTCCCTGGAGAATAACACTGTGCAAGGCACTTCTTGTTGCTAAAAGTATCTGAGGGAAAAGGAGAGACATGATGGAGTAACATATTTAAAGGCTTCTCCATCCTCAAAGAGCATCCAAAGGGAGCTCCGTGTACCGTGTTCCCTGCTCACACTGGTTGCTGAACGAGCATCATTGGACATTGATTTCAAAGGAGCAGAGATGCAAGGCTACTTTGCTGTCTCCTCTACTGTCAGGAGACCCGTGAGAAGAAGCTGCATTGTGCTCTGAATATGATACAACTCAGCCAGAGTTCACAACCAAAGACCTACATACTCATAGCTGTCTGCTCTGGGCTGTTTCCTAGAACAGTGTGAAACACAGCAGTTTCAGTTCCCACAGCTTTCGACAACATTTCGGGGAGAGAGGCGGATTCCTATTGGCCTGCGCACCTTCTGAATTTTGCACTGTTTGTCCCAAAATTAAAAGCAACATTCAGCTGAAACCTCAAAGATTCATTTTGTTTTGAGTCAAAACTCACATGGGTCGAACCATAAACGCGGAGGAGTTTGCCTGGAAAACAACTGCTCCACTTAAAATGTTTGTGAACCTTCAAAAAAACTCCAGATGTGGCCTCACGAGTGCCGAATAGAGGGGAATAATCACTTCCCTTGATCTGTTGGCAATGTTCCTACTAATGCAGCCCAATATCCCATTAGCCTTCTTGGCAACAAGGGCACACTGTTGACTCATATCCAGCTTCTCGTCCACTGTAATCCCCAGGTCCTTTTCTGCAGTATTTAGCCAGTCAGTCCCCAGCCTGTAGCAGTGAATGGGATTCTTACGTCCTAAGTGCAGGACTCTGCACTTGTCCTTGTTGAACCTCATCAGATTTCTTTTGGCCCAATTCTCCAATTTGTCTAGGTCTAGGTCACTCTGGACCCTATTCATACCCTCCCAGTGTACCTACCTCTCCCCCCAGCTTAGTGTCATCTGCGAATTTGCTGAGGGTGCAATCCATCCCATCATCCAGATCATTAATGAACATGTTGAACAAAATCGGCCCCAGGACTGACCCTGTGGGCACTCTGCTTGACACCGGCTGCCAGCTAGACATGGAGCCGTTGATCACTACCCGTTGAGCCCGACGATCTAGCCAGCTTCTATCCACCTTATAGTCCATTCAGCCAAACCATACTTCTTTAACTTGCTGGCAAGAATACTGTGGGAGACTGTATCAAAAGCTTTGCTAAAGTCAAGGTGTCTCACATCCACAGAGCCAGTTACCTCATCATAGAAGGCACTCAGGTTGGCCAGGCATGACTTGCCCTTGGTGAATCAATGTTGACTGTTCCTGATCACCTTCCTCTCCTCCAAGTGCATCAACATGGATTCCTTGAGGACTTGCACCAGGATTTTTCCAGGGACTGAGGTGAGGCTGACTGGTTTGTAGTTCCCCAGATTCTCTTTCTTCCCTTTTTAAAAGCTGGACACTATATTTTCCTTTTTCCAATCATCCGGGCCCTCCCCTGATCGCCACAAGTTTTCAAACATAATGGCCAATGGCTCTGCAATCACATCAGCCTACTGCCTCAGCACCCTCGATACATTGCATCCGGCCCCATGGACTTGTGCATATCCAGCTTTTCTAAATAGAACTTAACCTCTTCTTTCACCACTGAGGCTGTTCACCTCCTCCTCATGCTGTGCTGCCCAGTGCAGCAGTCTGGGAGCTGACCTTGTCTGTGACGACCAAGGCAAAAAAAGCGTTGAGTACTTCAGTTTTTTCCACATCATCTGTCACTAGGTTGCCTCCCCCATTCAGTAAGGGTCCCACACGTTCCCTGACCATCTTCTTGTTGCTAACATACCTGTAGAAACCCTTCTTGTTACCCTTCACAGCCCTTTCTAGCTGCAACTCCAATTGTGTTTTGGCCTTCCTGATTACACCCCTGCATGCTTGAGCAATATTTTATACTCCTTCCTAGTAATCTGTCCCAGTTTCCACTTCTTGTAAGATTCCTTTTTGTGTTTAAGCTCACCAAAGATTTCTCTGTTAAGCCAAGCTGATCGCCTGCCATATTTGGTCGCCTATACCTATATATTACTGGAGGAGCTATTACAGCATTGCAGCAAATTGGTTAACACTAGCTTTCAAGGGTGGAAGTAACCTTCCTGTGCTCTGAGTGGGAGTCAAGTGACAGTTTTCTCTCTGGTATGCACAGCCTGTTCTGTAACTGTGGAGCCCAGTGCAGGAGAAAAGTAATGTGCCTAAATCCAGCCATGCAGCTGGCAAGCACTGAAAGGGCCGTGCAGGTGATTCATCTAGACAAGTGCTGTTAGGACATATATTGGTTCTTCAAGCAGGAACAATGGGGACTCAATACTCCAGTGATTGGGGCCATATAAATACCTACAATGGATTAGATTCTCTATATATGGGCCAAATGCTTAGCTGGTGTATATGGTGTATTCCCTTGGTGCTGATCTGACCCATAATTCTCTGAGCATGCTTAGCATGGATGGGGGAAAGTAATAGGTGCTGCTCAGAAAGGCACGGACTCTGTGACTCTTTCTTACACCGCGTAGCACCTTCCTACTCTACAGTTAGTCCCTCGGGTATCAGTGGAACTGCTCGCAGAGGCAGGTGGTACCAACACTACTCAGCATGAGTGAAGGCACAGAAATCCAGCTACCAGCTTATTCATCAGCCTGAGCCTAGTCCAAAACCCACTGAAGTTAGTAGAAGTCTCTCCATTTATTTCAGTGGGCTTTGGATCAGGCCCTAATTAATATTATTTTATTACGCTCTCCTCTAAGATCCAGGCCCCTTTGTGGCGGTTGCTGTACAAACATATCCAGAGATATGGCCCATGCCCTGAAGAGATTACCTTTCGAATAGATGAGACAGACAAAGGTTGGGAGGGGAAACTGAGGCAGAGAGGTGCAGGAACTTGCCAAATTTCACACAGCAAGTCCGTGGCAGAGCTGGGAATGGAACTCAGATCTTCTGGCTCCTAGTCCACTGCCCTCCCCACTAGACCATCTCCAGGAGTTACATGAAGTAAGCGCTGTGGGATCATCTTTTTGCTCTGTGTTCATACAGCGCCTGGCACAGTGGGAGCCTGGTCTAGCCTGGGGCTCCTAGATGCTACTGCAATAGTAATAATAGTTAATTAAGTGTAAAGCATCTTTCTTAGAGAACACTGTGCACCCTGCCATCAGACCTCACAATTCAGGATGGCTGCCTGCGGCCTGTCGTCATAGTGATGTCTGCACAGTGCTGTTTTCCATAGAGTTGGTCTTTCACTGCTGCTCTTGGTCTAAGCCAGTGCACTAGGCTGTTGCAGAGGAACCCACCTGCATGACTACCTGAGGCAATGAACAGATCTTGCTATAGGGGCAAACACGTCAATGTATCAGATTCACAATTTGAATTCACTGATTTTTCCTCCTCTCTCTTCTCCGTGTCTGTGTAGGTACCAAAGCTACATTTTGTTTCAGTGAGTGCCTGCTCCCTAACAGTCCACTGGATTCTGCAGTGAACAGTGAACTCCTAGGACTCAGCCCTGGCCCAAGCAAGTGCAATCCTGTTGAAATCCGCTGAGCTGAGTTTGCTTGTAGTTTTTGGCATATTGAAGCCAATGGAGTTGAAACCACTCACACCCAGACTGATTCTGGCCCATCATGTGGGACTGCTGACATCCAACTCCTTTGCATGTCCACAGTGTGTAATGTTATAGGCATAGCACTCACACAAAACCCACCCTCCCTCGGGACTGGAAAGCAGGCCTTTGTGTACAGACTCGCAGCCATGCAGTTGCATTGATATAGGCTTTTGCATTCCATTCCCTGGAGATTTTGCAGATAGAAAATAAGAAAGGAAAAGAAAAGCTCTAGGGGTGGGTGTGCCTTACACATCACCCTCGGTTTTAAACGTCCTTCAGAAAAAACATACATGACAAATGTAGCTGTAGTTGTACAAACATTGCACAAGTGCAAAGTGGTACAGACAGTGGTATAAAAAAAAGCCGGGAATTGTACAAACATTGCACAAGTGCAAAGTGGTGCAGGCAGTGGTATAACTAAAGACCATCTTTTAGGTCCTGATGCTGATTTTTTTGCACACCCAGATTCCTACAGATTCAAGAGGCATTTAGGATGCATAGCTATGAATGAGTGAAAGTGGACTTTGCTATGAAAATCTATGATAAAGCTGTCATGGGATTTGATTTCCAAGTGCTGCTGAGGCCCGGCCAGCTTATGGTGTTACTAATAGTAGCTGAAGGCCCAGGCAGTAGGATGGGGGTAATTCATAAAGCCATGTGTGTTTAAAAGCCAAAAATGACTGAACTTAAAAACTGAATGGCAACAGACCACGAATCCCAGCAATGACTGAACCTGGTGATATTCTAAACAAAAAGAGCCCTTAACCATGTGTGAAGCTTTCACCCTGCTTCACCCTGACTCAACAGACATTCAGAATGATGCTTGGGGTTATTGTACGGGCTGGCCATGTTGCTGAATAGGTGGTTGGGTTGATTTGCATCTGTGGGGATTATGCTAGGAGCTATCAATTGAATTGTGTAAGTAGCAGTTGGGTGCACAGGTGTGGCAGCTGAGCCAAGTAATACACCTGCTCTGCAGTCTTCATCATACAACCAATGAAATTATTGCATGCAAATTACTGGAGAGTGAGGGTGGTGATTGATTGTGTTACCGAGGATATCACAATCGTCTGGAACTGTTGGCATGGCATAGATACATGCCTTATTGTAGCTGTACACACCATGAGCATAATTAGTAAAGTTAAAATGGCTGAGAAATTAAAACATGGACAGTAACAGACCACGAAACCCAGCGATGACAGAATCCAGTGATATTCTGAACAGAAATTGCTCTCAGCCATGCTTGTAGCCGCTTCCATCACTTCACACTGACTCAGACATTCCAGACTTCGGAGTGACGTTCCTGGAATCTCGTTATATAGATACACAGCACAGAGAAGCATTTTACTGCTCAGGATTTACTCATCCCCATATGCAATGTAAGCCAAATATGGCAAAATATGCTAGATCCAGGACATTAAAAAGGTGGGGGGTAAGCAGAACTGGAATTTCAAACGTTTCCTATTCTGTTTTGCATAAGTAGCAGTGGCGTGCCGTGACACTTTTAGTCAGGCATGCAAAATGGCATCATTCATGGAGCGTGACCTCACACGGATGGTGTGTGCAAGGTTGCACTATTTGGCGATGCCATCTTGTTCTATAAAATGACATCCTCCATGTGCATTTTGCCAGATGGAACCATCCCGTGGGCACAGCGGGTCCTGGGGCATGCAATGCGTGCCTAGTGCATACAGACGGCATGCTACTGATAAGCAGTGACAGATTTAGAGCAAATCACTTAATTATCGGTGTGAAATTGGAGTCCCCTGTACAGGCTGTATTGTTGCTTTGCCGCCAGCCCCATTTGGGGGCAGCACATTGTTATGCTGCAGCCTAGGAGGCAGACTGTGACTTAGAGTCAAAACCTGCTTCCTGACTTCCCGATGCTGCCTGGTGCATTGTGGGAGTGGAACTCCAGGCTCCACCTGCAACCTGCTCATCTGCATGGGAGGAGGAGTAGCAGCTCTGCAGAGCCTGCATCATCCAATGGCCGGGAGCTGAACCTAGACAAATCCAGACTGGAAACAAGGTGCAAATGTTAACACTTTTTAACTATTGGAACAATTTACCCAGGGTGGTAGTAGGTTCTCCAGCACTGGCAATTCTGAAATCGAGACTGGCTGTTTTTCTAAAAGATCTGCTCTCATTCAGGCATTATTTTGGGGAAGGTCTCTGGCCTGTGTTATATAGGAGGGCAAGTTAGATGCGCACAATGATCCCTCCTGACCTTGCGATATATCAATCTATGTCCTGTGTTACCACATACATCATGGAGAGCTGATGCAGGGCTGTAAGAGGGAGCCTGCCTGGGCTCGCTGGATGGGGCACAATCTGGACCTAAAGATTTGCCCCTTGACGGTCCCAAAGTAGCTCAAAAATAAATAAAACTAAAAGCTGCCTGGTTTGGAATTTGCCTGGATTTGCCAGGTGCCTTCACCTTGGGGATGCATCGTGACTCCTGAGAGACAGATGTTTGGTGGACGAGTGTGACGAGCAAGCCTGAGTCAAGGCTCTCCTCCACGCTAGGATAATATACTATCTCTCCGAACTCCCTGTGCTCAGCTGGCAGAGTTATGGAGATTCATGGGAACCTTTTGTTCGTGCCTCCTCTCCCTAGTCTTCCTAATTATGATGTTTTAGTCATGAAATATGCTCTGGGGTTTAAAGCTGAAGTGCCGTATAATCTATCGGTGACATGCTAGTGAAATTGTGCAGGGCTCTGCTTGAGCAGGGATGGGAAGCAGAGAGATGTGTGGGCAAACGGAATGCACTCGTGGGCTGACCCTCCTATTGTTTTGCTCACTAAATAGGTGGATTGTTCAGCTGATCCTGCTGTGTATTTACTAGAGCTAGGTTCAGCGACACTCCCTGGATCCTGGTCTGACCAAACTAGGTTTCCATGCAGGACACACAGCCCTCTTTCACAGTATATGGACCACAGTTAGCTTTAATTGACCACTGGCCTCCACAACCCCAAATATATTATCTGATCCATGTTACATTGGGGATACTTTCAGTTGAGGGGGATGGAGGGAATTTAATGTAATATCTGTTACAGTCAGTGGAGACTGACATGGCCAGGATCAATGCCCCCGAGCTTCTCTGTCTATTGGAAATGTTTTAATTGATAAGCACATTTCTCGCTACAGCTCCTTTAATCAGTTTTTACTCAGCCCTAAAGCCGACAAATTCCTCTCAAAGTTCCAGGGAGTTTTGCCTGAGAACAGGCCAGGTAGAACTTGAGCAAGAACTTCAGGATTTGACCCAATGTGACTGTCTCCAACCTTATTTTCGTTAGGGCCCTTTCATCAGCACTGCCCCCCATGACACATACAAACCCGCTGCTCTGAGCTTTCCCACACAGAGCAGTCATTGTAGAGATGCTGGAGCAAGTTCTGGAGTCAATTGATGACGATGGAGTGCATACTCCAGATTTACTCCAGCATAGGTGTGGACAGAACTTTGTCGTCATCTGTGTCCTCTGTGCTTTCTTGCTCCTGCCTGAGATCCCTGCCACTCATTGATGTTAGATACTTACAGGCTTCAGAAAATACTAACAAAGTCTGATAGTGAAGTCATGGTGGATGTTCCCCTGAGAGCCAGCAGCATCGCCCAAGGTCTCTGCAGTGCTGTCTCAAAGGCTGGTGTGCTGTTCTTCCTCCGTGTACGAAGCCGTGCGGCCGAGTATCAGTTTGCAATGCTGCCACCTACAGGCCGCATGAAGAAATCTCCTCACTTCCGAGAGAACCCAAACATAGCCTGGTAAAGCGGCTGGAATGTGTCTTTGTGAGAGTGAAGAGCACCAGGCCTCAGTCCCCTCCTTCCCTCTGCCTGCACCCCATTCCTTTCTAAAGCCTTTTCACTGGACATTGCTTCCCCTTGAAATGTTGGTGTTTATTTCCATTTTCCATAATGGTGACCTGGATTCAGCCTGCTGTCTGTTTGCCTTATGGTTGTGAAGCCCCTACCTAGCAACCGGGGGTTGTACCAGGACTGCTGTCTGCTCATTTTTAAAAATGGGGAGCAGATGCCAAATTCCTTCTTGGTGTATCTCTCTGGATGCCAACAGGCTTCCACACAGGGAGCTTTGGGCCCAGGAGTCTTGCTGTGGAAGCCCGAATATCAAACCATCAGGGTGTTCAGGAGACAAAAACGAAAAACCTTGGTAAAGAATTAAAAGGATAATATACAGCATGGTGAATGCAGCTCATGCCAATGTGCCTAGCTCCCCTCCTCCAATTGCTGCTTCTTCACCAGGCCATGGGACTTCCATTGGGTCAGATGGGCAAAGACCCCGGGAGGGGGTGGGGGGGAAAGGGCAGTTTCGATGTCCTCTGCTGCATGGGGCAAGGATCACTTGCAGGTTTAAACTAATGTAAATGATGCATTCTCTGTAACATAAAGTCTTTAAATCATGATTTGAGAACTTCAGTAACTCAGCCAGAGGTTATGGGTCTATTACAGGAGTGGGTGGGTGAGGTTTTGTTGCCTGTGATATGCACAAGGTCAGACTAGATCAGTGGTTCTCAACCAGGGATACGTGTATCCCAGGGTGTACACAGAGGTCTTCCAGGGGGTACAACAACTCATCTAGATATTTGCCTAGTTTTACAACAGGCTACATAAAAAGCACTAGCGAAATCAGTACAAAGTAAAATTTCATACAAACAATGACTTGTTTATACTGCTCTCTATACTATACGCTGAAATGTAAGTACAATATTTATATTCCAATTGATTTATTTGATAATTATATGGTAAAAATGAGAAAGTCAGCCATTTTTTCAGTAACAGTGTGCTGGGACACGTTTGTATTTTTATGTCTGATTTTGTAAGCAAGTCATTTTTAAGTGAGGTGAAACTTGGGGTACACAAGACAAATCAGACTCCTGAACAGGGAACAGTGGTTTAGAAAGGTTGAGAGCCACTGGACTAGATGATCAGATGGTCACTTCTGTCCTTACAGTCTATGGGTCTATGACTCCTTCTAAACAAGGCCTCAGTTAAGAAGGGAGCCTGGGACAAAGGAGATGACTGAAGTATGCCTCTTTCTCTCTAAAGTTCTGATACCAGACTCAGCACCATAGTGTATGGGCACCTTACAAAGGTTTAAAAGAAATACCCAGCCCCTGAGGCCTTGGCTACACTGGCAATTCACAGCGCTGCACTTGCTGCGCTCAGGGGTGTGAAAAAACACACACACCCCGAGCGCAGCGAGTGCAGCGCTGTAAAGTGCCAGTGTAATCAGCGCCTGCAGCGCTGCACGCTCGCTCGCAGTGCTGCAAGCTATTACCCTCGGAGAGGTGGAGTACTCGCAGCGCTGGTGGCGCGACTACACTCTGCAGAGGCAGCGCTGTGAATCCGCGAGTGTAGCCAAGGCCTGAGTGTCTCTCTCCCTTGCCCCAGGGGGAGGGAATTTCACCGGATGAGTGGCGTGCGGCATGGCCCTGAAGTGATCTGTGCAGAAACGGATCCTGGTTCTGATCCAGGCAGTGAATATTTCCGACCCAGTGAACCCCTGCCCACCCTTTCAGCAATGCCTGGGGGTGGGGGGGCATTGCCTTCTCAAGGCCTGCTATTGCCAGTGAGAAATCAGCCCTTTTGGGCTGTGTTGCAGAAAGGAAGGATTATCTAAGAGTTCACAAACCTGTTGCTTAAAATAGCAGACGGTGAGAACGCTGTGAGGAACCCAGAAAACCAGCCTCAGTGCCGGTGAGCCCCCAGCTGCTAGCACGAAACTGCCGTGCAGCCAGGGCAGGCTGCAGGAGAGGGGAGAAATGACCTTAAAAGGCCGGAACTCATTAAAGTCACGTCCCGAGCCCCAACAAGTTATTGTAAACTTCTCCGTTGACCCAGGCTGTGGTTATGTAATAAGCAGGCCACAGATTTCCGGTGATATTTGCACAAGGAGGGGGAGCAGGCGAGGTGCAAAGGTCCATCTCGAACCGCACCCAGCTCCATAGCCACAGACCTTTCCACTTGCCATTTGATGGGGGGCTGCTGAAGCTTACTTGTCAGTTAATTTATTCTCTTGTGGTTTGAAACAATACAGGAAGGATGTAGGTGTATGCAAGAAGAAAGAGGTGGGGGAGAGGGCCCTTGTGCAGCTGAAAAGGTCTCTGTGTGTTTGTCACTTGCAGGAAGGTGAAAGGACACAGTGAGAAGTAGACATATAGTCATTCACTCATTGTTACAAAGGCTGATGAAATAAACCTTGGGGTGAATGGCGCAGCAGGGGTCAAGTTCCCATCAGGGAGGCTTGGGAGGGGTAACACAATGCTTGTGAGGGACTCACTGCTCAGTGAGAGGGAGAAGGGGCGGAGCTAAGCCCCTAAAACCATTTTCTCCCATACTGCCCAATCCAGCTCCTGTTCAGTGGAAGGGCTCTTGTCTTCAGCGGGAAGAGCCAGAGGACTGGTTACAAGCTGCACCTGTTGCTGTTACAGGGATAACTAGATGTTCAATAACAATTGTGGTTATGCATGGTAACATGAGGGCAACCAGACCCCTTGCTTCAGGACCTAAGGTGCTCCCAGGGGTCGGGAAGGAATTTGCTCTCAGCTCCTGTGCAAAGCATGACATTCAGACTAGCCTGGAGTCTGATAAGAGCAGTCACTGCAGCACAGTTCCAGCTTCCACATCCCATGCAAACTGAGAGACCAGCTCAGTCTTCCGCTGCCTCTTGAATAGGAAGCTTTCATTAGTTACAGCACGGCTGCATTAGTGAGCAGCTGTGGCCAGTTCACACTATTTTTTTCTATTATTATTGTGCCCTGCTATTAATTTGTCACAGTCTTTTTATGGGACACTGCCAGAGGGCTCAGCTCAGTGGGAAACATGGCAGGAGACAGGGTCCCTGGTCCAGGGAACTGGCATTCTATCAGATGCCGATCTGATCACAAGGCAAACCCAGGGATATCCTGAGTGCATACTCCATTTCTCTCATGGGTCATTGTTGTGAAGTCTTACAGGAGAGGGGTGTGTGAAGGAGGGATCTGAATGAAAATCAGCCTATACTTTGCCTCATTGAGAGGGTGCATGGAAACAGGCACAAAGACAAGAGTGAGAGATGGCTACACAAGGAGTGTTGGGTGGAATAGCTGCTTGGGAGGGCCATATACACCCGGCTCCTCGTTCTGCCGGAGGATGCAGTTTCTTAGGGTATGTCTACACTACCCGCCGGATCGTGTAGACATACACAGATCGGCGGGTAGTGATTGATCTATCGGGGATTGATTTATCACGTCTAGTGTAGACACGATAAAATCTATCCCCGATCGCTCAGCCATCGACTCCTGAACTCCACCGCGGCAAGAGGCGGAAGTGGAGTCGACGGGGGAGCGGCAGCGTTTGACTTACCTTCGTCCTCACAGCGTAGCTGAAGTGGTGTATCTTAGGTCGACACCCCTCCCCCCCCCCGCAGTGTAGACCCAGCCTTTGTCTTCAGTTCACAAGGCATAGTCCTTAAATGAATACGAAGAGTTCCTCATGTTTCTCTCTCGTGTCTCTGCTTTCTCGTTATCCATCACCATCACTGCTTCTAACCAGAGCAAAAATTTGACTTGGGGGATGCTCATTACAAGTCAGTTTGGAGTAGCAGTCGCTCAGAAGAAGATGAAGCAAAGTTCTCTGCTCCACTCTCCTGCTGGGAGCTGAGTTCCCCACTTCAATGCCTAAGATCAAAGAATTCTCCACACTAGACCAATCCATTGGTCCAGTCTGGAATGGTCTCTCAAGCAGTGAACAGGACCGTATGTTTCAGAGAAAGACAAATGCCCCTTCCTTCCATAACTCTTCTAGTCCGATACCTCTCCCCTCTCTCAGTCCCAGGCATGTGCATTCAGGTTGTGTGCAACCACAGTGGATTCTTCAAATCAATGCGCTTCTCAGATTTGGTTTTGCTTTTCAGATGGCATTTTTGTCTTACCAGTGAGATGAGATTTTTCTTGTATCTCCGCAGGAGATATTCTCTCTAGACAATGACCTTCATGAATCACATTGAACTACAATATTTCTCTCTGCCTACAGACCTCATTTCTTTATTCTTAAATGTTGTCTGTCCTTTAGAAACCACCAAGTCAGCAATGTGGCATTCAGAGGTTAATACTGAGAGAAAACACCTCACCGAGGTTTCTGACTTGCTTGCTGGATGATAGAACAAGCACAGAACTACCTGGGAGCAGATAAAATGTTTGCAGAGTTTGTTAATTCTAACTTCAATTAGAGCACAGAAGAGTAAAATGAATGGTTGCGGGCTAATGTATTTTTTGTGTGATGTGCGCTTCAGCTGTTCATACAACTGAGATATTAATTGCATTCTTCATAGACTCATAGACTTTAAGGCCAGAAGGGACCATTGTGCTCATCTAGTCTGACCTCCTGCAAATCACAGGCCACAGAACCTCACCCACCTACTCCTGTAACAGACCCCCTAATCTCTGGCTGAGTCACTGACGTCCTCACATCATGATTTCAAGACTTCAAGTTACAGAGAATCCCCCATTTACACTAGTTTAAACCAGCAAGTGACCTGTGTCCCATGATGCAGAGGAAGCGAAAAAAACCCAGGGTCTCAGTCAATCTGACCTGAGGGAAAATTTCTTCCTGACCCTAAATATGGTGATCAGTTGAATCCTCAGCATGTGGGCAAGACCCACCAGCCAGACACTTGAGAAAGAATTAACTGTAGTAATTCAGAGCCCTCTCCATAGAATCATAGAATACCAGGGTTGGAAGGGACCTCAGGAGGTCATCTAGTTCCAGAACTTCACTCCTTTGATGGTCAGATACCTTTGTTTAATTTCAAGCCTAAACTAGTTGATGACCAGTTTGTATCCATATGTTCTTGCGTCATCGTTGGTGCTAAATTTAAATAACTCATCTCCCTCCCTGGTATTTATTCCCCTGATGTATTTATAGAGAGCAATCATATTCATTCACTCAGCCTTTGTTTGGTTAAGCTAAACAAGCCAAACTCTTTGAGTCTCCTCCCAGAAGGTTTTCCATTTCTCTGATCATCCTATTTGCCTTTCTCTGACCTGTTCCAGTTTGAATTCATCTTTCTTAAACATGGGAGACCAGAACTGCACACAGTATTCCAGATGAGGTCTCGCCAGTGCCTTGTGTAATGGAAATAACACTTCCCTGTCTCTCCTGGAAATACTTGGCCTTATGCATTAACCTTTTCACGGTCACATCCTGTGACCAACCAACACTCCCAGGTCTTTCTCCTCTCTGTCGCTTCCAACTGATACATCCCCAGCTTATAGTAAAAATTCTTGTTGTTAGCCCCTAAGTGCATGACCTTGAACTTTGCACTATTCAATTTCACCCCATTTCTATTATTCCAGTTTTCAAGGTCCTCCAAATCTTCTTGTATGATATTCTGGTCCTCCTCCATATTGGCAATACCTCCCAACTTTGTGTTATCCACTAATAATATTAGCACACTTGCAAATACCAATGGCCCTGATGCACCACAAAGTCAGTCCAGCCATAGGCCAGTGGAAATGCACTCAATCAGGAGTAAAAGTGGAGTAACACAGTGATGGATACGAACCCATATTTATACCGCAAGTATTATGGTAACTATCCCTGAAACCCCAGAGCTAAAGTAGCAGGGAGGGGTGTGTGTAAATCAGTACTAGTAAAATGGCAGAGCTGTGGGTAGCAGGTGGGGGTGTTAACGTAGGACATGTGGGCACTCTGCCCGATGCCAGCCACACGGTAGCAGCCCCACACGCTTATCAATGGTTAGAACACAAACATAATGCAATAGCAACCATCCAGACAAAGCCATGTTCAATCTTGCAGCTTCCTTGTGTCCGTTGTTAATCTCTGTACCCTCTTGGAAGGGTAAATCCTACCTCGATAGTAACTCTGTGAGCAAAACAAGTCACTGTATGTGTGTAACCCACACTAGGAAGAGGCTCTGGTGGCGGGTCTGCGTAGGAAGTTTATGTGTGTGCTACTGCTCACACCTCAGGGGCTTGGTGCTTTGGCTGAGTTTAGGCTTTCGGCTCTGAAGGACCTGGGTTCACAAGCAGCCCACATGAGGTTGGCTAAATAGACATCCAAATGGTGCACAAAAAGCAGGTAACTGCACAACTGTGGCCTCCGTGTGCAATTATCTATTTGCCTGAGCCAGTTGTGTGGTTTCAGGGTAATTGTTCTTCAGTAGCCCCCAATGTAGTCAGTAATGAGAGTTGGCTTAACAACCTCACTCCCCCCACCCCGAAAGGAACCCCTGTCAATGTGAAGGAAGTTGGCACTTCTCCATTGCTGGATTTGAAAGGTGTATCATTGTTTCTGTGACAGGAAAGCTGTTCTCTTGAGCTGCGTTATCTCATCTATTTTGCAAATACAAATGTGATAGAAATCTGCAAAATAAGGAATATGCATTAACTTCTGAAAAGTTTTGACTACATATCATTATCTGTAATTTCACTGCTTTGATTTGCATATTCATAAAAGAAACATACAGCACTGATGTGTCAAAGGCTTTCAAATGAACATGAACAAAACCAGCAGACTTGCCAGCTCAGTTCTGAAATAATTGCCAGGAAGGTTCCATTTTCTCTAATGTTATTTTAGTATTCTGTTCATGATCATACTAGGAGCATCCTGTAGAATGCTCCTAGACTCCATGAATACTACCTGGTTAATTTACACAATGGTAGATGTTAGAGATGGCTCCATTCCAATACCATGGTTCTGCATATCTATTTACAAGCAAGGTCGTCCAGTGAGCAAAACGCTAGCAGCCAGGAGACCTTGGTTCTAGACCCATCTTTTTCCCAAGCATGCAATGTTGCCTTAGCTATATTGCTTATCTTCTCTCCTCCTCACTTTGCCCTGGAATAATAATACTTCTCTTTTGAAAAACGTTGAAATCTTCAGATAAAAAAGCTCTTCTCCAGCTTAAAGATGCACCAAAGTTTTCACCTTAACAGAAGTGTCATGGTGAAAATGACAATAAACAAAACACAGAAATGAACAGGCATGCAATCTTTGAATTTTGCGTGTCGCTTGGGTGGAGATCGGGTTGCAGTGTGTTATCAGCAGTGTAGTCAATATGAAAGTGACAAAGAATGCAAGTGACTTTTCTCTTATCTTCGTGCTTTGAAGGGCTGAGTGGGTGAGGCATGTCCTGACGCAACTTTAACTGCCACTAAATAAAATGTTCCTTTGTGTTAATTGTTCTATGCGGTGACCTAGTAATATTATTTAAGAAGTTTGAAGGTATTTAAGATCCAAACCTGGGTCTGGATCCTCATTACATAAATGCCCCTATCTTTATAATGTACCAAAACAAAATCCTGGCTCCAACACCCCCCCCCCCCCCCCCCCAGTCCCCAATTCTCCTTCTACTCCCTGGGATGCCTGACATATTCATCTGGATCTTGATTTTTTTTTTCCCTGTGGCCTCTCTGTTGTAGCTGTATTCTGCAATATGTTTGTGTATCTTTGGGCTCTCCGGAGTGTTGCATGGCTCAGTGACGGTGTACACTGCATGATGGTATTCTCTCTGCACATAATCAGGACCTCACTGACGGATGCAGCAGCAGCCAATGCTGAGAATTAGAGCTGCTCCAAAAATCCCAATTGTTTTTCCTGGGAAACATTAGAGGAATTTTGGTTGGTATTCCTGGTTTTGTTTTTAAAAAACATTTTAGGTTAAAAAGTAAAAAAATTCAGTTTAAAAAAAAGTCAGTTTTCAACAACTGAACATTTTTATAGAAAACCAAACCAAACTCCCAAACTTTTAACTAAAGAAGTGTGGCTTTTGTGGTTCAAAATACTCATTTTGGCTGAAAAACCAATTTTGTTGGTGCTAACCAGATCTACCGAGAGCATCAGATGTGGACAATTATTAATTAACACATTTTCCCTGGACTAGTGGCACTTTTCACCAGTCTTAAAGCCCTTCACAGTCTTTAATGCAACATCCCTGTCAGACAGGAAAGTATTATCATCCCATTTTACAGCTGGGAAACTACAGCACAGAGAGGCTAAGGGGCTTGCCCAAGGCCATGGAGACAGTTGATGGCTAAGCAGGTAATTGAACCCAGCGTCCTCCAGTTGTAGGCTAGCACCCTCAGTCCTGAGCTGTCCTTCCATTCCTGAGCCAGCCGCCAGGCAGTGCACAGTGCATTGGCTCTTCCTCCTCCTCCTCCTTCCTCGTGTCTGTGCAAAGAGAGGCAGACTGGATCTTCGCACGGCCAGATGATGAGGGGAAGCTCATTTGTGTCCCATTCACGGGAGAGGTCATGAGCAAGTCACTTGTGCGTATAAACATTAGGGCAAGGGAGAGGTGTCCATCGGCCCAGGGCCAGAGTAAGGCAATCCAGGCACACCATGACACAGGATTTGGCTCCCTGCCTCTGCTCCATGGCCCTGACCCTCATTTGTGGTGGGAGAGGCTAGGGAGCCTGCCTCATCTTCCAGAGATGCTGAGCCAGGGGCATCATGGAGCCCTGGAAGGGCAGCATGGAACCCTCTCCCCTCAGAAACAGAAATGGTCCCTTATCCCCTGGGTGGTAACAGAAGGGCTGTCCAGTGTTTCCCTAGCCACTAACATGTATCTGAGTGGGGCCAGGCCCCTTCTGCCCTACACAGGACACGTCTGGACTAGGGCTTGTGGTCCAGCCTGGGTCTCAGCCTGGAGTAAACTATGTACATTTTTGTCCTGGAACAAACACCTGTTGAGTGCCTGGATTAGCAATGTCACTAACTCTCAGGAGTTTATTGTGGGCCCCATGATATTTGCAGTTTGCCTTGAAGTCCCAGCTCCTGGAGGCATGTGATTAGGTGAGAATCTCCGCTTTTATTTTAAAAAGTAGGTTTCTAGCCCTCGTGGGTGCAAAAAAAAATCTTGAAAACATGAACCTGAGTACTCCCTAAAGGCTCAAAACCCAGAAAACAAATTAAAAGAACCCAAAATGCATTTATTTGTTGAAAAAAATCTTCCTTTTTAAGCCAAACTCATGCTTGGCCCATGATTTTTGAACATTTGGGTAGGCAATACACAATTAACATTTGCAAAGGTATCAGAGGGGTAGCCGTGTTAGTCTGAATCTGTAAAAAGCAACAGAGGGTCCTGTGACACCTTTAAGACTAACAGAAGTATTGGAAGCATAAGCTTTCGTGGGTAAGAACCTCACTTCTTGCATCTGAAGAAGTGAGGTTCTTACCCATGAAAGCTTATGCTCCCAATACTTCTGTTAGTATTTGCAAAGGTGTTAGTTAACTCGAGTTAACGGGCTGTCGCTTAGCTCAACAGAAACAAGAACTCCAGTCTAGACACATCCACAGATTCCTCTGTAGAACTGGTGTTAGCAAGAAGGTGTGGTTTGTAGCTAGGACCCACTTGAGATGAATAGGGCAGATCACACCTCCCAGGGCTTGTTTCAGGCTGTCTGTAGACTCAGGCAAGCAGCTAAACTAGGGTTTCATTTTCAAGCTTTTCTTGTGAACTGTGACGGTCAGAAACTTGCACTTTTTAATTAATGAAAACTGAGATTCTGATTTAATCACATGACTCCTCCTGAGACCTAGGAAAGGTCCTATAGTGCCTATGCCTCTGTCCAGCTCTGCATCAGCTTCAATATGTGCAGGGAACATATTTAGTGCGGGGGGGGGGGCACTTTATGAGCCTTTCACTCGCTTCTAGGGACCACTTTCTGCTGTCCTTTTCAGTTTCTCTGGCCTGTTTAGAACTAATGTGAAGAGAAATTCAGGAATCAGCGTTTTTCATGCACTCTAGCTGGGCCAACTCCTATCCACTCATAATGCCCAGGGAGGGCCTGACATGCAGTGGGGCTGATCCACAGCTGAGCACTGGCAAAAGTATTCATTGCAACCTGAACATTTCATGGAAATGAAGGTCCCTCAGAAATTCTCTTCTGAAAATGGGTATGTTTTATTTGCTACTAGTGGTTCACCTGTTTTAAAAGTTCAGGTTCTCCAATCAATCAGCAGAAACAGTACCATGTGATTTAGGTGACCCATCACACACCACAAACAGCCAACAATCGAAGTGATCAGTTCACAGAAGAGCCAGAGGATGACAATTATTCCTCCCAACTGTTCAGTGAGTGCTAGTGAATAACAAATCCATTCCCAGAAAATCAGGATGGTTCTCAGACCCCCAAAAGGAGCTGCACAGAAAAAAAAAAAGAGTTGATCTCTTCCAATGGGGCAGCAGATTAGAGGGTCCAGGGCTCTGATTCGTTATGGCAGCTCCCATAGTCCTCCATTTCCCTTGGAAAACCTGAGCGTGGGCTTGTCAAAGGTATCCCACCTGCAGCCAAATCAAAACCAGAATATAAGTATAAACCTGGTCACAATCTCGCTGAAGAGAGGCGGACAAGCCCCGCGAAGGATGCAGACTGACCTTACCCAACTCACATGCAGCATTTCTCCAGCACAGTCTGCATCTCTTCTTTCGGGGGATACATCAGTGATTTTGCTTAATTACTGCTGACATTTCATCCGTCACACAATGGCTTTTATGAAAGGACAGAACTAAATTAGCTCGCCTCCTTAAAGAGCAAGTGTAAGCTCCATAAAGAAAGGCACAATAGAGAATGAATTAATCACAGACATAAATGTTTGTGCTCTAGACTTATTTGTACTATTAATGGCCTGCAGTAATATCAAGAGTCTGTGGATACAGGCAAACCCAGAGTAAAGTGAATGTGCTCTGCTGAGGAAAGATGCCGGCTTCTGGGGGCAGCCCACCAATGAAAGGCCCATCCGCTCAGGTGAGGGAGGGGCCACCAACCTGAGTTTCAGTGATGGTGGGGGAGAAAAATGAAAACCATGGCTGGGGGTATAGGTCACCAGGTCATAACAAGGGATCCAGAGGGGCGCACCAAGTGAAGAACCTCAGATAACTCCCACTGCAACTGCCAGCTTGAAAGGCTGAAGTCCCCTGTTTATCCACAGAACTAGGAGAGCAGAGACAGCAGTAGTGCACGCTTCCTTCATACCACTGCCCAGTATGGCTGAACCTCAACCTAGAAGGTCCATGGATAATGCTGAGCTATGTAAAGGGGACTGGGCCTTTACATCTCCATTTGCAGAGGCTGGCTGCCTTTTTCAGTTCAGTGCAGACTGTTCCAGAAGAGCCACTCGTATTATGCTGTGATGAGATCAATGGGCATTAGTGACCTGTATCCTACTCCTTGCCTATCTGCATTTTTAAGTGCCAAAATACCTTTGAAAATCTGATCCTACTGGATGATCAGTAGAATCTCTACCTATTACCCATGTAAAGGTGAATCCATGTAAAGGTAGCTACTGGCACTGGTCAAATATTTACCTGTCCAGCTCTACATCTCATGGTCTTTTACACCAACATGTGGCATAGTAAGACACGTTAATATTACATGCAGTAATACTTGCACATGCCATTGTAAGCAGGGTCTGAATGAACTCTCCCCTGACAGCTAGCTGGGGTTGGGGAGAGACTTCAGGAGCAAACTGTATTTACATGAACATACCTACTCTGTGTAGGTATCTAGCAGACAGGAGCTGTGTAGCTCCAAGTGATCAGCTTTGGCTGTTGTTGGGTTACAAATCACTCTAGTATGGAATGCAGGGGTAGTGAAATGTTGTCATCAATGTTATCTTCATTGTATGACTAAAGGGGAGCAGAACTGTGCTGAGCTTGTCCCGATTGAGGGCTCACCCTCAGCTGATAGGAACTCGCTAAGCCAGGGGCTCGAATGCCAGACCCCTGTGAAAGTAAGTGGGGACAGGTGTCCCAGCCAGGAGATGTGGCTTCTCTCTCAGGGTCCCTGATCTAGTTTAACCTGTTCCTCCCCACTGTTCAAAGATAGAGCTAAATAGGCTTCCTTAGGAGCCTTTTGTTATGTTAAAGTGTTCAAATGAGAGCTGAAATCACTTGTGGTGGGGCAGTGTTTCTGCCCAGCCTGCAAAGAGCTGAGAATCACTAATAGACTGATGTGCAGAGGTCACAGCAGAGAGGCAGGTGGCAGCAGAAGGTGACTGACAGTCGGCTGGTGAACGAGCGGCTGGTGAAACGGTGAGGAACCGTGGCTGGTGGGCTGGCTGGCGGAGAGGAACTGTGGCTGGCGGGATGGCCAGCCAGTGCAAATGCTCAGAGGGCAGAGCAAGCAAGGTGCCTTCTTCCCAAGGTGGGAGGTGGACTCACACAGATGCACCTCTGAACCCTGGGTCCTCACTGACCAAGAACAACCACTGTGAGTGGGGTATGGTGAGGGAGCAGACAGGGGCACAGAAAAGGAACTTTTGGTTGTAGAACTCAAGAACATGAGGTGGAAGGCACTGCCCCACGCACTCTGGGGTGGGTGTCCTGCTCACAGTTTTATTATAATGAATCCTGCTTGTGGCATTTTCCCTAATTAATGTCGGGTGACTTCCCTCCTTTCATTAAAAGTTTCTTTTCTACACTCAGACTCTGTGCTTGTAAGTGGGGAAGTATAGCCTCTCAGAGGCGCCCAGGGGTGGTGTGTAATTTTCCCAGGTTACTGGGTGGGGGCTCGAGCACGTTCTGTGTTGTATTGAAGAGGAACCCCTAGATATTGACCCCGGCGCCTGGTTATTGCTGGCTCCACTGGGCAGAAGGGTTACACCAGGGGTAGGCAACCTATGGCACGCATGCCGAAGGCGGCACATGAGCTGATTTTCAGTGGCACTCACACTGCCCAGGTCCTGGCCACCAGTCCGGGAGGCTCTGCATTTTAATTTAATTTTAAATGAAGCTTCTTAAACACTTTAAAAACCTTATTTACTTTACATACAGCCATAGTTTAGTTATATATTATAGATATATAGAAAGAGACCTTCTGAAAACGTTAACATGTATTACTGGCATGCGAAACCTTAAATTAGAGTGAATAAATGAAGACTCGGCACACCACTTCTGACCCCTGGGTTACACCATTGTTATGTAGACTCACGCAAGTAACACATGCACAATTACTGTCATGTAAAACATTTGTTAACAATTTGCATCACCGCCCAGCCTACCTTTCATTTACAGCTTGCTCCATGGCAAAAAACTGATCTGACAAATTTTGCCTTTTCCAGCATGTGGATTGTCCACAAGTGGCTGATGGTGATGGTTGTCTTCACGCTGCAAAGCTCTATCAGATGTGTTTGGTGCAGGACCCATGGTCTGTATCGTGTCCATGAGCATGTTCATTCTGAGCATTCCAAATCTCAGGTGGGTTGGTTAGTTTTGATTGGCTGCACGGGTCATAGGGGATTGTTTCTGTTCCCTGGTAGGATGAGTGTAACTCTTAAACTCAAAAAGAACAGGAGTACTTGTGGCACCTTAGAGACTAACAAATGGATTTGAGCATAAGCTTTCGTGGGCTAAAACCCACTTCATCGGATGCATGCAGTGGAAAATACAGTAGGAAGATACATACATACACACACATATATATATATATATATATTACCAGCTAGCTCACCTTAACTGATCACTCTCGTTACAGTGTGTATGGTAACACCCATTGTTTTATGTTCTCTGTGTATATATATCTTCCTACTGTATTTTCCACTGCATGCATCCGATGAAGTGGGTTTTAGCCCACAAAAGCTTATGCTCAAATACATTTGTTAGTCTCTAAGGTGCCACAAGTACTCCTGTTCTTTTTGCGGATACAGACTAACATGGCTGTTACTCTGAAACCTGTCTTAAACTCAAGTTTCCAGCGAAAATATTCACATGTACTAGCTCCAGATTCACTTTCTATGAATATTCTCCAGAGCCATTTGAAATTCATGAACGTCCCAGGAACTCCTTCCCCGGGAGCTCATTCAAGAGAATATTCCAGGAAAGTAGACAATGGGGATGCAAACAAAGTTGAAGGAAATTCATATAACAATTCAGATGAATATTCATATTACACACATTGCAGTGTTCGTCCAGCTCTGCTTTTGTTACCTTGCAAACAAAGGTGAACTGTGCAGCTAGCAGAATTTCTATCCAATACAAAACACTCTTCTCTATCCATAGCAGTGAGCTGTGTGTCAAGGGTGGGACCTCCAACCAACAAGTCTTCTGTGGGTTGATGTGTGGCCAGCTTGTGATCAAAGATTTCTATATTGGGGTGAATTGAAAAAACTGATTTTAATTTTGACTTTTTTCTAATGTTGTATTTTATAGTATGTTATATATCCATTATCTGAAACACACAATTTAAAATAATTCTCAATGACCAGTAATTTCAAAATGAAAAATCAAAATGTTTTGTTTCAAAAATGCCCATCTGGGACGTTTAAAGTCAGAAATTCCACCCTGCCCCCCAGTTTTCTTCCAAAATGAAATTCTGGCAAAACTGTCCTGATTTTGTGGAGTGTTTCAATTTGGAGGGAATGGTATATTCCAACAGAGTATGGTTCCATTGAAGTTTCTCTGACCAGCTCCAATAAATACCCAGGTAGGCAATACACAAATTATCAATGGTTGCAGCTATACCAGGTGAGCCAAATGACAGCCTTTTATACTGTTTACATCAGTAGTGGCTGGGGAGCAATCTCTGCCCATCTTATATGGGTCACATAAAAGTGATGCTGCCCCCTGTATTCAACCCTAAAGCTAAAAAGTGTCTCGTTTCCCCTTGCTGTTACTATGGGACAGGCCTGTACAGCTCAGCAGCATGCCCTCCTCAGCAGCCCTGTAATAATGCTGTGCTCCGTCCAAGAATCTCAAAGCACTTTACAACCGTTGAGGAGACACCACGGGTGTCTACACTAGAGCTGGAAGGTGTAAATTCCGGCTCAAGGAGACATAGCCGCTCTAGCTCCGATCAAGGTAGTTCTCTAAGAAAGTGCCGCCATGGTGGCATGAGAGGCTAGCTATTGGTAAGTGTATAGGTAAGGTCTTGGATGGGCCTGTACTTGGGGCAGCTGCCTCCTCCCAGCACTGTGGCCACATTGCTGTGTTTATCGCACAGTTCAATTACTGCTAATATGGGTATGTCGCCTCGAGCTGGAATTTACCCCTTCTGGCTCTAGTGTAGACATATCCTGAGAGTCAACATGAAAGCTACTCAATTGAAAAAACAGTTAAAAGTAGTTTCAAATTCTGCCCATGACCCTGAGTCTGCTAGATAAGAGGTGGTTTCAAGGGACATTTTTCATAGCTTTTAAATGTGTTTTCTCTGTTGCTCATAGACTCATAGACTTTAAATAAATAAAAAATTATTGGAGATATCCCATCTCCTAGAACTGGAAGGGACCTTGAAAGGTCATCAAGTCCAGCCCCCTGCCTTCACTAGGAGAACCAATTTTGATTTTGCCCCAGATCTGTAAGTGGCCCTCTCAAGGACTGAGCTCACAACCCTGGGTTTAGCAGGCCAATGCTCAAACCACTGAGCTATCCCTCCCCCTAACTTTAAGGTCAGAAGGAACCATTATGATCGTCTAGTCTGACCTTCTGCACAACGCAGAACCAGTAGCAAAATGGTTGAAATAGAGCCCTATACAGGGGACACATGCAACTGACTGTACACAAAGCGCTGTCAAATGCACGCAGGAAAGACTACGGAAGAACAGAGAATGTTTCCCTATCATTGTTTTCAGGTGCAGGATTTGTAGGAGTCACCTGTACCAACGGGGGAAATGTCAGTGTGATTTTTAAGTTGACAATACCCCTTTAATTGATTCTCACAGCTTCCCTGTGACGTGGCCTCATTCGGATTATGAAGCTGAGGAAGCTAAGGCATAGACAGGTGAAGCGACTTGCGCAGCATCTCAAAGTCAGCCTGTGAGAGCTAGAACTATGAAGAGAACCCACAGCTCCTCCTGACTTTCCATGCTGTGCTCTCACTGCAAGGCAATTCTTCCTTCTCACTCCATTGGCCTCTAGGGTGGGGGAGAGTTTACTGAGCAAATCCGAATTCACTCCACACAACTGGCAGCCAGCTAAATCCATTAAAATGGCTGATTGGCTGGCTCGCTCAGGCCTAGGCACCAATCTAGAAAACGGAACATTTCCAGTCAAGGAGAACAATGTTCTGAAATCTGGCTATTCCTGTTGCTTGGCGGTATGACTCTGTACCTGAACACACCGTGATGCTGTTTTCTTTCTATTTTCATGGGTCTAGATTGCGTCTGTCTTACTCCCACTGGCGATCCGTTCCTCACACACGCAATCCCACTGAAATGAATGGGGCCACTTCTGCCAGGACCTTCTGGTTAATGACAATTGGGATGATAGCATTTATGTTCTCCATGCACTGGTGCTGTCTTTTGATGTTCTTCTGCTGGTTGCCTTCCCTGTTCTATTCCATCATGCCCAGCGGAACAGAATATGTGCTGAAAAGGAGTTAGACTTTGTCTACATGGGGGGTTAATTTGCATTGAGTTTTTGCGCAGTAACTGGTCCTTCTTCTCCTATTGGAGTCCATAGGAGTTGAAGGAGCCCAGGCTCTTGCATGTTAGGCCACTATATACTTTTGAGGATCTGGAAGTGCTCAGCCCTCTATTCAACAGGATCAGCTCCTCAGCACAAGTGCAATCCTTCAGCAAACGATAGTGGCCAGTATTTATAGGGCCCCAGAGATGAGGTATCAGCAGGGCTGCTGCAGTCTTGACCCATCCCTTGCATCCCTGCTTTGCTTTCCCCCATTTTTATTTCATCCCATATGTCTCTGTGTCATGTGGGCCATGATCTTACTCGCAACGTAGAAACTCCTCCCCAGTAAGGGCTCCAAGGAACTATGAACCCAGCCAGACTTATTCCTACCACACAGACAGAACCTGGAGTGTTGCTCTTTTGAGGTTTAAAAAAGTTTGGCTAGCTTAAAAATCTCTACATTTGCTGTTGCCAGCTCTTATGATTCTATCACGAGTCTTGCAATATTCGGTGTTCTTCCTAAAGCCCCTGCTCCAGGAGTCATGTGAGTTCATGAGACTCCAGCTTTCATTAAAGATCCCATGAGTATCTAGTAGCCCTTTTGGTTTCAAAGAAAAGCTTGAAAACGTGAATGCTAAAGGTTCGAAAACTAGAAGGTGAATAGAAAGAACCTAGCTTTATTATTTTTAAAATCTCATGATTTTAAAGCCAGTCTCATGATTTGGGGGCTGGGGCTGAGTCATGCTTTTTGAATGATTGGGGTTGGTAATTCTCCTTGCTGCTTCCGAATTCCCATTGGCACCATCAGTGGAAATGCAGAAATACCCCACGAAAGGCTGATTCCTGCTTATCTCCAGGCTGAGCAAAAACCAGGGCCAGAAATCTCATGGAAGAGCCTGTTCTGGTGAGATTCCCAGCAAAACTTGCGGCTCCAAAGGCCCTGATTCTCCTCTCGCTTATACTGGTGTAAATCAGGAGTAACTGCACTAAAGTTCATGGAATTACACCGCTATGAAACTGATGGAAGTGACAGGAAAAGCAGGCTCAAGCAGTTCAGCCAAGTGCTGGGGAAACGTCTGGACTATTGGCCCTTGGGAAGTTCACCCATTGCAGCGTCTCCATCTCTGCCCTGAGCTCAGCTTCCATTCCATAGTCAGGCTGTCAGGGCTATTTTGTCTGCTGGTCACTCAACTTGTCATTGATTGAAAAGGGCCATAAAATGAGTGACCACCAGCCTGAATGGTGCGTTATATACTGCTGAGCCCAAGTGTGCTGGGAAGATAAGGGAGGCCGTCCCTGCGCACTCTGATGCCAGGCAGCAGAGCTCAACACAGCCACAAGTTCTGAAAATAAACACACTAATGAGCAGAAACTGGGCACTTGGTGTTTCTCATAATGATCAAGTGGGAGTTTCCCTTTTGCTGCAGAGACTCACCCTGCTGAGAAAACGATCCCAGCAAGCGGATGGCTGGTTTTGTGGTTGGGTGAAAAGAAGCAATGACGCAGCAGAGACTCTGTGGGGTGTGATCCCTGCTTTTAGCGGAGTGGTTCCAGTCGTCTGTGGGGCAGAAGGAGCAAAGGAGAGACTGGGGTGGGCGGGGGGGGAGCACTCACATTGGGTGGAATGAATCCTACCTCTTGGGAGAGACTCTTTGTGCTCAGCTAAATAAATACTGCCTGGAGGGAGACAGAGACAATGCTTCTGGTGTTTGCCCTGCCAGTCCACCATGACCACTTCCTCTCCCAGCCTTCCAGCTATCTACACCTTCCCCAGTTCTTGTCCTGTCTTCCCTGGTCCCCATTGCATGCTGCCCTACGTCTTCCTTCCACCTCCCATGCTGCTGTGGCTTCTGCTCCTCTTTCTCTCGTTCATGCCGCTCCTGGCTCTCCTCCCTGGCGGCAGTTCCTTGCGCTGTCCCACTGTCCTCTGCCTTAGCAGTGGTGTCTGCTGGCTCCACTCTGATCTCATTGGCAGCTGCTCTTCTTGGTGGCAATGCTTTGCCCCTCCACCTTCTTCTTTCGTAGGCAGCAACTGCTAGTGGACAGTCCTCGGCAGGCTCTGTCTCCTAGGAGGCCTTTGTGCCATGCTTCCCACATGTCTCATCTGACCTACCAAGCGCTGTTTGCACCACTGACGCCCTCGGGTGTGATCTGAAGGAGCACTGATCAAGGTTGTTAGACTGGAGAAGGAGCCACCAGCCCTGACTGGTCTTCGTACTTTGCATAAGAGCATTTTCACAGGTGGCTTGGCCAGTGTCCTTCATAGCAATTGCTACATGGCTTTCTGTTCTGAATACCAGTTAATAAAACAGTCCAACAGGAGGCACTCAGATGTGTCAAGTCTGCTTCCCTTTGTGTTCACCCTAAGGCAGTTTTTGAAGCACTTCCCTCTTATTCATTATTCTTACAATTCCCCCCAGCAGAGCTTCGGGGGTGCAAAGGGTCAACTACGGTTTCATGCAAAGAAACTCTGTAGAACTGTAGGGTGGGCTTTTCAACACCACCTGCGTGAGTTCGGAGGACCAGTCAGTGATCCTTGACTTTCAGTGGCTACATTCGTCTACACTGCAGCTGGGGGGAGAATTTCTGGCTGGGACAGACATGCCCATGCTAGCCACACAAGTGCAACCCTGCCCGACCACCTGGGTATGTACTCAGGCAGCTAGCTGTGGTTACACTGTCATTTTTAGCACGCTAGCTTCATCACAGCTAGTGCAACTACATCTACCCGAGCCCGAAATGACATCCCCGACTGCAGTGCAGACATACCCAAGGGGAGTTGTGCTCCTAACTCAGGTGTTGTTGAAAATCCTACCCATTAAGACCAACTAACGGTTCATATCACCTAAGAGTGAGCAGCTTTCACTTTTTGCCCCTACGAGTCATACTAGCTTCATAGGAGGAGCTGTGCTGAGCCCGAGGGCTAGATGGAAGGAGCTGGTGAAAGCAGCAGTTCTCCCTAATGTAGCAGTTGGAAAACTTCAGCTGACCTAGAATTTGATTGTATGATGTTTAGGAGAATGTGCATGTGCCATGGCACCGCCATCCTGGCTGGAGCCATTGTAGTATAAATGCCACTTAATACAAATAATAATAACTGAACAGTTCAGTAGGGCAAGATGGCAATAAACTCTTTGATCACCCGGGCGCTGGTGCTTGGACTCCGGTGCCAGAATGTTACCTTGAGCCAAGTGACTGCGCCCTCCATCTTCTGCCTATTAGCAGTGGCTTCCAAGGTCCATGGTAGTGCGTAGAGTGACTGTGTCTTTAGTACAGTCAACAATGTCTTTGAACAATCAGACCTCATAAGGCCTGTCTGAAGCCTGCATTAATGGAGGAGCTTGTTTCCATCCAGACCAGGCTATAGACTGTAACTTTATTTGTGTTGCCAATTTACATTCTTGGCTGCAGTTCCACAGCAGCAGGGATTTTGCAGGGGATCATCAAACTGGCAGTTATTACAATCAAAATGGTCATTTTAAAATTATTTTTTAATTTATCCCCTTCCCTGTGCAACAACTACGCTCAGACAGGAGTTGAACTGCTTTTATTGCATTGCTCTGGAGTACATGCCTGCTTCCCTTCCAGCAGCAACGGAAAAGCCCATGTGAACTGGTAAAAAAACACAAATACAACTATTAGACCCTACTTACAGCCCTAGAACTACTGAATGTGGCACTGGTTCTGGGGCCTTATAGGGAACAGGGAATGTACCTCTGCTCCCAGGCAGCAGACCCAAGAAACGCACCCTAACTCCCTCCGAGATCCCACACTCCAAGCCCTTGCCCCAGCCCTGAGCGCCCTCCCTCACCCTTAACCCCTCATTTCTGGCCCCACCCTGGAGCCTAGGGGAAGCCCCAACCCTCCTCCCTCTCTCCCCATCCCCCGCAGGACTCTGTGTGGCCTGCAACTGATTTTTTCTGTGGGTCAGTGGCCCCTGATAGAAAAAAGGTTCCCCACCCCTGATCTAGTCTGACCTCTGCACATTGCAGGCTACTGAACCTCACTCACCCACTCCTGCAATAGACCCCTAAACTCTGGCTGAGTTACTGAAGTCCTCAAATCATGGTTAAAAGATTTCAAGTAATGGAGAATCCACCCTCCCTCAAACCTCATCCAGATCTAACCATCCCCTTAGCCCATCTCTGTTTATTAGAGGAATCTGCTGCAGACAATAACATCTCAAATTAGATCCTAATCTCAATCCATACCCTGAGATACATGGACAAAATTCACCCATGCAGAAAGACAAGTTTCACTGGGGATTACATGGTACCTAAACCTTGTTCTGGTCATCTCCCCAGGGAGAATTTCACCCAGGTTGGTAGCACGATAGTCAGAATCATCAGCCCACAATGTATGAAGAAAGTGAGTAGAGGCAGGGAACGAAATCACATCAGACAAGCGACGTGACTGCCAACCGCATGTTCATAGAAACACTTCCTCATGTTGCCCTGTGCATAGAGATACACTCATCAGAAAAATGTTTCATAAAAAGAGGAGGTGTCACGAAGAGCATCCTCAGACCATGAATCGGGGGAACCAGACCTTATCAACAGCTCTGAATTCCAGGTGATGTGACTACCCTCCCGTACTCCTGCCACAGGGTCGTCTTCCAAGTCCAGCCCTCAGGAAGGTGCTGCCTATTTAGAATTTGATGGTGTCACCGTAAATAACAGGGGCATGTCTAATTCCCTGCTGAGTAACTGTGCGCCAAATTCTATCTCCCTAGAAATGCTCTCTATCACTGCAGTACCTCAGCACCTCGCAAATTTGGAGAAATTCATCCTCAGAACACTTCTGCGGGATAGGGGAGTATCATTACCCCCTTTTCACAGATAGGGCACAGAGAGATCATGTGATTTGCCCAAGGTCTGTGGCACAGCCAGGAATTGACCCTGGATTTTCTGAGTCCCAATCCAGTGCCTTATTCCTAAGGCACTGTCCTGTCTTGACAGCATTCATCTTCACTGGGGGTAAATGAAAGCAGAATGTGGCTCTATGGGTTTTGCTGGATGAAATGAACAAACAATTCCCCTATTTGCCACCACACAAAGGAAATCAAACCAGCCCGACCCCAGTCTCTGTTCTGGTTTTGTAAACCTGATGTTTGCACAGTCCTGGTTTCTGCCTCCTGAGCTGTGCTGCACGTGAACGATCTGGAAGCACAAGGACCCTTCTGCCCACATAATGTTGTCTTGCGTTATGAACAAAATGTGCTCCCTTTCATCCACGGAGGAAAATGAAATGATTAATCTTTGACATCATTCTAATGTCTTTGCTCAATTACCAACTCCATTGGAGCTACCTGCCATAGGGCTGGGAACAGAAAATACCTTTGCTGCAGAGCGGGGATGGACAGGGATGTGCCTTCACCTACAGGATTTGTTCCAACCTTGGGGAAAGGGAGGAAAACGCTGCTGCAAAGGGCAGGGGACCCCATGGTCCTTTCTGGATGTTCGAGATGGAGTCATCATGCTCTGGGGCTCTTTTGTGCCTTCTTTGGGGGTTTTGTTCTTCGGAGCTGTGTCTAGCCCTCACAAATATCCAACAGGTCCTTTGACAAACACCACCAGGTATCAAAGGCCTCTCTAAAGCCTACACTGAGCGAGACTGGGAAGGAGGGGCCTGCTTCTCTGAAAGCCTGTCTGAAGCCTGTATGAAGAGAGGGCAAGAAGGAGGGGTCTGCTTCCCCCACTCACATAACCCAAATGACTGGAGGTATAGCAGAGGGTCCCCCCCAACCCAAGCTGCCAGATCTGGCCCCAAAGATTTAAATTTCATCGGCTCATTTGGAAGCATCTTGGATCATCTGTGTCAGTCCCTTCCCGCCATCAGACAGGAGGATTCCCTGCTACAGGCTCCACAGACACTGAAAAAGAACCACTTCGCTTCTCGCTCTGCCAGCAGCTCGCATGGCTGAGATGCTGGGCCCAGAGAACTGATGCTGCTTCTCATGAGGAGCTTAGCCTGAGGTGGGATCGGTGCTTCTTCGAGAGACGACAGCGCTTATCTGAATAACGCAAATTAGAACGGAGGAGACCTGCTAGGTCCCATGCAGCCTGTCAGCCTGAGACCAGTGCAGGATTGTTCTCTGTAGCCCGTGGTTCCCAAACTGGGGTTCGTGAATCCCCGGGGGTTTGCAAAATGTTACAGGGGATTCTCAGGAAAAAATTCCCTAATGGCAGACAGAGCTGTCCCTAGGGACCCCAGGCAGCACGGGGCCAGCAGCCCAGAGCCCCTGGACTTCCCAGAGCTAAGCAGATCAAAGCAAGCATATCTATCAAACTTCAAGACTCCTTATAAGGAATGGAAAGGGAGGTAGATATTTTTTGCTGTTTTTAAAATTAAATAGGCAGCTAGTCTTGTTTTTAAAATTATTATGAAAAACAAGTTTAAGCTTTGTTGTAATGTGCGTTGTTTGCCTGGACTGCTCAAGACCTGAATGCTTGTGTAGGAGGAACTCTTTGAGTTGGCTTCTTAAATACCTTCCTGCTCTTTCACATCTGATACTCCTTGATGAAATGTAGGAGCCTTGTCTTATAACAGGCTTATTCAAAGTGATACTAGCTATGAAAGTGAGATCTTGGAAGAGCGTTGCCGTTTTCATAATGTAATAAAAATACTGTAATGATAAAACATAATTAATAATAAATAGTGTGTAATAAGCAAGTCATAAAAACAAATTTTATATGCGCAAGATCACTGCTTTTATAATTTATACTCAGGTAAAGGAGAAAATCCCTGGAAATATTCATTTTTAGGAGGGGGTTTGTGAGACTTGACATTTTAGTGAAAGGGGTTCACAGGCTGTTAAAGTTTGGGAACCACTGCTGTAGGCCATTTCTGACTGCTTTGGCCAGTCCACTTTTAAACGCCCCAAGCCATGGGGCTTATGCCACCACTGGTTTATCGCCCATGGCAAATTCTATTTACCCCGGGCATTCAGTGCAGAGAAATATTTTGCTAGCTCTTCCAGGGCTATGAGCTGGAGACTTCTTTATAACATTGATGCTCCTGTAACACCCTGTGTCTGGCCATAGGGGATGAGTCACATCAGCTAGTTTCTGTCCCCCAGCTCCTGTCGTGATTTTGTATTCATTTCTAAAGGCTTCCAGCAGGTGCAGCCTTTCCCCCCTCTGTGATGAAGAGACAGCCTCTGGAACCCCAGCCCTCTAGAAATGCTGACCCAGCACAGCGGATGGCAGGGACAGGCTCCCAAGTGCTTTCGGCAGGGATGGAACACCTCTAATTCTGTGTCTGAGGGAGTTCCAGACACTGCCTCCCCGTTATCTGTTCACTCACAGGCCGATCCTACACAGTGCAGTGTACCCTCAATGTCTGCTAAAGCCAGCTGGAGTTGAGAGCACTCAGCACCATGCAAGGGCTGGAGAACTCTGGGTGCTTATCTTCGCTCCCTGGGAGCGTTTGCTTCTGCAAATGAAACAAACACACTCATCTGACTCATACCAAGAGCTAACCTATTAAACTGAAACCACAGGCAGAAATATTACGTGCAGCTGTACGTTTAGCAGGCACTTCAGAGTTAACAAAGACTAAAAAGGTGAACTACCAAAGGTTGGGTTCTAAGTTGTCTGACCCTGAGGCTGTCCTGCCTGCACACACATGGGAATCTCTTGGAGTTGGAGAGTTTGCAAACAACTTTGAGTGTATTCTCGGGTGCCCCAGGTTTGTTTGGCTAATTTAAAAACAATGAACTAGATTCCCAGCCCTAATGGGGCAGCAGAGGCTTTGCACTGAACCAGAGACTCCTCGTGTGGTGCATGGCTGTGAGATAGCATGCGGTCGGTAGCATGCCTGGGAGAAACTTTAAAAATAATCCTACATTCCCATGGATGCTGTAAACAAACCCTAAATCAATCAGTGGTGGGCAGAAGTATTAGCCAAGCTGCTCTCAATGCAAAGAAGGGGAATGTCAGGGAGTGGACATGCTGGGGCGGAAGCTTGACCAGAGCAGCAGACCCTCTGGACTGCTGAAGGCAGCATACCTTAGAGCAGCCCTTATGTTTCCCTAAATTACTCTGGGAACCATTTTAGCCCTGGCCAACCCAGAATCAGTGGAGTAGAATCATGAGCAGAAACTTGGCAACACAGTTGGAGATGTGGACCCACATGTTTTCTTAACTATAGGGAAACTGCACTTTGAGTGAGGGACAAGCGACACACTCCCCCACGCTCTGGAGCTCAGCAGGCACAAGTGGCTGCTCTGTGCTATCTAGATTTCATTTACTCTCTCAGTTGTAATTTTCTCTCTCCCTCTCTGTTCTTTCCCTGTCTCCCCCAAGCAGCATGTCGGCTCAGTAATGTGGAAGTCTTTGTGAAATTGCAGATCCCAGAATTTTTGAGTGGGTTTGAAATTAGACCAAAGAAGTTCCTCTTGGATCTGCCAACTTTTTGGCAGTAGATAAACTATGGCAGTGGCCACCACTGGACCCGGCTGGGTTTTCAAAATCCACCCCTTGGAGGATAACAGCCTTGGCTGCAGGTGCAGGGGAAACCACTATTGATTTCTATTTCACTCCCCCACCATCATGGCATACCAGACTGGGAGGAGCCCTGGACAAGTCTGCTGCTCTCACTCATGCATGCAAACAGCAAGTGGAACTCCACACACAAGATTCCCAATCAGGAGCAGGAGATAGAGACCACAGTCACCTTGTCTTTGCTCTCTTTGCCTAGAGATGGGGGCCTTTTCCCACACCAAGCAAGAGTGGCTTCAGCCTGCTGTATGGGGCAGAGGTGCTCCATGGGGCAGCCAGCCTTTCTTGCAGTATTTTGTGTGGTGCTTTCCATCCTGGCTGGGTTAGGAAATGCAGTGGCAGGGCAAAATTAAAAACCAATATAAAAAAATTAATTAAAAAATGATCACACCATTTTTGAAGCTCACCATAGATTCTGGTTCATTTCACACTTTATGCAAACGACAACTGGATCTCTTTCTAAAAGAGATGCTGTAGCTCAAGCAGACATTATGTTATGCAGATCGGGCTAGATCAGGGATGGCAAACCTGAGCCTGAGAAGGAGCCAGAATTTACCAATGTACATTGCCAAAGAGCCACAGTAATACGTCAGCAGCCCCCATCAGCTCCCCCCCCGCCCCGCTCCAAACACCTCCCGCCCACCGGCAGCCCCGCCGATCAGTGCCTTCCCGTCCCTCCCCACCTCCCGATCAGCTGTCTCCTGGAGTGCAGGAGGCTCGGAGGGCAGAGCCAGCTCCAGCATTTCTGCTGTCCCAAGCAAAAAAAAAAAAAAAAAGCCGCGGCAGGTCCTTCGCTCCTAGAGGGAGTGAGGGACCTGCCGCCCCCGAATTGGCGCCCCTCTCCCTTAGCCGCCCCAAGCACCTGCTTGTTAAGCTGGTGCCTGGAGCCGTCCTGTTGGAGGGGGAGGGGGAAGAATGAGGGAACGGCAGGCTCAGGGGAGCGGGCAGGAAGGGGTGGAGTGGGGGCAGGGCCTGTGGCAGAGCCAGGGGGTGAGCAGTGAGCACCCCCCGGTACATTGGAAAGTTGGCGCCTGTAGCTCCAGCCCCAGAGTCGGTGCCTATACAAGGAGCCGCATATTAACTTCTGAAGAGCCGCATGTGGCTCCGTTGTCACAGGTTGGCCACCCCTGGGCTAGATGATCCTAATGATCCCCACTGGCCTTAAAACCTATGAATCTATGAAACTCAGGTGGGTTTGCATTTTCCTTGAATGAGTTCACCCACCCTACAAGTGACCAGGGCTCCAGGAGCAGATCAGTGCAAACAGCAATTGCTTACACTTTTCTTCTTTACTATGCACCCAACAGTAGGGTTACCATACGTCCGGTTTTTCCCGGACATGTCCGGCTTTTTGGTAATCAAACCCCCGTCTGGGGGGAATTGCCAAAAAGCCGAACATGTCCGGGAATACGCCGTCCGGGCACTTCCCCTCCCGCGGCTGCTCTGCTCCTCCCCTGACTCTTCGGCTCTGTTTAAGAGCCGAGCTGCCCGAGCACTATGGGCTTCAGGCAGCCCCCTTGCCTCCAGACCCCAGCCGCCGGCCGGGCACTTCCCCTCCCGGGCTCCGGCGGCGCAGGGTCCGGAGGCATGGGGGCTGCCCGAAGCCGGTAGCGCTCGGGCAGCTCGGCTCTTAAACAGAGCCGAAGAGTCAGGGGAGGAGCAGAGCCTCCAGCCGCGGCGGCTCTGCTCCTCCCCTGACTCTTCGGCTCTGTTTAAGAGCCGAGTGCTACGGGCTTCGGGCAGCCCCCATGCCTCTGGACCCTGCGCCGCCGGAGCTCGGGAGGGGAAGTGCCCAGCCGGGGGCGCAGGGTCCGGAGGCATGGGGGCTGCCCGAAGCCCGAGCGCTACTGGCTTCACGGTTTGCCGGGCAGCCTCCAGATCCTGCGCCCCCGGCTGGGCGCTTCCCCTCCCGGGCTCCAGCTGCGCTGGGGAAGCGCCGGCCGGGGGCTGCCCGGCAAACCGTGAAGCCGGTAGCGCTCGGGCCGCCCTTTTCGCGTGGCTGGGAGTGGGAGGGAGGAGGGGGCGGGGTTGGGGCGGGGAAGGGGTGGAGTTCGGGCGGGGCTGGGGGTGGGAAATGGGCAGGGCCAGGGCCCCGTGGCGGGTCCTCTTTTTTTATTTGTTAAATATGGTAACCCTACCCAACAGGCCAAAATTCTGTCCTGCCATACATTTCCACTGAGTTGCACCTGTGGATGCCAGGACTGAATGTTGCTCTGCTAATCTGTATATGTTTCCTTCTTGCAACTTTCTGTCTCTATTGCACAAGTTCCCTGTTTCAAAGTGTGAATGTGACGGCTGGTGTAGCACTGAATTTTTATTCTTTGAGCAGCAGCATGTTTTGCTTATGGCACAGGATGAGTAAAACAGAGTCACTGGAAATTTTAAAAGCCCTTTGTTCTCCTTTTGATGGAAACAGAGACAAAATTCACTCCTGTCTCTTGATGGGTAAAGCTCTCCATGGAGATCCCCTGAATACTACCATCACCCCTGAGAAGGGAGAGGGTCATTGCGCTAGTCTCCCATAGGTAGACTCCTTTTGGGCTCCAAGAGAAGGCCAGCAGAGTTATTGGGATTGAGCTTAATAACTGTTCAAAGAAACAAGCTGTTTTGCTCCCTGGGGCTGAGCCTGATCTCATTCACACTGGTGTCAATCAGGAGTCGCTCAGTTGAGAGCAGAATCAGTCCATCTAAGTACAGATCTCTCTCACTGCACTGATCAATGTTGTCTCACAGAGAGGAAGGGCAGTTCAGTTGTGACAATGTTAGCCTGGGACTTCAGAAATGCAGGGTTGATTCCCTGATCTGACACAGGTTTCCTGTGTGACATTGAGTAAGTCACTAGTCTCCTGCTGCCCCATCTGTAAAATGCGGATACTTGTATTTTCCTACCTACAGGGGTGATAAGGCTAAATACATTGAAGATTGTAGACATTAGGTAGATACAAACCCAGGGCAAGTTTCCCACCTGGGTCTCAGTGATTCACATTTTAAAGCGATCAGCCTCGCTGGAGGTTTGGAATGGAGTTTGGCGAACACGGCACTTTCTGGGAGGTAGTGGGCCTATTTTCTGTAATGAATATAAATATTTGTTGGATGAATAATGTTTTCCCAGAGGTATGCACCTAATGGATCTCAAGGAGTCCTGAGCTCTCTGCCGATGTCTCACAAAGAAGCTTGACTGTTCAACAATTGGAGGAACAAGACTAGAGGATTAATAAAGGCATATTTCCAATGTACAAAAATTAATGAATTTGTACGGTATCCTGGCTACAAGATGCATTAATTTAGACAGGCAGCACTCAAAGCCTTAAGAGCAGGCACTGCAGAAGATGGACAGAATGAAAGCAAGAGAGAGTAAACAGGAGATTTCTGAGTGCAGGTGACATTTGTGCAAATACTTTATTTCAGTCAGCTTAAGGGAAATACAAAGCTGGGGTCACTCGTAGGAAAGGAAACGAAATTGAAAAACAACGAATGTTCTGACTGCAATTAAACTGAAGCTGAGAAGCCACTGTCCTCTCCAGAGAGGCCCTAAACATTGCTATTTCAAGGCTTTGCTTTTTCTTTGCCTTTGGTATTTTTTTTCAAATATCATCCCATTACGACTGGCGTGTGAATTAGAGAAGCTGCTCCAGGAAATCCCTGAGCCAGTGACATGATGGCAGTTCTGCTGACACAAAATAAGGAATTTATGTTTTAATATTTACATTGCAGTAGTGCCCAAAGACCCTGATCCAGATCAGGGACCTACTTTGCTAGGTGCTTTGCATACGTACAGTGCAACACAGCCCCTGCCCCAAAGAGTTTAAAAATCTAAAGAGAGGAGACAAACAAACAGAAAGAGACGCACACAAATGTCAATGGTACATTTGAGAAGGTTTCACATGGGAGGCATAACACAGAACAAAAAGTGATCAAACTTTTTACATATATACAGCACCTTTCACCTGAGTACCTCAAAGCACTTTGGGGGCATTAATTAATTGCCTCAAACTACGTCTGGGGGTAGGTGAGTCGATTACACCCATTTGATAGATCAATAAACAGGCTGTTGTTACTATGGTGATGGGAGCCTTAGAAAAAGATGGAGAGAGGCAGAGCCTGAATCAGAGTAGTATCAGAGGGGTAGCCGTGTTAGTCTGAATCTGTAAAAGCAACAGAGGGTCCTGTGGCACCTTTAAGACTAACAGAAGTATTGGGAGCATAAGCTTTCGTGGGTAAGAACCTCACTTCTTCAGATGCAAGTAATGGAAATCTCCAGAGGCAGGTATAAATCAGTATGGAGATAACGAGGTTAGTTCAATCAGGGAGGGTGGACACAAGTCAGATATCAGGAATGGCAATATACAAAAACCTGTAGGAGAACACTTCAACCTCCGTGGCCACACAATAGCAGATGTAAAGGTAGCCGTCGTACAGCAAAAAAACTACAGGACCAGACTCCAAAGAGAAACTGCTGAGCTCCAGTTCATTTGCAAATTTGACATCATCAGATCAGGATTAAACAAAGACTGTGAATGGCTATCCAACTACAGAAGCAGTTTCTCCTCCCTTGGTGTTCACACCTCAACTGCTAGCAGAGCACCTCACCCTCCCTGATTGAACTAACCTCGTTATCTCCATACTGATTTATACCTGCCTCTGGAGATTTCCATTACTTGCATCTGAAGAAGTGAGGTTCTTACCCACGAAAGCTTATGCTCCCAATACTTCTGTTAGTCTTAAAGGTGCCACAGGACCCTCTGTTGAATTAGAGTAGTTCACTACGGCACAGAGAAGGTAGCCCAGCATCCCAGAGCCAGGCCTGTTCATTAATTGTTATAGCCCAGGCCCGGGTAAGTGGTACCTCAAGTCATGACCCTCTGCAGCAGTCCCAAATGGTCAGAATTCTGCGGCTCAGAGGAGTTGTGTCTAATTAGGCCACGGAGCAGTTATTCTGCATGGCATATGTCTCAGCCTTAGGATATGTTTATATACTGTATTCAGGGGGTGTGATGAAACTCAGGTAGATATACCTTTAATCTAGGCAGCTTGGGTACCAGAGCAGGGAAGCTGTGGCAGCACACCCTACCACGCAGGCTGAACAAGGCCGCCAGGAACCCTGGTAATTACTTGCATAGCTAGCCTGTGCTCCCAGGGCTTCACTGTTCCAGTACTCCAGCTCACTAGATCAAAGCTAGCTCAGGAATGTCTACCCGAGCAGCAATCACACCCTGGGACTATAGTATAGACGTACCTTAAGTTGTAGTATTTCATCTGGATTGTTGGCAGAAGCAGCATCAACCTGCAATTGGTGCTGTGCTGCTATCTTCTCTTTAGGGGCAAGGGTAAGAAAGTTAGCATGGCATAGGCAGCCAAAGGCAGAGAAACCTCCCAGGGATTTTAAATCTAGATTTCCAAATGGAAAGAAAGCTGCCAAGTGGTTTTATGGCCATTCCTCCCACCTGAAAAAGTGGTAGGGGGAGGGGAGAGGAGGTTATAAAACCTCACGTGATTCAAAATTATTTCTCTGAAACCAAAATTCACTAAAGCCAGTTTCTGACATGGTTTATACACTTCCTGGCCAAAACCCAAGGCCCCTGTGCTAGTATCTGAGAAACAGGAAGAGAAACTGATTAGAAAGTGACTCCAAACAAAGAGGAAGAGTCGCAGGCGGTTTTTACTGCCCAAGATGAGTGAAATGTCCAAAATAAATAAATAAAATAATCATAGCATCAGTGGCAATGACTAGAGATAGGCAGAAATTATTCATCAAAACTGTTTTTCGGTATAAAATTTTGTTTTCAACAAAACAAAAATGTTCATGGAAAGTGTTTGCCTTCCATGGTAATGTTTGACTTTTTGTTGGAAAACTTTTGATCTCTGGTATTTGGGGTTTTTTTTAATGCAAAGTCAACATTTTCTGTGGAGATGGCAGGAAACATTTCCTGACCAGCTGTAGTAAGACCCAAATGGGACCTTTTAAAAAAATCCATTCATTTTGATTATGAAAGGTGGGTTTTTGTATATATATGATTTTTCATCTTGGCACTGTCTCCTTTAACAATTACATACATTTTCATCTATCTATCTATCTATCTATCTAATTAGTTAAATTGTCCTGCAGAGTCCTTTTTATTAGTCCTTTACATTTAACTCAAGTGGGTGCCATTTTCATACATATATTTGAAAATGTGAAATTGGCACGTACATGGGATAAAGGATTAATATAAATGTCTCTTTGGAGGACAAATTAACTAATAATTCCTTAATTCCTTTTTACCTGATCTTTAGTGCAAGCAGTGTAATATGCATAATTCAGTCTTTACAATGCTATTTAACCTCCTTGTTCAGTTGTTTGCTAGCTTTTTTGCTGTTAGCTTTATAAGTGTTCGAACTGATACTGTGACCAGAAAGAGATTCCCCTAGAAAATATTCTGTCACTTATGCTTTATTTGTAGCCATCCAGGGCAAAGTCTGGAATTCCATCATGGGAATATTCTTGTTCCATCAAAGGAAGTAAAGGTTGCAAAAAATGAAAACCTTCCAAAAAAACAAGGGTCAAGTCTGATTTTTCCTAGCTGCTTTAGGTAAGTGGTGCAATTTCATCCTCAAGTTACACAGGAAAATATGAATTTATATGTCAGTAGAAATGAAAATACACACACATGAGCCAAAGCAAATGTGGTTTCAGGTAGTGGTGGGAAATCTACCCACAGAAGTGATTTTCTCAAACAGCAGTGACTTTCTCAGCGCATTTGTATGTTTCCTGGAATTTCTCCATTCGGTGCTGCACATGTATTAGCAGCAGTAAATCTAGATGAAATGTTATAACAATCCGTGCAATATTGATGTCTTAACTTGAAAATCATTTTGGTGCAAAGTGACATGTAACCCTGACCCCGCAAACACAGAGTCAGTGGCGTGCAGGGTTCTGCTAGGAGCTCTGGCTTAGCCGCTTCAGCAAGTCTTTGCACAACACTAAAATAAAATCAAAGACAAAGATTGTTTCTGTTTTGTAATACACAAAACCAAATGAAAGTAGTCTTGTGTCACTGGTGTATCATTTCATTCTGGACCTGCACTTGGGTCCCAAATAGGAACACAGTCCTTTTGTAGACAGCAGCGAATCCCATTGCTTAAAAAATCCCATCAAAGTCAATTGTGCATGTGCAGTTTTGTGAGTATGTGTGTGCCTGCGAGTGTTTGTGTGCATATGTCTATGGGCACATTGTGGGTGTGCACAGGTGTTCATAGAGAAATGTGTGTGTGCTTATCTGTAGAACCTCCCAGCCTTCTGCTGCAGATGTAAGACCTGTGGCCTATTCCTTTCTGTTAGAACAACCAGTTAGCTCCAGTTTACATCTGAACATTCTCCTGGCTCTCTGCAAAGGCAAGGGCTAGAAAATTCCCCCACTTTTTAAAAAATGACTCATTAGATTCTCTTTCATGGAGCCAAAGGCCAGCGGGGCCATTGAGCTGCTCACACAAGCCCTCTTCAGCTTACAATGCTCTTTGCTCAGGCCAGCTCCCCTTTTGCCTGAGGAGGGAGTGAGTAAAGGGTACAAGCTGCACGTTGGGGGTTTAGGACCGGACTATTTCAGGAGCATTAGAAAAACGATAAAAGGGCTCAATGCTGCATTCAGTGACACTGGTGTCAATTTAGGTAAAAGCCAGTACTTCAGGTTTACACAAGTGGCAGTGGGAGCAGAATGTGTCCAAAGTCTGTCTTTCTTTCTGACTGATGTCAGATAAAATATTTCACCCTTCAAACAGAAACCGTGAAAGTCTCCTGCATGCTTTTCATAATCAGCGAGTGTGCAAGCTTCTGCAGAGTGAGGGATTGCTGAGCCAGAGTTTGGATCCTCCCTGCTGCCTAAGCTCTCTCTTGCTGTATTTTCAGAGTGCAATGCCTAGCCAAAGCCATCTTGAGTGCATTGGCTGGGGAGGTGGGGGAGGGGAGGAGTGTGTGTGTGTATGAATATGATTGTGAGGTACAAACAAATGTTCTTTGTCAGCTGTCATTTATAATTTACTTCATGAACTAACCGTCCCAAATTGCAGCAGAGAGTCATTAGGAGAAAGATATGATCATCTTCAATTTCTTTTAAGTTAGTTTGGGAGCAAACTGCAAGATATGAAACTTTGAATCATTTGCAAAGACTACTCTGAAAAAATCAAATTAGCAGAGTATTTGCTGATAATTTGTGACACTGTTTTGAAAACACAACAGCTCCTCCTACAGCACAGAGGGAAAACTGCCTAAGAAGGAGCCGCTGTATCCTCAGTTGGAATGGCTTGCAGGCCAGAATATCATTTTGAGTTACTTTGGGCTCGTCTACATGCAGAGATGTGCTGATGTAATTCAAAGTGTGATTTTAAACCAGTTTAGTTGAACCAATTCAAAAGATTGTGTGGACACTCTTCTTTTGCTTTAAACCAGGCTTACTTCAGTTTAGTTCAAGTTGCTTGGAAGCAGGTTTAAGAGAAACCAAAGTAGGTCACTCTTAACTGAAATAATAGTGTCCACCTAGGGGTTTGCACAGGTTAAATCAGTTTAATTAAGCCAGTGCAGTTTTGTGTGTACACAAGGCCTTATTCTATCTAACCATCTATCTGGTCCCCCTCACTCTCTCTCAGACCCAAACTTCAGCTTTTTTTGGTGCCTTTTCTACATTGTATAGAACCTTCCAGTATTTTATAAACATAATACAGATGGGCCAAATCCCCAATTCCTTCCTCAGGCAAAAATCCCATTGGTTTCAGCGCATTTGGCTTGGAATTGTGTCTGTAGGATAGGCTGTTTTGGGGAAATATAAAGATTTCTATTGGCACGAATGTGCTGGTCAGTCCAACCCATGCCAATAAAACCCTTACACCACACCATAGCACCGTGTTCTCTTGCCATGCTCCATATTTTATTGAAAAATTATTTTTGGAAATATTTCAGAAAGCTTTAAAAAAATGGATTGGTGTTATTTCCGCTGCCTATAAACCCTTGGTTCCATAAGGCCAATTTTTCAGGTGTCAGAAGGAAAGAAGAAAAACAAAGGCATTTTTAGAACCCTTGAAACCAGCATTTTTATATATAACAATATTCTGACTTTAAGGTCCAATATCTGGCAATTCGCTAGGGTTACATAAGAACCTAAGAAGGGCCATACTGGGTCAGACCAAAGGTCCATTTAGCCCAGTATCCTGTCTTCCAACAGTGGCCAATGCCAGGTGCCCCAAAGGGAATGAGCAGAACAGGTGATCATCAAGTGATCCATCCCCTGACCCCCATTCCCAGCTTCTGTCAAAACCGAGGCTAGGGATACCATTCCTGGCTAATAGCCATTGATGGCCCTATCCTCCATGAACTTATCTAGTTCTATTTTGAACCCTGTTATAGTCTTGGCCTTCACAACATCCTCCGGCAAAGAATTCCACAGGTTGACTGTGCGTTTGTGTGAAGAAATATTTCCTTTTGTTTGTTTTAAACTAGGGCTGTCAAATAATCGCAGGTAACTCACGCAATTAACTCAAAAATATTAATCGTGATTTTAAAAATTCATTGTGATTACTCGCAGTCTTAATCACACTATTAAACAATAGAATACCAGTTGAAATGTATTAAATTTTTTGGATGTTTTTCTACATTTTCAGTATATTGATTTCAATTACAACACAGAATACAAAGTGTACAGTGGTCACTTCATTATTTTTTTAATAAATATTTGCACTGTAAAAATAATAAACAAAAGAAATAGTATCTTCAATTCACCACATACAAATACTGTAGTGTGATCTCTTTATCATGAAAGTGCAACTTACAAATGGAGATTTTTTTGTTACATAACTGCACTCAAAAACAAAACAATGTAAAACTTTAGAGCCTACAAATCCGCTCAGTCCTATTTCTTGTTCAGCCAATCACTAAGAGAAACATGTTTGTTTACATTTACGAGAGATAATGCTGCCCACTTCTTATTTACAATGTCACCTGAAAGCGAAAACAGGAGTTTGCATGGCACTTTTGTAGCCGGCATTGCAAGCTATTTCCATGCCAGATATGCTAAACATTCGTATGCCCCTTCATGCTTCGGCCATCACTCCAGAGGATATGTTTTCATGTTGGTGATGCTCGTTAAAAAAATTATGCACCAATTAAATTTGTGACTGAACTCCTTGGGGGGAGAATTGTATGTCTCGTGTTCTGTTTTACCTGCATTCTGCCATATATTTAGCAGCCTTGTATGATGACCCAGCGCATGTTGTTCGTTTTAAGAAACTTTCACTGCAGATTTGACAAAACACAAAGAAGGTACCTGTGATGTGGGACCCCTGGGGTGCAGCTTGGGACTATCGGACTGCTGTGCCCCGCTGAACTCTCTCCAGCCTGGGTTGTCTCTCACAATGCCTTGCTAGTGACAAGCAGCAAGCCCCTCTAGGCGCTGTGATCACTCAGCACAACAGCATGTGGAGCCCCACACACCCAGCTATATTGCATGAATGCTCCCAGAGCCACTCATGAATCACACAGAGAAAGGCACCAGAGCCAAATCCCCCCATCTCCCATCATTGTACCCCAGGAATATGCCATTTTGCATTGCAAAACCTGAGCAGATTTGCCACACACTTCATACAAACTCACTGGTAAAGATAAACAGTTAAACAAATGTATTGATTACAAAAGATAGATTTTAAGTGATATTAAGTGATAGGCAAAAAGTCAGAGTTAGTTACCAAAAGAAATAAAATATAAGCATGCAGTCTAAACTCTCAACCCTATTAGACTGGGCAACAACTAGACTAAGCAGTTTTTCTCACCCCACTGGATATTGCAATCCATAGTACACAGATTTCACCCTTGAAATCTGGGCCAGTCCCCTCAGCTGGAGTCTTCAGAGTGTCCTTGTTGCTTGCAGCATAGGTGGGTGAAGGAGAAAGGTCCCACATGGGCTCCCTGTGTTCAGTTTTATACTCTCAGTCCATGTGCTTGGAAAACACAAGTCCAGGCATGTCTGGGTGGGCATTGCTGAGTCTCCAGGCAAGGTTGAGCAATTTCCCTGGTGTGGCCTCATGCAGGTGAGTCATTGCATTGTAGCTCCCTTGCTGGACAATGATTGTTGATGGGTTGATTGACACCCCATCTGGGTATTGGTTACTTTCTTTGTTGTTGCCTCTGGGGGCTGATTCCCCAACTTACAGCATGTTTTAGTGACAAACATACAACACAATCTCATAACTTCATATGCATTAATAATATACATATATGGATAGAGAAATGACTTTCAGCAGATCATAACCTTTCCCCTGATATCTTACAAGGTATACTTTATATGTAATATCACAATTATATAAAGATGAGGAATATAGGGGGTAACAGGGTGCTCCCCCAGGGTACAGAATGTCACAGTACCAATGTGAGATTTCTAAAATAGCTACAGCACTCAACCCAAGGTTTAAGAATCTGAAGTGCCTTCCTAAATCTGAGAGGAACGAGGCGTGGAGCATGCTGTAAGAAGGCTTAAAAGAGTAACATTCTGATGCCAAAACTACAGAATCTGAACCACTACAAAAGAAAATCAACCTTCTGCTGGTGGCATCTGACTCCGATGATGAAAATGAACATGTGTCAGTCCGCACTGCTTTGGATTGTTATTGAGCAGAACCCGTCAACAGCATGGACACATGTCCCCTGGAATGGTGGTTGAAGCATGAAAGAACATATGAATCTTTAGCACAGCTGGCATATAAATATCTTGCGACACTGGCTACAACAGTGCTATGAGAACGCCTGTTCTCACTTTTAGGTGACATTGTAAACAAGAAGCGGGCAGCATTCTCTCCTGCAAATGTAAACAAACTTGTTTGTCTGAGCGATTGGTTGAACAAGAAGTAGGACTGAGTGCACTTGTAGGTTCTAAAGTTTTATATTCATAGACTCATAGACTCATAGACTTTAAGGTCAGAAGGGACCATTATGATCATCTGGTCTGACCCCCTGCATGCTGCAGGCCATAAAACCGTCCCTACCCCTTCCCTGGACTCTGCTGTTGAAGTCCCCAATCCTGTTTTTAGTGACTGCAATCGGCAGAGACCCTCCTGCTAGAGATCCCTGCCCCATGCTGCGGAGGAAGGCGAAAAACCTCCAGAGGCTCAGCCAATCTGCCCTGGAGGAAAATTCCTTCCCGACCCCAAATGTGGCGATCAGTAAGACCCCGAGCATATAGGCAAGAGTCTCCAGCCCGACCCCGTTAGCCATTATACTATTTACCCACCATTGCTTGGCTTTCCTTGACTACTATGTTTTACCATTAAACCATTCCCTCCATAAACTTATCTAACTGTATCTTAAAACCAGACAGGTCCGTCGCCCCCACCGTTTCCCTCGGTAGGCCGTTCCAATATTTCACCCCTCTGACGGTCAGAAACCTTCGTCTAATTTCAAGTCTGAACTTCCCCACGGCCAGTTTGTATCCATCAGAAAGATGTCAACAAATCAAGGATTTCAGAAGAGTACAGCATGAGTGTCTGGAGAGAAAGATCTAGAGATAAGATTATAGAGAATAAAGGTGAATATCTTGGGTAGACAATTGCTGAGATTGTGGGTAGGGGAGTATTTCAGTAAATTAAAAGTACTTCAGATATTTGATGGGCATAAACACCAAGGAAGTGAGAAATTATGTAGAGTGTTCCCGGGAGTTGTAACCTGGAGTGATGGGATAAAACCAAGCTAAGGAAAATGTAGGTGTACCTGTTGTCTTTTCGATCCTCAGTATTTTTCGATCCTCAGATATTGTTTTGGTTTGGAACGCAGTTTTTTTTTTTTTACACGTAATTCTACATTTGTAAGTTCAACTTTCACGATAAAGAGATTCCACTATAGTACTTGTATTAGGTGAATTGAAAAATACTATTTCTTTTGTTTTTTACAATGCAAATATTTTTAATCCAAAATAAATATAAACTGAGCACTGTATACTTTGTATTCTGTGTTGTAATTGAAATCAATATATTTGAAAATGTAGAAAACATCCAAAAATATTTAAATAAATGGTATTCTGTTATTAACAGCACGATTAATTGCACGATTAATCATGATTAATTTTATTAATCGCTTGACAGTCCTATTTTAAACCTGCTGCCTATTCATTTCATTTGGCGATCACTAGTTCTTGTGTTATGTGAAGGAGTAAATAACATTTCCTTATTTACCTTCTCTACACCTTTTATGATTTTATAGACCTCTATTGTATCCCCCCTTAGTCGTCTCTTTTCCAAGCTGAAAAGTCCTGGTCTTTTTAATCTCTCCTCATACGGAACCTGTTCCATACCTCAAATCGTTTTTGTTAGAAATTTAGAAAGTTATGCCTTGTTCCATTGCTAGGGGGCATTCTCAGTTCCTCTCTAATTGGAATAAAGTTTCACGGATAGTTTCAGTGGGTTTTGAAATATTAGCATGGGTGCTGGAACTAGGGGTGCTGGGGGTGCTGCCACACCCCCTGGCTTGAAGTGGTTTCCATCATGTACAGGGTTTACAATTTTGTTCAGTGGCTGTCAGCCCCCCCACTATACAAATTGTTCCAACACCACTGGATACTAGGCCTTAAATCCGTGCCTGGTCCAAGAATGAATATTACCCATGCTGGCCATCAGCCCAGGGTAATTTGGGGGATACATTCTGCACCTGGAGGAAAAAGAGGAACTAGTTTGCTGGCAGTTTGTTTGTTAGAAGCTGCTCTGAGCTTTGAATCATTACAGCAAACTCCAGAGGAAAAGAGTTAGAGAAGCAGAGTACAAATCCCAGATTTGCTCACACAAGTGAGGATTTATGCACTGGGGCGGGGGAGACAGGGCCGGCTCCAGGCACCAGGCACCCAAGCACATCCTTGGGGCGGCACCTGGTAAGGGGCGGCGGGGGGAGCGCAGCACGGCATTCTGCGGGGGTGGGCGCTCCGGCGGCGCGGCATGGCGCTCGGCGGGCTCCGGCGCTCAGGCGGCGCTCTGGGGGGGGTTCCGGCGGCGCTCGGGGGCGGGGCAACGCGGGGCTCGGCGCTGGGGGTCCGGCGGCGCTCGGCACGGCGGGGGGGGCGGGCTCCTGCGCGCGGCGCTCCACGGGGGGGTGGCGCTCGGCGGGGGGGGCAGCGCGGGGCTCGGCGCTGGGGGGGGGTCCGGCGGCGCTCGGCACGGCGGGGGGGCAGGCTGTGGCGCTTAGCGGGGGGTTCCTGCGCCCCAGCGCTCAGTTGGGGGAGTTAGGGGGGGCGGCGCTTTTTTTTGCTGCCTGGGGCAGCAAAAAAGCTAGAGCCGGCCCTGGGGGGAGAGTTACTGCAAGTCACCAAGTGTGGTTCAGGGGTGCATATGCATATTTAACAAACAAACTGCGACGCTCACATTTGGAAATTTGACCTCAAATATTGCTCACATCATAGCCGAAAGCACTGGGAAGAAAATGCATTCAACCCTGCGCTGAGCTGCAGATTTCATAGCCATGCAGCCCCAGGAGTCGGGGGACTGGACATAGTACCAGTGAAGATGCACAGGACATCTGGGCACAGCCCAGGGCCATCTTGTGTCTGTTTGTTTGAGGGGCCAGGACCCCTGATATGTGTGTGTGACAGCATATGCAAAGGGTGGCAAGACAACAGCATGAGTGCAATCTTGTGGGGTTTCCTGTCCCCTGTGAAGGGCAACGGGGCCCTTGATAAATGCAGGAGAGACTATACTGGTCCTCAGATGGATTCGAATGGAGTAGCTCTGCCACAGGCCTATCAGGGAATCTTTGCTGCTCCTGCTTCCCTGCTAGACATGAAGGTTATTAGAATTACCATTCACTCATATTTCAGTCTCCTGAGTTAAGATAATGTCCTTGGGATTATGAAGTGTTATTGGATAGTGGCGCTAAGATATAATGCTATAATCCTGCTAGTCTGTTGCATTTATTTATGGATTCTCAAGAGCATGCTCTTGCTTAGAGATCTCTATATAGATGACTTCTCTTTAGTACAAGGACACCAGGTGAGAGTTTTGTCTGGTCAACAGATTCGCTGGGTCTCATGATGTGCTTATTAAAACGCAGTTAAAGGTAGGGTTGGCAACTTCCTCTTACAAAACTGAACACCCTTGCCCCACTCCCTGCCCTGCCCCTTCTCCGAGGCCCTGCCCAGGCCCTGTCCCTTCTCCGAGGCCCCGCCCCTGCTCACTCCATCCCCCCTCCCTCCGTTGCTTGCTCTTCCCCATCCTTACTCACTTTCACTGGGCTGGGGCAGGGGATTGGGGTGCAGGATGGGGTGAGGGCTCTGGCTGGGGCCAAGGGGTTTGGAGTGTGGGAAGGGGCTCGGGGCTGGGGCAGGGGGTTGGGGCATGGGAGGGGGTGCGGGCACCGCCTGGGGCTTTGGGCTTTGGGGTGGGGCTAGGACTGAGGGATTCAGAGTGTGGGAGGGGGCTCTGGGCTGGGGCAGGGGTTGGTGTGTGGGGTGCGGGCTCTGGGCGGGAGTTTGGGTGCAGGAGGGACTGCCCCGCACACTCACTAGAGGCAGGAAGCGGAGTGCCGCAGCTGGGAGCTGGCAGAGTACAGCGGGGTGGGGCTGGGTTGCTCCTCTTTCCGCCGCTGCCAATGAGTGGGGGGGGGGAACCCCTTCCCCCAAACCCTCTCCCCTGAGTGACATGGCTGGGGCAGGGGAGAGGGAAGCGGAGCGGGCTGCTCCCAGCCCCCCGCTAATCTCCTGGGCCACTCTGGACCTGTGGGGCCCCCCAAAGTGGCCCCCCACAGCTCCTGCCTCCCATGCCCTGCAGGCCTTGAGCGCAGCCCAGACCCTGGCGTGGGGAATGGGGAACAGGTGCTGTGTAGGGCACCCAAATGGCTAGGGACGGCCCTGCGCCTGGCAATGCTAGTTAAAGGGGATACACTGTTGGGATGGAGATGTCTGTTTTGTTCTGCTCCCTCAGCAAAAGGGGAGTGAAGTACAAGAAACCCCGTCTCAGAGGAGTTTTCTTGCTCACTTTGTTGATGGGGATTCAGAAATGTTTCTGTGTGTTTTACCAGGTGAGATTTCCCAGTATAAATACTCTGCAGCAACCCTACGTGGGTGTGAAAATGAAAGGGAAGGCTCGTGTTTCACCACATTTAGTGAAAGGGAGTAGGAGGAAGAGGAGGGAGAAGTAGTAATTAAAGCAAACTCAAATTCTGCCTGCATCTCTGCAGTCAGTGAAGTTACACTGGGGATAATTACAGCCTACTGTCTTTTCTGATTCCTAGGTGATCTGCTTTTGTTGTCAGCCGTTACTGAATATTTAGCACATCCCTAGCTGTGCCTGTGTTATTCTCAATGACTGTTATCAATTATTATTTGTATTGCAATAACATCCAGAGGCCTGATGTACAAATGTAGATGAGGAAACAGCCCCTGCCCCGAAGCCCTTAGAGGCAAAGAAGATGAGTGCACTGTGACGGGTGTACGGAGCGGGACATGGGTGGATATATAGTTTTGACGGACAGAAGTGCATTTGCAAATGCAGAATATTGTGCTCATTCTGAATAGCTGAAGACTAATGATGAGCCGAGCTCAAGGGCAGTTTGGAATTCTGCTTGGTAATGCGACCTTGATTTTTCTCTCTTGGAGATCGGCTGCAATTTCTTATTGAGATCCTAAGTGCACCATGTCTTGTCCTTTGTCCCTATTTGTGCACATCATAAAACCTCTCCGACTTTGGCATGACCGGCAGTCTGCACTCAGGAATGGAATACCAGGGCATGGCAGGTTTGAGGTGCATTAGCAGAGCCATGCGAGGGGCTGAGGGTGGGATGGAGGTGCATTGGCGGAGAAGTTTGTGTGGCGTTTGCCTGCGCTATTGCTGGCTTAGTCCAATGGTTAGTCTCTCAGCACTAAGCTCCTGTTTAGGGTGGTGTTTGTTGAGGTATGACAGGATTTGAGGTGCGTGGTTTGACCTGACAGTGAATGAACTCTGATGGGTCCTGGTGACTTTTCCCCCGGATAGTTAACAGTATGTGCTCTCACTGTGATACTTGCATCCAAAGATTTCAGTGCACTTCAGCCTGACAACAGCCCTGAGATGTAGCTAATGCACAACCCAAGCATGTAGGATGTGTCCCAGGGGCTCTGCCCTGGCTTGTTGTGTAACCTTAGGCAGCTCACTTAGCATCTCTCAGCCTCACTTTCTCCCTCTGTTTGGAGACAGTGATAGTGCTGCAGGATCTGTGAGGGACTGGAGCTATGTCAGATCTAAGTAGTATGGTTTGAGCAAAAATGCAGCTGTGAGAGAGGAAATCCTTTAGAAGACACTCAGTGCTGGTGCTATGTGACTTGACAGAGTGGAGAAAGTTGTGCAAATAAGGATGTAGCATAAGGCTCTCGCTACTAGATCAGTGTGTAAAAGGTGTAAACATCTGTGCAGGGACTCTGCAAGACTATTTGCTGACAGCTCATCTTTCTGCATGACCAATGCAGATGTCTTTTTTTATACAGGGAAACATTTAAAAACAAAATATACTCATCTCTCTAACACAACCCTGTTACCTCTGCTATCAAAAGCTTAGCATGAGCAGCTGACCCATAATAAGTTAAATTCTGCTCTCAAGTGACCCCACTGTAGTCAATGGGGCTACATGGGCGTAACTGAGAGCTGTAGTTAGCCCCATTTGTTGTAAGTTTCTAACTTGTGTCACTAAGAACCAGGGCCGGCTCCAGGCACCAGCAAACCAAGCAGGTGCTTGGGGCGGCATGTTTTCAGGGGCAGCATTCCAGCCAGCCTTTTTTTTTTTTTTTTTTGCGCTTGTGGTGGCAGGAGCCAAGAGCCATTCCTGGCAGCGGCTGCGGGTCCTGCACAGGGGCGCCCTGGGGCCGCTGCGGTTCACGTCGGGGAGCAGCGCACGCACCTTATGGCCGGGTGGGCTCCAAGTGCGGGACACCCGGGTTGGGGGCCGCCCTGCGGGGCACACGGAGCCGACTGCAGGTGCCACAGAGCGGCCGCCCCCCAGCACCGCAGCCGGAGCTGGGCGAAGTGGCCCAAGCCACCCAGGGACTGCGGCAGGGCGGCCAGGAGCAGCAGCAGCAGCGGGGCCATAGTGGGGATTGGTGCCAGGGGTGCTGCCCTGCAGGGCCCACGTCCTGCCTCTCCGGGGCTCCGCTCCCTCTAGGGCTGCCCTGCCCCGGCTCCTCAGCCCTCTGCCAGGTGGTCCCCTGGCTCCGCCGTCCTGGGTCCCGGCCGGTCCTGGAGGTGGGAGCCCCGGCTGGAGGGACCCTGGGCTGAGGCGTGGCCCGGGAGCCCCGCTGCTTACCCCGACCCTGCCAGCGCCGGACAGGCTGGAGGCGAGGGGGGGGAGCAGGCGGAGTCAGCACTGGTGGGGGGAAGCCCAGGGCTGGGGCAGCAGGGAATGCGGGTGGGGTAGGTGGGAGAGCCCAGCATTGGGGTGGCAGGGGGTGCGGGTGGGGGAGGGGGGAATCCCAGCGCTGGGGCAGCAAGGGGTATGGGTGGGGCGTGGGGGAGAGCCCAGGGCTGGGGCAGCAGGGAATGCGGGTGGGGTAGGTGGGAGAGCCCAGCGCTGGGGCAGCAAGGGGTATGGGTGGGGTGTGGGGGAGAGCCCAGGGTTGGGGCGGCAGGAGTGCGGGTGGGGGGGGAGAGCCCAGGTTTGAGGCGGCAGGGGGTGTGGGTGCGGTGTGGGGGAGAGCCCAGCGTTGGGGTGGCAGGAGGTGCAGGTGGGGGGGAGAGCCCAGGGCTGGGGCGGCAGGGAGTGCGGGGTGAGCCCAGGTTTGGGGCGGCAGGGGGTGTGGGTGCGGTGTGGGGGAGAGCCAGCGTTGGGGCGGCAGGAGGTGCAGGTGGCGGGGAGAGCCCAGGGCTGGGGCGGCAGAGAGGTCCGGGGGGGAACCCAGGGCTGGGGTGGGGGGCAGCCAAAAATTTTTTTGCTTGGGGCGGCAAAAAACCTAGAGCCAGCCCTGCTAAGATCATCTTAGATCAGCGGTTCTCAAACTTCATTGCACCGTGACCCCCTTCTGACAACAAAAATTGCTACCCCTGGAGGGGGACTGAAGCCCAAGCCCCGCTGCCCCGGGCGTGGGGGGTGGGAGAAGCTGCCCTAGGGCTTCTGCACTGGGCGGGGGGCATGTAACCTTAGCTCCCTGCTCAGGGCTGAAGCCCTCGGGCTTCAGCTTCGGCCCCGGGTGGTGGAGCTCATCCTTCAGTTTCGGCCCTGGGCCCCAGAAGGTCTAAGACCAGCCTTGGTGACCCCGTTAAGTGGCCCCGACCCACAGTTTGAGAACCCTCTCTTAGATTATTAAACATTCAGTCTTGCAAGCCTCCTGTTCAACAGCTGACGCCCCACAGCAGTCAATGGGACAGTCATACACAGGGCTGCAAAAGAGCTCAGGGCCAGTTTCTCAGTTGCGCAGCACCCACTGTTGGGGTTCAGATTTTCAGTCCTGCACAGATCCCAGCCATGGCCCACCATTGTGACACTTACGGGCTGATTTTCAAAAGAGCTCAGTCAGCACCAGCATGTACCTGATGAGCTTTTCTGCAAGTCTGGCCCAGGGAGATTTTAGGGTTCCAGAATTGATAGACGTCCATCACTTCTCATTGTTTAGCTGTTTTTAACATTTCAGTGGTTTTTCTCTGTCTCAGGAGCGATTTGAATCTGTTCACTTGCACTTTCTTTTTACACTCTGTAGAGCTGAGTGACAGATAACACTTATAACGCCGGTGGACATTTTTGTGACAGAGGCCAGCAAATAGATAAGGCTGACTAGCCAAGTGGGCAAATAGTTTAGATGGAAAGAAAGGATTTAATGGAATGTTTTCCCACTTTAATTTTTTAATCCATAGTCACATGCTTTTTTCTTTAAGCTTGGGAAACTCCAGCAGCTTGTTAATTGATTCTTAATTCTGTAATATAGAAACATCACACCAAGTTTTTCGCTTCCCGGTAAAAGGAGTCAGCGGGATTCACAGACCAGCGGGGCTTTTGCTTTAGTGGCTGTACTCAATTTTGTTAAAAGGAGCCTGATCTTGCAGGTTATTGAGCACCTTCAACCCGCCCTCACTCCCATGCCTGTGCGATCCACTGGTGTGTCCTATCGATAGTTCAGTCTCTGGTGAGTAGCTCCAAGCTTCAGAGAATGTCCCTTTGTGAGTCTCCTTTCAGTGAGTCTCCTGGACAAGGCTCAGAACAGGCTGGCTAAGAAGCCCACGAGGGCTGCGGTTGTATTTGTTAAACCTGCCATTTGTATTGATTTGTGGAAGCTTCTTGAGGTGATAAAACAATTAGGCATGAAATGAACTCGATGAGCGGCATCTACGATACTATGGTGATGCTGGCGCTAGTCTATAAGAACCTGAGGAGACTAGAAAGCCAAGATCTGAGGGTTTGCTGGTCAGGTTAGCCTCACTAATGCAGTACTGCAGCCCTTAAATCAATGAACTAGAATGAATCTGGATCAATATAGGCCTTGGCTACACTTGCGAGTTGCAGCGCTGTAAAGCCGCCCCCAGCGCTGTAACTCACTCCACGTCCACACTGGCAAGGCATTTGCAGTGCTGTATCTCTGTGGTTGAAGCGCTGCATGTACTCCACGTCCCCGAGAGGAATAGCGAGTATTGCGCTGCCGCTGCTGCGCTGCGGCGCCAGTGTGGTCGCCCAATGCACTGTGAATGGCCTCCAGAATTATTCGGCAGTATCCCACAATGCCTGTTCTAGCCACTCTGGTCATCAGTTCAAACTCTACTGCCCTGGCCTCAGGTAACCAACCATGTGACCGACCCTTTACATTCCCCGGGAATTTTAAAAATCCCCTTCCTGTTTGCTCAGCCCGGTATGGTGTGGAGTGCTATCAGTGAATCTTTCCAGGTGACCATGCCTCCACGCGCCAAGCGAGCCCCAGCATGGAGCAATGGCGAGTTGCTGGACCTCATCAGTGTTTGGGGGGAGGAAGCTGTACAGTCCCAGCTGCGCTCCAGTCGTAGGAATTACGATACCTTCGGGAAGGTATCAAAGGACATGATGGAAAGGGGCCATGACCGGGACGCCCTGCAGTGCAGGATTAAAGTGAAGGAGCTCTGGAGTGCCTACCACAAAGCCCGCAATGCAAATGGCCACTCGGGTGCTCCCCCTGCGACCTGCCGATTCTACAAAGAGCTGGATGCGATATTTGGGGTTAATCCCACCTCCACTCCGAGCACCACCATGAACACTTCAGAGCCGGTGTGCGGGGGGGAGGAGAAAGAGGAGAAGGAGGAGGAGGAGGAGGAAAACGGGAGTGATGGTGGTGGGCCGGATGGAGACACCCCGGAATCACTGGAGCCATGCAGCCAAGAGCTCTTCTTGAGCCAGGAGGAAGATAGCCAGTCGCAGCGGCCGGTACTTGGTGGAGGACAAACAGAAGAGCAGGTTCCTGGTAAGCGGGTTTTTTTTTCCGGGAAGGAATTTTTTCGGTGCGGGCTTTTTGGGAGAGGAAGGTTAGGCATGCATGCCTAGATGCAGAATAGTGCATTGATGTGGTTTATCACATCGCGGTAATCGGCCTCGGTACTCTCCTCAGATGTCTCATCCAGAACGTGTGCAATGCGCTTGCGCAGGTTTATCGGGAGAGCCACCGTGGTCCTTGTCCCAGCCAGGCTAATGTGCCCACGCCACTGTGCCATGAGGGACGGGGGGACCATTGCTGCACACAGACAAGCTGCATATGGGCCAGGGCGGAAGCTGCATTGCAGTAGAAGACCTCCCTTGCTTCCCAGGTCACCCTCAGCAGTGAGATATCGTCCAGGATGAACTCCTGTGGAAAATGTTGGGACAATGTTCAGTGTAGCTGCCCCCTGAAGCTGTTGGCTCTCCCCAAGGCACAGAAACCCAGAGGACAGTGCAGCCCTAAAACAATCAGTCCTCCTTACTCACCATTTTGAGGCATTTCATGGGATATGGTGTGCTCTGTTTCGGGCGGGAAAATTATGCTATTGTGTAGACCCTGTGTGTTTTCTACTCCTTAAGTGTGGGGGAAATCATTACTCTGTCTGGTATAAACAATGCTGCCTCTGTTAAATGTTGCATTTTGCCTATACAGCTGCCTCAACCTTGAGACCTCAGCTGTCCCTCTTATCGCCTGCTCAGAGACTGCAAAGACTCAGGAAGAGACCGTGAAAAAGCAAAGAAGACATGCTGCAAGAAGTGATGCGGCAATCTATTAAAGAGAATGAGAAAGCACAGAACTGGAGGGAGAGAGAAAGCAGGATCCACCAGGAAAACGCAGCGCACCGGCAGCAAAGCACGGAGCACCAGCAGCAAAGCACGGATCGGCTCATAAGCATCCTGGAGCGCCAAGCAGATGCTATCCAGGAGCTGGTAGCCATGCAGAAAGAGGAGCAGCACCGCAAACACCCCCCCCCACAGCCCTTGTCCCAAAACTCTTTCCGTTGTGCCCCACTGTCACCTCCAACCCACTTTCCCCAACTTCTTCACGCCACCCACTGGCTCCAACACCAGTATCTTCACCACCCACCCCTGAAAACCACGACCCTTACCCTCTGCACTCAACCCCCATCACCATGCAGTATAGCTGTCCTGAAGTGCAGCACTCACTGCACAGCACACCAGACAGGACATACACAAATCTGTGATTGTTCTGTTCCCCACTCCACCCCCTTATTTCTTTTCAATAAATATTTTTTTTTCTTTTCAGTAAATGGATTTTTTGGCTTTGAAAACATTCTTTATTATTGCATAAAGTAAAAGACTCCTTAGCCCAGGAAATAAACAGGCACTGCAAGTCTGCTTGTCTGCTTAGCAAACACTGATTCCTAAAGATTGGAACTACTGCACTTCATTCCCATGCAGGGCACCAAATATCACTGCTGGTTTTCAGCCTCAAATTGCTCCCTCAAGGCATCCCTAATCCTTGCAGCCCCGCGCTGGGCCCCTGTAATAGCCCTGCTCTCTGGCTGTGCAAATTCAGCCTCCAGGTGTTGAACCTCAGAGGTCCATGCCTGAGTGAAGCTTTCACCCTTCCCTTCACAAATATTATGGAGGGCACAGCACGTGGATATAACCGCGGGGATGCTGTTTTCGGCCAAGTCCAGCTTCCCATACAGAGATCGCCAGCGGCCCTTTAAACGACCAAAGGCACACTCCACAGTCATTCGGCACCGTGTGTAGGGTTTCATGTAGTTGAACTGTTCCTTGCTGCTGTCAATGCTCCCTGTGTAGGGTTTCATGAGCCACGGCATTAACGGGTAAGCGGGATCTTCAAGGATCACAATGGGCATTACGACTCCCCTCCCGTGATCTTCCGCTCTGGGAAAAAAGTCCCGGCCTGCATCTTCCTGAATAGCCAAATGTTCCGAAAGATGCGTGCGTCATGCACCTTTCCGGGCCAGCCTGTGTTAATGTCAATGAAACGCCCACGGTGATCCACAAGCGCCTGGAGAACCATAGAGAAATACCCCTTCCGATTAATGTACTCGGATCCTAGGTGGGGTGATGCCAGAATAGGAATGTGCCCTATACAATAGAATCTCCTCTGAGATGCTCCAGTGCTGGGCATTACAACTACCGAACCTGCCTTTGCAATGCCGCATGCTCCTTTCAGTACAAGTGCGAGGCATTATCATCCCCGCTCCCAGCAAAGTGCTCTGATAGCTAAGTTATTGCAATAAGAAAGCAATAGACTCAGCCAGTTCCTGGAACTCACATCCCTCGTGCGCCTGCATTATAAAGTATTGAGCATTATTGCTGGCTGAGTAGTTTTATTTGGATGCAATCAATGTAGAGCAAAGCACAGCTTAGCAAAGAGCCAGGGGAAGGCAGCCCTGCCCATTGAATCAGCCTGAATGGTAACAGCACACGGAAAACTGGTCATACATAAAAACCTCAGGGCAGTCAGATATCTTTATTCTACTGCTGCCCAGCCACCTTCCCCACTAGGTCCCAATGTCGGGCATGCGCACGCATGTTCACACAGACACACGCACACCCTTACCTAAGTGTTTCCACTGGGAGACTCAGTCTCTTTTCCAATGACGAGGTGTGCACAGCACAGACACCGCCACTGTTGCCAACACGGGTGCAATTTATTGGAGTCTCAGCTGACAGCCCCAGGATCCGACGGGGCCTGGAGACTGAACCCCCACGACCCCCAGACAAAACACGCTTCTGTGATGGGTTGGGTCACAGAAAACTCCTTGGGAAGTGCCAACTGATGTGCTGAGACTACCCCTGAGCCTGTTTCCCCTGGCCGCTTGGGACTTCAGTGCCCTGCCTGGTTTGAGCCAGACCCACTAGCCTGCTGCAAACCCAGACCAAGGTCTGAACCACATCCCCTAAAAGCTGCAGGCTTAACCGAAAACAGCTTAAGAAGTGTTCCTGTCTCCAACACTTAGGTACCCAGCTCCCAATGGGGTCCAAACCCTAAATAAATCCGTTTTTACCCTATATAAAGCTTATACAGGGTAAACTCATAAATTGTTCGCCCTCTATAACACTGATAGAGAGATATGCACAGCTGTTTCTCTCTCCCCCCCACCCCCCGGTCTTAACACACACTCTGGGTTAATTAATAAGTAAAAAGTGATCTTATTAAATACAAAAAGTAGGATTTAAGTGGTTCCAAATAATAACAGACAGAACAAAGTGAATTACCAAGCAAAATAAAATAAAACATGCAAGTGTAAACCTAATACAATAAGAAAGTGATTCCAGATGAAATCTCACTCTCAGAGATGTTCCAGTAAGCTTCTTTTACAGACTAGCCTCCTTCTAGTCTGGGTCCAGCAATCACTCACACCCCCATGGTTACTGTCCTTTGTTCCAGTTTCTTTTAGGTATCCTTTGCGGGGGTGGAGAGGCTATCTCTTGAACCAGCTGAAGACAACATGGAGGGGTCTCCCGGGGCTTAAATAGACTTTCTCTTGTGGGTGGAGACTCCATCCTCTCTCCTATGCAAAGTCCAGCTCCAAGATGGAGTTTTGGAGTCACATGGGCAAGTCACATGTCCATGCATGACTCAGTTTTTACAGACAGCAGCCATTCCCCACAGGCTATCTTGAATGTCTCCAGGAAGACTTCTTATGTGGATTGGAGTCTTCCAAGATCCATTGTCAGTTAAGTGTTTCTTGATTGGGCACTTAATTTGCACATTCCTTTCTCAAGAAGCTGACCAAATGCTTTACTAAGGGTGCTTAAACTCAAACAAGTACACAGACAATATTCATAACTTCGAATATAAAAATGACATGTGCATATAAATCGGATGAATATATTCAGTAGATCAGAACCTTTACAGAGATATGTTACATGGCATATGTAGCATAAAACATATTCCGGTTATGTCATATATACCCTCATAAGCATATTTCCATAAAGAATTATGGGGCACACTGTCACAGCTTCCTCCTGGGCAGAGCTGAGACACACTGGGGATACTTGCACTGCTGGTGCCGGTGCTGTCCCCATTCAGGGTATAGAGGCCATCGCTCTCCAGTGCTGCCAGTCCAGCAGGAGAGGATTGCCCAGAGACTGAGTGTGCGAGGGGGAGTTTGAGGCAGAGAGGGGGAAGCGTGCCAGGATAAAGGGAAGAGAGAGAGGCGAGGGTGGCATTTCTGTGGGACAAGAGACTGGGAGGCCGGAGGGAGAGAGTGGCAATGTGTGTGTGGCTGAGAGAGGGAGGGACGAGTCACTGAGGCTGGGGAGAGAAGGGTGCATGGTGAGTGAGTGATGTGGGGGGGGTGGGGGAGCTGGCTAGAAGAGGGGATACCATTTTCACCAGAGACTGCATTACCAGCTATCGTAAGAGACCTCGAGGAGCCAGTCAATGGCCTGGCAACTGCTGCCTCTGTCACCTCTCCTGGAGCTCGCTGAGGAGATGCTGCTAGTTACGGACTCTCGTAATGTACAGTCGGACTGAAAGCCAGTGAACCAAACCGCCAGTGAATGAGCTGGCCCTGGGGTCGGGGGGAGAGGGCAGGGAAGATGATGGGAAACACCAGGGTGAGGGAAGGGAAGGGGAACTAGCTGAGGGGGGGGAGAGGAATTGCATCTTGTCTCAGGAGTCAGAATCCCTGACTGTGGGCCAGGGGATTCGCCCAAAGCAGGGGAGGCCAACCTGTCGCTCCAGAGCCACATGCAGCTCTTCAGAAGTTACTATGCGGCTCCTGGTATAGGCACCAACTCTGGGGCTGGAGCTACAGGCGCCAACTTTCCAATGTGCCAGGGGGTGCTCACTGTTTAACCTCTGGCTCTGCCACAGGCACTGCCCCTACTCCACCCCTTCCCGCCCCCTCCCCTTAGCCTGCTGTGCCCTCACTCCTCCCCCCCCCCCCCCGAGCCTCCTGCACACCACGAAACAGCTGATCGGGAGGTGCAGGGAGGGAGGAGGAGGCACTGATCGGTGGGTCTGCTGGTGGGCGGGAGGCGCTGGGGGCGGGCGGGCAGGGAGAGAGGGGGAATTGATGAAGGGCTGCTGACATTTTACTGTGGCTCTTTGCCAATGTACATTGGTAAATTCTGGCTCCTTCTCAGGCTCAGGTTGGCCACACCTGGCCCAAAGTATCCTGTGCCAGGGATCTAAGATTACTCACATCTAATAAGCCATTCCAGTCTGTAGAGCAGGGGCGAAGGATCTCCACCAAGGACACCCAATCTAGGCACCCAGCTACCTCTCTTAGGCAGAGACCCACGTCTCTCTCCATCATGAATGGGTTTTTTTTCCAGGCTGTGCAGTTCCCTGTTTACACCATGATATTCCCAGCTAACCAGGCCAGCATCTGTGCTTTGCTTTCTCTCCTCAGAGGCTAGAAATGACGTAACTGCACCAATGATAAGGTACCTCACAGCTCTTTCTAGTCAAGCACATTTATTTTTGAGGTGAAAGCAATGCAGAGAAAACTTATTAAAAAGAACAAAGAACCTACACACATGCCAATAAGCTCACCTGAGATCATCCCCGACTCCAGCAGGGACTCTGGCAGGAGTCGCTCCTGTCTGTGGTTACAAGCTCATAACACCTCTAGCTCAGACCCCACTATGCCCCCATGCATAGGTCAGTCTCTCCAGTATACAGCTTGTGCCTTTGATCTTCAGATTGCAGGAACAGGTAATAAGCAGACAGTAGTACCCATCTCCATTCACCTCCCGCTAGAGAGCTCCAGGCAAACCACTTGACACAGTTGGTCCAAAAGTCCATTCCTGTCTGGCCCATTGTTCAATATAGTCCTCTGAAGCTCATAACACTTCCCAGGCTCACCTCTGCAGTTAATACCATGACCTCCAAAGACAGACAAACGGAATTCAATGCCATTTTTGAAGGTGATTACAGGAAATGGACATCTCTGTCTCACACACACACACACACACACATACAACCATACACGCACAGACACATATATATTTGTTGTGAACAGACCCACATAAGATAAACATTGTAGCTTTCCAGCTTTTCTGCCTCCAGTCAACCTGGCGACACCCTCGTGGCTTCCCCAGTCTCTGCCCTCGTACCCTCTGGCCATTTGGAGCACATGTGGGTGGGAGAAGTTGACTTGTGAAAAGAGCTTTTTCCTACCAGACGTTTCAAACTGCAGGATTTGTGTGAAACCACGGCAGTCATTAGCATCCTGAGGCTCTAATCTGGCTTTGAAAGGGAATGAACAGCGGGCAGCAGTGTGCTAGCTGCATGATCTCCTTGTGTTTATTACTCTTCCAGACTCCGCCAAACAAGGGAATTATCCAGCAAGGCTTCAGGATGTCACAGGATCAGCAAATCCTGCTGTGTGACAGGCGCCCCACAATGGTGCAGCGTTAGCAACAGGTATTCAAGGGTCAGATACGTTCCCAGTTGTTCACTGAATGGTTTGGGATCAACTTATCCCCAATTTCATTTCATTTTTGCTGCTGCTTCTTTCCTCCTTGATTCTAGCTGAGTTCAGACATGCCAGGTATTTCGGATCTGACTTGCTCCAGGAATTTCCCAAGCAAGTCCTTTCCCCCCCCAGCTGGACAGCTCACCATGGCATCCCATGGTCTACATATAATGGGGTCGGACCAAACTCTTGGGAAGGGAGAGCAACTTGCTAGCTTCAGTCACCGACCTAAGTACACATATGGCCCCTTGGTGTCATCACATCTTCCAGCTCACAATGGTTAATGGATTGATACTCACAGCACCACTGTGAGGTCTGGAAGAATTATCCCCATTTTACAGATGGGAACAGAGGCACAGAGTAGTTTAAGGGTAATATTTTTGAACGCACCCAAGTTAATGGGACTTTTGTAAAGTCTGTGGCTCAGTCAGGAATTGAACTTGGGTCTCCTAAAGCCCCAGCCTGTGCTCTACCCATTAGATCAGCCTTTCTTCTCAGATTAGGTGCTGAAGTTCTCAATTAATCATGGCCTAGATGAGCAATGGTGGGGGGAACCCATAAGTGCATTAGGGTCTGCAGTCACCGCAGTGGGCGTTGGCCAACACAATAGTTCTGTACATGAGTCCCCATCCTTAGCACATTCCCCCAGGGACAGACACAGAGCTGTGAGTCATAGAATCATAGCATATCAGGGTTGGAAGGGACCTCAGGAGGTCATCTAGTCCAACCCCCTGCTCAAAGCAGGACCAATCCTCAGACAGATTTTTACCCCAGTTCCCTAAATGGCCCCCTCAAGGATTGAACTCACAACCCTGGGTTTAGCAGGGCAATGCTCAAACCACTGAGCTATCCCTCCCCTTTAGAGTCCATCACTAACACACTGACATACCCAGCGAGTGCAGTGAAGAAGCTTTTTAACAGTGGAAAATCAGGCATTCAAATTGAAGGCCTCTGATGGTTACAAGTGCACAGGGGTAAAACAACAGGTGAGCAGACCCCAGGCACCTACCGGTGCCCAGCTACAATGTCACCGGCCTGCAGCAGCCTCAGAGCCTTCCTTATCAGTGAGTAGCCTTTACTATAGAGTGGTCTTTTGGGTCTTTCTATTTCTAGTCAGATTGTGCACTCTGCTAGCACTTACTGTACCTACCCACCCACCCAGAGGGTCCCCAGCCTACTCTTGCTCCTACACCACATCCAAAATAGACTGGCAAGCTGTCCTTGCTGTCCCTCACAAGTGAGGTACCTAACGGCACAGTGCAATGTGATGTCCTAATAGCATCTCCAAACTTTCAGGAAGCATTCATCCTGCTCAGGCACTAACTGCAAATAATGCAGGGGTGACATGCTGGAACATTTTGTAGTGTTGCAGGAGAGCTCTGATTACTTCCTGAGGCCCTGCTGGTTTTATAAAACCTACCCAGCTTTCTTGTGTTTGCTTTAAATTGTTATATGGTAGCCTACTGCATCAAACTCCAGTAAGGTGCCTTCAAGGAGTGGTGGAGGGTTTTCCTCATAGAGTTATAATTTTTTTTCAGATCACTTTCAATATTAGAAACCATCCCTTCTCTTTCTTTTCAGATCTATCTTTGTATGTGGGGAGAGGCGTGAGGGGGTTGGTAGATGTGTATGGATATGTGTCTGTATGTGGATGTTTGTCCATCCACTATGGGGCCTGAGACCGAGACCCTCACAGGTATTTAGGTGCTTCACTCCTATTGATTTACATGGATTTCAGTGCGCGTTAAGGTGGTTGAACACATTTGAGGAACTGAACCTGGGTGTTTTATACCTGCTACAGTGCACACAAGGATCCCTCAACATTGTATATCCTCCCCTCCTCCCCCCCGCCCACACACACACACACTTGCTATTATGTCATTTTGTCCCTGTCAATTCATTACACAATGTGGCTGGTTGGCTCAGTGGAACTTAGAAAAATACTTGGGTGAGAACGAAGTGGGACAGGCCTGGCTTCTTCGCCATTAAGAAGGAAGGAAGTTAACATCCTGCTGAAACCTTAAACAGGTGTGCAGGGCAGAGTTACAGGGCAGGGATTCCTTAGATTGTAATTGCTTCAGGATAGGGACGTGTCTACCTCTGTCTGCCCAGCACGCTGGGCCCTTCAGCACCCCTGTAATACAAGGGAATGGCTACTCTGTCCTTGGTGCACCAGGCCAGCAGCATAGTGCACACCAGGCGCCCTAGGATCTTCAGTGGCAGGGATGGCTCCTCACTTAGACAGACCTTCCCCACGCAACCTTCATGTGCCCAATATACTTACATAGGAAAGATGCCACATGCTAAAAGTGCCTACAGAAATTACAAGTTTGCCACTGCCAGGACTGGACTCTGGTTTGCAGGAAAGCTAGCTTTCAAATCTGGTCTCAAAGCACCAGGCCATCCCCTCCCCACTTCCTACCCACACGCTGCTCTGTAGCTTAAAGCTAAAGCTAAAGCTACTATTGTTTTCTTGTGTCTTACAGTGCGAGTGATTTTCAAACACCAGGGCACGGGCAGGCTCCTCAGCGGGGAGTTCTGGATGGGGCACTTGGTGGCAGCAGTCTGAGCTGCTGTGTTCAGTTTCCAGAGGCCTGTCCCTCTGGGTCTGTGCAATGAGAGTGCTCCTGAAACAGCACTCGCTATCGCTGTGTAGGGAGTAAATTCGCCCGTCCTGACACCCGCTGCTCCTGGGGACAGGGTGGAGAATTTTCAAAGGCAGTTCTGTGGGGATGGTGTTAATGAGAGGGCTGGGGAAATAATGGGGACACTGCAGGGAATAAGTGGAACATCTACGTCCCAGTTCCCCTATTGCGTGATCCCTCTTATTTCACCATATAACATCACAGGGTTAAGCGTTGCAGGCCAGGATTGTTGTAGGGCTCACAAAGGGGCCTGTGGTGCTGACATTCCAGCAAACTAGCTCCTGCCTTTCATGGGATGGGAGTGCTCATGGGGTTTCTGGATTGGCCTCAGCACATCTGAAGAGCTCTGTGAACATAGTGTGGGAGGGGTCTGGTGCCAACTTTGGGAATGTTGAATTCTAGCTTTCAGAGTGTAACAGTTAAAAACTGCACATTCAAAAGAGAGATGGGTGGAACACAGGGAGGGAGAGAGAAGAGAATGTGTGGGAGGCAGAGAGAGGCTGTCTCCTACTTTGGCCCAGATCCTCAAAAGTATTTAGGTGCCTAACGTCTATTGAAATCAATGGGGATTAGGTGCTGTGACACAAAACCAGAATGGGTTACACAACTAACAGGCTAACTGACCCAGGTTCAACCTTTAGAGACATATTAGTAGATAATAGTTGTTGTTTTTGTGTGTTTACATATATATTGTTAGAGGTTGGCAACGTAACTAAGCAGTACCCGTCTATCTGTTAATTCAGAGATCAAAAGAAGATGTTAACATTTAAATGAGCTGCAAATATAGTGATATCACTGTCTTAACTTCTCTTTGAAGTTTGTGGTACATCACCTGCAAATAGCGGGAGATAGGCAATTGCCTTATGTTAATCCATGTAGCTAATTACCCAGTGATGCTTAGGAAATAGGTTTACTTCAGTGCTAGGATAATTGCCTATTGTTCATCCAAGGACTGCATGCTGTCAAGAAACTATCATATCCTGCCAGTAATCTCTATAAAAAACTCTTGGGACCTGATCCTTTCATCTCAAATCTGCTTATGCTTCATCGGGGGAAGCTTGCACCACAAGATAGAGGTCTCCAGCTCCATTCTGGATCACCCTGATATTGGACATTTGACTGAACCTATGGACTAATCTGAAAGGACTCTTTGCAACTCTAAAGCTTGCCATCTTTACAATGAAACTGACCTAAGAACTCTATTCATGTCTGTATGTATGTCTCCTACTTCCCTCTCTTTGACCCAATGACTAGTTAAGTATTTACACACAGTGGAACAGCTTCAAGAGGAGCAATTAAGAGCACCCCCCTTTCCTGCCGATGGCTGGGTGACTAGGACACTTACCTGGGAAAGCAGAGTGGAATCTGAGCTCAAGTCCCTGCTCTAGAGTGGGATTTCAAATGTTGGTCTTCCCACCTCTCTGGCCGTTGTCATGACCAGTGAGCTAGGCCAGGCATATGTGGTTTTCTGGAGCTGGCTGAAACTCATCAGCTCAAATTCACAAATACTTTGGGGCCGATTGAAGTGACACTTTTCAACAAATAAACCATTCCCCTGAAATATGTTGCCCGTCTCTCTCTCAAAGAGGTCATTGTCCTCTCCTACACCCCGCTCAGACTCCACCAGCTCAGGAGAACATCAGCCTCCTGCTGCAGTATCCCTATTCCTTCTGAGGGTGACCGTTGGGCGAGCATCCAGCACATCAATCCCCACTGACCTCTCAGGAGCCAGGGGCAGGGCAGCCTTGGGCTGAGACTCGGTGTCACTACCCCCGGGGGAAACAGCACCACTAGAAGCCCCAGGCATGGCGCCACTGCCTGGCATGGTACAATTCTGTTCTCCAGAGCCCTGGGTGTCTCCAGCCTCAGCCACAGTTGGCAACTCAGGGGCCTCCAGTGTCTTGGACCTTTTAAGAACAGTCCCAGGTAGATCCGGCTCACCCCAGCTCCAGCATCTGTCTCTACCTGCTCCACAAGGAGGACCAGGACTTGCTTCTGTCCAAGCACAGGTGATGGGGTCACAACAGAGGGGTGCTCTGTGGGGGGCTGACCCCTGAACAACAGAAGCCCAGCTGGGCGGGGGGGGGGAAATGCAGATCCCAGCAGTGCAGACATGGATACTATCTGCTACTGGCCCTGTGATGTCCCAGCCCCATTCCCTCTATCCTCTGGCCCTGTATTCTTACCAGGGTCCTCTGATTCAGCAGTGCATGGGGAAGATCCCTTCAGGTGACCCAGCTCACCACCCAAGAATGATTCCATACCCTCCATGGTGGCAAACACTGTATAATCCATCCCATCTACATGGTGCTTCAGAACCAGATTCAAGGGCTGTTCAGGGTTATTTAAAAACCACATAAACCTAGCATCAGACCAGCATGACGAGCCTCATGCTTGGGCTCTTATGGCCCAGGTGGGTCATCCTACTGGCAGAACCCACCTACCCACAGGGGGAGAGACCAGAGTTCAGGGGCACATGGCAAATGAAGGGGAGAAGGATGGGGACTGGGAAAAACAACTTTAGGGGCAGGAGAAAACTACAGCAAAATTTTGACCCAGAACCCTCCTGAACCAGTGAATCACAAACTGCTTCTGGGCCAGGAAAATAACTCGAGATTTTCTTCTGCAAGAGGCATAGTATATATTAATATAGCCAATACCCTGACCTATACTCAACTCCATGTTCTCCACTGAGCAGGGGACAGCAGGCACACACTGACCCCACAGTCTGAACCCTTTTGAATTGCACCCCATCGTGACCACCACTTCTTGTTAGGAAAAAGCGGGAAGGGGAAACACCACCACCCAGGACTAAGGACCATCACAAACCTCACCTGCTTCCACTCCAAGTGCAAAGCACATTTCATTGACCTACATTTTCTAACACAAATACATCACAGCATGGATATATTTTTAAAAACCCACCAACAGTAGACACTCCACTACGCATGCTTCTCCCCATGAGTAGAGGATGAGAGAACAAACAACACGTGACAGACGTTGGTCACGTCATTCAGTGCATGACTAGGAAGGGCTTAGATACAATGGTGATGAGTGTGGTATGAGAACCTACACAGAATAGAACATTAACAAAGCAAACCAATCACAAGCTGAGGGTCAGCTACTGAACACACCAAACATAGCCTCACTCTCAGAAAGTCCCACAATCCCCAGAGAGAGAGAGCACTCCTGAACATAACAGAGCCATTGGGCATGTCAGCTGTACATTTACTTATGGGAAACTATTGCTAAACATCTTAGATTATATGCGGCATTTATCACTCTCCAGCCAGCTCGTGGCTTTACTGGAGTTGAATGACTGGTCACAAGGAGGGCAGAGAGAGAAACTGGCAATAAATGCACGTGTACATTCTTATTGTATTCACAGATTACATAAAGCCATAGACTCCAAGCCCAGGAGGGACTATTGTGTTCATCTAGTCTGACCTTCTACACAGGTCAGAGAACTGCCCCAAAATCATGCCCAGAGCAGATCTTTTAGAAGAACCATCCAATCTTGATTTAAAAATAGTTAATGATGGAGAATCCACGAGGACCCTTGGTTCCAGTGATTAATTACCCACACTGTTAAAAATGTCTGCCTTATTTCCAGTCTGTATTTCCAGTCTAGCTTCAACTTCCAGTCAGTGGAGCATTTTATACCTTTTTCTGCTAGACTTAAGTCCATTATCAAATATTTATTCCCCAAGTAGGTACTTACAGACTGTGATCAAGTCACGCCCCCCCCAACCTTTTTGTTAAGCTAAATGGATTGAGCATCTTGAGGCTATCACTATAAGGAATCTTTTCTAAACCTTTAATTGGTCTCATGGCACTTCTCTGAACTCTCACCAATGTATTAATATTCTTGAATTGTGGACACCAGAACCCGACATAGCTTTTGAGCAAGGGTTGCAGCAGTGCTAAATATGAAGGTTAAATAATCTCTCCACTCCTACTCAAGAGTCCCCTGTTTATGCATCCAAGGATAACATAAGCCCTGTAAGGGTGAAAGGGGGTCACAACCCAGTTAGATTTTAAAACTGAAATATAACAAACTAGATTTGCCAACTGGATAAGTGTTAGCCAAAATTAGAATGGAATCTAATAAAATAATCCCTTTTTATTGAATCCAGGGTGTGTTAGTTTACTAATTTTATCGCTAGATTCTTTTCAGGTCAACTGTTAACTTGAGCAGTATTTCTCAAATCAGGACACTTGGTGGGTCTTACCTAATAAACAATGTATTGATTCACCCAGAAGCACATCAGTATACAATCAACTGTTCTTTAATCTAGTGTAAGACACAAACATATTTCTAGGCATGTACTGAACACACAATATAGACTTGCAAGCAGTTGTCATAGACTGCGCCAAGCTATACGAAGAACATTGCAAATCACCAAGATTTCTTATTACATTTATTATGACATCATGTATCTAATTTTGAGTACCTAACACACTGGTCACACTTCCAAGCATGCACTTGTCTTTAAGGCACTTTTAAGAGGTTGGTCCCTGCAATTGGAATGGATTAGTCCAAAAGGGACAAGTTTAGAATGTCAAAAGCAATTGCTTAACGTTATTATTTTAAATCTCTCTTAGGCCAGTTTGCTTGGACCTATACATTAATATATGCATTCGGTTAAGATCTAAAATATGGTTACTTTCTGTATGACTAGTGAATGGAGACTTAACCAGTCTCTTATGTTAAAGAAAAGACAGGGAAATGCAACCTTTGAGATTAAATCTGTTGCGATGGTGTATAAAAATATTTTCAATCCTTTTTCTTATCAGAGGCTTTTTATGTTTGATTCATTTCAAGGACTGTATTTCAATATTAGCCTACATTATTAATTGTAATTTCCCCCTTTTTAAGCAATTTATTTTAATAATCCAAAGCTATATCCTTGTTTATATCTTTCAAGATGCCTTCTTCCATGTACTATACAATTCTTAGTACTTTTAGAATGCCACAATTATTTACAATGAAAACCAACAATATCTCTTATAATCTTCTAAATTTGATGGACATACTTCAGACAGTCTTTGATTGTACATAGGCATTTCATGTTATTTGGAGTTTACAACAGAACAAGAGACACTAGCCATATAGAGAGAGATGTAGATTTGAGTCACAAGGCAAGCAATTGAGCAGCTTCTAATTTTTGGTGGAAGACATATTGATGGGGCAAAACAGATTATCAATGGTATATTTGATTTTTCAAGACAAGCTAATGTATAGTTTATAATTTAGGGTGAATACACGTGGTTTGGATTTCTTGGGGTAACAGGCAGTTCACCCTAATTGATTTTCAGTCTCACAGCAAGTTATTTCTAGTTTGATAAACTTTCAGGTTCCCCACCCTGTCTCTTGATCCACTCACAATGTGCAATGGGCCACTTTGCATAGGAAAGCAGAGCATTATCCTTATCTGGTAATTTTTTGAGCTGCTATGTTGGGACGGAGAAAAGGGATTTAGGCATAGGCAAATTATAAGCGATTCTTGCCTAGGTGATTAACAATAATCTCATTTAGTCATTGTAATTTCTATTCTTGCAGAGACGAACTCCTAACCTTGGCCAATCTGTTGGTCTTTAGACAATGTGTCTCATGTGATACCCACCCTTTTCTTATTGTCTTTACTTCCTAGTTGGATGCTGTTTTGAGATAAACAGAGGTGGAGCACTTTTCTAATTTTTTGGAGGGCCAGGAGAGATTAATAGTTATTAATCATGCAAAGCAGAGCTGTTCTCTATCCCCATTACAGCCCTTTGGCCACAGCATCACCACAACCCCCAAACCTTTTTCAGAGTCACTGCTCCCAGGATTTCCCACTAAAAATGTCAGCTTGGTTGCCAGGACATTTTTCCTAAAGAAAAAGGCTTTTCTATCTCCTCTGCAGCCATGGCAACAAGTGTTCAGCCCCCAGTGTACATATCCCCATCACGGTCTGTTTCTACCATTAGTGGCAGGAGCTGCATAAGAACGGAGTCCGGCTTTATGCCAAGCCCTGTGATAAATTACTTGTGACTGCAGGGGGCAAATGCACCCATCAAAGCCTTGGGAGGACTCAGCATTGGCAGCTTTGCCCCCCTTCTCCAGCATGTGGTGTTCCCCAAATCCAGCTCAGCTGTGTGGCTTGAGGTCAGGTCTCACCACCCCACCCATGTTGGGTGGTTGTTGCTGCTGCCGCCAGCAGTGCCTACCTGGAGCAATCCTGGCAGTGATTTGCCCAGCTGCAAAAAAGAAGGCTCCTTTGGGCCCTCTCCCCATTCTTGCACACTCTTTGTGGGCCCAGCACAGTCTGGTCCAAGTACGGGACAACAAGAGGTTAAACGAGACTGGTCTCTGGGTTTTAGCCCAGCAGCCGCTGGCCCATCCTCATCCTCTCCACTGACGTGGCCAGGCTTGATTCCTAGCAGCCTCTGAAGCAACAAATTCCCCCTCTGCACCTGTTCCAGTTTGAAGGATGGCTGGGCTTGCTGTCCTCCCTAGCATTCTCCAGCCCGCTGCCTATATTTTATCAAACACCTCAGCCAAATGTATATTTCCCTTTTAAGAGCGCCCCTCGAATAATATATTTTTTTATTATCGTGACAGTGAGGCCACCTGTCGCCATGGTTACGTGCCCTTTGCTGGAGCGAGAGCTTTCTGGATGTTTTAAATTCTGCTGTTTTTCGTGATCTGTGGGGTTGTTTTTCTTTTAAATTTGGTATTTATTTGTATTATCATCATTGGAAACAAGTCATTTATTATATTGTACACGGACACATCATCACTACAGCAATATCCTGCTGCTTGTAGAAGGCGTTTTTAGGAAAGTCAGCCATGCAGCACTGGTAATAGACAGTCTAACAAAACCACAGAACCTGTGAAAGGGGCTCATCTGTAGCTCTCCATATTATCCATTAAATTTCATCTCTGGGTTTCAGAACTTTTCAGTGAGTGTTATCAAACAAATCCCAATTTTATGTGGTTTGTGTACCCTTACTGTAGAGTAAACCTCTCTCTCTTCTGGTTGTCAATTCAGCTGTCCTCCGTTCCTGAGTCTCTTTAAACCAAATCTCTTTTAAACCACACAGAGAGAAATTAAATGGATATATTTATTTCATTTTATTTATTTATGTTAGCATTTCTACAGAGCCTTCTTCTGTAGCAGCGAGGTGCTAATTTACACATGTAAAACACACACACACATACACAATACACGGCAGAAAGTTATCCAAAATAATACATTAAAATAGCTATAATAATATTTTTCACTTAGGCAGCACCAAAATTCGTAGCTCAAAAGAACATTGGAAAGGAAGTTCAGTAGCATTATCCCCATTTTATAGATGGGGAAACTGAGGCACAGAGCGAGGCAGGGACTTGCCCAAGGTCACCCAGTTAGTGAGTGGCAGAACTGGGCATAGAGGCCAGATTTCTCAACTCGCTGTTTAGCACTTTATCCACTGCACCATGGACGGTTTTAACAAGAAAACACTGCCCTAGTGCCAGAAATAACAACAAACACATCATAAAAATCAGACAGAGTCTGAATCAAATGAAAACCACTTACATCGTGATAAGCAGCTTGCTAGACTTAGCATCTAGAGGATGCCTATGATGAGCCTACTCCTAATGTGGGCTTCAGACAACTGAGGCAGCCCATGCAGGCTGAGATTTTTCAAGCCAGCTAAGAGTTTTAGACATTCACTTCCTCCTAAAATGAATGGGATCCGGACATCCAAATCCCCTAGAAATCTCAGCCGGAGGGTTTAACCACAGTGACAGACATCCCAACTGCTTGTCATGGCCATGGCAGGTGTAGAGCGAGAGGTGTTTCTCTGGTTATGTATCATTTGGGGGCTTAGAGTTTCACACCAGCACCCAGAAACCAAGTGCAATACAGTGGCTATGTGCTCCCAACAACCTGCACAGTGCCCGGGATGGCCAGCTGTATTCTGCATCCACAGGAAACTTGGGTTAACATCAAGGACAGCCCTGGGGAAAGAATGTGTGTTCTGTTTGGACCGGCATGCGCCTGTTCTGTGGAGGAGCACTAATCCTGAAGGTGCCTCTAGGTGGCCTGGATCTCTGCTAAGGCAAGGGAGACAGTAAATAGAGCAGGAGGGGCATGGGGAATTAGCAGGGAGTTGGAGAACTTTGCAATGCTGAATACTGGGTGGATTTTTGCCCCAATAATGTTGGTGAGGGAGACGCCTCTACGTGGCTTCTCTCTGCACCCCAGTGATGGGGCCTGGCTGGACCTCTCCACTGCTGGGTCCACTTATTCCAAGCAGGAGCTGTAGAGAATCAAGCAATGGATCGCCCTGTGCCCCCGGGCAAGGAGCTGGGAAGTCTGTGCATTGCACCCCTCTGGGGGAACCTGGGAGCTGCCGATTAGGAACCAGAAACCCATGTGAGGATTTTCCGTGCAGGTCGAAAGGCTCTTGTTGCCAGCCTGACACTTTATCCACCAGAGATGCTGCTCCTCTCAGAGTCCGCAGGCTGGCTAGCTCATCATGGTGACTGATAAAGTGGCCTTGTTCGTGAAGACGGTGAGGGGCTGGTCAGCATCTGTACATTGCTAGCATTCGTGGTTGCTAACGCACCTGAGGTGCAAATGGGCCTGTCAGTAAGTGAGGTTAATGACAGAGTCTGCAGGGGACACTTGGAGCCAGTCCTGTCCGGAAGGCTGCCTCCATGGGAAGAGCAGCCACCGGTGCTTAGGAGGAAGGTGCATTACTACAGAGAAATTATAGGACCCCGTGGCCCCATTGAAGTAATGGCCAGTGGCCCGGGGTTTTATTTGGGCCACTGTGGCTTTTTTCCAAGCTTTCCCAGCACATCCTTGGATCATGTGAGTTCCCTGCAAAGAAAAGCATCCTGGGAACTGAGACACCAAAAGCAAGGACACAGCTCTCTGGTTCATGACAACATTATATCTGCAAAGGATCACGTTTCCTTCCATTCACCTGGAGACCTCAGACTCTGATTTCTCCTTTGGAAGCTGAATTCCTTTTCTTGTGACTTGAGCATATAACATTAAGTGTCATTCACCAGGATGTTGGTCTAGTCCACTGTCTCTTCTTTGTGGGGTTAATTTTGTTAAGACGAACCTAGAGTCTGTTAGTCCACTGTCAGTATCTTCCTTGTGCAGCGTGAGAAGAAATGTAATACATCCTACCAACAGTGGGTCTGTCCCTGTTATACCAGCAGCTGCTGAGCAAAAACTGGGACTGTCTGATAACACGTGCGTTGACTGTACTTATAGTGCCTAATCCAGTGGAATGACCCCTGTCACCAGTATGACTGTAGCACAGTTGCATGCCATTATTTCTGTGTCCCTCAACTAAGGAAAGGGGATACCCATGCATATGACATGCTTTGAACATTTTTACAATGCAGTTTTACTGCTATAGTTTCTTTAGACTTTCCCATATGTAAGACCTTGTTTCTGGAAGAGTGATACAGTTATGTTCAGGGCATACATCCAAGAAGTTAGATTAAAAATCTAAAATACTCTTGCTGGGAGGTTGCAATGTAACACTACTTTATCTCTTAGAATTCAGAATGATAACACACTTGAGAACCCCAGAGCAGGTAGAGACAAAACAGGCTGCTCTCTATGGCAAAGAGGCACAATTCACCCCACCTCATTCTAAGCTGTCTATTTGCAGACTGATTGCCAGAGACCCAGATCATGTGCTTCCCTACAGAGCCCCCTAGTCTACAAGGAGGAACAGCAAACCCCTTACAAGTTAAAGTGATAGCCTATAATTTTAACACCATTCTCAGTATACCACAGATATCACATCTCCCAGCTTTTATCTGAATTTACTGATTGCTGGGTTTTTAATGAACTGCAGTCTTTCTTAGAGCTATTTTTAATGATGTCCATATCAGTTGCTTCTTTATTTTCTGTCAAGTAAGATGGGATAGTCTTTATCCTCTGGTAAAGGAGTTTGAAGAACAGCTAGCCAAAAACTCAAAAGATAATAACAAAAGGTTTTTTAAGTACATCAGAAGCAGGAAGCCTGCTAAACAACCAGTGAGGATCGAGATACAAAAGGAGCACTTAAAGACGATAAAGTCACTGCGGAGAAACTAAATGAATTCTTTGCTTCAGTCTTCACAGTGGAGGATGTTAGGGAGATTCCCAAACCTGAGCCATCCTTTGTAGGTAACAAATCTGAGGAATTGTCACAGATTGAAGTGTCACTAGAGGAGGTTTTGGAATTAATTGATAAACTTAACAGTAACAAGTCACCGGGACCAGATGGCATTCACCCAAGAGTTCTGAAACAACTCAAATGTGAAATTGTGGAACTATTAACTGTGGTTTGTAACCTGTCCTTTAAATCAGTTTCTGTACCCAATGACTGGAAGATAGTTAATGTAACGCCAATATTTAAAAGGGGCTCTAGAGGTGAATTTAGTTGGTAGAAATTAGTTGAAACAATAGTAAAGAATAAAATTGTCAGACACATAGAAGAACATAAATTGTTGGGCAAAAGTCAACATGGTTTCTGTAAAGGGAAATCATGTCTTACTAATTGATTAGAGTTCTTTGAAGGGGTCAACAAATGTGGACGGGGGGATCCAGTGTACTTAGATTTCCAGAAAGCCTTTGACAAGGTCCTTCACCAAAGGCTCTTATGTAAATTAAGTTGTCATGGGATAAAAGGGAAGATCCTTTCATGGATTGAGAACTGGTTAAAAGACAGGGAACAAAGGGTAGGAATAAATGGTAAATTTTCAGAATGGAGAAGGATAACTAGTGATGTTCCCCAAGGGTCAGTCCTAGGACCAATCCTATTCAACTTATTCATAAATGATCTGGAGAAAGGGGTAAACAGTGAGGTGGCAAAGTTTGCAGATGATACTAAACTGCTCAAGATAGTTAAGACCAAAGCAGACTGTGAAGAATTTCAAAAAGATCTCACAAAACTAAGTGATTGGGCAACAAAATGGCAAATGAAATTCAATGTGGATAAATGTAAAGTAATGCACATTGGAAAAAATAACCCCAACTATAAACACAATATGATGGGGGCTAATTTAGCTACAGCTAATCAGGAAAGAGATCTTGGAGTCGTCATGGATAGTTCTCTGAAGACGTCCACGTAGTGTGCAGTGGCAGTCAAAAAAGCAAACAGGATGTTAGGAATCATTAAAAAGGGATAGAGAATAAGATGGAGAATATCTTATTGCCCTTATATAAATCCATGGTACGCCCACATCTTGAATACTGCGTACAGATGTGGTCTCCTCATCTCAAAAAATATATACTGGCATTAGAAAAGGTTCAGAGAAGGGCAACTAAAATGATTAGGGGTTTGGAACAGGTCCCATATGAGGAGAGATTACTGAGGCTAGGACTTTTCAGCTTGGAAAAGAGGAGGCTAAGGGGGGATATGACAGCGGTATATACAATCATGAGTGGTGTGGAGAAGGTGAATAAGGAAAAGTTATTTACTTGTTCCCATAATATAAGCACTAGGGGTCACCAAATAAAATTAATGGGCAGCAGGTTTAAAATAAATAAAAGGAAGTTCTTCTTCACACAGCACACAGTCAACCTGTGGAACTCCTTGCCTGAGGAGGTTGTGAAGGCTAGGTCTATAACAGGGTTTAAAAGAGAACTAGATAAATTCATGGAGGTTAAGTCTATTAATGGCTATTAGCCAGGATGGGTAAGGAAGGGTGCCCCTAGCCTCTGTTTGTCAGAGGGTGGAGATGGATGGCAGGAGAGAGATCACTTGATCATTACCTGTTAGGTTCACTCCCTTTAGGGCACCTGGCATTGGCCACTGTCGGTAGACAGGATACTGGGCTGGATGGACCTTTGGTCTGACCCAGTATGGCCATTCTTATGTTCTTGTGTTCATTTCCATAGAGTCCAGTCTGGGTCAGACAGTCTGGCTTATTACTTGCCATATTCTTTAGATGGGTATTTCTTCCATTGGTTTGCTTGTTTTTTAATTGGAAATAGGTGCAGGTATGAAATCAGTCAAAGTGGAATAATACAGAAAGGTCCCAAAATATTCCAAAGAACACAGAAGATACAAATATACAATACCCACATTAAAGAAAAAATGACTAACCGTGAAAAAAATGAAAAAAGAGAACAGTGTGCAATTATACTGGTGAGGTGCAAAATTGAGTGATTTCATGGCTTATATAAAAGCTGTGTATGTAATGAAAACTGGTATCCATTTAAGATAGTCAGTGGAGAGGAGATACAATGATTTATTAAACCATTTATTAATAGTGATGTTGCTGGTAGATTTCCACTCAGGATCTATAATCACTCTGGTATCAAATAATACATGTTGTAAAAGGTGGGAAAGAGTGTTTTCATTACTTCAGAAAACCCAATCCTGGTGTTAGATTGAATTGGAATTGTACCTTTTCACTGTGGAACAAAAGCAGGACGTATGGTCAAAGGCCCAGATCCTCAAAGGTATTTAGACACATAAATTTGAAATACCTCTGGGGATCTGGGCCAAAATCTCCAGTTCTACTGCATTCTCTCCAGCAGAAGTCCATGGTTAGGTAATTTAAACTTCTATTCAGTTTAACAAAGAGAAGGTCAACCGGTGACTTGATCACAGTCTGTAAGTACCCTACATGGGGAACAAATATTTAATAATGGGCTCTTCAGTCTAGCAGAGAAAGGTCTAACACAGTGCAGTGGCTAGATGCTGAAGCTAGACAAATTCAGACCGGAAATAAGGTGTACATTTTTAACAGTGAGAGTCATCGGCAATCTCTCAAGGTCGAGGATAATCTCTTTCATGGGTTTTATTTTGTATGGGTCCTTTGGTGACTGAGGAGTCCGATCCTTGAGCTGCAGGCTCGTTGGCAGACATTGCAGGTGGTATTGGAAGTCAGGGCTGGGCCACAATTACTACATGACAATTGTCTGTCCTTTCTTTTCTGCCATTTTTCTGTGACCAGGGCAAGGCGATTTTCCTCCTTCTCTGACAAGTCTTCACCAGTTATCCCTGTCCTGGGCTGCCGTCTCCCGGAGTGTGGTGTCGATGCCACATCTCTTGATATTTTTCTTGAGGATGTCTTTAAAGTGTTTCTTTTGGCCTCCCCATTTCCTTTTTTCTTTGGTGAGTTGAGCATACAGCAATTGCTTTGGTAAGTGTACATCAGGCATGCGCATACAGTGCCCGCTCCACCTCAGCTAGTGCTGGATAATCAGGGCCTCAACACTGAAGATGTTGGCCTCTGTGAGGACACTGACATTAATGCAATGATCCTCCCACTTTATGTTGAGGTTCTTCTGAAGAAAGTGCTGGTGCTGGCGTTTCAGGTTTTTCAGGTGTTTTCTATAGGTCACCCAAGTCTCACAGCCATAGAGGAGAGTTGGGATTACCACCGCTTTATAAACTAAAAGTCTAGTGTGTTCTGATGTCGTGATTATTGAACACCCGGCGAGATAGTCTGTCAAATGCAAGGCTGGCACAGCTGATTCTGTGCTGAATCTCCACGTCTATGTCTGCCCTCTGTGAGAGATGGCTGCCAAGGTAGGCAAAGTGTTTTACATTTTCCAGGTCTTCTCTGTCAATGTAGATCTTCCTTGCTGGGTCTGATGATTCACCGGGAGCTGGCTGGTGGAGAACTTTTGTTTTGCTGATGTTCAGAGTTAATTGTAGACTTTTGTAAGCTTCAGATAAGCAATTAAGGGCTGTTTGTAGATCCTCCTTTCAGTGTGCAACTACAGCGCAGTCATCTGCTTACTAGAGTTTGGTTATTGTTGCTGATATTACTTTAGATCTGGCATGGAGATGAGAAAGGTTGAAGATGTTGCCATCTGTCACGGAGTCCCCGGGCGATGCTCTGGAACTGCTCCCCACAAAGCCAGTCAGGACTTTTGGGAGCCTCCTCTCCCTCAGAGCAGGCCGTCTTCAGGGCAAGAAGCTCACACGGCTTCACCTCCTGGGTCTCTCCTGGGAGCATTCAGCATATGCCCCTCTGTGCGCTTCCCACAGCGAGTCCGCCCCGGCGGGGTCCTGGGGAAGCCAAAGGGTTCTGTACCCCCCACTTCGCAGTCAGACGTGACTCTCAGCCAGCCAGTAAAACAGAGGTTTATTAGATGACAGGAACACGGTCTAAAACAGAGCTTGTAGGTATGGCGGCGAACGGGACCCCTCGGACGGGTCCATTATGGGGTTCAGAGAGCCAGACACCCACGTCTGCCCTCACTCCTAGTCCCCAGGTAGCTCCAACTCTCCAACCCCCTCCAGCCCCTCCTTCTCTTGGCTTTGTCTCTTTCCTGGGCCAGGAGGTCACCGGATCTCTTTGTTCACCTTTAGCTATTTCCTTGCAGGGGGGGAAGGGGCCCTGGCCATTTGTTGCCAGGGAGACAGAGTGTCAGGGATTTATGCACACTGGCCTTTCCCCACCACCTAGAGACTTAAGAAATGCATAGGGGAAACTGAGGCACCCACACAGTATTCAGAGGAAACATTAAGAACAGTCCCACTTTGTCATATCTCTCCCCCCTTCGAGACTGAACTGAGCGAGGTCACTTTAGCCAGTGACCTTGGGAAGTTTGAACCCACCAACGTTCCCATGGATGCCCCATCATCTCTCCCATTCCTTGGTGGGAGTTACACCAGGACATTCCAGTTTCAGGTCCACCCGTGGGTATGTTGTGCTTGATGGCGCTTGCAGGCTGCATGTGGGAAGGTTTATGCGGCCTGTACCCTTTTACCACTCCAATACCCCTGGGCTCTAAACTGAGGTTGGGTCTTTTCCCAGCGCTCCAGTTTGGAGGGCTGCAATTCGAGCTCTCTTGTTTAAGAGCCCCCATCTTGACCTTTGCCACCCTCTGAACAGGTGTCTCTGCCTCCAGCAGCTCGGCATCAGCCCCTTGCATGTGACACGGCCCAAAACAATACAGCTGCAGCTTTCTAAGGGCCTGCACCATGGCCGGGCATTTCTTCTCTGAGGCCGCATATTTCTGCTCCCAGGGCAGCAGTTTCTTGCTCAGGTACCCGATGGGGTGTCTCCCGCCCTTCGCATCGGCTTGCATTAGCACCGTGCCCAGCCCTGCGTCTGAGGCGTTGGTGAACACTGCAAAAGGCTTGGCAAAGTCTGGGTTTACCAGATTTATTGGGCCCTGGATTAGAGCCTTCTTCAGTATACAGAGAGCCCTCTGGCCCTGCTCGGTCCAGACCACCTCGTCTAGCTTACCCCTCTCACATAGCTCAGGGATGGGGGCAGCTAAGGATCTAACGTGGGGTACAAACCTCTGGTAAAGGCCTGGACTTGTTTCTTGGTCTGGGGAATGGGCCAATCTCTGATCATCTCCACCTTGCACTTTTCGTCTTTTACCGTCAGTCCTGCCTCCTTGAGGCAGCCCATCACCCTCTTCACCTGGGACACCTGTTCCTCCCAGGTCTGGCTAAAGACACACATGTCATTGACATACGCCAGGGCCAAGTTCTCCATCCCCCTCAGCTTGTCTAGAATCTCCCCAGGCCTAGGCATGGGGTAGGCATCAGACACGGTGATGGCTTTAAGCTTCCGCTAGTCCCCACAAAACCAGATCATCCTGTCTCCCTTGGGGACCAGCCCCACGGGTGAGGCCCATGGGCTGTTGAACGGCTGGATCACATCTAAAGCCAGCATGTCCTTGACCTCTCTCTCCAGGTTCTGGGCTGCTTTCCCAGTGACTCTGAACGGGGAAAACCTGATGAGGAGATTGGCTCCCACCTCAGGGAAGAGATCCACCCAGGGGTCTTCCCCCTTCTCCTCCCATACAGCAGCTCGAAAGGGAAGAACCCTGTGGATTCCTGGGGCACCAACAGCTGCCTCCCGATTCCCCACAGTTCTGCTTCCCCTTGGGAAGCCCATTCCTAGTACAGGAATCCCTTCTCCCACAGGACTCTGTCTCTGCAGCCTTCCCCAAGGGGGTTTGCAGCTCTGTGGCCAGCAAGTTCCCTCAGCTTCTCCAAGATGGGATCCTTCTGCAGCTCGGTCTGGAATTCAGCTGCTGGGGAAGGGAGTGGGACCTGCTCCCTCTCGCTGGCTGGGCCTGGGGTCACAGCCCCTCTGAGCCCTGTCCCTGGTAGCTTCCTCCCTGCTGTGTAATTACTTCCCAGCAGCACGTCTGGACCAGGCAAACCTGGTTGGCAGCCAACCTGCCCTGCCTGTGTGTCACCCCACTCAGCTGGGGTCTCAGCTCCCACCGTGCCCAGCACTGTCCTTGTTGTCCCAGTGGGGGCAGGCAGCGAGCTCCCTGCTCTGGTCACAAAATCAGAGCCAGCATGAGCCCCCTCTCCGGTGTGCAGGGGAGCGGGGAGCATCTCTCCCTCCCACTCAGCTAGGGTTACCATATTTTGTGCCTCCAAATGGAGGACACTCCCCGGGGCCCTGGCCCCGCCCCCAGCCCCGCCCACGCCCCGCCCCAACTCCGCCCCCTCCCAAAGTCTCCGCCCCCTCCCCTGCTTCCCGCGAACATTTAATTCGCGGGAAGCCTGAAGCAGGTAAGGGGGGCGGGGGGAGGAGGCGCGGCCCAGGCTGGCCCCCCGGCGGCTCCAGCCTGGGTTGGCTCGGGCCCTGGGGTGCCGGCCCCGACCGACCACCCCCCGCTGGCCCGGCGCACCGACCCCGACCCCGGCTCCCGGCCCCGCGGGCCCGGCGCACCGACCCCGGCCCCGGCCCCGCGGGCCCGGCGCACCGACCCCGGCCCCGGCCGCCGGCCCCGCGGGCCCGGCGCACCGACCCCGGCCCCGGCCGCCGGCCCCGCGGGCCCGGCGCACCGACCCCGGCCCCGGCCCCGCGGGCCCGGCGCACCGACCCCGGCCCCGGCCGCCGGCCCCGCGGGCCCGGCGCACCGACCCCGGCCCCGGCCGCCGGCCCCGCGGGCCCGGCCGCCGACCCCGGCCCCGGCCGCCGGCCCCGCGGGCCCGGCGCACCGGCCCCGGCCCCGGCTGCCGGCCCCGCGGGCCCGGCGCACCGGCCCCGGCCCCGGCTGCCGGCCCCACGGGCCCGGACCGGCACCGCGCTCCCGGCCCGGCACCATGCCCCCGACCCCGGACAAAGAGGCCCCGGCCGAGCCTCCCGATTTTCCCGGACATGCCCGGCTTTGGGGGATTTCCCCCCGGACGGGGATTTGAGCCCCCAAAAGCCGGACATGTCCGGGAAAATCCGGACGTATGGTAACCCTAACTCAGCCCCAGGGGTCTGGTTACAGGTAGGCAGGTATTCTGAGCCTAGCAGCCTGCCAGCCAGGTCATTTGCATTTTCACTCACCATTTCCCTCTTAGCCAAATGGTTCCCTGGATTCAAGTTCAAATCCTTGGCCGTTACAGGGGCAGGGCCTGGATCTTGTCCCAAAGAGACACAGTCACCCCCCAACAGGACCTCACAGTCGATATCCTGGAGAACCCCAATGGCCAGCCAGCCCGACCCCTCCTGGGTCTGCACAGGGATCCGGGCCATAGACAGGGCGAGGGCCTTCATCCCGGGGACCTTCACCCAGGTCACACAGCCCCTCAGCATCTGCGGCTTCACCACCTGGGGCCCGACAACAGTTCTCTCTGTCCCAGGGTCTCGCCACCCCAGGCATGTCTCCCCATTGACCCCCACCTTCCGCTCCCACTGGAGGTCCGAGGGGCCTGAGCCCAGGAGACTTCACGCAGACATATAGGCCGGGGCCAGGAATGGGAGCCTGTCCACCACCCCACCCATCTGGCTGAAGGCATCTATGGCCTTGGGACCCAGCAAGGGAGCTAGATACCGGGGCTTTTCTGCAGGGTCCCCCTGGTTCAAATCGCCAGCCTGCTGGAAGGCCGTGTGGTGGGCATCCACATCCCCACCCCTCCTTAACCAGGGGCAGCAATTTAGTGTCGAGGCTCCCTGCGGAACTGGCAGCCCGGGGTCTATCCCCACTCACCCCTGGGGAGTCCCCAATGCCTCTCCACTCCACCATCGCCAGTCCATGCTGCTGTTGCTTTTCCTGCAGCTTTTCCTCGGGCTCTTGCTCTCTCTCATGGTCCTCTCGCTCTCTCGGACTCAGCTACAGTCCCATCCGTCTCCAATCCCCTGATGGGGAACCCGATCGTGAAGACCCCCGTCTGGTTGGGGACCAGACTCTTGGGGATGCCTGGCTACTGCTCCAGCTGCTCCCAGATCCTCTTGTAGCCCTGTCTGCGTCAGGAATCTGCTCCTTAGAGCAGTCCTCATCCTCCAGCTGCACGATTAACTGGGCCTTGGTGAACTTCCCAATGCGTAACCCTCTCTTTTTGCACAGGATCACAATGTCCTTCTTGAGGAGATGGTGATAGGCCATCATTCCGCTGTTCCCAAGTTGCTTTGGACTCACAGGCCCGTGTGATCTCAGCTCCCCCACGGTTTCCAGGAAGAACCCCTAGTGTGCCAGCCCTTCTCGTGGTCACCACCTCTTTGCCAGGGTCGAGCTTCAGACTTCTCCACCCCTGGGACCGCTCGCTGCAATCCCCAGGGGAACCCTGTTACTGCAAACGTCCTTCTCTCGCCAAGGGTCGAGCGGCAAGCTCCTCCGCCCCTGAGACTGCTCGCTGCAGTCCTCAGGGGGACCCCATTACTCCAACAGTCCTTCTCGCTGGTCACACACTCCTAGGGGTTAATCGCCCCCTGAAACCGTCCCCCCTCTGTGCCTTCAGCACGCCTGGTCCTCGTTATCCCCCCTCGGTTTTACTGCTCCCCAGTCACTTACTGCAAGAAGCGCCATTCACGGGGTGCAGTACATCCCACCGCTGCCACCAGTTGTCACGGAGTCCCCAGGCGATGCTCTGGAACTGCTCCCCACAAAGCATAGGGGAAACTGAGGCACCCACACAGTATTCAGAGGAAACATTAAGAACAGTCCCACTTCGTCACACCATCAGTCCGATATTGGATGCCAATGCCCTGTGGCTTGGGTTAACATTTTCATAGGTGCTAAGAAAATGCAGAAAAGGGTGGTTGCCAGTACACAGCCTTGTTTTATGCCAGTTCGGATGACAGAGGGCTCAGAGGTAGAGCCACTGCATAGGACACAGTCATCTGGTCATGGAGGAGTCTAACATTGGTGATAAATTTGCTTGGGCAGCCAAACTTTGACATGATTTTCCACAGAGCCTCACAGTTGACAGAGTCAAAGGCTTTGGTCAGATTGATAAAGGCCATATACAGCTCCTGGTGGTGTTATTGACATTTTTTCTGGATCTGCCTGGCTGCAAAAATCATGTTGGTGGTGTTGTGTCATGGTCTGAAGCTGCAGTGCGACTCTGGGAGTACTTCCTCTGCAAGAGGGAGTAGGCAATTCAGTAAGATTCTAGCAAGAATCTTCCCAGCAATGGAGAGGAGGGCAATGTCTCGATAGTTGCCACAGTCGGCCCTGTCTCCTTTTTTGAAAATGGTAACAATATTAGCATTACATAAGTCAGCGGGGATTTCTTTAGTGTGCCAGATTTTGAGGAGCAGCAAATGAAGCTTGTTAATCAGTGTTTCTCTCCCACACTTTCCGTACTTTGGCTGGTATGCCATCAGGACATGGTGCTTTATTGTTCTTCGTTTGTTTAATTGCTTTGTGAACCTCCTCAGGTGTTGGTGGGTTGGTAAGAGTTTCCCAGATCGGGTGCTGAGGGATGGAGTCGATGGTGTCATCAGTCACAGTCGATTCTTGATTTAGAAGCTTTTGGTTGTGTTCCTTTCAGTGCTCTTTGATGGATTCGTTATCTCTAAGAAGGGTTCTACCATCTTCAGATCTCAGAGGTGTGAGGCAACATGAGCTTGGTCTGTACAGGGTCTTTGTCTCACAAAAAAAAGCTTTGCATATCATGTCTGTCAGTGAATGCTTGGATTTCTTTTGCTTTGTCCTCCCACCATTTGTTTTTGATTTCTCGGATCCTCCTTTGAACCTCATCTTTGAGCTGATGGAAAGAGCTCTGCTTCTGACTGGATGATAGATGGTTTTGCCAGTTGCAGAAAGCCTTTCTCTTCTGATCCAAAAGGGTGTAATCTCAGTGTTGTTGTTGTCAAATCAGTCCTGATGGCAATGGATAGCAAGGCAGATGGTTTCCTCACAGGCCTCATGGATGGTCTGTTTTAGGGCTTCCCAGTCTTCTTCGACACTTGTATTGTCATTTCCAGGTGTGCATATGGCCAGTTTTTCACTGAGGAGTGCTTGGTGCACTGAGGATTGAAGTCTTTGGATGTTGTATTGCTGTCTATATGATTTGGATTGCTTTCTATGTTTCATTGCAATCCTGATGGACATGACTGACCTCACCGGGGTGGTCTGTCTAGCAATCGTCGTCTCCTCTCATGAAACGGGTGATTTGGACGTCTCTTAGAGTCTGTGTTCTTACAATGACACAGTCTAGGAGGTGCCTTTGTTTTGAACAGGGGTGTTGCCAAGTTGTTTTGTACTTGTTGCTTTGTCTGACGAGTGTGTTTGTGATTACGAGGTCATCCTCTGGCATTTGCTGAGTAGAAGGATGCCACTGGAATTGGTCTTGCCCACTCCTTCCTTTCCTTCCTACTCTATACGTTAGAATCTCAGTAATTAACTATTGGAAATATTTACCAAAGGTCACGATGGGTTCTCCAGCACTGGCAATTTTTAAATCAAGATCGGCTATTTTTCTTAAAGATCTAGGAATTATTTTGGGGGAGTTCTCAGGCCCGTGTTCTACAGGAGGTCAGACTAGATGATCACAGTGGCACTTTCTGGCCTTGGAATCTATGAATCTATGAAAACATAGAAAGCAAACTTGGCGTTACATATGTAAAACTCGTATTCTGTGTAAAAATGTGATACTGCATTATAAGGCAGGATGTAATTTTCCAAAGTGTTATAGGCTCTGATGAAGCAAGGCCACTTGAACGCATGCATAAATCTAAGCATTTGAGTAGTCCCATTGATTTCAATGGGATTATTCACATCCTTACACATAAGCACTTGTTTAAGAGCTTTGCTGCATCAGGGTCTTAATCTCTGTGGAACCCATATATGATCACGTGAGGCTAAGGAACCTGAAAGACAAATGTTTATGCTATATTTTCGGGGACAGTATGCCAGACTATAATGTCTCTCCCTTTAGGACTTTTAGCACTTTAAACCTCCCAGAGATTAGGACCATTCCTTCTCAGAAAGGAGAGAAACAATGCAGTGTGGGATTGCGAAGGCGCTCTTGGTAGCTTGGCCACAGGAGCAACAGAGGAAATTCCACATATGCACCATTACATTCTCAGTGTCGTTGAATTGCCTCCCCACTGGTTTCCCGGGAAGATACCCACCTGCATTTCACAACTGCTACTGCATTGAGTCTCCTGCAGGCTCCCACTGGCCTCAGTCTGATACCCCTGTGTCCAGGGGTGGTGAGAAGAAGGTGAACAGTAAATCCAGCCCTTGTATGTCTGACAGCCACCACCATAGGCACTGACTTTTTCTGGCACCGGTGGGTGCTCGACCCCTCTCTCCCCTAGGCCCTGCCCCGACTCCACCTCCGCCCCCTCCCGCCCCCATTCCAACCCTTCCCCAAAGTCCCCACCCCAACTCTGCCCTCTCTCTGCCCCTATTCCAACCCCTTCCCCAAAGTCCCCGCCACGGCCCCACCTCTTCCCCACCTCCTCCCCTGAGCTTGCCACATTCCCGCTCCTCCCCCTCCCTCCCGGAGCTTGCTACAGCTGTTTGGCGGCGGCAAGTGCTGGGAGGTAGGCAGAGGAGCGGTGACGTGGCGTGCTCAGGGGAGGAGGCGGAGGAGGAGGTGAGGCAGGGCGGGGCGGGGTGGGGAGCTTGGCTGCCGGTGGATGCAGAGCACCCACTAATTTTTCCCCATAGGTGCTCCAGCCCCGGAGCACCCACAGAGTTGGTGCCTATAGCTACCACCGTGGCCATTAAACCAGGGACCTGCAAGGGTAAAAGCATGATCAGCTCCAACTGAGCTCAAAAGCTAAGGCTGCCTAGCTCACACCGCAACAGACTCATACCACTGTGGATAAGGCCCTGAAAGGAACCAGCCCTGAAGGGGACCGGTGACACACACTCACCAGTGGCTTGCATATGCAGAAGAGATTGCTTCGTAATTCAGTGTCATTGTTGCCCTCCCAGCTGCCATAAATATACCTCTGGGTTTCCAGGACATCCCAATTAGTGCAGGATGGATGGTAAAAGCTATTTCGCAAGGTCTGTGCTCCATGGGGGGAAATCAAGGGTCAAGGATCCTGTGGGGAACCTTTGGACAGTGTGAGGGCATCACGCATTCCTTGACTATGAACGGGAAATAGGTCACCCGAAGGAGCTGCCTCAAGCCCATAATAATAATAGCTGCCTCTTACATAGCACTTTTCAAGCAGCGGATCTCAAACTGCTGCACAATCCTGAATGCGTTTATCCTTGCAGTGCCCCCTGGAGGGGATGGGAACTGAGGTCCCACAGTCACACAGGATGTGTGTGGTACAGCAAGGAATCAAACCTGGCGCTCCTAAATCCTAGGCTCACATCCTAACCACTGGAGTAGCCTCCCTCTCGATGGGGCTTTTGAGTAACAGTACGAACACTCAGACTACTCCACATGTCACCCCTGTACACCAGGAGGCTGCTCTCTCTCTTCCTTCCCCCTCCTTACACAGTGCAGAGAGCAGGACACCAGAACTGGGACCTTCTCCCCAGAGCAGGGCCGGCTCCAGGCACCAGCTTAACAAGCAGGTGCTTGGGGCGGCCAAGGGAGAGGGGCGGCACATGCGGCAATTCGGGGGCAGCAGGTCCCTCACCTCCTCTAGAAGCGAAGGATCTGCTGCTGAACTGCTGCCGCCGATCGTGGCTTCCCCCCCCCCAATTGCTGCCACCGGTCGCAATTGCGATCGCGGCTTTTTTTTTTTTTTTTTTTTTGCTTGGGGTGGCAGAAATGCTGGAGCCGGCCCTGCCCCAGAGGTCTGAAGTGGGGGGCTGACACACACAAAAATCTTCTTCTTCCCCACCCAATGGAGGCCAAAAGAAGGGACTGCAGGGGAGCTTACCCTCTTCCCAGAGGCCTGGAGAAGAGGATGATCAGCTGTGATCTCCTCACCCCACATTCCGGGGGCCAGGGGAAGAGGATCTTCCTTCTGTCTCCCTGGGGACCAAAGGAAGAAGGTTCTGGGGTGCCAGCCATGTGGCATAAATGCCTTCGCTTCTTGCAGGCAGACTTGTATTAGGAGTGCACTGATCAGCGTTCCACCTGCTTTTGCTGGATTGAGGCTCCAGGAGGCTCAGCAGAGCTAATATGGCTCCCCAAGCACAGTGAGCCCCAAATATTTTCCTGAAGACTGTGAGTATATTGGGGAAGTTCAGGATATTCATCCAAACCTTTGGGAACAAATGCTGCATGCTCCACACCTCCCTAGGTGGGTTTGCTCTACCGGGGAAGGCTTCTGGAGGGATGGGGGTCTGGAGAAGGGCCTGACTACCTTGCTGGAATCTGCATAATTAGAAATGGGCCTGACCCATAAGAGTTAGCTACAGCTCTGCCATTCCCCCTAAAGTTCAGCGCTGCTCAGATCCAGGATTTAGGTTCAACTTGTTATAGAGAGAGGGATAACACACCAAAGTCTGGAGACGTTCTCCACTCACAATGGGAACAGAACTGTACAGTGCTTAACAAACAACTCATTAATCTTCTCAGCCAGCAGCACTGTGAGGCGTGCCAACACTACGTCCTCCATGGACAGAGGAGGAAACTGAGGCACAGCCAGTCAGTGAAAGAGCCGGGAGTAAAACCCAGAAATCCTGATTCCCAGTCCCCTGCTCTGACCACTAGACCATACTCCATCCGATATGAAAAATGGTTTTATTTCCATTCCAAATAAAAGCCGCACTTCCAGCAGCTGATTTGCCAGAAAGTCTCTGTTATACGCGCGGGGCTAGACTGTCTCATCACAGTCTCCTTGACAATGTCACACATTAAAACATATTTTCACCAAAAATTTGATTTGCCTTTAATATAGAGGGGAGAAAAGGGTTATTCATGACTCATTTCTTGTGTTACCCATGCAATTTCACATCACAATCTGTTGCCATGGAGATGTCACACACATGAGATGGAAGCTAGGAGTCTAATACATCAGCAGACAGGCCCAATAAGGGGAAGGCGAAAGAAAGGAAACAGATATTTGTCATAAGCAGAGGAAGGAGGAGGAAAATGTAGGAAAGTGACAGTCCAGTGGGTACTAATCAAAAAATTAATTAATTGGCTGTAGTAGCTAAGTTCACTGCAATAACTGAGGCATTTTGTACTCTCAGTATTGGAAATACTCCATATATTGCGCTGTGGGGATGTTTTTCAATGGCACCCAGTTTGGGTTGGATTTTGTTTTATGCAACTTTCCCTTAGTGTTGCAAACAATTCCAGGCAGGAGTGGTCAATTCTAGAGTGAGCTTGGGTTTGCGGATGCTCCTATAATGATAAGTCTAGTTTCACTCAGGAGCTCTCCCTTTTTTGGGTGCAATTTACACCAGTAATTGGACTGTGAGTGCAAAATATGAAAACTTGCCCTTTTAACTACCTGTTCGCACCTAAAGACACTCAGCTGGGAGAGATGTACCCACATATGCGCCCTTGGCCCCTTTTGTAGGTTCAAACTTTGTGGGAGCACTACTGCAAACTGTAAAGCCATGGCACAACTCTGTTTCATAGCTGTACATACACATTTTAATGTTTTAGTCTTCTTCATACTAATATTTTTATAAAGCCTGGCCTTTTGTACCACCATAAACAATCCTAAAAAGCAATGCAACCACACCAATTCAAGACTATAGGAATATTATTCAGACAGCAATTTTATCCCTCTGAGCAAAATAATTCCATGTCCCTCTACTTAGGAAAATGCTGCTAGACACAAAACTGCTGCATGAACAAATGCTAATCCTAACTCGTATGCAAGATCGTAAAATTACGTCCCTTACATTAGAACAGCAATAGTTAGTGCTATAACTGACCATCACACTTAGTAGTAATACAGAGCAAATATGGATATAACAACTGCTGCCAGAAGTCACATTTTCTATTCCCCAGGTTTTAAATATAGAAATGTACTCATTTCCCCAAATTTAACATTACGAAGGCTGCTAATAATAATGACAGAACTCCAGGGGCAGAGTAAAGATTACGCAGAGGGTGATCAGTGAAAATTTTGCTGTTAAAAGCTCATTTGTGTGAACTGGGTGTTACAGATGTTGTTAGAACTGAGTGTAATCTCAGCTTTCAAGTGATTTTTTCTTTTTTAACTTTACTATGTGCAATGTGGTAATATGGTATATGTAATGGCAAGGGGTAACTTGTTTTGACTTGTTCTTTGCAGCTTTAAATTAACAAAGTTTGTGCGTGGGAATTTTAAGTTTAGCACACAGGAGCCTCTTTTTCTGCTGCTGAAATGCGGCCACCTCTGGGGTGAGAGAGTTTTGGCTGAAACTCAACTATGCACAGCAACACAATGCCAAGTATCAGGGGGTAGCCGTGTTAGTCTGTATCTACAAAAACAACAAGGAGTCTGGTGGCACCTTAAAGACTAACAGATTTATTTGGGCATAAGCTTTCGTGAGTAAAAACCTCACTTCTTCAGATGCATAGAGTCTCTATGCATCCGAAGACTAACAGATTTATTTGGGCATAAGCTTTCTTGAATAAAAACCTCACTCCGAAGAAGTGAGGTTTTTACCCACAAAAGCTTATGCCCAAATAAATCTGTTAGTCTTTAAGGTGCCACCAGACTCCTTGTTGTTTTTGTAGCAACACAATGCAACATTTTAGGACAGGAAGTGAGGCAAACTCCTGTAAACAACTGAAATGCAGAAGGAATCAGTAGAAGCAGAATGTGATTATTGACTTGGAATTTCTATGCAATATTTTATTCTGACTATGACCTTCTATTATGCCCATCACCGTGCATCTGAGCAGCTCCCAAGAAAACAGCATTAACACACCTATTCCTTTCAAAACTACGATGGTATCATTAGTGTCCATGAGCAGGCAGGAGCAATTTTATGATGTGCTCTATGTAAAGGCTGACATTTCCAGTAGTCCTGTGCTCAACAACAGCCTAGTGGTTAGGGTTGGGTACCTGATCTCTGGAAACCAGGGTTCAAGTGCTTCTCTGCCATAGCCATCTTGTGTCACCTTGGACAGGTCACACAGGGCAGGCTTGTAAAACTGTTTAGGTATCTAAAGATACAGCTAGGCATCCAGTGGGATTTTCAAAAGCATCTAGGGAACTAACTCTCCTTGGAATCAATGGGAGTTGTTAGGTGCCTAAATGAAACCCCACTAGGCACCTATCTGCATCTTCAGCTACTGAAATACCTTTAAAATCTGGCCCCAGTCTCCCCGTGCCTCAGTTTCTCATCTGTGAAATAAGGATAATAGCACCTCCCTACTTGCCAGGATGAACGCAACTAATTTGCATAGGCTTGCAACTGAAACTGATACAGTGTGAGGATAAAAGTGTTAATGATTATATATTAATAATATAGCTACCTGAGCTATCAATGTGTTGGGGTTCGAACTCACTCTGTACTGAATCAGAAAGAACGTCACTGCTGCTAAATCAAGCCTTTTGTGTTTAACAAAACTTTTTCTCTAGTCAGTGGCACAATGCTATCTCCCCGATAATATCAGCTGTGCTTTACTTTAATCAAATGCCAAATACAGTTTCCCTGTACACAAAATAGGAAATGTCTCTGGGATCTCAGATACCTCTGTGCAGTAGTAACTCCAGATGAATATTGACTTTTTAATGACAACCACTATAGTACAAATACAAGCTGATATTATTCAGTCAGATCCAGATGGCTGAATAGGGCTGACACGCATGTTATTCAGCAAATGAATTATTTGATTCACCCTTCCCCATAGCATGCTGTCTGCTAGGAAATTTTCATTTGGTCTCTCTAACTTGAGAACCAATTGTAAATGTCAAACCTAAATGCTCAGATTTAAGTGTTAGGTTGTCTTGTTTGATTATGGAAGTAAAAGGTCACAAATGACTAATGAAAAGTACAAGTGATATTGCTAGGGAAATACCATTCTGCCAATGAGTAAGCAAACAGCTCGGGACAATGTTATCAGTCTTTTCATTGTCTCTCTCTCTCTCTCTTCATTTCTGATCCTCTTTTATTCACTGGTTTGTTCATTTGGGGCTATTTGCAGGGTCCCCATATTTTGAAGGGATGGCTGTTTTTATGCCCTCTCTGGTCATAATTTTGTGGGATGTACACAGCAACCTTGCAACTGGAAACTGACACTTGATAGATCACTAAATAAACCACTAAATACCCAGAACTGGGGGCTGATCCCTGAATCTTTGCAGCTGCACCTGCGATATCCACAGCCCAATCACTTTGTTTGGATTTAACGTTGTACAACTACGTGCAATAAACCTCATCAAAGTCACTGCAAGAGGAGGTTCCCAGCACATGGCTTTGCTGCTGCAGCAACCTAGACTTTACCAGCTGTCAAGCAGTGATAAGCCCTTGGGAGTGATTAGCTCCTCTCAGTCCCACTGCTCCCCACTGCCGGCTCTGGAAACCACCTCTTCGTTTGCCACAGGTTGGCTTCTCTAGGGCCTGGCAGCCAGCTGCACAGATGCAGCGCTTCAGAGTAGATCAACAGATCAACTCACCTACACAATCACAGAGAAGTTTTCTATCCACATCCCAAACCGACTGCTGCTTGTTGATGCACATTGTCTGTGCCCTTTCATCAGGACGTGATGATGATGATGAAGTAGTCCCTTGTCCAGAACATGGGACCATGTCATGGTGTCATCATCCCCGCTCCGTGGAAGAACACAGAACAATCCCTGTGGATCTCAGACACTTGGCACGGGCTCTCTCTGGCAGGAGGAAGTGACACACACTAGGTAACTGTGCTGTCCCTAGCTAGTGTCTACGCTACACAGAGGATGAGAGCCTGCTATTGCCAGTAGCACTGTTTGTCCTGGGGGCAGGGGGGGGGGGGGCGAGGCCTGCAAAGCTCAGTTCCAGGGCTCCTACGGGTACAGCTTGAGTGGGCGGAGCTGTGACTGGTAGGAAGATGGGTGCAGTGGGGGAGCTGGGAGAGGCCCAGTGAAGCAGGGAATGAATCCATCCAGAGTCCATCCTGTCCCTGCCTCCCCTTGTCCATTGTCCAGCCCCACTACTCGGCTCTGGCTTTGTCCCCACCTGGGTTCCCAGCAGCTGCGGCCCCTGAGCTCCCCTACCCAGACCTCGGCTGCAGCGTCCCTGTGCTGATCTGCATCTGAGCACCCCCGCCTGGGGCCAGCACCAGCACCTGCTGGCTCAGTGGATGTTTTATATGGGAAGGAATAGGGCCACCCTTCCATTTGTCCTGCCGAGCATCAGCTGTTCCCTCCTACTCCCAACTGGGGCCTCCACTGTAAGGCGGTCCCACTACCCGGCTCCAGCTGGCCCCAGGATCCTGGCTGCTCCAGCCCTTGTGCTCTCTGACTGCCAGGCATCCTCCCTTTCCCTCATGGCCGCAGAGCATCCGCTGAGCCGGCGATAGGGCGCTGCTCGCGGGTCAGTGTGGGAATACTGCAGTCGGCACTGGGCAGGGGAGCACAGGGAGCCCAGGATGAAGCTGGAAACGGCGAGTGGGGCCGTTCTTGCAGCCGAGCCCCCAGCAGGGAGCAGGTCAGAGAAGCTGCCATCCAGCAGGCTGAACAGAAGATCCTTCAGGCCAGATCTGGCTTTCAGGGCCCCCCTCAGGGCCCCCTTTAATTACATAGATTTCAGATGCCTAACACCACCACTGGCTACTGCTACCAGCTAACAGAGATGCTCCTTTAGCTCAAGAGATGGGGGTGGCCTGTGCTTCTGGTGACGATGTTCCCAGGCTCAACATGCACTGATAAGCCTTGGTGGCAGCCATTACAGCCATAAGGTAAGCGGCTCGATGGGGCAGGAACCCCATTTTGTTCAGTGTGGGCACAGTGCCTTGCCCAATGAGGTCCTGGTGCATGATTAGGGCTCCTAGGTGTTGTGGTAATAATAATGATATTAATAATATAGGCTAGAAAAATGGGGGCCAATCTGCTGCAAGATAAATGTGAAATAACATTAGTAATACCTGTAGGGCCCCGTCCTGCAAGCACTTGCTCCCGAGCCTAACGTTCAGTACTGGAAGGCTTCCTGTTGGCGTCAATAGGGTTAATCATGGGAGTAAACACAACAGTGGCAGGAAGTATTTGGAGGATTGGGCTCTTATTTTGCATAACGTCTGTCATCCAAAGCACACTCCTGTAATGATCTTGGGGTTCATTATGTAAAGCAGGGAATGAGACGGGAATAAAACTTTAATAAAACAAACAGGAGAGGTCTCTGGGGAACTGTTGCACACAGGCATGCGGTGTTCCCAAACCTTGCCTCCAGGGCAGGTCTCCAAATTCCCACACTCACAACACAGTCCCTTATGAGGGAGCGTCTCCAAATCACAGTCTTTCATAAACATCTCTCTATAACTCCAGCACTCAAACCAGTGACAGGGCTCTGGTGAAATGGCGGAAGGACAACCGAGGAAGGAAGGGAGCGAGGGAGGGCAGCTTTTCACTCACCTGGAGCTGGAGAGTGAACAAGGCAGAGAGGCATAGGCTGTTTCTCCTGTCTGGCAGGAGCCGCATGAATAAACTCACTCTCAGCCATGATGGCACAATTATAAGCAGGGTCAGTGAGCAGCCACGGCTCTAGGTAAGCTGAGGGAGTAGTCCCTGGGCTACAGACATAACGAAAGATGCCTTAAGGTCAAATCTTCCTTTGGTCTCCCCGTGCATTTGGGGTAACATTCACCCTGTGCCAGACCCAGGAGAAACCTACGGGCTTCAGTAACACATGGGTTTGTGCTGGCTCTCTACACAGACAGGAACTGTGCTCTTTGGGTGTGTTTAGATTGGAAGCTTCTCAAGGCAGGAACCACGTTTCTCTCTGTGTCACGCCCAGCACCAAGCACAGAACTAGCATTTAACAATCCTTAGCGCCAAGTCCAGGTCTGTGAGAGAGGGTGGATCCAGTCCTCGGAGACTTTCACCTTGGGGGAATTGGCTCAGTCATGGTCATCATCTGGATGCTAACTGTGCAGCTATCCGTCCATCCCTCCACTCTGAATCTCAGCATCTCCGGGCTTTGGCAAAGTGTAGCCCCAGATCTGGACTCTGCAGCCTGGGGCCCTCTCTAGTACCAGTTGGTTCCCTGCCCTGGTCTCATTCTTATCACGGTAGATATCAATTAGTAGCCACTCAGGGCCTAGGCCTCCTCACACTCAACCCACCAATGCTGTGTGTCAGTTGCAATCACATATTTGAAGAGAAATCAAATTCAAGGGCAGAGCCCCAGAGTTTTACGTTTTGGTCACTTTCCCTCAAGTCAGTTCTACCAGCGCAGGAGGGAGAGCACAGGTAGCTGGTATTGCGACTGGGCTATTCGCCATCCTGTATAGAAGTCTCTGTATACACACAACTTGGGCCATTATTAAGTATTTGGGTGGAAGCTTGGCAGCTCCTCCATTTAAGTCACCATTAGGACCCGATATTGCTGAGTTCCTATGGGGATCTGCATGCGTTGTGGGATCTGAGCCTTATTCTCTTTCCCTCCCATCTGCTAACATTCCTCCTCACACAGCCTGTAAAATCCATTTTACCTGAGCTTGCTATTCACTGTGGCCAAATAAAATTACAGTTGCACTGAATGGACTTGATTTAGGAAACCTGTTTTTTATTCAGAGCCCATTACCACTATTGCAGTTATACAAGCCAAGTTGGTCATATTTATTTTAAAGTTGCTTTTAAAAAAATTATGACTAGTGCCATAAAAATGCCCAGAGTAATACAAGTCCCAGTGAGCAAGTATTCCTACCTGCCTCCCAAACAGCTGCACTGTGAAGTCACTAAATGGGATTATAACCATTTCCAGAGGTTACTCTGTATGGTGCTATCACACAGCTGTGGCCAATTCGTACATCCAACTACGTGATGTCATTTCAGGGCACCTGCAGGCTCTAAAAATGGTCTGTTCTTTGGAAAGGAGGAAATGGACTAAGCTGTCAAAACTGCTGAGTGTAGTTCTCTGGAAAGCCTGCCATGGATTGTGCTGGATGCACTGCCTGATTCCTGCCCATGTGAAAGAAGAAGGGAGAGTATTTGGGCTGTTGGAAGCTGATGACATCTGCAGAAGAGGATACCTTCATTAATGATCTGGAAGATGGCGTGGACTGCACTCTCAGCAAGTTTGCAGATGACACTAAACTGGGAGGAGTGGTACAGACGCTGGAGGGTAGGGATAGGATACAGAGGGACCTAGACAAATTAGAGGATTGGGCCAAAAGAAACCTGATGAGGTTCAACAAGGACAAGTGCAGAGTCCTGCACTTAGAACGGAAGAATCCGATGCACTGCTACAGGCTAGGGACCAAATGGCTAGGCAGCAGTTCTGCAGAAAAGGACCTAGGGGTTACAGTGGACGAGAAGCTGGATATGAGTCGACAGTGTGTCCTTGTCGCCAAGAAGGCTAATGGCATTTTGGGCTGTATAAATAGGGGCATTGCCAGCAGATCGAGGGACGTGATCATTCCCCTCTATTCGACATTGGTGAGGCCTCATCTGGAGTACTGTGTCCAGTTTGGGGCCCCACACCACAAGAAGGATGTGGAAAAATTGGAAAGAGTCCAGCGGAGGGCAACAAAAATTATTAGGGGGCTGGAGCACATGACTTATGAGGAGAGGCTGAAGGAACTGGGATTGTTTAGTCTGCAGAAGAGAAGAATGAGGGGGGATTTGATAGCTGCTTTCAACTACCTGAAAGGGGGTTCCAAAGAGGATGGATCTAGACTGTTCTCAGTGGTACCAGTTGACAGAACAAGGAGTGATGGTCTCAAGTTGCAGTGAGGGAGGTTTAGGTTGGATATTAGGAAAAACTTTTTCACTAGGAGGGTGGTGAAACACTGGAATGGGTTACCTAGGGAGGTGGTGGAGTCTCCTTCCTTAGAGGTTTTTAAGACCAGGCTTGACAAAGCCCTGGCTGGGATGATTTAATTGGGAATTGGTCGTGCTTTGATCAGAGGGTTGGACTAGATGACCTCCTGAGGTCCCTTCCAACCCTGATATTCTATGATTCTATTCTATGATTCTATGTAAGCTCAGAGCTGATTTCCAGCTGCAGGTAAAGATCAGAGCATTAATGATAGAGAGGTCTGGCCTAGGCTGCCCCAGAAACATTTCAAGACATTTGATGAAAATCCCACAATACAGGAACAAAATCTGGAAGCTCTAAAGATTTTTGAATGATACATTAACAGGGTGTTGTTGAGATGAAGATACTGTCCTGAAAGATAAGTACTATCCTGAAAAAGTCCTAATCCAACACCACCTTCACATTGAAAGAATCACCGTGAGCTCAGCTTACACCTGGGACCATATGCGATCTCCCTGTAGGATAAGAAATAATTAACAATTACCCCCTTTGAAGAGTATGAGGATATGTGCACTGTTTTTTTTTTTAAACTGTAGCTGAAGTGAACAGGAAAGGGGCCAGGGAAGGTTTGAGGCAGAAGAAGCTCTGCTACGAAGCAGGGCCAGAGACAGAACTGCTTTAGGAATAACAGTTTCCTTTGTTTCCAGTGAAGTTCCTTGTTCAGTGTTAGAAGAAACCAACTCTGTGATATGTTCCCATTGTCACATGGTTGGGACTTTTGTAATGGACATGGACAGCACACAGAACTCATTGGGTTTTGTTACAACATGGAACTCTGGCTGGGGTCAAAAAAACAATTTCAGGGAAGTTCCTGGAAATAAGAAAAGCTAAACTCTCAAATGTAGCTGCATTCCAAGGCCTTGTCTGCACGGGAAAGTATTTCTAGTATAAGCTAAGATGTGCATTTAAACTGATATCATCGTACCAGTATAACCCCTGTATGGACACTCTTATTCCAGTAGAAAAGTGCATTTTTATGGCTTAACTGATGTCACTTAGGAAGGGGTTTAAGCTAACCTGAAAAAAGTTATTCTTACGCTGGAATAAGAATGCTCACACTGGGGGCTACCCCTTTATAACTATACTGGTATAACTGGTAAAACGTACCCATGCAGACAAGGCCTAACAGCCAAATCCAGGGACTGTATCCAAAAGCCAGCACAGCATGGGCTGTTATGTGCACTCAGGGCTTGCCGACACAGCACGTTACCGCACGGCAAGCCAGAGCGTGCTGTAGATTCACACCCTGGCTGTCTGTGCAGTAACTCGCTGTATAGACAAGCCCTACGACTAACTCAGAGGCATAGCCACTGCATGAGGAAATCCCGCCATTGAATGGCAGCAATCCATGCAGCTGTTGTTAAGGAACTAAAATGGAAGAAAATCCCATGTAACGGGTTAAAAGAATAAATCCGCCGGCTTTTAAAAATTAGCATTATTTCAGGCTCTCTATATATCACAGGCAAAGCTGCCATATTTCGCAGGACAGTTGGAATTACCAACTAATGTTATCATTTCTTTAAAGTACTTTTCATTCTTTTCCATTCATATTATTGCACCAGTCTGTGGGTACGTCTTCACTACCCGCCGTATCGGGTAGCTCAAGCCAAAGGGGCGGAGAAGGTCAAGCAGCGGCTGCCCTTGCTGTATTCCATGCTCTGTCGTCCAGTCAATTTGCTACTGCTGCTTGTTTCTGTGAGAAACTTGCCAGTCTCTCTGTGCAGCATCCCAGGGCTGGCCCAGGTGGTGTGTTATGCCACCATTTCTCCTGCAGTGATGACTGAGGGTCAGGCTGTGGGGAGGTGAGTCAGAAATTAGCAGGTGGCACAGGTGCTATAAGGTTCTGGCTGTGAGCCCTCTGCTGGCAGTGTCTCCACCAGGCAGTGTATTACAGGGAGCGGGGGGATTATTTCATTTAGAAAGCAAACCCAATGGGTTATTTCAGCCAGTAAAGTGCGAGTGGTGCTCGAAGAGAACTGAGGGAACCTCAGGCAATGGAAACAGACCAGGGCGTGTGTTCAGTCTCTGTGCTAAAGTCCTGCCCATTCTGGTTGAGCAGGTGAGAATAAAGGGAATGGGCAGCCACAGATCTTTGCACACAAATAGGCCTCAGGAAACTATCCTGCTATGGCACACCCCAGGGTGCCAGCCTGGCTAACGTGAGGCAATGCGCACTGTCATCACAAGGTTTGCGCACAATCCAGCAGCACATAGCCAAAGCAGAAGCTAGCTGACACATTAACCATGAGAACGTTGCTCCATCCGTGCTAAATAAAGCATCAGTGTATTGTCCGTCTGCTACAGAGAAATACCAGCATAGACTTAGTACAAGACGGACAGTCACCCTCAGATCACTGACATTTCCAGTCTCTTAAAGAGTTAATTCAACATGAAGTTTGTGATTTAACTCCATTAAAATAATATTTACCGTTCCTATTGCTTCCTCAGTGGAGTTCCTCACATGTATAAACACATCGATAATGCTAATCATAAGCACTTAGCTTTTCATCCATAGCTCTTCAAGCACTTTACACAGATGGGCTGTTAGCCAGCCCAAGGGGGCGGGGCCATTCATGACAGTGTGGGGATGGATTGTTAAGGCACAGGACTGGGAGTCAGGAGATCTGAATTCTATTGCTGCCTCTGCTAAAGAGTTACTGTCAGACCTTGGGCAATTCAAGTAGAGGCAAATGCAGAGATTGCTCTTGGTGGGGCAGAATTAGGGCAGTTCCCCTGTGCAAGGTTGGAGTTGGATGTGGGGAAGGGGACAGACTGCAGGGGGCAGGTGCTAGTGGATGTCTGTCCTTCATAGCTTCCGTTTCCATGCAAGTTAACTAACACAACGAAGGGCCTAGAAACGCTCTGATTTTTAAAGAAATAAGAAGAGGCCTATGTGACCGTCTAATTTACAGAGCCCTTTCAAGATGCACTTGTGTGCAAAGCACCCTATAAAACACTGGATGTCGGAGCAAGGATGGAGGCTGTAAATTGTATCCAAAGTGTCAAAACCAACATTTTTTAAAAACAGCCTTAAAATAAAATGAGAAGATGCAAAGGGAAAAGTATTAAAAAAATAAAATAAAATCATCCTACATGTGATACCAAAGAAGCAAATATCCGCTCTCCACCAAACTGACCTGTCTTTCCCATGGCCTGGAATCTCTGATTTGAGCCTGCATTCACTTTCATAGGCGCATGTCGGGAAGCCTCCACCACCTAGACTTGTGATTCCCAGCTCAGGTAGCAGTGCACATGCCTAGCTCTGCTCAAGCTAAAACTAGCGGTATGGCCATGGTCACACAGGTGATGGCTTGGCCTAGCTGCCTGAGGGTCTCGGCCAGGATTGTGCTTGGTGGCTCGCATCAAACTGCCACTCACACTGCCATGCCCACACTGTTATTTGTAGCATGGTAGCTCGAACCCAGCTAGTGCATGTACATCTATCCTGTGCAGGGCTGGTGCTACCATTAAGGCGAACTAGGCAGTCGCCTAGGGCACCAAGATTTGGGGGTGACAAAAAGCGGTGCCCCCAATTTTTTTTACAGCGTTCCTAAGCCCCCTCCCCGAGTGCGCGGTCGCCGCTCCACTTCTCCCGCCTCCCAGGCTTGCAGCGCCAATCAGCTATTTGGCGCCGCAAGCCTGGGAGGGGAGGAGAATTAGAGCAGGGGCGGCGTGCTCGGGGAGGAGGCGGAGCAGAGGTGAGCTGGGGTGGGGAGCTGCCGCGGGGGGGGTGCCTCAGGGCGGGAGCTGCTGCAGGGCTCCCCACCCCAGCTCACCTCTGCTACACCCCCTCCCCAAGCACGCCGTCGCTGCTCCACTTCTCCCACCTCCCAGGCTTGCGGCACCAATCAGCTGTTTTGCGCCACAAGCCTGGGAGGGGAAGAGAATTAAAGTCGGGGCGGTGTGCTCGGGGAGGAGGCAGAGCAGAGGTGAGCTGGGGTGGGGAGCTGCCACCCTGCTCCCCGGAGGGGGAGCTGTCGCAGAGGGGGACACCTCAGGGCGGGGGCGGGGGGCGGGGAGCTGCTGCAGGGCTGAGGGGGGGGGGGGGGAGGCGAGGTGGAAGTTTCGCCTAGAGCGTGAAACTTCCTTGCACCGGCCGTGACCCTGTGTCTGTGAACATGTGCAGCTTGTGGTCTCAAAGATGAATAGGAAATCTGCTCTGAATTGGGAGTGGTTCCATCTTTTATTGAAATAAAACCTAAAGAGTAATGGCAGTAGGACTGTAATGGGAAGCCAAATTACAGTAATCATATTTTTCCTTGTGCAGACATCCTTCTGACCACAAAAAAATACACCATCTGTTTCTAAATTACTTCTTGTATTGATTCGACAGTAACTCTTTTTTTCTGCAAATCCATATTTCAGGACTTCCTGGAAATTTGAAAGACAAGGTGGGTGAGGTAATATCTTTTATTGGGCCAACTTCTATTTGTGAGAGAGACAAGCTTTCGAGCCACTCAGATGGGAGTCAGCTCTGGGAAGCATACTGACACACACACACCTCCTCATCAATTACACTGGTCTACAATTTTTGAGAAGTCATCTGCTTCAGAGATAAAATGTGCTATTTATTATGTATTTTGATGTGCTGAATTCAAATATGACAATTAAAACAACTGATTGGCTACTGTTTCTAAGATATTTAAGTTTTTACATTTTATGTCTATGTATATTGTGTAGATAGAGTTTTAATCATAAATTGTAAATCTAGGTCTTTTCATGTGTTTATGGTTGCTTTACATGATAATATTTCACCTGTCCTGTTTATGTAACACTTTAAAAATCAGCAAAAGAGTTATATAAATAAAATTTATTATGAAACAAAAGACAAAAAACTATTCTGTACATAGTTTAGTCCTATTCAGTGTCTACTTGGCGCTTCTTGGCTTGTCTCTTGTATTCATTAAATGGAGCATCTCTTGTCACTGTCCAGCAATAGTCTGCAAGCATTGATGGGCTCCATTTGCCCTAATAGCATTTCTCCATTGTTGCAATGTCCTGGTGAAATCACTCGCCGTGCTTGTCGCTCACTGCTCTGCAGTTCGGTGGAAAAAAATCTAGATGAGAGTGCAAAAAATGTATCTTTAGTGACATGTTGCAACCAAGGCTTTTTGTATGCCTTGAGGAGGTTTTCCACCAACAACCTGTAGTTGTCTGCCTTGTTGTTTCCGAGAAAATTTATTGCCACTAACTGGAAGGCTTTCCATGCCGTCTTTTCCTTGCCACGCAGTGCATGGTCAAATGCATCATCTCGAAGAAGTTCACGAATCTGAGGACCAACAAAGACACCTTCCTTTATCTTAGCTTCATTTAACCTTGGAAATTTTCCACGGAGGTACTTGAAAGCTGCTTGTGTTTTGTCAATGGCCTTGACAAAATTCTTCATCAGACCCAGCTTGATGTGTAAGGGTGGTAACAAAATCTTCCTTGATTCAACAAGTGGTGGATGCTGAACACTTTTCCTCCCAGGCTCCAATGACTGTCGGAGTGGCAAACCTTTCTTGATGTAGTGGGAATCTCTTGCACGACTATCCCATTCGCAGAGAAAACAGCAGTACTTTGTGTATCCAGTCTGCAGTCCAAGCAAGAGAGCAACAACCTTCAAATCGCCACAAAGCTGCCACTGATGTTGGTCATAGTTTATGCACCTCAAAAGTTGTTTCATGTTGTCATAGGTTTCCTTCATATGGACTGCATGACCAACTGGAATTGATGGCAAAACATTGCCATTATGCAGTAAAACAGCTTTAAGACTCATCTTCGATGAATCAATGAACAATCTCCACTCATCTGGATCGTGAACGATGTTGAGGGCTGCCATCACACCATCGATGTTGTTGCAGGCTACAAGATCACCTTCCATGAAGAAGAATGGGACAAGATCCTTTTGACGGTCACGGAACATGGAAACCCTAACATCACCTGCCAGGAGATTCCACTGCTGTAGTCTGGAGCCCAACAGCTCTGCCTTACTCTTGGGTAGTTCCAAATCCCTGACAAGGTCATTCAGTTCACCTTGTGTTATGAGGTGTGGTTCAGAGGAGGAGGATGGGAGAAAATGTGGATCCTGTGACATTGATGGTTCAGGACCAGAAGTTTCATCCTCTTCCTCGTCTGACTCAAGTGAGAATGATTCTGGTGCATCAGGAACTGGCAGTCCTTCTCCGTGGGGTACTGGGCGTATAGCTGATGGAATGTTTGGATAATGCACAGTTCACTTTTTCTTCTTTGACACACCTTTCCCAACTGGAGGCACCATGCAGAAGTAACAATTGCTGGTATGATCTGTTGGCTCTCTCCAAATCATTGGCACTGCAAAAGGCATAGATTTCCTTTTCCTGTTCAACCACTGACAAAGAATTGTTGCACAAGTGTTGCAGCATATGTGTGGGGCCCACCTCTTGTCCTGATCTCCAATTTTGCAGCCAAAATAAAAGTGATAGGCTTTCTTAACCATAGTGGTTATACTGCGCTTTTGTGATGCAAAAGTCACTTCACCACAAACATAGCAGAAGTTATCTGCACTGTTCACACAAGTATGAGGCATCTCTGCTCACTTTGACTAAACAGAAATGTGTCCCTTTGCAAAATCAAACACTGACAAATAGGAGAGCATGACACTGTATGATTTCTAGAGCTGATATAGGGCAATTTGTTCAGCAGAGTGATGTAAGCTTCGTTATGATTGCATCATCCATGACTTCTAGGAATAACATGATGCAATTCATATCATGTATGACGCAATACCAGCTTCAGATTGCATCATTCATTGTTTTGCCTAAAAAGCAAGTACTGTCCAAACCCAGTCATAGATTTATTCATAGATCCAGTCAAAGATGTATTTTAGTCATTTCTGGTTTAAATTGAGATCCCTTCCCTTTATAACTCACTTATCCTCCGCCATTCCCAAGTCAAGGGTCGTATATACTGACCCAATAGCATATCTTGAAAACTAGAGCCAGTCAACAATTTTAAGCATCATTTTCGTTCTCAGTGACCCAGAATTAGTAAAGTTTGACTACATTTATTTCAGAAGCATTTTGGCTGTAGAGCAGTGTTATTGGGAGTGGACCACATCCACCCTAATTGAATTAGCCCTGTCAACACTGGTTCTCCACTTGTAAGGTAACTCTGTTCTCTTCATGTGTCAGTATACGTATGCCTGCATCTGTAATTTTCACTCCATGCATCTGAAGAAGTGGGTTTTTTACCTACGAAAGCTTATGCCCAGATAAATCTGTTAGTCTTTAAGGTACCACCGGACTCCTTGTTGTTTTTGTGGATACAGACTAACAGGGCTACCCCTCTGATAAATAGTTAACACATATATCAAGGGACCATTCAAGGTGAAGTGACCCATTAACACCTCTCCAGTCATGGGGGAAAGGAAGAGGGGGAAATTTGACATTTATTTGTAATAAAATGGAGGGTCCTATTCATCATGAAATAAGATTGCTGCTGCTGCCATAAGTCATGGAGGCTCGACAGGCTGACAGGACTAACACCCTCTCAAGGGCCATGTCCAGTGTATTCACTTCTCAAGCGCCATCTTGTCTTTGGGTTTCTCTTTGTAGGCCTTAAAGCCTGACATGCAGAAGCATGAAAAACCAACTCACGCTGATGGCTGTAGGTAACATTCACTTCTCGGCCTTTTGGCTAAGATCAAGTATACCCACTTCCTTCCCTGATGAACCAAGGGATACACCCCACCCAGGGCCGGCGCTTCCACTAGGTGATCCTAGGCAGTCGCCTAGGGTGGCAGGATTTGGGGGGCGGCATTTTGCCATCCTCGGTGGAAATTCGGCGGCGGGTCGTTCACTCGCTCCGGGACCCGCCGCAGAAGTGCCCCGAAGACGTGGAGCGGAAGGACCCCGCCGCCGAAAGCTCAGAGGAGGAGCGCTGCCACCTAGGGCGCCAAAAACCCTGGCGCCGCTCCTGACTCCACCCATGTACTTATTCGTGACACTGATACTGACTTGGACTCTTTATACATCCCGTGGGTGGCATACCCGAGCCCACTTTTCCACTGATGCTTTAAAAACCCCCCGCATCCCAATCTGGGTCTATGCTGGTTATGTGATATGTATGTATCTCGTGATCCTTGTAACTGATACCTGTAATCCCCCATAATTCAAGCCGGACCCCAGATGTACAGTACCTTCCCTCTTAACTTGTGTATATTTAATTTTAAACATTAACTTTAATAAAAAATTTAAATCTCTTCTACAGAAAGCAATTTGGAGCCATTGGGCCAAATTTATCCTTGGGGTAACTTCACAGAATTTAATGTAGTTACATCAGGAACTGGGCTGTTCACAGAGCTTTGTTGTCTCTGGTAATGGTACAAAGGGGTGCCGCTCAGGGAAATGGGACTGTGGTGTATGTCGCTATGACACACCATTGTCTTTTGTTTTCTGTGTCCATTTCTAAGAGACTTGTCCAAAGTTCAGCAGCCATCTTGCACTCAGAGTTGATGCAGACTGAAGGGAGATACCCACTATGCTCTTTCCTGGAGGTCTTACTTTTGTTCTGCTTTCCTTATGGTAAGAAATAACGGTTGTTCTCACTGAAAAAATGTTTGCATTTTGAGTATGGAGAAAATTAATTGCTGAAAGGGAGTTAATGAACATTTAAGAGGAGTATTAAGGAAAAATCTTAACAATTAGATTTATTCAAGTAAAGAATAATCTCCCAAGGAACATGGTAAAATCCTCACAACCACAGCAGACACTTAAAACATCACAGGACTGCTTTCATTATTTAATTATGTATGGCACACAGGGTGTTAGCTAGTGACGGTTATATCCAGGGGGGTTATTAAGGGATACCTAGAAAGAGCTAGGATGGTCTTATGACTAAAGGACAGGCCCTGGGATCCGGAGAGCTGCATTCTATTCTCATCTCTTCTACCGATTTCCTGTGTGACTTTGAGGAATTCACAACCTCTCTGTTTAAGTTCCTTCATCTGTAAAATGGGCACTGTAACACTGACATGTGGATTTTAAGGGCTGGAGGTCTCTTGAAAAATCAAGCTAAACAAAGCCTTTGCTAACCTTTTGAAAAGTAGAATCCAGAGCAGCTTGTCTAGAGGAAAATCCACATTGATGAGAGTTTGTGGTACTAAGCCCAGGCAGAGGACTCTGGGCTCCACCCACACAGCACATGAGACTGTGTTTTTATTCCTGCCCACTGAACAGCAATACATTTGAAGGTCAGATCACATCACACCACAATGCACAAAGGCGGCTCACACTTCATATTGAAAACTCTACCAGGCTGCTGGCTATGGGTGATGGCACAGATTTATTCAAACAGAGGCATTGTCAGCTAGGGGGTTAACAGACTGACTGTGCTAGTCAAAGGTTGTGGATGCCCTACTAACCTTACTGGTCAGTTATTCTAGCTGTTGCCTCTTCCAGTAGAAGGGTTCAGCTTCGTGAGTTATCTTTTCTCTTGCGAACTGCTGGGGTTTGAATTACAGCTTTGCAGGCTGCTCACCAAAGAAGACTTAGCTGGATGTTCAAGGGAAACATTTAGATGTTTGCTCTAGCTGGATTCTGTGCTTAATGAGGTGAGAGAGTGTGTGCTGTGCTGCTTGTATTTAGTGTTTCCAGGTGCTGGTCATTGGCAGGAGGTAAGTGGCAGCTGCCTGGAGAACCAGGGCTGTCTGTTTCTCTTCTTCTGGTCTGGGACTCAGGCCTCCCCTCACAATCTGGTCTGCATCTGAGTAGCTTCCCCTTTTGGACAGCATCACTGGCAAAGATTACTTACCATGTAAGTGGAGTTCTTTGAGTTGTGTAGTCCCTATGGGCATTCACTGAGGGTGTACAGTCGCTCCATGTGTCTGGGCTGGAAGATTTCTCAATAGCTGTGCCTGTTGGCCTGTGCCCCCACCTGCCTCCTCCTCAGGCTCTGACTCCAGGGTATAAGGAGTGGAGTGGACCAACCGCCTCTCCAGTTCCTGCTCTACTGCAAATCAAGAGGTGATCTGAGCAGGATCTCCGAACTGAAGGAAGCAAACCCAACAGAAGCCTGAATTAGGGCATAATGCCTAGTAGGAGTGTGAAAGGAACTCCAAGATGCTGCCCTACAAATCTCCAAGAGGGGAATTTTTTCTAGAGAAGCCAATGAGGCTGCTTGAGCTCTGGTTGAATGAGCCCTGACAGTCTGAAGAGGAGGGGCTTTCATGCATCTGTAACAAAGGAGGATGCAGCTGGAAATCCATTTAAAGAGTCTTTGGGAAGAGATTGCTTCCTCATTCATCCTTTCAGAGATGGAGATGACTAACCTTGGAGACTTCCAAAAGAGTCTTGTCCTGGGCAAATTGAATGGGCTAGAGCCCTTTGTACATCCAATGAGTGGAGCTTTCTGTTCTCTCTGTTATGGTGAGACTTTCGGCATCTCACTGAAAAACCATGTGACTCCTCCATAAGGGTCCGGGTTCACCCACTCTCCTAGCAGAGGTAATAGCTGTCAGGAAGGCCATCTTCATAGATAGATGCAAGAGGGAGCAGGAAGCCAAGGGCTCGAATGGTGGGTTCATAAGTGTCCAAAGGACAAGGTTCAGATACCAGGTAGGAGCAGGTTTAGATACCAGAGGGAATGTCTTGATAATGTCCTTTAAGAACATCACAGTGGTGGGATGGGTGAAAACTGAGCAGTTCTCCACAGGGGAATGAACGGCATTGATAGCTGGCAAATGTACCCATAGGGAACTGAGGGATGAATGCAATGTCTTCAAGGAGAAAAGATAGTCCAGGAGAAGAGGGGTTGCAGGCTCCATGGGAAGTAACTGGCACTACTGACCGTACATAGAGATTCGATTCCACTTCCTTGTAGAGGGTCTCCTGCTATTGTTCAGGATGGCTTGGACATACTCTGACCATGATCTCACTTTGCTCATTGTCCACTCAAAAAATCCACACCACATGTAGGGATGCTGGGTTGGGGTGGTTGATCCTGGCCCTGTTCTGAGACATTTTTCCACGAATGGTTGTGGGTGAATGGATGGGATAGTGGTGAATCAAATTTGTTTTGGCTGCTATGAAGCTATCAGGATCACTGTGACCCTGTGCAGCTTAATTTTCCTGAGGATACAAGGTAGCAGAGGAAAGGGAGGGAAGATGTACATCAGCGGGTCCGACCATTGCACTAGGAAGGTGTTCCTTGGAGTTGAGGCCCTGGGTGGCTCGAGAGCAATAGATCACTTCTTGTTTCCCTGGGTTGTGGAGAGGTCCCAGGATGGGAAGTCCCATTGATGAAAGATGTACTGCAGTACTGAAGAATGGAGCTCCCACTCATGATCCTTGTGGAAATGTATGTTGTCCACTCAGGAGTTCATTACTCGGGAGTTTGGGAAATGAAGCTGTCCACTCTGGAGTTCATTACTCCTGGAATATATACCGAAAAGAGGGTAATCTGATGCTGGCTGCACTGGTTCCAGAGCTGGATTGCTTCCCTGAAGAATGGCGTAGATTCTTGCTCTCCCATTTGTTTATGTAATAGACAGTAATCATAGTCCGATCTGACCTGGACATACATGGACAAAATAAGGGGTAGGAACATCTTGCATGCTTCGTGGACTGCCTGAAACTCAAGACGATTGATATGCAGCTTGGACTTCTGTGGGGACCAAGAATCCTGAGCAGTCTGGTCATCTAGGTGCGCTCTCTGTCCCAGCAAGGAGACATCAGTAATGAGTGACTTTGTAGGTGGTGTGGGAACAAAGGAAACCTCCACACAGACTTTCTCTCTGGTCTCCCACCAGGTGAACTATGTCAGGACGTTCTGGGGAAGCAAGACTCATTTATCCAGGGAGTCCCTGCTAGAGGCACAGACTGTCCACAGATTGGCTTGGAGGCACCAAAGATGAAGCATTGTGAAGGGGGTTACGTAGGTGAACACAGTCCTATGACCAAGTAGGACCAAGTAGTACTGGACTGTCATCTGAGGGCTGAGTTGAAGCTGGGTGAGAAGGTCCATCATGGCAAGGAGTCTGTCCTGAGGTAAGTAGGCTCTTGCCTTGATCAAGCTCAGATTCATGCCAATAAATTCTATAACTTCTGTGGGGATTAAAGTGGATTCTTTTGAATTTACCTAAGTCCCAAAGCATGAAAGAGGTCAAGTAAGGAGGTGACTGCTGCTTGTCCTATGAGCAGCCAGATGTCTAGGCAGGGAGCTATGGGGCTCCCCTCTCTGTGGAGATACACTGCTACCACTGACAGTACTGTACCTTTGTGATGGGCCGTCGAGAGGCCAAAGGGGAGCACGCTCTATTGAAAGTGCTCTGGGACCACAGTGAAGTACAGAAATCTCATGTGTACTAGGTGAATGACTATATGGAAATAAGCAGCTTTCAAATTGAGGGGTGCGAACAAGTCATCTTCATTCAGGGAGGGGATTACTGAGACCAGGGTGATCAACCTGAATCTTGAATGACGTATAAAGACATTTAGCTGTGTAAGGTCCAAGATAGCTCTCTAGCCCACCTTCTTCTTGGGGATGAGGAAATATTTGGAGTAAAAGTCCAAATACAGAGGGGTTACAAGCTCTATTGCCCCAAGCTGGAGTACAGAGTCCAACTTTTTTATGAGAATCCTCTCATGAGAAGGTCCTGGAAGAGAGATGGGGAGAGTGGTCTGGGAGAGGGGGCTGAAGGGGCACTACCCGGAGGCTCAGATTGAGTAGGTGGGGAGTGGGAGGGCCCAGGGCCCAAATGGGGCCTCTTGGAGAGCTCCATTAAGTGTTGACAGAGTCTGAACTCCTGAGACTGTCTGGTAGGCAGGGCAAGGAGCAGAAGATGTCACACCACAAAGGGATGTGTGCTTCCCTGAGGAAGCAAAGACAGCTCTTATGAGGGTCAGCCACTGGGAAGACCCAGGGGCAGACCAGACAGGTCTCAAAGCCTGGAACTTTGGGCATGCTAGGTGCCCAGAACAGTGTGTGGCCTGGGGAGACAACACCCCAAATCAGCTCTGTAAAAATAACGATTTACAAATTATTTACATAGCTGAAGACTGAGCGGGAACCCTGGAAAGGCTATAGACACAGAAGGGTTCTGTGCCAGACTGTGAGTGGTAGAAAGGACCTGGAGAAGTGGTTGGTCCATGCCACCCTTTATCCCCTCTGTTCAGAACACGAGGAGGGGAAGAGAGCTGGCACAGACCAATGGACACTGCTATTGAAAAATCTTCCCGTTGCAAATGCATGGAGCACATGCGCATCCACAGTGACTACACACAGAGCACAGCACTTGAAAAAGTACCAACAGGAATCAATGAACACTTGAATGTCCAAATTAGGCTCTTAAGGTGTCAAGGTGTCTTTAGGACTGATTCACTGGTGCCCTGCATCCACTCTGCAATGAAGAGGGCTAAGAGGGGCCTTTATGAGATTCTAGGGAATAACGCAGAAGTTTTGCTGCTCTGGGGCATTGTTTGTAACTATCAAAGGCATTAACACAGTCCTGGCTCTTTTACTGGGCCTCTGTTGGGTGTTTGCTGACCCATCGACATCTCACCCTTATATAAGCAAAGACTCCTTGCACTGACCCTTTTCGCATCTCAGCCTTATTTGCTGCCTGATCTATCTGGTGTGTACTGATGTATCTAAAACCCAACCCCTCCAGAACCTCCCTAGATCCCAGATTCAACATCAATTCTGTGAACAAATGGCCCTCCAGAATGACCAACACCTCTTCCTGTAGCATACTGAGCCTTCCTTGGGAGTCTCCTATTTACCAGGCCCGACCTTAGGTTAGCTTGGGAGATAGACCACTACCCATGGTGCATTTCAGGCTCTCCCAGCTGTGTATGTGTGGCTGGTTTTATTCCAGGCAGAATGACAGATTAATCTAATGATAGACATTAGGGGGAAACAGACACTCTTCCAGACCAATACTTACCTGAGTATAGTAATATCAGGCTACATGTCTGGAAAGAAAATGATTTTGTTGGCAAAAATGTCTTTCAGTGTGTATACATTAAAGTCAGTGCACAGCGCAGGCATTCTGAAAGTGCAGAGCGCTGATCATTTTTGGATACACTTTGTAAACAGAAAAAACAATACCATGGGTTATTATTATTATTATTATTCTGTTTAGAGGGATGCTGCAAAATCAACATCATCTAATAGTTTTTCCGAGCACAGAAATGGTATTGCCATGACAACAACTAACCAAAGGTTTGCGTCAGTCAAGGGGAAAGAGAATACATTGTTGAAGGAGCAGAATCAATTTCCTACCATTCCTGAGGAGCACTCTTCCTTATTTATTTAGGATACCTGGCACTTAACAACAAAATAAAACCATCTCTGAATTACCTATTTGCACATGTGAGTTGGAACTCTCCCCATCTCCTCTTCCTCTCCCCAGTAATGGAAATCTCCATCTTGGTACCCTGCTATCTGTCCCTTCATGGATGTTGACTGAGAATGTGGGCGGGAGTCCAGTGGAAATGCACACTGTGACATTTTGCCCTATATTTTTCATAATAATATTATTATGATATGAGTATGACATAATTATGTATTTTGTGCAAGATAAGGTATGTGAGATATCATTGGAAAGGTTATGATTTACTGAATATGATTATCCTACTTGTATGCATGTATCATTTTAGTATCTGAAGTTAGGAATATTGTTTATGCATCTATTACAAATTTGTTTACATCTGGTGAATGAACATGAGACAGAATGCAATCAGTCTAGATGGCTGGCTGGGAAGGGCCATTAGGGAGAACAATAGGTCTTAGAAGATGCTAATCTCCCACTGGGGGGCCTTCCTGGGGATGCTGCAAACAGCCTCTGGGGCCTGGCTGTGGTGGCCCTACAGGGACATGTGACCAAGTCACCTGGTACCAGACTCCATCATAATACTAATGTTTTTCCACTGACCAGGTGTGGGAATCAAACTGGGAGACATATGTGCTAAAGCTATTTAAGGCAGGGGAGTGACATCAGCTGTGGTTCTGGGTTGGATATGTGTTTGTGCTGTGACCTTATATTATTCAGGCAGAGGTGTTCGCGTGGCATTTCTACGTTGGCAGGTTTGTCTGGTCTTTCAGGGGAGACATGTCTTTTTCTCATGGCCTGGAAGGTCTCTCTCTTCTTAAAGCTTGGCTACACTTGCAAGTTACAGCGCAATAAAGGAGCCCAGGGCGCACTAGCTCACTACCCGTCCACACTGGCAAGGCACGTAGAGCGCTCTGACTCCGCGGCTACAGCGCTGCTGGTACTCCACCTCGGCGAGTGGCATAACGTTTGCTGTGCTCCCGCTGGAGCGCCGCGGCACCAGTGTGGACGAGGTGTTGCATTACTGCGCTCTGATCAGCCTCCAGAAACATCCCATAATCCCCTTAAGTCAAGTGGCCACTCTTCTCATTGTTTTGAACTCGCTGTAGGAATGCGGATATGCTGTTTGAAAGCTCCATTTCTGACCGCCAGCTGCTTATCTGCTCTGAGACAGATTAGGTTGGAATGTTGTGTGTGAGAGAAAGAGGCGGGTGGGGGGATGTCTTCTGCTGTCTGAACTTACAAGACAGCATGCTGACATGCTCTCAGCCCCCCAAAAACCCACTCTTTCTCCCTCCACATACACACAACACACTCCCTGTCACACTCCACCCCACCCCCATTTTAAAAGCACGTTGCAGTCACTTGCATGCTGGGATAGCTACCCATAATGCACTGCTCCCAATGCTGCTGCAAGTGCCGCAAATGTGGCCACGCCAGGGTGCAAGCAGCTGTCAGTGTGGACAGACTGCAGCGCTTTCCCTACTGCGCTCTCCAAAGACGGGTTTAACTCACAGTGCTCTACATCTGCAAGTGTAGCCAGGCCCTTATCTTGTGTTCCGAATACTGGATTTGTGGGATGTTCCTCTGCTATACCTTCTGGAAGTGTTGAAAATGCCATAAAATATAAGTTAAAACAAAGAGGACATGGTTCCATGGCCAGCTTACCTGGAAAGCAAAATCATATTCATTTTCTTGCTTAAGCTCCCTGAAAAAAGTGCTATTACTTGTCCACATATGGCACAATAATCTGTTCTGCCCAGGAAACCTATGACCTTGACTTTAGGGGACAGAATTTATAATTCCTATATAGTTTGCATTTTTATTACTTTATTTTTGCAGCTTGTGCATCCCTCCTTCAGGTTTGTCTTGGTCACTCAAGATTACTTTGCCTCTGGACAGTTGGTTCTTTGAGAAATGACGATTCCAGTTTTCTGTTGTGAAGAATGAATCGTTTTTAGTTGCTTTATGCAGGTACCTCTTGTTGATTGTAACACAGTACCAATGATACATGGGCCTGAATCCATCTTGATCCAACTCCTTCCCCCTCACAGTGTCGGCCATTTTTCAGATTTAGATCCTGATCTGAATGAACTTTGTCGTTAAAACTAACACTGTAATAGCCCCAAAGCAGCTCCTCAAAGCTGAACTCACCGTGAACTTTAGGAAAGGTTGGGTTCAGGTCCCACTTCTGAACTCTGGACTTTTCCTAGTAACAAAACACATCATAGACTCCAACCTACAATTGCACAACCGCTAAAGATGTGAGTTCCACCCAAGCTGGAAAAGTTACAGGTGCACATGGTCAGATTTGCACCCACAGTTCAACTCTGTTTTGGGATTTGATGTAACTAGATCATCCCATAACAGCAGAAACCCCTGCATCTAACAGCTGTATTGTCCTATAATGCCACCTCAGGTTAAGGAGCCATAGAATCATACAGATTAAGGCCAGAAGGGCCCACTAGATCATAGTCTGTCTGCTTGTATATCACAGGCCACCAACAGCATCAGCCAACTGCACACTAAACCTAACAACCAAAATGAAACCAAAGGAGACTAGATTGTTCTGTGCCACAGGCAGAGACTAGGAGGGACTGAGGTGCAGCACCAGTATCTGAGGCCCCCACAATTGCAGGGAATTGATAAGTGAGATATGCCCAGATACTCCTGGCAAACAACCCATGCCCTCACTACAGAGGAAGGCAAAAAACACCCAAGGCCACTGTCAATCTGACTTGAAGGAAAATTCCTTCCCAACCCCACATATGGCGATCAGATAGACCCTGAGTGTGTGAACAAGAACCCACCAGCTGAGCACCTGAGAGTGAGAATGCTTGGTGCCACCTCAGAGCTCTGGCCTACCCCACCCAGTGTCCCATCTCCAGCTGTGGCCATCCCTGATGCTTCAGAGGAAAAAGATAAAAGAATCCTCTCAGAATACATTGGGGGAGAAAAATCCCTTCCTGACCGCTGCTGGTGGCCAGCTGAAGCTGTGAAGCATGAACTTTAGGAACATAAGCTATAAACCAGAAGTGAATCCCAGGACTGTTGAGCTCTTCCCCCACCATCCACAAGCAACCCTATCATATAATCACACTCAAATATGTTCAGTTCTCTCCTAAAATTAAGTTGTTTTCCCAAAAAAACTCTTACATGGAGGCTGTTCCAGAGTCTCACCCCTGTGATGGTTAGAAAGCTTCTAATGTACACCCTGAATTTGTTCACGGACAGTTTATATATATTTGTTCTGGTGCCAACATTGTCCTTTAGCTTAAATAGCTCTTCACCCTCCCTCATATTTACCTCCTTAATGTATATTTAGAGAGCAATCAGATCCCGTCTCAGCCTTCTTTTTGCAAAACTAAACAAACCAGGCTCTTCCATTCTCCTCTCATAAGATAGGCCCTCCATTCCCCTGATCATCTTAGTTGCTTGTCGCTGCACCTGTTCCAGTTTAAATTCATCTTGGTTGAACATGCGTGACTAGAATTGAACAGAGTATTCCAAACAAGGTCTTACTAGTGCCTTATCCAAAGGCATTAGTACTTCTCTATCTCTACTGGAAATGCCTCGCCTACCATATCCTAGGATCACATTTGCCTTTTTCACAACTGCATCACATTGGTGGTTCATTTTCACCCTATGATTGATCCACACACCCAGGTCTCGCTCCTCCTCTGTCGCTTCCAACTGATGAGCCCCCAGTTTGTAGCAGAAATTCTTGTTATTGTACCCTAAGTGCATGTCCTTCCACTTCGTACTATTGAAATTTCATCCCATTTCTGTTACTCTAGTCTTCAAGGTCATCCAGATCTTCCTGTATAATGTTCCTATCCTCCTCTGTAGTCATGATACCTCACAGTTTTGTATCATCAGCAAATTTCATTAGCACACCTTCTTTTTGTGCCAAAGTCATTAATACAAATATTGAATAAGATTGGTCCCAGAAGTAATCCTTGAGGAACTCCACTAGTAACCTCCCTCCAGTCCAATAATTCACCTTTCAGCACAACCTGTTACCTTCTTACCAAAACAGAAACAGTTCTATGGTTGGCCAGTAACGCTACCTCAGGTTGATTAGCATGTGCAACACTGACAAGACCCTGATCATCAGCCAGCAGGATTGAACCTGAAAACTCAGGAGTTTAGTGCATAAGCCTCAAGCCATATGGCTGGCACGCACTCTCGCCACACACCCCTTGGTGCCACTAGATGGGACAGAACACCACACCCAGGAGGTGTGTGGGTTACAGATGCAAACAGAAACATTTTGCATGTACAAATGATTTGGGAAAACAGGCATTTAATTTTAGAACTAAACTTTTAAAATATTTGAGCATATTGTGGGTTAGACAATGATCCTAATGATCCTGTTGTGATGTGTTAGTGCCACTGCATCAACTTGTATCACATCGTGGCAGGGTTAATACAACATAATGGGAAACATGAGCTGTTACCATGGAAATTAAAAACAAAAAAAATAATGATGACTTCTTTATTAATTAACTGCTATGCAAGGATTAGTCAGTCTGCAGCCAGAATATTAGTCTTCTAGACTTAATCATTTATGTTCTTCTAGAAGACTCAGCCCCTCCACTCATGTGCAGGGCATTAACCTAATTTATATTGAAGCTAGGGGAACGGGGCATAGACATGCCATGAAGTATCAATAAGACAATGGAGACTTTTACATTACCATGCATGCCCTTGTGTTTGTAATTTGAGTGTTTGTGAAGCACTTCCAGATCCTTGAATGGATGGTGGCCTGCCCAAAGCATCCATAATGTTTCATATTAAGCAGCATTATCATTATTATTATTTAAAGCTATACTTTATATAAAGAATCAACTTGCTTCTGTCAGGGGCAACAGGAATGGTAAAAAAGCTTCACTAACATTTCTCTGTCGGAGAAGTCAGTTCATAGTCTAGCTTTAGCAAATGCAAAGCAACCAACTTTTCTGCTCCATCATGCCACAATGGGCCAAGTCCTGATGTTCTAGGTACTTAAAAGGTAAAAATCCTAACCTTTCTTACATCCCAGAAATGGTGGGTGAGAAGGAAAGAACCCAGCTTGATTTTCAGATCCCAGGTTGAATTTGTAGGGTTGGCATTTAAACTCTCCCCTCAAACATCTTCTGACGTGTCAACTGGGGACATCTGATCAAGAAATTGAGATGCAATAAACAACCCAGGATGCCATTTGGACAGCATCACTTTCCTGAGAAGAATCACAGTTTAAAGGCTTGTCTGGATGAACAATTAGTTCACGGAAAGCTGGGTTGTGAAATCTAGCGTGCCAAGCACTACTGTGCACTAAAAGTTCCTTAGTGCTCTTTTATCAACACCAGTGTCAAGGCCTACTGTGGAGTCCAGATTCCTTGGCATTTCTAAGTTATCTAGTTTAACATCTTTGCATCTAGGAAAAAGTTTAGGTAAGAGCTGGTTGAAATTCTTCAGCTGAGATTTTCTTTGGATGAAAAGTGGCCTTTTTTCAAAGAAATTTTGCTTTCTAAAGTTTGGGGGGATTGATGAAAAATCAAAATTTTAAAAATCAGTTTTCAGAACCAAAAATTACCAAATCCTCCCTGCCACACACATTTTAAAAATAAAAAATTAAACACTCTTCCCCTCTGCATTTTTTTTTAAACTAAAAGCAGAACTTTCCTTCCTGTAATAACTTGTTTTTGTTCTTACCTCCACCCCAGATAGGTCAGATTCCTGTCTTCCTTTCTCCTGAGCCAGTGCCATTCTAAGAGTTAGGCAGCATCTCTTCAATGCAGGTCAGCTACCTGTCTTTGACTCTGCCATGCTCACTAACATGCCCTGAGTCCCCTGTGATGGAAAAGGGATTGGACAGGTGGTCCACTACCCTTGTATTTTATTAGGAGTTACAAGACATTCTAAGTGTAACCACAGAGACTATAATAGAAATTCCAGGAAACTGCAGAAATGTACAAATGTTTGTTTACTTTATTTAATGAAACAACTACTGAGATCAATGTGTCAGCAATTTTGTCTTGTCTTTGGAATTACTGGGTCATTAACCTTTAGCTGCCTTCCCACACAAAGAGTGATTTCATAATTCAGCATTTGTGCCCCACAACAGGCTTTTCATTCTTCATTAGATTATTGAGAGAAAAGAAAAAAATAGTTACAAGGACAAAGTGCAGGCCCTGGGTCTCCATCCTGCCCTTCAGATGGAGTGTTCTGTATCTGGGAATAGAGGTAAGAGAATGGGACACAGGACTCATGGCCCCAGCTGACTGTTTGACATTGGGAAAGTCGCTTCATCTCCTGGGGCCTCAGTTTGCAGCTATAAAATGGGTGTAATAATGTATCATAATTAGCCCATGGAACTCATTGCCACAAAATAGCTGCAGCACCAGAACAACATGGGCAGAAGCAATGCAAGCTTCTCCCACTCTTGGTGTCACCCAATAATAATAATAATGCTTGTGGTGAAAGGGCAGTTCAGTCTCTTGGGCACATCCATTTGCTGGCTTCACTGCTGCCATTGCTTACCAGTGAGCCAGTTAGTGCCAACTGTGGTTGTGTCTACTAGGAACTTGACTAATTCCACCACATCCATCCACATGGGATAACCAACTGGATATCATCTGACAGCAACAACACTAGTTGCTACTGACTGGGCATGTAGTTGACCTGGCAGCCTGGAGGTAAGAGCATTTATATGTCCCATTACTACTTTTAAACATTAAGTGTAACTATATGGGGTTTTCCCACCAGGGGAGACTATGTCAGTATGACCTTGTGGCAGGGCAGTCAAGAAGCTTGGGATGTTGCCAGGGTTTGGCTTGGTTGCTTCATTTCTGCTTTTTCCTCAAGGTTCACCAGACAGCTTTGGGCCCAAAGACATGACTCTGGAAGCCAATACCTGGTCCTAAGGGCCATTAACTAGTGGGAGGTAGGCGAGGTTCAGCTGCAATGGGTTAGCACTTTAAGGTAACAGGTAACTGAGTTAGTTGGATAAAAAGGAGACCAAAGATCAGTGAAGAGGGAGGAGGCTAGTAAGTACGTACGTATGGTTGTGGAGCTGGCTAGTCTAGCTATGAATGCTGATAACTAGATCTAGTCAGAAACCAGAATTTCTGTTCCATGGGAAATTCCAATATTTTGAAAAATTCATTCCAACTCCGAATAAAAAGTCCAAATTTCCCATGAAACAAAATCTGTCTGGGACCCTGGAGATGTTTCATGTTGATAATGTTGAGTTGTTACATTTCAGTTATATCTGAATATTTTGCTAATGTCCAAGGGTTTCATGTTGACCATCATTTTGATTAATTTTATTTTGACTTTTATATTATATTAGCATATTAAATATATGCAACATTAAATCTAATATATAAACATAATTAAAATGTTGATTTTCATCTAATCTCAAAGTTGAAATGACATGAATTGCAAAGACATCAAAAGGAAACATTTTTACTTTCTTTAAATGAGAGATTTTGACATTGAAACAAGAAAGTTGAAAGATCATTTCAACTTTTTCCCATTTAAAATTTTGTCAGCATTGACATGTTCCCACAAAATGTTTCCATTTCAACTAAACTGCATTTTCCAATGGAAAACTGTTCCATTAAAAAAAATGTAATGAGCTCCATTGACAACTAGAACTGCTTCGAAAACAGGCTCCTCAGCCCCCGGAATATTTTGACTTTTAGACAGAAGACCAGCAGCTGCTTTCCATCACCATTTTGGCTTTGTTGAAAACTGAATTTTCTGTTTAAAAATTTTTTTGATGGAAAATTATTCTGGCCCTTCTCCACGAAGCTGGGGAAGAGCAGAATAAATAATGGGACTTTAATATTTACCTGACTGCCCAATGCACCATTTGTGATACTTACAAGCCCACCTGCCCCCTGACGGCCTGCTAACTAGAGCCCTGCATGCTGCACTGAGGCAGGTGAGTGGGGGTAAGGGGTGAGGAATTGGGCGCATGGAGCAATGTAATTGCTTTACTTGTCAAGTGCTTTTTAAAATGGCAAAATCAAGCCAGCAGACTATGGAGCTGCCTGAACATCTAGCAGGTCACCCATCATGTTGACCTGCCAGCAGAGAGAGCTCATTGGTGGAGCCAATATCTGGCCTCCCCACTACCTCTAGCACAGCAGAACCCCAAAAGGAAGGGCCAGTGCTGAACCTTTACCAAGCATGAGATGAGGGGGCTGTTCCATTATGCAGAGGGGAGCCAGACCGAACTTTGAGGTTGTCAAGGTTCCTTCCCCACTCTGAACTCTAGGGTACAGATGTGGGGACCTGCATGAGAACCTCTAAGCTTAACTACCAGCTTAGATCTGGTTTTGCTGCCACCACCCAAATTATTTATGAGTTATTTGGGAAACTCTGTCTACCTCCTCCCCAGAGTATCTCCCTCCCAAGTACTATAACCCTTCCCTGGGTAGCCTTGAGAGACTTCTACACCAATTTCCTGGTGAACACCGATCCAAACCCTTGGAACTTAAAACAAGGAAAAATCAATCAGGTTCTTAAAAAGAAGGCTTTTAATTAAAGAAAGAAAGGTAAAAATCATCTCTGTAAAATCAGGATGGAAAATAACTTTACAGGGTAATCAGATTCAGAGAGCCAAGAGGAACCCCCTCTAGCCTTAGGTTCAAAGTTACAGCAAACAGAGGTAAACCTGCTACCAAAAGGAACATTTACAAGTTGAGAAAACAAAGATAAAACTAACACACCTTGCCTGGTTGTTACTTACAAGTTTGAAATATGAGAGACTTGTTCAGAAAGATTTGGAGAGCATGGATTGATGTCTGGTCCCTCTTAGTCCCAAGAGCGAACAACCCCCCAAACAAAGAGCACAAACAAAAGCCTTCCCCCCCACCAAGATTTGAAAGTATCTTGTCCCCTTATTGGTCCTTTGGGTCAGGTGTCAGCCAGGTTACCTGAGCTTCTTAACCCTTTACAGATAAAAGGATTTTGGTGTCTCTGGCCAGGAGGGATTTTATAGTGTTGTACACAGGAAGGCTGTTACCCTTCCCTTTATAGTTATGACAGAGGTCTATATGTCCCCAAAGATCAGGGACATTTGGAGCTGGGGATTGGTTTTGGCCCATCATATGAGCGCTACGTGATGGCACCTTCTGCAGCTTTATATGCCAGAGGGCAGTGGACTGTAGCCCAACTGTCCACTGCCTGCCAGTGCTTTCCCTCTTTTACAGTTCCACAAGCCTTAGGAGTCAGTTTCTCTTGTACATGTGCTCATCAGGTATCCACTGAGCTCTCCCAACTCCCCAGCCTGGCAGCAGGAATCTATCAGCTTCAGTTACCCAGGCACCACACCACTGAGCCTGAAATAAAAATCCTTTCCGATTGCTGCCCCTGGCAGAAGGTGATGTCATGAGTCCCGCCCCTCAACATCTAACCATTTCACAGGTGGAGGGAGAAATCAATCCCCTACTTAATTCTAGCCTGTATTTAACAAAGAAAGGGCAAGTGTCCCCTATGGACATATCACCTCACTAGAGCAGTGATTCAGGGCAGGCCAGCTGAAGTGCCCTCCCCTTCTCCCAAGCTGGGGGCTCTGCAGACATCCTGAGCGCAGTGCCGGCTGAGCTGGAGCAGAACACTTTGCCAGGGAGACTGGGTACGTTACTGTGAGGCAGCACCCAGCCTTTGATGGAGAAGACGAGAGCTGCCTGTCCCCGCTGAGCACAGGAGATGCTACAGTCCTGAGAAAGACATTTGTCTCCAAGGCCAGGAAGCTATGTGACCACTCAGCCCCCTTTCCACAGCTCCTTCATCCCACCCGCAGCTGCACTCTGGGCGTTGGCCTTGTGGAGACATGTCATTAAATACCCAGGCAAGTATGACATGGGATTTGCATAGGTCTGAGTATGTGCTTCAAGTATGGAGCAGGAGAACCCAGCACCATGGTGAGGTGGGTCAGTGTTATGAGCCCTGTGTTATAAGAGTGTTATAGATGAGAAACAGAGGCATAGAGATGGGAAGTGACTTACATCATAGATCCTAGTGAGCACTCCTTCCTGGCCACCCCTGGGTTCTGCATCCTGGGATGGTTCTCAGGGCACACAGGACTGTGAGTCACCTTGTTACCCTCCCCACCCCCGCTTCCTGCCTGTGCTTAGCTAAGTGCCAGCTCCCTGACACTGCCAACCCATCAGCCACCCAAGCACTCTCCTCTGAGCTATGCTAACCCTTCCTTTGCCTGGCAGTGGAACAGTCCCCAAGTCCCCAGGCACTTTGAATCATACTTGGTAGTGCCCAGCCCCAGCATTGGCGGCTCACAGAGCTAACAGGACACATGAGCATGTACGAGTCAACTCAGGATCTGCATTTTGCTTAGCACCACAGCACTTAGAGTTATATTGAAAACAAGAATGTGTTTATTATCAGAGATTCGAGATTCAATAGTAAGATTCTTGGAAACACCTGGTTACACAAAATCATAACATGCTTTCCAGAGACCAAACTTAGCAAGTTACTCATTAAGACAAGCGAGTATCTCAGCCACGGGTCTCTTCAGTGTTTTTCAACCAAGCCTGGCTGAACCCCCTTTTCATGAAGCAAAGATGCTGTCCTTCCTCAGCGAATGGAACCAAGTGTCTTATTTGCTTCCTGGAAATACCCCCACAGGGCATTGTTTTTCAGAGACAGGATAACCCCCTGTGGCTTGTTTTTCCCTGTGTGCTCCTTTCCTGTTAACTTCACATCTTTTCATTAACATTTGACTTCATATGTAAATAGGCCATCCATTGTGTGAGCTAACAAGTCCTAATTTATGTCCTGTCAGAGAAATACAATGGAGGAAAACCTGTTTTCCATCCTTGCTGGTGACCACCACCTTAATACAGACATTAAGAGCCATACACGCATAACTCCTCACATAATATCTGTACATACATTTCCCAACAATATTGATGACCAGTGCGATACTGGCGTTCATTTGAGATCTCACATAACATTCTTGGGTGGACACCAGACCCATGAGCTGTCCGGAAGCCCTCTACATCCCCTTGCCAGTTCGCATTAGGAGGTTCATGGGTCACACATCCCCAGGACATTTCAAACTCATGGAGGCTGTAAAGAGTCCAGCCACAGCCCCAATCTCGGGTTCCAACATGCTCTGAATGTTGGAACCTGCTATCCAGCTGCCCAGCACCTCTGGGTGCAGCCCTGATCCTTCAGATCCACTGGCACTTAAAGACCCCTCTCCCAGCACTCCACCCCAAGGTGTGAAGCATTTGGTTACAGTTTAATGCTCTTAGGGGCAGGCAGTAGTTGTGAATTAGTCAACACACATGCACGCACACACTTTAGCACCTTTATGTTCTTTTATATTTAATCATGCAAAGCACGTCACACAAAACAAGAACCACAACAGGCAATGTCCTCACTAGCGCGCCCTTCCCCTGGCAGTCCTACGGGACCAGTGGTGTTCAGGAAAGTAGGCAGCCAGGATGTCCCCTCCTTATGTAGGCAGGTACATGGTACAGTGGTCTCTACCTCATGGACTGGAGAAAATGCCCCCCCCCCCCCCCAGTGTCAGGTGACACCCTTGCCAGCTTCCCCACATGAGCACAAAACCCTGCCAGGTGACTTGGTTGCCAAGGCAACTCCTGTCCCCCTCCAAACAAACCAGTTCTTCTGGGCTGGGGTCAGTCCTTTGTCTAGAGTGACAAAGGATTAGATTTCCAAGGACTTGGTACTAGTATCAGCTACCCTCTATTTCAGAGTGATAGCTGTGTTAGGCCTTGGCTACACTTGCAGATGTACAGCGCTGTGAGTTAACCCTGACTTCGTGCAGCTGAGTAGGGAAAGCGCTGCAGTCTGTCCACACTGACAGCTGCCCAGCGCACTGTCGTGGCCACATTTGCGGCAATTGCAGCGGTATTGGGAGCGGTGCATTATGGGCCGCTATCCCACAGAGCACCTTTTCCCATTCTGGCGCCGTGGGTTGTGGGAAGGGGGCGTGGGTGCGGGGGATTCTGGGTCCTGTCCCAATGCCCCATGATGCATTGCGTCGCATCCCAGAAATCCCTTTGTTTCCATCCACCTTTGGCGCCATCTTTCAATGGTTTCTGTGCAGCGCGATCTGTCTGCGGGAAATGGAGTCCGAACTGCTGAGGCGTATGCTGACGAGTCTCGCCAGCACGTCAAGTTTGGCTGTCGAACTATTCCTTAAGATCCAAAGTGACCTCTCGCTGCTGAGGGTGACCTGGGAAGCAAGAGAGGGTCTTCTACTGCAATGTGGCTTCCGCCCTGGCCCATATGCAGCTTGCCTGTGTGCAGCAATGGTCCCCCCGCCCCTCGTGGCACAGTGGCGTGGACATGTTAGCCTGGCTGGGACAAGGACCACGGTGGCTCTCCCGATAAACCTGTGCAAGCGCATTGCACATTCTGGATGAGACATCTGAGGAGATTACCGAGGTCGATTACCGTGATGTGATAAACCACATCAATGCACTATTCTGCATCTAGGCATGCATGCCTAACCCTCCTCTCCCAAAGAGCCCGCACTGAAAAAATTCCTTCCCGAAAAAAAAACAGCTTACCGGGAATGTGCTCTTCTGTTTGTCCTCCACCAAGTACCGGCCGCTGCGACTGGCTACCTTCCTCCTGGCTCGAGATGAGCTCCTGGCTGCATGGCTCCAGGGATTCCGGGGTGTCTCCATCCGGCCCACCACCATCACTCCCATTTTCCTCCTCCTCCTCCTCCTCCACCCCCCCCCCACCGGCTCTGAAGTGTCCATGGTGGTGCTTGGAGTGGAGGTGTGGTTAACCCCAAGTATCGCATCCAGCTCTTTGTAGAATCGGCAGGTCGCGGGGGAAGCACCCGAGCGGCTGTTTGCGTCGTGGGCTTTGCGGTAGGCACTCCAGAGCTCCTTCACTTTAATCCTGCACTGCAGGGCATCCCGGTCATGGCCCCTTTCCATCATGTCCTTTGATACCTTCCCGAAGGTATCGTAATTCCTACGGCTGGAGCGCAGCTGGGACTGGACAGCTTCCTCCCCCCAAACACTGATGAGGTCCAGCAACTCGCCATTGCTCCATGCTGGGGCTCGCTTGGTGTGTGGAGGCATGGTCACCTGGAAAGATTCACTCATAGCACTACACACCACGCCAGGCTGAGCAAACAGGAAGGGGATTTTTAAAATTCACGGAGAATATAAAGGGTCGGTCACATGGTTGGTTACCTGAGGCCAGGGCAGTAGAGTTTGAACTGATGACCAGAGTGGCTAGAACAGGCATTGTGGGATACTGCCGAATAATTCTGGAGGCCATTCACAGCGCATTGGGCGGCCACACTGGCGCCGCAGCGCTGCAGCGGCAGCGCAATTCTCGCTATTCCTCTCAGAGAGGTGAAGTACATGCAGCGCTGCAACCATGGAGATACAGCTCTGCAAATGCCTTTCCAGTGTGGACGGGGAGTGAGTTACAGCGTTGGGGGAGCCTTTACAGTGCTGTAACTTGCAAGTGTAACCAAGGCCTTAGTTTGTATCAGCAAAAAGAATGAGGAGTACTTGTGGCCACCGGCCTCCTGGATGTCAGCCCCAATAGGAAGCCAACAGACCTCAAAGACCTGAAAGCAAAGTTGTCTGCTCATTCAAAATGGAGTGTGCCGCCTGCCCCAGGCACACTGGCTTCATAACCTCACACAGGCTTCAGAAGTTGTACCGACATATGCCCAGTTCATCAGAACTTGCCCACACTCATCCAGGGAACCATTGGCCAAGCCCCTGTGTTCTGATTCCCAGCTACCTTGCTCTGACCACTAGATAACACTTCCTCCAAACAGGTTTTTCACACCGACATTAAGGGCATCCACAGGAGGGAAGCTCAGAGCACAAAAACCCCTCTGTTGGAAATGGGCTGGGAGGAAACTCCCCTGTCCTGGTCCTTAAGGGAGCCTCTTAGATCCTTCTGCACAGCTGGAGGCAGGAAGAGGGTAACAACCCTTGCCAAACAACGCCTCCCTCTCCAGTGTCCCCCAAAGCAGGGCGGGAGCCAGCATGATGGAGAGCCCTAAAGTGGCACTCACTGCTCAGACCCTGCCTGGCAGCCCTCTCTCTCCTTCGTGGCTGCGTGTACTGAAACCTCCATCAGGGCTGGGGCACCGGGCTGTGAAAGGAGTTCCCTGCTTTCGGCATTAGGGTGGTTTTGAGCCAAGCATAAAGCTGCTGGCTTTCTATCAATCAAGGTGGGTGTTACCTGAAGATAAAGCTCAGCACATGAGCCTCACAGCATCTGATTGGGATTGTTCTCGATCCTTTCACTGCAGACGGCCAATCAGGATCCTGGAGCCCTTTCTCTGCACCAAGGACAAGAGCAAACCAACAACAGCCCCTTGAAAACAAGGTTGAGTCAGGAGGGCTGATCATCCCCACACCTCCCCAGCTGCTGGAATGGTTAGAGAGAAACAACGCGCCCAGGGGCCTCATGCGGCCTTCAGCCAGTCCGGCTGCATGTCAAAACAGGACCAGATGCTGCTTCTGCCTGAGCAAGGCTGTGGCCCCCGGACTCAGCACAAAACTAAATGTTTAAGGCCCAGGTCTAAAGACTTGAAATATAATCCTTCCGGGCTACGTTTTGAAAGCCAACCTCTGATTCTGTGTGTGCAAAGACTGGTACTGAGGTAGCTCGGTGCCTGACTGTGCCCGTAGATCAGCCACTCCATTATTTTAAACGACGCCAATATCTGCCCTTAAGTTGACAGTAAGGGCAAAATTACTGGCACAGAATCTGATTGAGGCCTCTTTTAAATACACGGCCTGTAAATCTGGAGCTGCCAGCTCAATGGCCTGGTTATGGGCCCATGAGCCATTGTAGAAGGTGGATGGCTTGATGGCGACAGATGCATGTCAGTGACAAGGTTCAGCAGCAGTATTGTAGTGATTAGATGGTGATCAAGCACCCTATACACAGCACATCTGTATAACAGAGGCAGCTGATAAAGCTTGTAAAGGCAGCACAGCTGTAGAGCATTGGCTGGGAGATGCTGGAAATCAAGTGCAACCCAGAATTGCGAGAGGGCAAAGTGGCCTGTCCTGAATTGGGATGAAATGGCAAAATCTTGAAAGTTTTCATGAACAAACAAACAAACCCAAAATAAAAAATTCAGTTTGGCTCAGTTTGAAACTTTCATTTCGATTTCAACCTTTCACAATTTTTAGTACAAATTAAGTTGAATTTCAAAATGAAAAAAAGTCACTTTGAACCAAAACACTGAAAATTTTCATTTTGAAAATGTGAAATGGGATGCTGACAATTTTGAAACTTTTGAGTAGGGAAATCTGTTGACACCAAGCCCTTCCCACAAACAGTTTTGGTTTTGACAAATTGGAATTTTTCAGTGGAAAAAAATGTTTCATTGAAAAATCCTGATCAGCTCTAATTCTGACCTAGTGTCATTTGTTTTTTGCAGAGTGGACATGATTTACTTAAAATTCAGGTTAAAGTTAGACTGAAAATTTTACAGTTTTAGTAGGGTTACCATATTTCAGCAAGCAAAAAAGAGGACGGGAGGAGCCCCGCCCTAGCCCCGCCCCTGCCCCTCCCACTTCCCGCCCCCCCAGAACCCCCAACCCTCCCCCCGTTCCTTGTCCCCTGACTGCCCCCTCCTGGGACCCCTGCCCCTAACTGCCCCCCAGGACTCCACTCCCTATCTAAGCCTCCCTGCCTCTTGTCCCCTGACTGCCCCAACCCTTATCCACACCCCCACCCCCAGACAGACCCCTGGGACTCCCACGCCCCATCCAACCACTCCCCACCCCCTGACAGCCCCCCCCAGAACTCCCAACCCATCTAAACCCCTCTGCTCCCTGTCCCCTGACTGCTCCGATCCCTCTCCCCACTCCTGCCCCCTGACAGCTCCCCCCTAGAACTCCCAGCCCCCCACCCTCCGCTCCTTGTCCCCTGACTGCCCCCTCCTGGGACCCCTGCTCCTAACTGCCCTCCAGAACCCCACCCCCTACCTAAGACTCCCTGTTCCTTGTCCCCTAACTGCCCCCTCCTAAGACCCCCCCCCAACTGCCCCCCAGGACCCTACTGCCTACCTGTACCCTGACTGCCCAAAACTTTCTCCACTCCTCCCAAAAATCCCCCCCCCGTTTCTTGACTGCCCCCTCCAGAACCTCCCTGCCCCTTCTCCTGCCCCCTGGCCCCCTTACCCTGCTGCTCAGAACAGGGTGTTGGGCTCTGTGCGAGCCGAGGCGGACACGTGGCTGCGCTCCCCAGCACAACAAAACCCGGTCCCTGGCCCTGCACAGTGCTGCCGGACCGGGCTGCAGGGGAGAGCTGCCCCTGGCTCAGAATGCAGGGCAGATCCGGCTCCTCTACAGCTGCTCCGGAGTCCAGCCCGGGACTTTCCTGCAGCCCTCCCAGCTGCTCGCTCTGCTCTGCCGGGGGAGGGGGGAAATCCCGGACATTTTGAGTGCTTTACAAATCCCCCCCGGACGCTATTTTTAGCACAAAAAGGAGGACATGTCCGGGTAAATCCGGACGAATGGTAACCCTAGTTTTAGAGGCTTTTACCCTAAGGAGCAGCATGTCCAAGTGACTACAGCATGGGCTGAGGACACAGAAAACCACGGCTCTATTCCGGACACTACCTATGTGTAACTTCCCCACTCTGTACCTCAGCCTCAGCCTCTGGCATTGGAATTATAATGCTATTTACCTTCCTTTGCAAAACAATGTGAGATCCGCCACTGCCTTGTTTGACCTTTGTAAACCAGAGATTGGAAAAGCAGAGTGTCTTGGATTGCTAAGTGTAGGGGATAATGTTTACTGCACTTTTGGAGGCCATCTGCACATATGGACCAGAACTCCACAGCTCCTTCCTGATGCCTTTGCTCACAAAAGCATTAAAATAAACAACCACCCAAGTGGTTTTTTCCTAGAAGGATTTCAAAGCACCTTATGAATCAAGGAAGCATCACAATTCTAATTCTCATTTTACAAATTGGGAAAGAAGAGCATGATGGGGTACACTCACCTTGAGTGCCTCCTAGTGGCTGGGTGAAGTACTGCAAGCTTTTCCCCCCACTTTTTGCACCCCCCTGTAAGTTGCTGACCTCACTTAGCAGGTGTACAGATGTGACGGAGCAGGGAGCAGGGCAGATTTGACCTGGGAATGTTGCAGGGGGGTTGCAGTGGGGATGTGGGACTTCCCTTGAAGGAAGCTACCTGAGCTGTAACCTGAGCCAGGAACGGGGGTGGGGAGAATTAACACCTTCTGCCCGGGAGACTGAACAAAGGAGAGGAGCAGCGGGAGGGGCTGAGAGTTTAGTTTCGGTTGGGGCTGGGTGGTGCAACGCAGGGAACCCCAAGCTGGGGTCTAAGCCCCCTGAACCTCCCAGAGGGACCTAATTGAGGGGGTCTGGTCGTACCTACACGCTCTGCTTGAGACTGTGTTCCTGTCCTTAAATAAACCTTCTGCTTTACTGGCTGGTTGAGAGTCGCAGTGAATCTCGGGAAGAGGGGTGCAGGGCCCTGACTCCCCCACACTCCGCAACAACTGGTGGCAGCGGCGGGATCTACTGCACCCCGTGGACGGCACTTCCTGCAGTAAGTGACTGGGGAGCAGTAAAACGAAGGGGGATTGACGGGGACCAGGCGTGCTGAAGAGTGAGAGAGAGACTGTTATTACCCCTGGGAGTGTGTGACCAGCGAGAAGGACTTTTGCAGTAACAGGGTCCCCCGGGGGGATCGCAGCGAGTGGTCCCAGGGGCGGAGGAGTCTGCAGCTCGACCCTGGCAGAGAGGCGGTGACCTCGAGAAGGGCTGGCACACTAGGGGTCTCCCTGGGAACTGTGGGGAGCTGTGAGCACACAGGCCGGTGAGTGGCCAGCAGGAAGATGTATGCCAAGCGGCTTAAGAGCGACCTGGTGGAGCTGTGCAAGCAGAGGCGGCTGCGCATTGGGAGGCTCACCAAAGAACAGCTCATTGCCCAGCTGGAGGCGGAAGATCGCGCAAATGAACTGATCCCTGTGTCTCAGGGAAGCAGCCTGGCAAATGCAGCGCAGGCACCAGTGTCTGTCCCAGCTGGGAGTGGTCAGCCGGCTGCTGAGGGCTTCCCGAGACCCCTCCTTCCTATGCCTAGGGGAAGGGTGGGGAGGAGCCCAGCAAATACCGAGGGCGCCGTGACCCCCCCGGCCAGCAGGGGATCCCCCCGGCGAAGCTTGCCGGCCAGCAGAGGATCCTCCCGGCGACGTTCGGCATCCGTGGAGCGGAATTGGCTGGAATGGGAGAAAGAGCTAAAACTGAGAGAGCTGGAGGATCGTGAACGACAGAGACAGCATGAACGGGAGGAGAAAGAGAGACAGCATCAGCGTGAAGAAAAACAGAGACAGCATGAACGGGAGGAGAAAGAGAGACAGAGACAGGAGAATGAGAGACAGCGTCAGCATGACCTGGAACTGGCGAGATTGAAGGGCAGCGAACCCCCGGCTGCGGTGAGTGAGGGGGGACCCAGGACTGCACGGAGCTTTGATAAGTGCATCATGGCCCCATACAAGGAGGGGGAGGACATGGATGACTTCCTGGAGGCCTTTGAGACGGCCTGCGAGCTGCACCGGGTTGATCCCGCGGACAGACTCCGGGTCCTTACCCCCTTACTGGACCCCAAAGCCGTGGCATTGTACCGCCAACTGGGAGAGGCAGAGAAAGGGGACTACGAACTATTCAAAAAGGCCCTGCTACGTGAGTTTGGGCTGACTCCTGAGATGTACCGGGAAAGGTTCCGGAGTCAAGATAAAACCCCTGAGATCTCATATCTGCAACTAGCCGTCCGCATGGAAAGATACGCCAGCAAGTGGGCTGGTGGGGCCCAGACGAAGGAGGACCTGATTAAACTGCTGGTACTGGAGCAACTGTATGAGCGGTGCCCATCCGTCCTGAGGCTGTGGTTGGTGGACAGAAAGCCAGAGAACCCGCGACACGCCGGGCAGCTGGCTGATGAGTTTGTAAAGAGCCGGTCAGGGGGTGGCAGGGAGGAGCCCCAAAGGAACAGGCCCGCCGCGATGCAGAGAGAGAGTCACCCTGGGACCTCCCAAAGGGGGAATATGGGGAATCCCCTCCCACGGGGAATGCCCAGCATCAGGGACAACCGACCGGCTCGAGGGGACCCACGGGACCTGAGCTGCTATTACTGCGGCCGAAGAGGCCACGTTCGGGCCCAGTGCCCCAAGCTCAAGGACAGACTGAGCAGACCGAACCCGCACCGGGTTAACTTGGTAGAGGCCCAGACAGACGAGGGGCAGGCTTCCCACGCAAGAGGGGCTGGCAGCTTATCAACTGCTCAAGAGAGAGAAGGGCCCCCGGCCAGCTTCTCTGGGGGGCCAGATGCTCCGGATTCAAAGTTCTCCGTTTACAGGGTTGGCGCGGGGCTGTCCCTGCGGAGCGAGTGCCTTGTTCCCCTGGAGGTGGATGGGAAGAAAGTTTATGGATACTGGGACACGGGCGCAGAGGTGACACTGGCCCGGCCCGAGGTGGTGGCCCCAGATCGGGTGGTGCCCAACACCTTCCTGACCCTGACCGGGGTGGGCGGGACCCCATTCAAGGTTCCCGTAGCGAGGGTACACCTGAAATGGGGGGCCAAGGAGGGCCCCAAGGACGTGGGAGTGCACCACCATTTGCCCACTGAGGTGTTGATGGGGGGGGACCTAGAGGACTGGCCAAGCAGCCCCCAGACCGCCTTAGTCGTGACCCGTAGCCAGAGCCGGCGAGGGGCACTACGCCCTGACCTTGGGAAGGATGTCCCACCGGAGGCACCGAACCCTTCCCGGGTGGGGAGGGAACACCCAAGGACAGGCCGCGGGGTGGCTGGGGCTTCCGACCCAGCCGACGAGAGGGAGCAGGTCCCCATCCCTTCCCCAGCCGCCGAGTTCCAGGCCGAGTTGCAGAAGGACCCCTCCCTGCGGAAGCTAAGGGGCCTGGCTGACCTCAGTGTGGTACAGACCATGAGGAGAGGATGCAAGGAGAGGTTCCTGTGGGAGAAGGGGTTCCTGTACCGAGAGTGGGCTCCCCCGGGGGAAGTGGAGTCGTGGGGGATCAGGAGGCAGCTGGTGGTTCCCCAGAAGTTTCGCCACAAGCTACTGTACCTGGCCCATGACATCCCTCTCGCAGGGCACCAGGGGATCCGGCGCACCAGGCAGAGGCTGCTACAGAACTTTTACTGGCCCGGGGTCTTCACCAACGTCCGGCAGTACTGCCGATCCTGTGACCCCTGCCAGAGGGTGGGGAAGGCCCGGGACAAGGGGAAGGCAGCATTAAGACCTTTGCCCATCATAGAGGAGCCTTTCCAGAAGGTGGCCATGGACATAGTGGGACCTCTCAGCAAGACGACCCGGTCTGGGAAGAAATACATCCTGGTGGTGGTAGATTTCGCCACCCGCTACCCCGAGGCAGTGCCCTTATCGTCCATTGAAGCAGACACTGTGGCGGATGCGCTGCTGACCATTTTCAGCCGAGTGGGGTTCCCCAAGGAAGTCTTGACAGACCAAGGGTCCAACTTCATGTCGGCCCTACTCCAGTGCTTGTGGGAGAGATGTGGGGTCCGGCACAACTGGGCCTCAGCATATCACCCCCAATCCAACGGGCTGGTGGAGAGGTTCAATGGGACGCTAAAAATGATGCTGAAAACATTTATGAATCAGCACCCGCAGGACTGGGACAAGTACTTACCTCACCTGCTGTTTGCGTACAGGGAGGTACCCCAGGAGTCTACCGGGTTTTCGCCTTTCGAACTGCTATATGGAAGGCGGGTAAGGGGGCCCCTGGACCTGATGAGAGACGAATGGGAGGGGAAGGCCACTCCTGACGGAGAGTCGGTGGTGGAGTATGTCCTGACCTTCCGGGAACGACTTGCCGAGCTCATGGGCCTGGCCAGGGAGAATCTGGCCAGAACCCAGAGGAAGCAGAAGGTCTGGTATGACCGCACAGCACGGGCCCGCGCCTTCGCCACTGGGGATCAGGTGATGGTCCTCATCCCCGTGAGGAAAAACAAACTCCAGGCTGCCTGGGAAGGGCCCTTCAAGGTTGTCAAGCAACTAAACGAGGTAAACTATGTGGTGGAGCTGTCGAACCGGGCACACCACCACCGGGTGTACCATGTGAATATGATGAAGCCATATTATGACAGGGGGAATATGGTGCTGGCTGTGTGTGGACAGTGGGAGGGGCAGGGAGATGACCCTTTAGTAGATCTATTCCCTGGGACAAGAGTTGGCTTCCCCCTGGAAGCAATTCCCCTCTCTGATCGGCTAACCCCTGCCCAACGAGCTGAGATCGGAGGGGTGCTGCATCTGTACCAGCAGCTGTTTTCCAACCAGCCTGGACGCACTAATCTGACTGTCCACCGAGTGCAGACAGGATCGCACCCGCCTATAAAATGCTCCCCCTTCCGAGCCACAGGGAAAACTGCTCAGGACCTGGAAAGAGAGGTCAATGACATGCTGGCTTTGGGGGTGATCCAGCCGTCTTCCAGCCCTTGGGCCTCGCCGGTGGTGCTGGTCCCCAAAAAGGACGGGTCGATCCGGTTCTGTGTGGACTATCGGAAGCTCAATGCCATCACTGTAGCCGATGCCTACCCCATGCCCAGGCCGGACGAGCTCCTAGACAAGCTGGGAGGTGCTCGGTACCTTACCACCATGGATCTTACAAAGGGCTATTGGCAAGTGCCGCTGGATGCAGATGCCAGGCTGAAATCGGCCTTTGTCACCCCTCTGGGGCTCTATGAGTTCCTGACCCTGCCCTTCGGCCTCAAGGGAGCGCCGGCCACCTTCCAGCGCCTGGTGGATCAGCTACTGAGGGGGATGGAGAGTTTTGCCGTGGCGTATATCGATGACATCTGTGTCTTTAGCCAGACCTGGGAGGACCACATATCCCAGGTTAGACAAGTGCTGGACCGACTCCAGAAGGCTGGGCTGACCGTAAAACCGGAGAAGTGCAAGGTGGGGATGGCTGAGGTATCCTACCTAGGCCACCGGGTGGGAAGCGGCTGCCTACAGCCGGAACCAGCCAAAGTGGAGGTGATCAGAGACTGGCCCGCTCCTCAAACCAAAAAGCAGGTCCAAGCCTTTATTGGGATGGCAGGGTACTATCGGAGGTTCGTGCCCCACTTTAGCGCCATAGCCGCCCCCATCACTGAGCTGTGCAAGAAGGGGAAGCCAGACAAAGTGGTCTGGACCGAGGAGTGCCAGGAGGCTCTCCGGGCGCTGAAGGAGGCTCTGGTCAGTGGCCCAGTTCTGGCAAACCCAGACTTTGACAAGCCCTTTATGGTGTTCACCGACACCTCAGACACAGGACTGGGGGCGGTGTTAATGCAGGAGGATGAAAAGGGGGAGAGACACCCCATCGTGTACCTGAGCAAGAAGTTGCTACCCCGGGAGCAGAACTACGCGGCCATCGAGAAGGAATGCCTGGCCATGGTGTGGGCCCTCAAGAAACTAGAGCCATATCTCTTTGGGCGTCACTTCACCGTGCACACCGACCACTCTCCTCTGACCTGGCTGCACCAGATGAAAGGAGCCAACGCCAAGCTCCTGAGATGGAGCCTGCTCCTGCAGGATTATGACATGGACGTGGTCCATGTGAAGGGACGTGACAACCTGATAGCGGACGCATTGTCCCGGAGAGGGAGCCCTGAACTTCCCCAGGTCACTGGTCAGAGTGACCCCGCTCAGTTCTGTCTCGAAGGGGGGAGAGATGTGACGGAGCAGGGAGCAGGGCAGATTTGACCTGGGAATGTTGCAGGGGGGTTGCAGTGGGGATGTGGGACTTCCCTTGAAGGAAGCTACCTGAGCTGTAACCTGAGCCAGGAACGGGGGTGGGGAGAATTAACACCTTCTGCCCGGGAGACTGAACAAAGGAGAGGAGCAGCGGGAGGGGCTGAGAGTTTAGTTTCGGTTGGGGCTGGGTGGTGCAACGCAGGGAACCCCAAGCTGGGGTCTAAGCCCCCTGAACCTCCCAGAGGGACCTAATTGAGGGGGTCTGGTCGTACCTACACGCTCTGCTTGAGACTGTGTTCCTGTCCTTAAATAAACCTTCTGCTTTACTGGCTGGTTGAGAGTCGCAGTGAATCTCGGAAAGAGGGGTGCAGGGCCCTGACTCCCCCACACTCCGCAACAACAATGACTCGGCCCTCCAGCCAAGTCATACAGTTAGAACAAACCCCTTCCAGGGTAGCAAAGAGTTCACCAAACTGCCTACCCTCCCCAGCGTCTTCAGCCCCATCTCTAGACCCTTTAAATCCTGCCATTTACTTGGGCTTCTAAACATGCCTGGTCCCCTTCTCAGGGTTAGGCCACTCGGACAGTGCAGGAGCCCAGCCTGCCAATGCTGCAGGCTCCCTGTAATCCTCTGCTGCTGCTGCTGCTTTGGGGGCCTCTGCTCACCTGCCCCTTTTATCTTCACCCCTTAGCCTTAAAGTTCTCAGCATTCTCCCAGCAAAAGTAAATGCAGTGGAGTGGGTGAGGTGGGACAGGGCAGGCCCCCATCCTCACCTCACTGGTCCCAGCCAGAAACTGACCTGCTCAGCCCCTGCAGCTCCTTTTATCTGCGCCTGCTGGGCTCTGATTGGCTGCCTTCGTGCAGCCTCTCTAGGCAGGCCTGGAGGACTCATCTTCCCTGCTCCTTTCTTGGGGCGGGGTGTAGTAGGACCACAGGGCCTTGAGCAGGGTCCATTAAGGGTCAGGTGCACCCTGTCACACAGAGGTTATGTGAATTGACCTGAGTCAAACAGCAAATCAGAGGCAGAGCAGGAATGCAATCCAGGGACCCTGGCTCCCAGTCCCTCTGCCCCACAAGATGTGCTACCTCTCCCTCTGTGACATACATGATAAAATTACATGTACGTCACATGTATGTATAATTACATATAATTAACCATAAAGCACTGGGACTGCTTTGAGGGTCAGTGCTACCATCAGCATTTGAACGATTGCGATGTCTAGATCTGCGCTGAGTAGGTACACATAGTGGCAACAGGCCCAGTGCTGGTGGAGTGCCCTCTCTTTTCACACACATAATCATCATAGTTAGCAATAAATAATGAAGGGCACAAAGGCAGGCACTAGCTGAGAAAGAAGCTGAATTAGTTCTAGAATCTAGAATTAATAACAACAGCAAATGAATTCAACTTAAATGCAATGCCCCGATCTGGAGAGAGAGAGAGAGAGAGAGAGAGAGAGAGAGAGAGAGAGAGAGAGAGAGTGTGTGTGTGTGTGTGTGTGTGTGTGATATCCAACCGTCTCTGGAGCAAAACAACTCTGTTTAACAACACATGCTGATACACAGCTTAAGATAGGAAGCATAATTACTTACGTTAGGGAGTGAAACTGTAGACCAAAGCCTTCCCTGGCCTATTATACCCGCCGCCCATGGACCACGGCACAAGGAGAGATCGTTTGTTTCTAACGCTGATGTGAAGTGGCACTAGTGAACTGATGTATTTTCAAGCTTTGGTAAACGGCAGCTACAGATTCTCTGTTCCTGTTAAGATTGGGGGGGGGAACCAGCAGAGGGCAGTATTTCTCATTGACACCTCTTTCCCAGACTAGGTGCGCAATGGGTTCAAGGGGCCAGTTGCCTGAAGGGCTTGTCAGTCTTCTGCACACTGAGCCCTGCTCCACTTCTTCATCTCACCTGAAAATCAGACGGGGCATGGACACCACGGCAACCACTGTCTGCATTTGCCATCTTGGATGAGGGAAGCTTCCAGGCTGATAGCTGTAGCTCTTGCTCAGCAGGGCTCCGGAAAGCTGCTGTTAGAATTAATTGCCACAGTTGCTTCTTCTTCGTCTTCTTTTTTCTGGACATTTTTAAACATTCTCCCCCCCACAAAATTTGCCATGAAACTTTTCCAGTTTTTCATCAGAAAATCAGAAACCCAAAACATTTCATAGCGCCATAGATTCCGAGGCCAGAAGGAACCACTGTGATCACCTAGTCTGACCTCCTGTGTAACCCAGGCCAGAGACCTTCCCCCAAAGAATTCCCAGCTCAGATCTTTCAGAAAAACAGCCCATCTCGACTTCTACTGCAAACCCAAACTTCTTAACAAACATTTCATTTGTATGGTTTTGTTTTTAAACCAGAGCCTTTTGAGCCAAATGAAAATTTTCCATGACCAATTTTGTCTTGGTCAAACCGCCATATTTCATCCCACAAATGTTACAACAGAAAAATTTCAAGCAGGTGCATTTGTCTCAGAAACCACCCTCCTCTGCCATCCCCTGGTCCTGTTCAGGGCTGACTTTTGCAGGTGCTTCACAGTAGGGCTGTCAATTAATCGCCGTTAACTCACGCAATTAACTTAAAAAAAATCACGATTAAAAAAATTAATCACGATTAATCACGGTTTTAATCACACTGTTAAACAATAGAATACCAATTGACATTTATTAAATATTTTTGGATGTTATTCTACATTTTCAAATATATTGATTTCAATTACAACGCAGAATACAAAATGTACAGTGCTCTCTTTATATTGTTATTTCTATTACAAATATTTGCACTGTAAAAAAGATAAACAAAAGAAATAGTATTTTTCAATTCACCTCATACAAGTACTGTAGTGCGATCTCTTTATCATGAAAGTGCAGCTTACAAATGTAGATTTCTTTTTGTTACAGAACTGCACTCAAAAACAAAACAATGTAAAACTTTAGCACCTAGTCCTACTTCCTGTGCAGCCAATCGCTAAGACAAATAAGTTTGTTTACATTTGCAGGAGATAATGCTGCCCGCTTCTTACTTACAATGTCACCTGAAAGTGAGAACAGGCGTTCACAAGGCACTGTTGTAGCTGGCATTGCAAGGTATTTTTTTCCAGATATGCTAAACATTTGTATGCCCTTTCATGCTTCAGCCACTATTCCAGAGGACATGCTTCCATGCTGATGATGCTCATTAAAAAAATATGTTCATTAAATTTGTGACTGAACAACTTGGAGGAGAATTGTATGGCCCCTGCTCTGTTTTACCCACATTCTGCCATATATTTCATGGTATAGCAGTCTCAGATGATGATCCAGCACTTGTTGTTCGTTTTAAGAACACTTTCACTGCAGATTTGACAAAACGCAAAGAAGGGACCAATGTGAGATTTCTAAAGATAGCTACAGCACTCGAGCCAAGATTTAAGAATCTGAAGTGCCTTCCAAAATCTAAGAGTGATGAGGTGTGGAGCATGCTTTCCGAAATCTTAAAAGAGCAACACTCTGATGCGGAAACTACCAACAAAGAAAATCAACCTTCTGCTGGTGGCATCTGATTCAGATGATGAAAATGAACATGCATCAGTCTGCACTGCTTTGGATAGTTATTGAGCAGAACCCATCATCAGCATGGATGCATGTCATCTGGAATGGTGGTGGAAGCATGAAGGGATATAGGAATCTTTAGTGCAACTGGCATGTAAATATCTTGCGATGCTGGCTACAACAGTGCCATGAGAACGCCTGTTCTCACTTTCTGGTGACATTGTAAACAAGAAGCGCGCAGCATTAACGCCTGCAAATATAAACAAACTCGTTTGTCTTAGCGATTGGCTGAACAAGAAGTAGGACTGAGTGGACTTGTAGGCTCTACAGTTTTACATTGTTTTATTTTTTAATGCAGTTATTTTTTGTACATAATTCTACATTTATAAGTTCAACTTTCATGATAAAGAGATTGCACTGCAGTGCTTGTATTAGGTGAACTGAAAAATACTATTTCTTTTGTGCAAATATTTGTAATAAAAAATAAATATGAAGTGAGCACTGTACACTTTGTGTTCTGTGTTGTAACTGAAATCAGTATATTTGAAAATGTAGAAAACATCCAAAACTATTTAAATAAATAGTATTCTATTATTATTTAACAGTGTGATTAACTGCGATTAATTTTTTTAATTACTTGACAGACCTGCTTCACAGACATCTGGCTGGACAGCATCACTGCTCTACTTCAAGCAGAAATCTTCCCCAGACCAGGCCTTTGCCTTAGCTAGACACCACCTGAGGGCTTAGGCCCCTTTTAAACTTAACTATCAAAAATGTCCTGAGTGAGAGCTGTGGGTGCCATTTATTCAGGCACCTCTGTATAGCTCTTGTTGCCTAATGTTAGGCACCCAAGTTTGAAAATGTCGGTGCTGGTGCCCCCTCCCCCTACCGATTACAATGTCCTACAGAACTTACTAGGGGTGAACCCCAGAGATGTCTACGGGACCTGAATAGGATTCTGTAGAAATGACTCTATGCACCTAGCAAACTGAATGGAGAATGAGATCCTTGCTGAGAGGGTAGATGGAGGGGTTGTAAACTTACAGAATTCTACAGAGGGCCAGAAGTCTCCAGTCAGTTGTCTTGGACAGTCCGCTGTGCATAAGACTTTAACACTGATCACCAGGAAGGCAGTGAGCTGGGAGAATGCATCTCTCCTCCAGGCCAACTCTCACCCTAAATGGCAGCTCCGAGCATGCTCAGCTGACTGCATCTGGCAGTGTTGTTGTGTGCGTCTTTCCTTACACAGCCAGAGATGGAGGCTGGGACTCAGGCATCTTTGAAAGCCAAGGAAGTGTTAAGAAAACTCTGCTGGGGAGCTCGATGGCAGCAGGACTTGTGCAGGCTTTAATTATGATTCCTTACGCTTCACGTAAGGTGTTTTATCCCGTAGGATCCCAGAGAGCTTCCAGCCGACACATACAGCAGTTGCTGAAAAAATGCAGCCACTCCTGGAGTGAATTACTGCAGCTGCTTCCCAGGGCTCAGCAACACTGCACAGCTGTTTAGGACAGGAAGAGAACAATACCTTTTCCAACTGAAACCAAAAGGATTAGTCAGAGGCAGAATATAATTCCTAGCACTGGACTTGTCTGAGGTTACCCTCTATCTTTGCAGAAAGTGCTTTGGGATCCATAATGACCCAGGTGCTCAGAACTTGAGCTTGGTGTAACTCGTTGTGTGCCTTAGCCTTTCGGATTTTGTCCTCACATGCTTGTGCTGTTCTTTTATATGCCTCCGTAGCAATCAGTCCACATTTCCACTGTTTGTAGGATTCCTTTTTGATTTTCAGGTAATTAAAAAACTCCTGATGGAGCCATATTGACCTCTTACTAGTCTTCCTGTCTTTCCTTTGCATCAGGATAGTTTGCTGTTGTACCTTTAATATTGTCTCGAGAAACAGCCAGCTCCCCTGAACTCCTTTTTCCCTTAGATTTTCTTCCCAGGGGACCTTACCTACCAGTTCTCTGAGTTTGTTAAAGTCTGCTTTTTTGAACTCCATTGTCCTTATTCTGCTGCTTTCACGCCTTCCTTTCCTTAGAATCATGCATTCTATCATTTCATGATCACTTTCACCCAAATTGCCTTCCACCTTCATATTTGCAACCAATTCCTCCCTGTTGGTCAGAATCAAGTCTAAAATGGCTGCCCCCCTGGTTACTTCCACTACTTTATGAAACAAAAATTTGTCCCCAACACATTCCAAGAACTAACTGGAGATTTTGTGTTTTGCCGTATTACTTTTCCACCAGATGTCTGGGTAGTTAAAGTCCCCCGTTGCTACCAGGTCTTGTGTTTTGGATATTTCTGTTATTTGTTCTAGAAATGCCTCGAGTCACCTTCTCTTCCTGATGTGGTGGTCTGTAGTAGACCCCTACCGTGACTCTCTATACCAATATTCCAATAATGAGACTTATTCCACCAAGTTTCTCAGATGCCAATTAAGTCATCATTTAGTTTATGTGCTAATACTTCCCGTTCTTTCTGTTTATTTCCTACAAGCCTTGCATTTGTGAATAAACATCTAAGATGCTGAGCAGATTCCTCCATTGATTTCTCTCTTGTTGATCCTGTTACCCTATTGTAATTTTCCACGCTCCAAATCTCCCGCTTGCCCCCAACATCTAGCCCTCTGTTAAGGTTGCATTTTTTGGGCTTACCTGTGGGCTTTTGTAGCCCGTCCCCTCTGAAGCTAGTTTAAAGCCCTCCTCACCAGGTTGGTGAGTTGGCTACAAAGACGTTCTTCCCCTTTTTGGTCAGGTGAACCACTTCTCTTGTCACAAGCAACAGACAATGCCTCCAGCACACCCAAACACTATGATGTGCCAGTGGTTCAGAGACAAGGACATGATGTAAAGAGCCACTAACAGCACCTGCGTGCTCTCCAGGGTTCTCCCATCCAAGGATAGCCATGTCTAACACTGCTTGGCTTGGCAGGCTGGACAAGAAGTCAGCCCAAGATAGTAGAGTTACAACTATTAATTACAAAACCCACGTTTGCCCATAAAGAAAAGGTCTGGGCAAGCTCCATGGGGCCAAAGCCTGAGAGAAAAAAGATTAGCAGAGCACAGCAATTACAATACAATCAGCGCAACTAATCCTTCTTCCCAAATCCTAAATAGGACCAGTAATGTTAAAATCAGAAATGTCCCCTCTGCTGAAATTTCTCTTCCTATCAAATCTAGAGCAAGCTGAAATGTTTTGAGTTTCGATGAACGTTGCTAGAATTTCAAAGTCTGAAAAAAGTCAATGACATTATTGCAGAACTTTCTCCTATTGTTTCGATCCTCTCCAGTCAGAACCTCTCAGTCCTGTTGGCTCCCTTTCACATCATCCTTTGGCAAAATTAAATCAAAGCATCAGACCACTTGTGACTTGAAATACAGAATTGCTACTACTCAACATAAATCAGGAAACAAATATCGTCCGGCATTGTTGTGATGTTTATTTCACAAAAGAAAAAAAAGATTTTCATGCATGAACTTTTGGTTCATAAAACAAATTGTTTTCCTGCTCCCTACCTGACAGCCCCTCCTCCGCAAAAAATTAAACCAAAAAATAAAATTATCAAGGGGCTGGGAGTTAGCAAAAGAAAAATAACCATCCAAATCTAATGAATAAAAAGGGTTTTAAATTATGGCTCTTCTAACTAGTTACAGAGTTGAATAAATCAGCAAATATACTTCATACTCTCTAGTTCACATCAGTCAAAAGAATACAAAGTTGGCTCAGGTCTCCAGACCAGTTGTTTCCAAAATGGGCCTCTGGGGAACAGAGATGTTTGTTTAAGTATCTAATCTACAGCTTCTTTTTATGATAAAGGGGGTTTAAAATATGGGGAGCCTTTGAACCGAGCTATATAAATATAAAACATTGATACAAACTGATTCTTTGTACAGAAAATATCATCTCACAAGGCACTAGAGTGACAGTGTATCTGGGGGGGTGTTTTGTCTTGCCTGGGTATTTTTCAAGCTTGTTTTGAGTGCTGTTGTCAAAGTGGGAATGTTGTTAGCTCTTGAGCGACGCTGCAGAGAACGCCCACTACAAGCGGGCTGGGAGCAGAGCCTTCTGTCTCGTTGCTGGCAGGAGGCAGACCCAGCAGTGGCAGGGATTATGTCAGGTGTCCTGGACATTGAGTGGTTTTCCTTGGCTGTGGCTGTGTTACCCAGTCATTCGCATCTTGTCTGAATGGCTTTCATTTGGCGTTGGCCAGGAGGGAATCGCCATAGTGCATAGATCTTGTGGGGTTCGAATTCTCTCTCTGGATCCCTATGCCAGCAGCCCGAGCCGGGTCACTTTGGCGGATAGGAATGAGTGGATAATGAAGACGATGGTTTTGGGGCAGGAGTGAAGGTCCAGTTGCTGTAATAAAGGGGAATATTTGCAATGATCAGTGCTCTGCTCAGCCCTCTCAGCCTCCGCTTTGCAGGTGGAGGCTGGGGGTGAAATGTCCGTGAAGTCACGTGGGCGGGGCGAGAGCCCAGGAGCAGGGATTTCTCTTTAGCTGCTTCACCACCCTCCCCAGGCGCTGTCTCCCAGGGGAGAGCAGAGCTCAGACTCACTGCAATTAAAAACTCACAGTCGGCCCTGCAAGCTGACCCTTGCTCGCAGGGCTTGGGCTGCAGGGCTGTTTAACTGGGATGTAGACGTAGGCCAAGCCTGGGACACTCAAAGAGCCTGGCCTCCAGCCCGAGCCCGGACGTCTACACCGCAATGAGACAGCCCCTTAGCCCGAGCCCCACGAGCATGAGTCAGCTGGCCCGGGCTGGCTGCAGGTTTTTAATTCCAGTGTAGACATACCCATCGAAGCATCTGAGTGAGACTGTGAACAGGGCTGGCTGGTGCTACTTGCTATTGGCTATTAATGTGAGGTGGAAGGAAAGGGTCTGAAATCATTGTGAGTACATCTACACTGGAGCTGGAGGTGTGGTTTCCAGCTGAGGCAGACACACCGGAGCGAGGTCTCAGTGAGCTGGAGTGTAGCTGCAGCAGCAGGGTGGGGAGCCCCCCGAGTGCGTGCATGGAGTCTCCGATGGGATGACGCTCAGGCTAGTGAACCTGGCCTGCCATGGCTACATGACCATGGTTAGTGCGCTACCTCGCTTGGAGTGCGCATGTGTACACCCAGGGGGCTGGAAATGACACCGCCTGCCTCGTTTCACAGCAACGAACCCAGGCATGGGGAGCTGAAGCCTGCGGGGATATCTGGCAGCAGCCTGCTTGCTGTCCCAGCACCACTCTAAGCTGCATGCTGCACTCACCTGCTGCCCTGCCCGACAGGATCTGGCCCCATCAGAACCCACACAGAGCAACGTTTTAAAGGAACAAAACTCCAGCCCGGGATCCATTCCTCGTTCCTTTCATCTCTTTCTAGACATAACATGGGTCTGACCACCCATCCCTCTGTCCCTGAGCCCACCCAGTACCTACTCCCCACGCTGCACTCCGTGCCTGCTGGAGGTATTGACAGCCCTGAATGCTACCAGCTTGGTTTATCTTTTCTTCAAAGAGTGCAAGGATCCTGCATTGCCCATTGCCTGAGCAGTGCCTGCCCTCTGAGATGGAGCCACATTCCCATGACCCCTTGTCAGAGGACCCACACGCCGCTGACCCCTCCCTCCTCCTCCTGGGGGTCCCGGAGGGAGCATGCAGCAGGCGATCTCAGCAAACAAGCAAAGCACCAAGCCAACGCACAATCTCTCCCTCTGCGCTGCCGAAGTCCAGGTAGAGCATCTTAGCCCCATCATCAGAGGACATCTGCAGCTTCTCGAAGGGCTGCTGCAGCAGGATGGTCCTGCTGATGCCGGGCTCTGTGGTGAAGATGGTGAAGCCCTTGTCGATGTGGATGGACAAGGTGCAGTCCCGCCCATTCCATGTGCAGGCTGAAAGAGACCAGGGCAGAATGGCATCACCCAGGTTCAGTGTTCCCTTTCCCCCTGAAGTCTCCTCTGCTCCTGCAGCCCTCTGGGTGCAGGGCCTGGAGCTGCTACTCATTACAGGGCACTTTGGGGCAGCTGGGGTTGGAACCTCACTCAGTGGTGAGAGCCAGGTGAAACGCGGCCCTGAAGGGTACATGGGACAATGGCCCCCACTGGCTTCCAGCTGGGCAAACTGCCCCCAAAGCTCAGAATGAAGTGAAGCTGATATCACTGATGATCCCCAGGTGTGGGGTGAAACTGAGAGCCTCTGCTGGTGGGGAGTGGCACAGCTCCATTGCCCTGCGTGGAGCCAGGTGGCAGACATGGCCCACCGTGTGTTGCAAAGTTACAACTCCATCAGGCAAAGCCAACTCTGAAACGTGCCTGCCCCAGCCAGTCTCCTCCCCAGGGCTCTCTCTTGCCTTTGTCCCGAGTGCTGCTTTGCCACCCTGTCAGCTGGACACTTTCACATCCCATCTTCTTCCCCTAGCAAATCCCACTTGGGCGGGGCTGTGGCTGGATTCAGCCTGGGGCAGCCTTGCCTGCACTTGATTCTCTCAGGGCTGGTCCACACTAAGCCCCCAGTTCGAACTAAGATATGCAACTTCAGCTACGTGAATAACGTAAGTCAAAGTATCTTAGTTCGAACTTAAAGGTACTTACCACGGGTCCACACGCAGCAGGCAGGCTCCCCCATCGACTCCACCTACTCCTCTCGCGGAGCAGGATTACCGGCGTCGACGGCGAGCACTTCCGGGATCGATTTATCGCATCTAGACAAGATGCGATAAATCGATCCCAGAAGATCGATTGCTTGCCGCCGAACCAGCGGGTAAGTATAGACGTACCCTCAGAGACCAGGGGGCCTGGAGGAATTGTCTGCACGTCTCTGATTAGACCTGAGCAGGGCAGGCAGCAAGCCACGCTGTGGTTCGCCACGGATGCCCACATAGGGCTGGGTGCTCGCTGCACGATGCCCAGCTCCTGAGCTGAAGCTGGCAGGCTCTTCCCAGCCTGGCCATCGAATATTCCCTGTGTTATAGCACCAGACCTCGGCATTCCCTGAGGAGTGTTACTCCTACTTCTGTGTCCCTCCCTCCAGATCCCCCCACTCGCCCCCTGCCAGGTACCCATTGCCATGTATACCACTGCCCACTGGCCATACCCCTTGTGCTATGGTATTTAGCGCCCCCTTCGCCCCACAGAATATCACTATTCACGACACCAGCAATTCCCAATGGGGGGAGGCCAGTGCCCCATGCTACTCACTCAGACTCACTCTGAGCCCCAGCAGATGGCGAGGAGGATCCCTGTGAGAACGGGCAGAGCTCTGCCTTTGGGGGGGTCTGGTCTCCCTCCCCGCACTGCCTGACCCTTGCAGGCAAGTCTCTGCCTCCCTCCCTCCTCCTGACACTCGCCTCCCACGGCCTCCCCAGTTCCTGACCCGCTGAGACTTCCTGCGTGAACTCGGCCGCACTGTGACAGCCATCCACCAGCATCCGCGTCCACATTGCCAGGTCCCGGTGTGTCTCCACGCTGAACAGGTGCGTCTCCACCCCCTTCTTGGTTCCTGTCCGCAAGGCGAAGGAGAGTTCAGAGTCGTAGAGGTGGGAGCCCTTGGATGGGCCAGAGTGCACAAGCCTACAGAAGGTGAGCAGAAGACTGGTTAGCATGAAACGCAATCGTACAAAGAACCCCCAGCACCACTGTCCACTAGTGCAATGGAGAGAGCACCACCACCTGTCCAGGAAGTGTGGCCTAGTGGTTGGAGCGCTAGCCTCAGCTGCAGGAGATCTTCTCTGCCACCTGCTTCCTGGGCAAGTCACTTAATCCCTCTGGCCCAGACCCTCACAGGTGTTCAAGTGCCTAACTTCCACGGATTCCCAGGGGAGTTAGGATCTGGCCGCTGCCTTGATTCCCCATTGGTAAATGTGAGGGGGGCCCATGTGACTGACTGGCAGGTGCTCGGACACTGCGCTCACGGGGGCCAGAAGTACAGACACTCTCGGTAAGGTGGCAGAGCTCTTCCACCCTTCATGCTGGTGGTTTCCTTGCTCTGCTTCACATGGGGTGGAATCTGAAATGTAACCTGGATTCGCTCATGACAGTTCACGATGCTCTGTCCTTCTCTAGCACCTTCCACCTAGGATCTCAAAGCACTTCACACATGGCAACGAACCCCCCCTCCCATTGCCCTCTGAGAAGGGACGGGACAGGGTGTCTGGGGCGGAGCCTGGGAGGAAATGCAGGTGTCTTGACTGCCAGCCCAGCAGCTGAGCTCCAGTCCCGCTGGCCCCTGCTGGAGCTAGTGTCAGGGTTTCCGTACCCTGGTCCCATCCAGCACCAACCTGGGTTGGCTGAGGTTTGTCTGGTGAAGGAATGAAAAACGATTCACATGCGAGTGGGTTTGCAAAAGGTGTGAGGCCTAAAATGTCTTGGGGGAAGAGGGAAACCTTCAGCCCCTTCTATTCCACACTGCAAACTTGTCTGTAACAATACCGGGCTGCCCTCCGCTGGGAGAGAGCGCAGGGGCGTGCGATGTGCACACAGACTCTGTCTCCCCGGAACGCAGTGGGGCATTGGCACTGTAACTCTACGCAAGCAGAGCCCTTCAGGCACATGCTCCATGCTTGCTCGGGTTTGGGGCTCCCCTTTCAAATGGTCCCAGATTTCACCCATTTTCATTGTCCCTGCAATATGACACATCTGCCAGCAGAGGCCACTGCAGCACCATGTACATCTCTCTCTCCACACCAGCCCCCGTTGCTAGAGTATTGCTGAGATACACAGGAACTGACTTCTCTGGGCCCCTGGTCAGGGCTGGCTCCAGGCACCAGCCTGGCAAGCAGGTGCTTGGGGCGGCCGCTCCGGAGAGGGGCGGCAGGTCCAGGTATTCGGCGGCAGTTCGGCGGACGGTCCCTCACTCCTGCTGGGAGCGAAGGACCTCCCGCTGAATTGCCACTGCAGATTGCAATCGCAGCTTTTTTTTTTTTTTTGGCTGTTTGGGGCGGCCAAATCCCTGGAGCCGGCCCTGCCCCCGGTACCTCATGAGCGCTCCTCTCTGGGGGGCACTTGCCTCTGTCCCACCCAGACACCCTCGCAGTCACTCCATCTGGCTGGATTTCAGAAATGTGGAATCATTAACTGAAATTCCAGGAACCTTTATGGCCAAGTGACAACCCTCAGCAATGGCTTAGGCCCCAGATGCAGAATCCCTAATAAAGCGCGAGGGTTTCGCAAACCTTAAAATGAGCAGCACTTTTAACAAATGTCAGAGACATGCTTTCATTTTTTTTACATGCAAGTGGTGTGACTGGCCGAGGGGGCGTGTTCAGTTTCTGAGAATCAGGCCCCTTTGACTTGACAAAAGTTGAAAAGTTAAATCACTAGTCCCCTTTCAAAACCCTGGCCAACCTTAATTCCCTGGCTGCGTTCCCAAACTCTCAGTGAATGCCTGAGAGTGACCCTGACTAGATACAGACGGGGACAGTGACAGGTCTAGTCTCACTGTATAAGACAGCATTGCACAACTTGTATCAGGGTGGGCTGGCAGCCCCTCATCAGCTCCCCTACACACACACCCAGTGCCTCCCGGCCGCCGGCGGACCAGTGCCTTCCCTCTCCCTCCCCTGCCTCCTGCCCACAGCAATCAGCTGGTTTGCAGTGTTCAAGAGCCGGGGGGGGGGGACGGGAGGGGAGGAGCGAGGACATGGTGTGCAGAGTAAAGGAGGGGGCAGAAAGAGTCAGGTTAAGGGTGAGGGTTTGGGGGAAGGGGTGGAGTGGGCGGACCAAGAGTTAAGCCCCTCGCCCCTGGCAAAGTCGGTACCTGTATTAAATTGTTTGTTTAAAATTGTTTAAAATGTACATAATGCCTTTTGTCTGGCAAAAATAAAATTCCCTGGAACCTAACTCCCCCTATTTACATTAATCCTTATGGGGAAATTAGATTTGCTTAACATCGTTTCATTTAAAGTCGCATTTTTCAGGAACATAACTACAACGTTAAATGAGGAGTTACTGTAGCTGAAAAAAAAGGCAGGTGCGGCCAAGGTCGGGGTTACTGAGTGGAGACCAGGGGAAGAGGTCTAAGATGCACCGTTTCTCACTGCTGTCCCTCTGGTAGCATTTCCAGCTCCTAAACCTGCTGGGTTTGTTCTATCCCCTGTCCCAAGCCCTGAGTCCCCCATTACACGGTCACTCGGTGGGAGACACTTTGTTTCTCTCCCTTAGGGTCCAGTAATGCTTTTCTGTTCTCTTTTCTCACCCGCTCGACAAGACACTTAAGCCCAGGGTCGCTCTGGTCCCCCTCGCCTTCCACCCCCAAGTGCCCAGGTTGGGAATGTTTTAAGCAGGAAGTGAAGATTTGTTTGTGGCTCCCTAGGCTAACAGCCCCTGGAGGGAGAACACGGCTCCCGGAAGAAATGATTATCACTCATTCTGGCAGCACAAAGGAGACTCCACACACAGCGGACTGCAGAGCGTTACCGAGGCCTTGCCATGCTCTGTGCTTTAGCTCATTTCGGCGATATCATATCGGCGGGGAAGGACTTGCGTTAGCAGGGAGCCGTTATCCTGGGAGCTGACTCTGGGGTTTGAGAGGCTGCATCATTTTACTCTAGGGAGAATGGCCCAGATCCTCAAGGGATTTAGGCTCCTAACTTCCACTGATATCAATGGATCTGGGCCAATACTCCTGCTTAGGAAACTGGCCAGCAGGGAGCAGCATAACCTTGGGAAAGTGGTGTCACTGCACCGGGAGTGAGGGCAGATTTTGGAGCGCTGGCTGCAAGTCACATGGATCTTGTTGCCCACTGGGCTCTGGAACCCTGTAGAGATGTTCCTGCAATGCCATGTGGGTGCTGCTGAGCAGGCATGCGGGCTCCTAGCAGGCGAATGCCCCATGCGGCTGCACAGAGGAATGTGGAGCCGGCTGGTGGGCTGAAGGCTACACAGAGACCTATCCCAGGGGTCCAGCTGAGGCTTCCCAGCTGCGAGGGACTGGGAAGTGATACCACCTGCAGAGGGGGCAGTGTCTCGAGTCATGCTCAAATGAGCCCCGCTAGCTGCTCCCAGCCCTCCTCCGCAGGTGGGAGAGAGGGGAGATCCCAGGGGGCCTGTGGGCGATGCAGGGATCCCAAAGCGGGACAGCGACCTTTGCTGCCTGGTCTCCCAGCTGCCTAAACCAGGATTTCTCAAACAGGGGTCGCCGCTTGTGTAGGGAAAGCCCCTGGCGGGCCGGGCTGGTGTGTTTACCTGCCCGTCTGCAAGTCCAGCTGATCGCGGCTCCCACTGGCTGTGGATCGCTGCTCTGGGCCAATGGGAGCTGCTGGAAGCAGCGCGGGCCGAGGGACTTACTGGCCGCTGCTTCCAGCAGCTCCCATTGGCCTGGAGCAGCGATCCGTGGCCAGTGGGAGCCGCAATCGGCCAGACCTGCGGACCGGGCAGGTAAACGCACCGGCCGGGCCCAACAGGGGTTTTCCCTACACAAGCGGCAACCCCTGCTTGAGAAACCCTGGCCTAAGCCCTGGTGCGCTCTCTCGCGTAGGAGAAGGGATCAGCTGGTAATCCAGGCTGTCACGCTGCACCATCCTGCTCCGAGCGCCTCCTGAGGAACTGATCTGCCACCAGCAAAGTGTCAGACGCTGACAGCTGCCCCAGCCTGCACACAGCTGCCAGAAACATGAGCTCAATGCCAAACACTATGGGGATCTGACCGCCTACCCCCAGCACACACATCTGGGGAAGGTCCCCCTAGATTCACAATGGCGCTAGTTAACTCTGCTTCATTGGCACTAACCAGTTCTAGCATGGCCCACTTCTGGCCACAGCCTGAGTCACCCCTTGCTGGTTTCACACCGAACCCAAACCCAGGTCTCTGCTCCACTTTGCTTTGCTGTTCAGGCCTTGTCTGAATCTGGACCTTCAAGCAAGACTTGGCCAGTCCCACAGATTGTGGCCATTCAGACTGATCCGTGACACTGCGCCCAAGGATCACGGCTCCAGGGCTCCGTGGCCAGCCCCACTGGCCATGCCTGAAGCCCCCATGAACACACTCAGCCCGTCCCCAAACTCACCCCTCCCAGCACTGAACACCGCAAACCCCACTCCAGGCCTAACTGGCTGTGGTGCTGCCATGGGGACAACCAACCCCTTTACTGCTGACAAATCTGTCTCCTATGTGGGGCAAAATAGCTCCAGTGATGGACCAGGTGAGGAGCAGAGGCGGTGGTTCTACCACTGGCTGGCTGCATGACCTGGGCAAGTCACTTCCCCACTTTCTGCCTCAGTTTCCCCATCTGGAAAATGGGACTAATAGCACTGCCCGAGCGTAGAGATCTAGTGATGAAAGGTGCTAGACGAAAGCAAGGGCTTGCTGGGTGGTGACTGCCTGGGGCTTTGTCCCAGCACACGTTGCTTGGCTAAGGCAGGGCGGCTCCCTGCACCAGTGCACTACAGCGTGAGTCAGTGCAGCCAGCTGGCTCACGGCACCTGGTGGCGATGAGAGGGTAGCTGTGGGTTGGCTTATTCAGGGCATCCCTGGTCTGTGGGAGGCTGCCGTAGAACAGAAGATCCTTCTCCGTGAGGATGGTGAGGATGTTCTTCGTCCCGTCACTGGGGAGCTGGAAAACAGAGGGCACATGATTAAATGGGCCCCAGAGCAGAGGGCGTCTTCAGAGGAGAGCTCCCTTCCCCCTGGCCAGAGGGACCCCTGTTGTGAGTGGGGCGAGGCTGTACAGAGTGGGTACAGGGGAATGGAAGGGAGGGAGCCCACTGGTCAAGTAGTGCCGGGAGGGGGGGCAGGAATGAGGGGACAGGCTGTTTCCCACAATGCCCCACTGAAGGGGCAGTGCCCCAGGCCAGGGCTTGGTGGCTAGTGCTAAGTGAGTGGAAAGGGCATTTCTCGGAGCCAGGACAGGGGCAGAGAAGTGTCAGAGCCAATGAGGAGAGAACTCAGCAAACGCCTCCATCCCACCGCACAGTGTGAGCCAAGCAAGGAACACGAGACCAAACCGGAACCCAGCAAACCTCCCTCCAAGCAGGGAGCGCAGCCATGATGGTGGGGTCTGTCGTGCGTGCTGGGCTGGGGACTGGCAGCCCGGAGAAGCCAAACTCTCTCCGGAGGTCTAGAGCATGGGCTTTCCTGCCAAGCTACCTCAACGTTGGCCTGCTCCGGCTCCAGGGCCTAGCCACTGCTTGGCCACTCTCTCTCTGAGACGCCTATTGGGGGCCCAGTCAGGCCCACGGCTGCAGTGGTCTTGGTGACGTGAACACGTCCATCTGCCAGGGCACGGACGGAGAGGCACCAGCTCATGCGCCTTTCACTTACGCCACCGCACGATGTCTGCTGGTGCCACCCTCCACTGGCCCTGCAGCAGATGTGCCCCCTCCACTGGGGACTGGGCCTCGCAGGGGATCCAGCTGCAACAGGGCTCTCCTCCGCCCCCTCCCCTGCACTGAGCACCCAGCCGGCTCCTCCCTGCCTCACGGCCCAGAACAACTGGGCTCAGATTAAACTCCTGGAGCAACACGAGAACCCCCTCCTCTCCCTCCCTCCCCGCGCTGGCCTCGGGCGAGCACCCAGTGGGGTGATGAGGCTCCGGCTCAGCAGCCTCCCCGCCCAGGCGTTCAAACAACAATGAACATTGTGTTAGAAAATGAGATTCTGTGTAAACTCAGCAGATCCCAGCCAGCACGAGGGCTACGCGACCCCTCCCCGATTGAAAGCAGCCAGAGGCGCAACTCCCAGAGAGCAGGAAATAACAACCCCTTGCGCTTGCAGAGCGCCGTGTCGCCGAGTGGCACGGGCCAGTCTAACCTTACAGAGGGCAGCTTTCCAGGGCAGCACGGGGCCTGCAAGAGGCAGCGTGGCCCGGAGGACCGAGCCCTGGGATGGGCGGTAGGACGCCTGTGACCTTGGACAAGGCATTTCATCTCGACTCTTGCTTCCCCCACCTGCCAAACAAGGCCAATCACTTACCTGCTGCAAGGGGGAAGCGCTCTGTGGCTCACTCTGCAGAGCCTGGGATACGTGCTGGATGCAGGAGTGACGCCTGCCTCCCCCCAGTGTAACTGAGATCAAAGTCAGGCCCTCCACTCACCTTTCCGGTCTCAAAACTGAAGTGCAGAGTTGCCCAGCATTACATGGTGACTCTGTGGCACAGCCAGAAAGAGAACCCAGGAGTTCAGGCTCCCAGCCCTGTGCTAGGCAATGCTGTTCCCACCCTGGCCCCCCGCAGCTCCTCATTCTGGACCACTCTGGAGAGAACCACAATCTGTATGCAGTGAACTGAGCCCCTCAGCATAGCAGAGCTGTAGGAGGTGCCATTCCAGAACAGGCCATTAGTGCCTCTACTCTGATACTCACCTCCTGCCTAACCTCCATCCTGCCAGACCCCCTGACATCCAGCCCCTCTGGCTTAGTGCCTTTGAGCATGTCCTGCTAGTCCAATATCCTGCAGACGGCCACCCCAGATCACACCACTGACGCACGGAGCCTGCCACTGGGCATGATCCTTCCTGCCATCCAATACCACTGAAGTCAGTGGCACTGGCTGGCACAAGCCTTGTCTCCTGCACTGAAAAGATGCTTCGAGGAAAGCGGCCACAATGCCCAAATGCACCTGACTACCTGTGCAGTGCCCTAGGAGTGGAATAACAGGGCATGTGGCAAGCCAGGACTGGGTGCATCAGCAGAGGATTGTTGAGGACCCTGTACTGGAGTAACAGGACAGTACTGCAATACCAGGATGGCAGGTCAGGAGTGAGGGGCATTGGCAGGGCTGTGAGGGGCCTGGAACTGGACAAGCAGGGGGCTGTGGGTCGGGAGTGAGGGACATTAGCAGAGCAGTGAGGGGCCTGGGACTGGAATAGGAGGGAGCTGTGGGTTGGGAGTGAGAGGCATTGGTAGAGCTGTGAGGGGACTGGGGCTGGAATAGCAGGGGGCTGCAGGATGGGAGTGAAGGGCATCCCCAGAGTTGTGAGGGGTCCGGGGCTGGAATAACAGGGGCGGGAGCTGCAGGTCAGGACTGCAGTTCGCTGGCAGAGCTGTGGGAGAACAGTGGGAAGCACAGAGGGTGCTAGTGACAAGGGCTGAGCTGCCTGGCCAGAGCTGTGAGGCAAAGCATGTGCAATCTCTTAGCAGCAGTACAATTCGGCACCAAAGGACCGTACACACCCGAAAGGCCAGGCTACCTGCTCAGTGAGCCAGCCGATGTGCTTGATCTCTTTGCTCCCTGCAACGCCGGCTGCCGCCAGCAGGGCTCTCAGCTCCTCTTTGACTCTGGGCACCAGGGCGTTGACGTTGGTGTGAATGGCGTTGAACCAGGACTGGGCAGTCACTTCGTCTTTCGCTCTCAGGAAGAGGGGAATCCGCCCATCCGCCGAACAGACTTCCAGGTACCTGTGAAGAAGGAGCCCCCGGCAGGGCTGGTTTGTGGCCAGGATCCGCGCAGCGGGATGGAGCACAGGTAGCTGGTGCAGCAGGAGGCAACTGGGCTTGCTCCAGTTCACGCTTTCCTGGCAGAGACCAGGGCTTCAGCTTCTGCCTTGCAGTGACCTGAAGTGCTGACGTCTCTAGCTGCGCTGCACTGATGGCAGGAATATATGCAAACTGCAGACCAGTCAGCCACCCCATTCTACTGCTGCCCACGCGCCTTCAGCGTCAGGCAGCAGCGCAGCGCACAGGGGCAATCAGTCTAAACCTGTACCAGACACAGGCCTAGGAATCCCCCCAGGGCACGTTCCCAGCCAAAAGGGACTGCCGTTACCACGGACTGTATTCGCTCAGACGGCAAGTGAATTCAGAAGCCACGTTCTTTGCCACGCGCTGGGGATGATGCTGGGTGCTGGGACACCACGCAGGAGCGTGAGCCCGAAAGGGCTCATTGCTCGGGGTTGTTTTTCTGCTCACTAAGCCAATCAGAGAGGAGACTCGACATGCCATGGCTGATGTGACCAATCACTCCCCTGCGTAACACAGGGGAAGGACCCCACTGGCAACGGCCCCAGCTGACAGGGGTGGGTCAGGTGGGTCAGCCAGGACAGGGCAGGGAGACAATTGAGTCAGATTTGATGAAAATGTTGATCAATAAAAGGGCAAAAATGCTGAATTTTCTCCTGCATTCCCACTGGCTCCTTGTCCAGCAGGAATAAACCCCTGGGAGTAACCAGCCCAGCCCAGAGACTCAAGCCTTGCTCCTAGCGCTCGGCTGGGCCAGATGGGCTAACATGAGCGGGACACTCCCAGCAGGCAGCTCTTCTCCTCAGTGCCAGCCTCACCCCCAGCCATCGGGAAGTGACGGCTCCGGCTGCTTCCTACCCAGCCCATCACTAACATCCAAGAACTCAACAGTTAGGGCAACAGTAGCGGTTTGAAGCTAAAGCCCAGTGTAAAAGGCCCCTGAGTTGTAGACTGTCTGTCCCACGTACCTGCAGAGCCCCTGTCACCAGAGCAGCTCACGGTCAGGCAAGAACTGAGGCACACGTGACTGGGATTTACCCGAGGAGTCTGTGGCAGAGGCTGGCACTGAACCTGGGTCTACTAAGTGCCAGGCCACCAGCTCAACCACTGGGCCACCCGCTCGCTAGTAGGAGCCCAGGGTTCCCGTGAGCCCCATGGCACTGGGCAGGCGGGGTACTCCAAGGGGATTGGGACAGTTTATTAGTTCTCTTTGATTTTTCTTTGCAGTCTGGAACAAGCCCAGCAGATGCAGGGCCACAATACCCTTGGCTTGCCCATGCTAATGACTTTCCTTCTGCTGTGCATTTGTGTGCGTGTAATGGCAGCAGCACATTCATTCTCCTGGACTGTATCCTGTGTAAGGGTGTCCCCTCTCAGGCATTACCCAGAGAGACCCCAGACCTACACACGCCGGTCTCTGCCCATTAGCCGGGCAGACAGAAAAGCATCTGCTAGGGATTCTCGTAACAAATTGTTTGGTGGCCTTAGAGTACGGCCACCAACTCTTGCTGGAGGCCGCTCTGACCATTTTTCTAAGCAGGAGCCCCACCGCCTCAGGCTGAGGCCCAGAGCCCGCCACTGGAGCCCTGTGGCTAGAGCCAAAGTGGGGTGGGAGTGGCGAGGCTGAAGCCCAGAGCCCCGGGGCTGAAGCCAGGGAGGGAGGGGTGCTGAAGCCCAAAGCCCACTCCTGGAGCCCCAGCAAGCTGGACCCTGAAGCCTGCCCCCAGAGCCTCTCAGCCCCCAGGAAGGCGAGTTGGGAACTCACCAGCTGCCTGCGGAGTTGAAGGTTCCTCCCCCAGCAAGCACACATACGGGTCCCACAAGTCTGCAGAGGCGCTGCCTGGAGCCTCCGGGAGGCTGCCCGGTACGTGGTGCTGATCCCCTGCTGGTGGCACCAGCAACACCAAGGCAGCACATCCAGGAGCAACAGGGGGACTCTGCAGGGAGGGGCAACTGTTTTGCCCCTCCCCCACATCTCTGCCCAGATGTCATGGCCACAGAAAAATCCCCTGGTGGCCGCATGCGGCCATGGTGGCTGCATTTTAGAAATGAAAAGATAGAGCCTAGAGCACAGCAACACTTGAGTCTCCATCCACGACAAACCAAGGGCCAAGGGCACTGTCCCACTCGAGTGCAATCCCTGGGATCTCCCTCAGATCGGATCACACCAGCCTGGCTCCATTGACTTCACAGGAGTGACTCTGGATTTACAGTGACTTCAGTGGGATCCTCGCCAGCTGTGTGCCAGGGCGGCTGTCGAGCACAGCACACTGAAGTGCTGGGTGAGGCCAGAGGCCAGGAACACTGGCTGTATGGGCCCCGCATGGCAAGGGACAGGACTCCCTGGGAACTGCACATGCAGCCTGGCCACACTGGCCCATGTTGGGCTGCCAGGAGAACAGCTGAAGATCTGCAGTCATCAAGTGTGGGGGGGGGGGGATGATCCGTCCACTCCCTCAGCTCCTCCCTAGCTATTCCTGAGAGACCATCTAAACAAGGGCCAAGTCTGCCAATCCCTACTCCAGCCAGGGGCAGTCCCCTGCCATGGGTTCGAGTGGGACACAGTCCCCTGGGCAGAGAGCACCGGGGGGCCTGCAGGGTCGTGCTGTGAATAGGGGCACGGGCTGGGTTACCTGTTCTCTGGGTCACTGGGGAGACATTTCCTTGACACGTAGCACATTTTCAGGGGCATGTTCTTCCCTTCCTTGAGGTCTCGCAGGGAGAGGATGGGTGAGGCTTGCTTCTGAAGGGAGACAGCCGGCGAGGGGTCCCAGCTGACGGTCGCCCCGGACGAGGAGTTCTTGAAATACGGTGAGATCTCCTTCATGTATTTCACTGGAACGCAGAGAGACACACAGGGGCCAATGGAACAAATCCCTCCCAATTCAGTGCACTTCCCTTCACTGCCCCCCTCCAGGGCTTCCCCAGCGCCTGCACTGCGCAGAACCAAGCAGCCTGCACAGCTGCCTCAGAACCCCCGTAGACGCGGGGCGGCAGAACCAATGTACCCAGGCACTCAGAGCTCCCCGGGCCTTGCAATCCCATCAGCCACACCCTGCCCCACAGCCACCCACTGACAAAGGCCCCTTTGTAATGAAGGGGGTTGGCCTCTGTGATCACACTCAGCCTCTGTTGTCCCAGCCGCTGGTTCAGCACCAAAGCAAATGCAATGCACATCCCCAGCACATGACCACATTACCAGAAACCATTCCAAATGAAGTGGCCGATGAACACCTCTGCAGTCCCAGGATAAAGGAGAGTTAGCAGGTTACACGGTGGTGTAATGAGACATAAAACCAGCGTCTCTGCTGAGTCCATGGGTTTAGGGGTCCATGATTTTAAACTCCCAGGCTCCTCGGTCGAAGGTACTGGGCAGGTTTCCTTTGTGGATGAGGACTGAGAGGTCACATATGGAGTGACAGTCCCCCCCTTCAATGAGGAGGCTGGCTGGCAGCAGGAGTCCAGCGGGGGGGCTGATCCCCAGCCACCTCAGTCTGCCCCCATCAGTCCGGGCTCCTGGGGACAGAGCTAACCCTTCCCAGAAGTATGTGCGCTCCCTTTTGTCCATGTGGGGAGGAGGGAGGTGTCGTTAGCTTCTGCCACCAGTGGGCTCTGGCTATTGATTGGACAGACAGACACACAGATAGCTAATGTGCCTCTTTATGTTAGAAGAATAGCACAATGAGGCCCTGACCTGTGACTAGGTCGCCTAAGAGCTACAGTAATACCCACGGCTATAACAATACTGCTCACAATGCTCGTGCAGTGAAACACATGCTGTGGCTGCTGGCGTGTTTCATTCTTTCCTTCCCCTGACCTCCCTCCCCCCACACCCGAAGAAACAAACTGTGTTTTCTTTGGCTTAGGGAAGAATCCCGAGCCCTGCGCTTGGCCCCATCTGACCATCAGAGCAGGGCAGCATATGCCTCACCTATCCAAGCAAATCCCGAATGTCCTTTCGGAGGGATTATACGCGTCCAGGGAATGGGTCGAGAATCTGGAACTGCTTCGGGACAGGCAGCCCTAGAGACCCAGGATGGGTTTCATCGGGGACGGAAAGTTATCATTTGTTTGGAATTTTTTCATATTGCCTTATTTCCTCCTTAAAGAACCAGCAGCATAGAATCATTGAAGATTAGGGTTGGAAGAGACCTCAGGAGGTCATCTAGTCCCCTGCTCAAAGCTGGACCAACCCCAACTAAATCATTCCAGCCAGGGCTTTGTCAAGCCAGGCCTTAAAAACCTTTCAGGACGGAGATTCCACCATTTCCCTAGGTAACCCATTCCAGTGCTTCACCACCCTCCTATTGAAATCATTTTTCCTAATATCCAACCTAGACCTCCCGCACTGCAACTTGAGACCATTGCTCCTTGTTCTGTCATCTGCCACCACTGAGAACAACTGAGCTCCATCCTTTTTGGACGCCCCCTTCAGGTAGTTGAAGGCTGCTATCAAATCCCCCCTCACTCTTCTCTTCTGCAGACTAAATAAGCCCAGTTCCCTCAGCCTCTCCTCATATGTCCTGTGCCCCAGCCCCCTAATCATTTTGTTGCCCTCTGCTGGACTCTCTCCAATTTGTCCACATCCTTTCTGTAGTGGGGGGCCCAAACTGGACGCAATACTCCAGATGTGGCCTCACCAGTGCCAAATAGAGGGGAATAATCACTTTTCTCAATATGCTGGCTATGTTCCTACTAATGCTGCCCAATATGCCATTAGCCTTCTGGCAACAAGGGCACCTTGTTGACTCATATCCAGCTTCTCATCCACTGTAATCCCCAGGTCCTTTTCTGCAGAACTACCGCTTACCCAATCGGTCCCCAGCCTGTAGCAGTGCATGGGATTCTTCCATCCTAAGTGCAGAACTCTGCATTGTCCTTGTTGAACCTCGTCAGATTTCTTTTGGCCCAATCCTCCAATTTCTCTAGGTCACTCTGGACCCTATCCCTACCCTCCAGCATATCTATCTCTCCCCCCAGCTTAGTGTCATCCGTGAACTTGCTGAGGGTGCAATCCATCCCATCATCCAGATCATTAATGAAGAGGTTGAAGAAAAACAGCCCCAGGACCGACCCCTGGGGCACTCTGCTTGATACCGGCTGCCAACTAGACATTGAGCTGTTGATCACTACCCGTTGAGCCCAATGATCTAGCCAGCTTTCTATCCACCTTATAGTTCATTCATCCAATCCATACTTTTTTTACTTGCTGGGAAGAATACCATGGGAGACAGTCAGTATCAAAAGCTTTGCTAAAGTCAAGTCAAGTCAAGCATGAGCAACCACATCACAGAGGGGAGGACAAACAAAGCCACGTGTGGCATGTAGGATGCCTCGCACGTCCCCTGCTGTAATGCGTGTGCAATGGTCCATGTGTAATGCTCTGGAGCTGCGGGTCCAAGGAAATCTGCTCATCCTTGTATCTCCAATGGGTAATGTTGGTGACTGGTTGCAGGCATTGCCTAATGCTGCTCGGATCAGGTCGGGGTGTCCCAGGGGAGAAGACCCAGCAGCCTGTGCTCACTAGTTCTCCCAATTCTGCCAGCATCAGTGTCCTGGCCATCGTGGGAGAAAATCACAAACCATTCAGCACAGGGGCACGTTTCTGCAGTGTCTCTTGCTGCTCCAAAGCCCATGGGAGTTAGCTCCCACCCTGGCTGCAGTGCATCTGTGAGTATGCAGAGGAGGTGAGTTAGCTACTGAACTTGTTCACAAACTTTTCCCCTGTAAGATTCACTTTTTAAACAGCCCTAGGGCAGTCTGCTCTAGGCAGTTCAGCTGGCACAAGCAGGCGTCAGGTGGGTTTATTTTTCCCATTTGAATTCCTCTCCTTGCCCCGATCTCCCAGTCTCTCCTAGGCCGCCTGCTGCTCCCACACAAGAAGCATTTCAAAGCCATGACAGTCGAGTGGCCAGACCTTAGCCAAAAGGGGCTCGCCTGTCTCTTGCTGGCAGCCCATGTAAGTAGCACCTTTGTGTGTTAGCCGGGGTATGCTTGTGTCTGGGTATGGTGTGCGTGCAGCATGCCGGTTTGACACCTGTGTGTGCGTCTCAGCACTGTGTGTGTACCGTGTGTGTGCGCGTTCCCAACTGCTGTCTGTGCGGCAGGACGCTGTGATGCCTGTGACATTGGAGGAGACGCGCTGGGCTTCTGCAGCCTTGGGGGTGGGGGGAGAAACATGATACAAGCCGAGTAGAAACTATTTCAAACCAAGATGCAGCCCTGCTTCGCCAGGAGACAGGACTCGCAAACTTTCCTTCACCTCCTCTGTGATCCTGGAGCCGCTGAACCGGTTCAAAGCTAGGCTGAGAAGGAGAACACTGAGGAAGTGGGGCCGGCGTCTGGCACACCGGTAACTCAGCTATTGCTGACACTCATTCCCAATATGTTTGATTAATGTTCTCGCCTACGCAGGCTGTTCTCAGACCACCAGCCAACAGGCAGTTCAAAGGCACTGGGACGCCAGCCAAGATTGTTCCAAGTATGGCCTAGCCGAGCCTCTCAAACCCTCCGATTGACTGGCCTGGCTGAGACGCAGGAAGAACAGCTTGTGGATGCAGCAGTACATCTGTATTTGCTTTCACTGGGAAAGGATGTTAGCCGGGAGGGCAAGAAATTGGGCAGGGGGGGTTGCACATTCAGCAATTGGGATAGATCAGGGGGGCTATTTCAAAAAGCTAAGGGATTTCCATGGGCTGGCACATCATAATCATGTCAAAAGAAGTCACCGTGGTTAATAGCATCAAACACCGTCCCCCTTCCCCCCCAAAGCCAGGTGGAATGCTGAGCTGCTCATTGGGCATGCGTGTCTAGTGGTTACAGCGGTGAACTAGGACTCCGCATACTTGTTCTACGGTACCCTTCCTGCCACTGACTTGCTGCATGACCTTGGACAAGTCACTTCACCTCTTGATGTCTCTGCTTCCCCATTCCCAAAACGGGGAGAATAATACTGTGAGACTTCATTCAGTCATGTTTGTAATGGGCTTGGAGAACCTAGACTGGAAGGCGCTACATAGGTGCAAAGAATGGCTTTTATGCAAACTCAAGGACAATAACAGGATGGTATCAGGGGCTTTTAGGGCAATAAGACAAACTAAATGACAATAGGCAATAGCGACATTAATAATGCTCCCAAAGAACAGCCCTGCTCTTCGGATGATACAACAGGTTTTCTGATCAGTAACTCTTCAGGTTGAACTCCGCAGGAGAGGAGTTCTGGGATCACCTTCCCACCTAGCCTCAGCCCCACCTTTTGCCAGAGTCTGGGAATGGGCGACAGGGGATGGGTCACTTGATGATTACCTGTTCTGTTCATTCCCTCTGGGGCACCTGGCATTGGCCACTGTCGGAAGACAGGATACTGGGCTAAATGGACCTTTGGTCTGACCCAGTATGGCCATTCTTATGTTCTCACAACTCCCTTAACATCATTATGCCTGTCTGTTCCCTGCTTCATGTGAGGAACAAACACCACCCCCCAATTCCCGATGCTCCCTCTGTGTCCTGAAGCTCCTATACCCTTCACCCCCAGATATCAGCTCCTCTGGGCACTGCCTTCCTGCAGAGCTGAAACAAGACTTTTCTCCAAAGTCCTTCCTTGGTGCCTGAAACTCTGTCTCCAGTCCCAGCAATAGAGATCTGAGGACGAACACAGAGCTAACCATGAACTCCAGTGATTTAGCTACTCTATGGAGCTGGTCCTGATAAAAATACCGTGTCACTCTTTCAGGGTAACTGCACCTGTATCCTCCCCCCACCCCAGGTGCCCACTTCAGGAGGGCCCAGTCTGGTCTCCATCCATCAGCTGTCTCTGAGCAAGGACCCTTGTCCGACTCCCTTCTGACCGGGAGGTTTGAAGGCTGCACAGAAGGCCTGTCCATTTGAAGACTGAGAAAGAAGGTTCTGAGTCAGTTTGAATCCAGCCTTTTTTCCAATCCAGCAAACGGACAGGACCTTCTCTCCAAGCGGGTCCCAAACCTTGCAGAAGGGCTGGAAAGCCGTGGCCTATGAGGGCTCCATAACACTGATGCATATGGGATCTTTTAGTGCTCTGTATGTGTTTTCTCTGTGAGGCTTTGACCGTATGGATAAAGGTGCTTGCTCATAAAGAGCTGAGTGGTCCCTTGTAACTGCGAGTGATACACTCTGCCTGGAGAGAAAGCAACATGCAGGCGCTGGCCTCTAGGCAAACTGCCTTGATGTGGATATCACAGTGAAAGGCAGGGAGCTGGGCAGCCTTAAACCCCAGTCACGAGGGGGGAAGGCAGCTCTCCACCCAAGAGAGGTGACGGCTGGGAGCCAGAAACCTCAAGTGGGTGCCCTCGAGGGATCACGGTGGGGGAATTCAGGTGCAGTAACCCTGAACTAGGACAGCCCCCAGTAGAGGAGCAGCGAGGGCACCCTGCCTATCCTGGCATAAGCTCCAGCATACTGCCAGTGTGGGCACACAGTGCCAACCAGTAAAGCACTGCCTTCATGGGTCAGTTGTTGGCAGGGTTGGACAGGCCACCGAGAGGATGAACAGATGGCGAGAGCTCATTTGTTAGCTGGGAACAATGGAGTTCTGAGAGAGCGATACCGACAGAACGATCAAAGGCCTTAGGAATTCTGAGCACACAATCTAGGGGAGACATTCTGCTCTCACACCAGTTGGCGTGACTCCCCTGCCTCCCGTGGTTACTTCAGATTTACTCCAGTCTGATGGAGAGACGAATCAGACCCGTCGCCTGTCGGACTTTACACACTACACTGAGCTGCTTACAGCACCTGCCTATGGTGGATCATTAACTAGACTATAACCAGCAGCCTGGGAAAGAGAGGGAGCAGAAACTCCTCAAGAATGACTGACTGATCAGAGCAGAGTTGTCATCGCTGAGAAAGTCTGACGATGACACAAAAATTGGGGGAAAGGTAAATAGCGACGAGGACAGGAGATCGCTTGGTAAACTGGGTGGGAGCAAACAATGCACATTTTAATAGGGTAAATGTAAACTCGGATCTAGATACAATTCAGCTGTGGCCTCATTGGCGGGTTTTCTTTGCTTGATAGGAAGCATGGCCCAGGAGAAGCACCAAAGCAGTGGGGCTCAGTAAACCTAGACTCTTACTATTCAAGGATGAAAGAATCGAGTAGAGTCATGAATCTACAACCCGGAAGGTGGAGGTGGTTGTATTTTTTATTTATTTTTTGTTAGCGATATGGCTGGCCCGTGACTCTGGATGCTGGAGAGATTTTAGTGGTAAACCATTGGAGCAGCCACGTGTCACACCGGATCTGGGTTCATTCACCCTAATAATAATGGCGTGTTTGAAATAATGGGGATTAGGTGGCTGATTCAGGCTCTCCTGAGGTTCACCCAGACACAGCCTTTGGAGTTACATGGTTTCTCTAATTCCACCAGAAACTCCCCCTCCAATGCGTTTTTAATGGGGAGCAGCACAGCTGCCATCTCGCTGATGGGAAGGTAGAGGAGTGGGGCTGAAAACAGCTTAATTGCAAAGAGCTGCTGTTGGCACGTACTGTTGAGACATGCCCACTAGAAGCCATGTTCCCAGCCTCTCTTCCCTCATGCCCACTGCTCATTTGATTTAGTCCGTGTCTAAGGGCTTAGACAGCTATAGCGCTTCGGTGTAGACACTACGTACGCTTCTGTCTGCATAGCTAATCCGCTTCCCCGAGAATTCTTCTGTCGACCTAGCGCTGTCTACACGGGGGTTAGGTTGGCCTAACTACATCACTCAGAGGGGTGGATTTTTCATACCCCTGAGCGAGGTACCTGGGTCAACCTAACTTTTACTCTAGACCGGGACATACTCAGCTCCGGCACAATGCAGGTGGTACATACAGAGGACACCAGAAGAATGCTGAGACCTCAGCCCTCACTTCAGAGGACACCCTTTCTCCTCTTTACTTTCCACATGAATTTAATGCTGGTGAAAGGTGCCAGCCTATTTAATTCCTGGGACTGGTGGGCAGAGCCTGCTGAAGGGACGCAAGGCCCTGCTCCCTTGGATGAGGGAGGAGGCCCAGAGCTCAGGACCTAAATAAGGGATGAGAGTGCAGGCCAAAGGGTCAAAACAAGGGGCCCAGGAGGGAATGCCAATCAGAGAACCCTGGACAATGCCCACTCCAAGAGGGAGGTCCAGGAGTCAGTGAATGCCGCACAGAGGAACTCTGCCCAGCCGTGTGCATGGACATGGGAATGAGAAAAGGCCCAGCCATCACAGAGATGCCCATGTCAAGTTCCCTCCTCCTGGACTGATGGATGGCTGTCTTGGCCAATGCCAGGAGGAGGTCTCGGGACTTTGCGGGGCCACAGTGAAAGACTGTCTAATCTTCATCCACAGTGTAAGCAGAGCACAGGCAGCAACAGGCACTAGCCCCTGCCCGGCGGGACGCCTGTAGGGGAGAGAAAATGGTTCAGGCTCCGCGACCATTCACCCCTTCTGCTTAGACTATAGCCCAGGGTGCCGGGTTCTGCAGTGACATGGCTACCTGGCCACGGGCCCCATCTTATTTCACACAGGCCACCAGCATGTGCATGTTGGGCCCCAGATGGCATTTTTAGGATCCCATGTAGCAGCCAGTTCTGGAGAACCCAAACACCCCACACACTCTCTGACTGCGCGGCAACTTGGTTTCGGTTTGCTCTGCAGGCAGGGAGCAGCAGAATCATGCTTCCCCCCCACGTTTGCAAACCCCCTGAAGCTGCATCCAGAGGCTTCTTTTGCTTGCTCTCTCTCTAGATAGGCACAGTGTAACACCGACAGACCCCAGTTGTCGGTAAGTAGGATTGAACCTGGGACCTTTGGAGCTAAATGCGTGAGCCTCTACTGCATAAGCTAAAAGCCACCTGGCCCTTAGCTAAGGCTGTAGAGCAGACTCATTAATCTCTCTCTAAGTGGTCTCGGTGCCACTAGGTGGGACAGAACACCACACCCAGAAGGTGAGTGGGTTACAACAGCGCACCGAAAAATGCAGTGATGTGACTGCACCTGGCATTTGAGCCGTGAAAGCCGGATCCTGATGTGTTCTCCGGTAATCCCGATGGGCTGAGCCAGTGGCACCTTACGCCAGCGATGCCCACCCTGCTGTGGTCCACGGGCCGCAAAATGGCTGAAAAATTCATGCTGTGCCCTACCATATCCCACAATCCTTGGACCACCAAGACTGTGGGATTTGGGTCCTGGGGAGTTTTGGGGTGCTGCATGGGGGTGCTGCTGCATCAGGAGATTCTGCTGGAGGCACGTAGCTACTTCCAGAGGCTCCAAAGCCGGTTCCACACGGTCCCTGGGAGGCTGTCTCTCCTGCCCCACAGCCAAGCGTAGTGTGGACAGGGAGACGGGGGCTGAGAAGCTGCTCAGTGATGGGGTGGGAGGGAGCAGAGCAAGAGGGGCAGCCAGGGAGGGAGCTGCTCCCACTGGGCCTAAGGCACCCGAGGATTTGGCTGTTCTCAGTCAGTGGCGTGCCCCTTTGCGACCTCAACACCTGCGGCTTTACACTGAAAACTGAAATGGACCCACCTCCTCCGTGAGGCCATTGGGTTTGGTTTTTAAGGAAATCCACAGGGAGGCTGTTGGTCTTCTTACGTTTTTCTTGGTTTTAGAAAAACAAGAGAAACTGAAGTGAATCCTACCAATTAATTCGCTACTCTTTCCAAACTAAACAACTCCAAGACACACCCAGGTGGGCCCCACCCCAGCACAGGAGCAGGGCTTGAGTATCAGAGTGGCTGTGGGGCAAATGTCTTTGGGGAGCTCAGCTCTGCACCCAAGCCTTACAGGAGTGGGAGGAATCCCAGGGTGGGGGCGTTTTTCCTGTTAATTTTCCTTAACTTCCCCGTCTTGATTTCTGGCCAGGCACCATCCCTGAGCAGGGGCCTCTGAGGGCTGCCACCCAGCAGCTTACGGAGCCCTTCAAATTGCTGCTGAAAAAAAACCCTACAAGTTAGCTTAAAAAATGTAAAACACAAACAAAAAGTTTGCCCACACACCAGTCAGCTCCCTCCAAAGCTTGATGTCCTGGCATCAGTGCCACCACGCTGGCATGACTTGGCATCGCCGGCACAGCTGATGGAGAGGCCAGAATTAGCTCTACGGAAGCAGTGCTCAGGACTGGTACTGGGCAAAATTGTTCGTCTGAAACATTTTTTCAACGAAAAATGCAGATTCGGGTCGACCGGAACATTTTGTGATGAACTCCGACTCAGCAAGTTGATTTGGTCAAAACACAAAAAAGAAAAAAAAATTCTGAAATGTGGAAACCAATTTTTTGCTTGAATCAAAACATTTTGGAGCCGTTTGACAATATCGAAACCAAACACTCTGATTTTTTGGGCTAGAGTCACAAGGAGATTTAGGCACCACTCTCAAAATCATGAAGGAGAAGGTGAAGGTGCTAATGCCCAATAGCCGTGTGGCTAGGGCACTCCCTGAGGATATGGGAGAGGCAGGTTTGAATCCCTGCTCAGAATTTTTAAGGGTCTAACTCAAGATTTTTTAATTATTGGGGTCAGCTCTATTGTGTCTTTGACTTGCCCTGTCCTCCAGCCCCCCAGCTCAAGACTGTGTCTAAATCTCCCGTCACAACACCTTTAAGGCTTTGTCTACATGGGGAAATAGATCGTCACAACTATTCTGGCATAGCTCTGTGTGTGCACACTCCATTCTGGAATTAAAGTGACTTTATTCCAGAATAATTACTCCACTCACAAACTCACGTTTGTACTGGACTGGAGCATGCACATTCTGGAATAGCTAAATTACACCGGAATAGTTATTCTGGAGGAGCTATCCTGGTCAATTTCCCTTGTGTAGACATGCTCTAGGATCCAGCCCTCCTGCTCCGTCTTCACAGCTGAAACTCTCATCATCTCACATCTTCACTATCCATCCATCCAGGAACATGTATGGTCCTTCTCATCACAGTAGCCCAGCTCTCCCAGACTACTGCAAGCTCCGCTCTGGTTTTATTACTATTTATTTATAGGGGTCTCAGCTTAGACCAGGGCCACATTTTGCAGGGCACTGCACAGACACCTGGGCCTGGGGCTCATATACTGACCTTGCTCCCCTCAAACCCATTCAGAAAGCTGCTGTTCAGGAGCATCATGTTCCTGTCCATCGCTATGACAACATTCCCTCTCTGCTCCCCTCCACTGGCTCCCCCCTTCCTCGACTGCACCATGCACAAACTACTGGTCATTGTCTTTCAGCCCCCCCACAACCTAGCCCAGCCCTACTTATCTGTGGTACCTACCGAACTGCAGCTCCTGCCTCTGCTCTGCTGACAAGGCCAGCCATCCAGTGCTGTGCTTCCATCCCATTTCCTCCCCACACGCCCCTTTGCACTTCCGCCCATACTGCCCCCCCGTGTGCAGATGGGGCTGCCCATAACAATCCACTCGGGGGAGATAGTGTCCTGCAAATCCCGCCCTACCGCTCACCTCCGCTCTGCCACATACAACTCCCGGGCAGCGCTGGGCAGTGGGACGTGCTAGCACTGCCTGCACCATGTTGCTCAGGATCGGTCATTGGTTACTTCATCCTCTTCCGCTCCCTATTAGTTTGTTGTTTCCCTGTTGTCTCTCATCACATGCATCAATTAGAAACTCTGTGGGATGAGTGCTTTTAATTCTATCTGCGTGCACCGTGCCTAGCATGGCCACTAGACCCCACTGTCCCAGGAGCACAGCCGGCCCAGGAAAGTCCCAATGGGTCACCTTGGGTTACTGCTCTCTGGGAGAATCTCTGGCTAAAGAGCAAGAGAGGCCATGGAGGGCACGCTGACCTTTTCTCATTTAAACCAGGGCAAGTTGTTCCCTGTGTGATGCAGACGTTCCCAGCAAGGCATGCGTGCCAGGCACGGCACCTTTGGGAACGACACGTCCAGCCTGACCCTCCCACACATAGCCAGAGACATGGACAAGCTATAAATGGATAGGATCCCAACCAAGCTGGTGGATCGAGTTACACAAACCTAGCCGTCAAGTCCCACTGCCTCAGGGGGAGGAGGTGACCAGGATGGGATCCTCATGTTCTGTGCCTCCTGCTATAAATAGTAGGCTCCCTCGCTCAGACATTTGAGCTGTTCTCCGATTTCTCCCTGAGTCATTAATCTCGGCAGAGACTACCTGCCAACAATTACAGTGCCTGGGAACTAACTGGGTTTCAACAAGATAGTACAGATTCCAAAACGCAGGCTGGATTTCTGAGCCTGCTCCCAAGAACAGCTTGGCTTCTGAGGAAAACTAGTGCTTCATTCTGCCTTATGCCGCCATAAATCAGGAGTCGCTCCACTGAGGCCAACAGCGGTACTTTGGTGTGAGACTAGAATCAGGCTCCCAGACAGGAAAACAAAGGGCAAGACCCAGTTATTGGGATATGATTTTCATAACTGTGTGCCGCCGTTTCATGTGCAAATATGCCAGCACCACTGCCTACCTCCATTTGCACATGCAAATGCTACAGCTGAATGTGCCAACAGCCATTTGTGCAGCTATTTGAGCAGGCAGGTGTAGTAAGTACATGTGCAAATTAGGTGAACTACGAAGGGCACAGAGAGCAGCACTGAGGGTGGCACAGACTGGATAGATGGTCACACAGAGTCGTTTTGGAAATAGGCCCCTTTTGTGTTTCCCGTTTCAGGCCATGATCAGGAAGCATCCTGTGAGTGGCTGAAGGATAGTTTTCAGGTTTACCATTAACCAGCTCATCACTGTCCTCTGCTTCATGGTGTCCCCATCCTCAGGAGGACTGAGGACTCAATATTTTCTGGCGCTCTTTATGACTTCCATTACTGGTACTTGCAAAAAGCGCTCTCTTAAATCCACAATAAAGTTGAGGGTGACAAACAGGACTGTAAAAACGGGACCTCACCACAGCTGGCTCGTGTGTGTATTCATGTCAGAGCTGCTGGGTCTGGCTTTATGGACACAAGCATGTTAGCTCTGCAGAGCAACAGGCGAGGGACCTGGCGTCTGTTCTGGGTCTCAGAGGTCTGGCCGACTCCGTTGGGCCAGGCGGGGGTTCCAGCGTTGCTGGGCTAGGGTGCTGAGTTTAAAATATTAGCTGAACCTGTCAGAAGAAATATCTGAGGAACATTCAAATCCTCAGTGCTACTGGTTGCTGCAGGACACCCGCTTACACACCAATTCCACCTAGGTGCTCCTTACTATTTGATCAGCACGTGCCAGAGTCTGCTGCACCTTTCAACAGCTCATTGTAAAGCAGGTTAGAAAACGCACGAGCAACAGATCTCCAATAAATGATTCCCTAACCAGCACATAGAGAGCGCGTTATCACCGGGAACGGCAACTGCTGATGTAGTTAGATCAATGCGTGGGCCTCTCGAATGCAAGCTGTTAATGATTGAAAGCAGCTTATAAAGTGCCATGTAGTTTAATAAATAATCAACTATTTCTAAGTGGAAGCCTCATCGACGTTAGCCATCAACATCTGATAGTGAGGGACACGGACCAAGGGCCGCAGTGAAAGCTGCATTCATTTCCCAGTGCAGAGTCACTGTAAGGAGACAGTGGGATGACAAAGACCCCTAGAACACCTTATATGTGCCCCAGACCCAATTCTGCAGGGTCTAGGGGCTGGTACTCCAGCCTCCTCCCTGCCCTTAAAGAAGAGACTATGCTGGGCCCCCACGGGACCCCGGTATCCGTCTGGGCCCATTCTAACCTGCCCTGGAGATGGAGAACTCACCTAGCAGGCCTGGATTGGAGAATGCTCATTCCACTGGAGGGAAAGGGGGCATGAGCTAGCAGTGCCCCCACCAGGCACAGTGAGGGATGCTGAGCAAACCAGGAGGAAAGGGAGAGATCCTCCCTGCCCCCAGTGAGAGAGCGAGAGCCAAACTGGGGGGAGGGGTTCAAGGACAAAGCTGAAGAATGGGTCTGTGCAGTGCGATTGCTTTGGCTTTCCCTGCCTGTTGTCTTGGGAACAGCCACCCTCCTCTCCCCCCCCCCCCCCATGAGCTGCCCATGTCTGGCAGCATGCACACCCCTTGCTCAACCCCCATCCCCCCCTAAGAGTGTTCAGGATAGCACCGAAAGCCAGGACACCGGACCCCAGGCCAGAGCAGGGGCATACCCCAGATGAGGGCCCTTGGCAGCAGGATCTCAGCATGATGGGGCAGCACGAGACACCCACATCCTCCCCTCTGCCAGGGGGCTCCCAGCTGCCGGGCTAATGGGCAGGGGTGGCTGACGAGGGGTCATGACCAGGGTATCACTGGTTTTGCACCTGTTTTCTGCAGCTCCTAGAGAGCACCAGGGGATGTTCACACTGTCCCTTCTCGGGGAAACCCCAGGAGGGGGTCGTGATGGAAACATGACCTGCCCTGGTGGGGCACATCACTGATCCCCTTGGCGCCAATGTAGTCAGGGAAAAGCTGATTTCCAAAGCGTTTCTTGGTAAGTTTTATCTGAGCTGGCACGCTGAGGGCTCCCAGCCCTAGCCTGGCTCCCGCCTCACCATGACCCATCTGCAGACACCTGTGTTATAGTGAAATCTGTCCGATGGTTTTGGGAGAGGCAGAATCACACGTGGCAAGGGCAGACCAAGTCACTTAGCGTTGCTTTCCCTTTGATTCCCCAGTTTTCCCTTGGGCAGAGATTTCTGCTGGGGGGAACTGGCCTTCCTGTTTGCCCTGAATATGTGGCGGCTGAGCGAGATCTGCTGCTGGGAGTTTGCCGTTTACACAGCCTAGTTCAAAGGAAACTATAGAAGACACGTGGGGCTGTTGTGAACTGACCCAGGAAAACTGGCCTCCTGCTCTGAAAACCCCCACACTTGGCTTGGGACTCTGCCCAGTTTGGGGGAGGGGGTGGCTGCGTATCTGCAAAACAATCCCCCCTGAGAAACCGCCAGGAGCGTGACCTGGGATGCTGCAGCCTGGATATGAAGCTGGGAACACTGTGGCTGCTCGGACGTGCACTCCCAGAGGCATTTCTGGCTGCCTCAATGCTAAGGCCTCCGGAGCCGGCTGCTGCACCCCTATCATGCTTTATAGCTCTCACCACAGCCTCAGCAACTTGCCCACGGTCATATAGGGGCAGCGAAGCAGCGTTGAAACCAGAACCAAGCTCTCCTGGCTCCTAGCCCTGTGCCTCCATCACCACCCTCTCTCCTGGGGGTAATAGGTACTGTACCAAAGCGACGCTCAGAGGGCAACCCCTAACCTCCATTCTGCTGGAGGCAGCTCCCCCAGTCCATGCCGCATGGGGCTCTGTGATTTGACAGAGAGCCTTCTGCAGGCACAACCCCAGCAGCAGGGACCCCTCTCAGATCACGCAAACACAGAGCTTCTCGTGAATGCTTAGCAACAGGCTGAGAACACAATGGCCACAATGTGTTTCCCGGCCTTCGGCATCTCTGTAGCAACGAGGGCTGCGTGGAAATCATTGCCCATTAGACTGTTATTTGTTAGCAAGCAGCCCGGGTCGATGCGTCTCACTGGGACACACGCTAAGATGAAGTGACATGAGGAAGAGCCTCTCTCCACACTGACCGTGTTTGCGCAATATTGTGCACTGCCAGAAATGCCACTGCTACAATGTGGGAATGTAGCCACTTGGCATGCTGCCACTCCTGGGAACCAGGGGCTGGGGCTGTCTCTCGCTTGCTCTCTCTGTTACAAGACAGCTTACCCCGACCTGATTGCTGCCTCACTTTTCCTTTGGTTGAAACACAAACTTCTGGAACTGTGCTGCATTCTAAAGAATCGGAATTAAGTCGATTACTGGGTTAGTTGTAGTCCTCTCTCATAAAACACACGTACCAAGCACAAAGATTTGCTTCTGTCTCTCACCCCAAGCACAGTCTGGTGCACAATTCCCTAGTGCTGTTATATAATAGGGTTGTCCCTTCCAAGCTACAAGCCAAAAGCTCTGTTAGAATACAGGTGCCTCGGATGCTGTTAGAACATGCACTGGCCCCAGACTTATACCGGAGAGGGCCCCCAGCTCCCTGTCATACCCCAGGCTGCCTTAAGTCTGAAAAGTGCTATGGAAAACCATAGCCTCCTCCGGCCAATATTCTCCCTCTTTCTCGGGCTTAGAGCTAGCCGATCTGTGAGATGCATGGGGACAGATGTGGTTGCACCTCTCCGCTCTCAGCTGTTTCTCTTTGCTAAATCTGTTCTGTCAGATCCCAGGCTGGCTTTGGGCTAAGGGTTAATCCGTCGCCCCAAAGCCTTTGAACACATGGGCTCTGCGGTGGTTGGAGGGGGGAGCCAAATATCCCTCCCCAGGCTGTGCAGCGCCAGACCACTCTGCAGTTACTACTAACCAGATAAACTCAACTGTTTTTAAGTAGAATTAAAAAATGATTGCACTGGGGTTGACACACTATAACTGGATTTCAGTAAAGGATTTGATACAGTGTCTCATGAAATTATCATTGAAAAAGGCTTGCCTAGGGAAACTGTCATGTAGGCCACAGACAGCGCACAGAGCACCATCTCCAGGGGTTAGCGGTGGGACCCAGGGACCAGCACTAGGTCTAGATTTATTTAGCAGCTTTATCAATGAGATGGTGTGAAATGAATGGCAATGGCAGGGGAGCACGAGCAGCACAGTGGTGACGTGTACCGCTGCTATGAAGTTGGGAGGAGTGGTGAACACCAGGGTGGACAGAGAGGCAATGCAGGGCATGTCTACACTGCATGCGAAGCCTGGGGTCTGACTCAGGTTTGAGTCCAAGACCCCTTTCACCCCCACACAAATCAGACTGACTTGGAGCAGCAAGCACTCAGGTCCCAGAGAGCGGGTCAGAGGCTGGGTCCCACTGGGCCTCGTGGGCAAGCCCTGTTGTTTCGCAGAGTGGACACAGGTCGAGCCGCAGACCCATGTCAGAAGGTCTGCACAGTGCCGTACGGACAAGTGAGTATGGCTGAGAGACCTGGGGCCAGCAGTTGTAAACCCAGGTGTGGATGCCCAAGCACAGGGTTGGAAACGCCGTGTCTACATGCCGGGGTCCCACAGACCCAGTTTATAGGGCATGGCAGCTGCACCTCCAGACTGGAAACCCAGGGCTCCATCCATTACTGAACTCAGTGAGAGTTTTTGCCATTATTCTAAATGGGAGCAGGAGCAGACACATAATCTGTGAACTTTAACCCACCGTGGAAGGGGAGGAACTATTTCATGTGGTCCAGCGGGTACAGCTAAGAGCCCTGGGATGAAATGGAGAAAGGAAAAACGACATGGGCTGACGAGCCAGAATACCTTCTGGGGTGTGAGATTAGGCTGTGGGACAGTCTCCCAGGGCAAGTGGTGGAGACCCCGTCGCTTGGGGCATTTCACGCTAGCATGGACAAAGCCTTAGAAAACTAGGGAGTGACCCCCCATGGGCAGAGAGGAGCTAATCCTTCCTCCCAGCTCTCAGTTGCATGATTCTGCAGCAGCTAAAGCCCCTTCTGCAAGAAGCTTTGGCAGAGGGATCTGTGTCACCATGGATCCATAGGGCACAGCTCTAGCCCACCCCTAGACTCCTCCGTGGGGATGTGGCTGGACTGTAGAGCCCCCCCTCAGCGCAGGGGTTGGGGGGCCCGCTGTGTAGAAACATACCCCATGCGGAGGGAACCCCAGCGGGCTGTGCGCACTTGCAATGGTGCATCTGGGGGTTGCAAGGGGCAGTGCAAACCTGCCACAGGGCAGAGCCTGCCAGCCGGTGTTTGCCAACATATGGAGGGAATATCTGGCATGTTTTCAGTGATAATCCTGCATCTCTCCTGGGGATATATTCACTGTGTATCATAGTAGGGAATGAAGAAGTATTCGCAGGTGTCTGAATTTAGGCCGAGATTCCAGACACCACCACAGTGCAGCGCTCGCTCAAGATGATTCGCCGATAGGCCTACACAGCCCAGCCCTTGTTTTCCTATATAAAATACTAGCGAACGTCACACACCATGTTTCTGTTTTGCAGCAGATTAATTTAAGCCTCTGCCAGTCCTTTTTTCTCCACTGAAATCATCTGTTATTGAACAGATTAATTAATTACGCACAACTCATTAAAACAAACGACTCCAACCACATTATGCAGCTTCCTTGCTACCGGCAACTCAAATTCTTAAACTGGGGGGGTTTTAATGACAATTGTAGAACACTTGGATTCTTCGGGGCAGGCCTGGGCTCTGACTCATCAGTAACACTCACAGATCACGCAGCAGAAAGAACTCGTCAGTGCTCTTGACTGAAGGTCTAACCAAGCAGAAAGCAGCCTTCTCTGTGGCTGCTGGCCCAAAGCTCGGCAGTCGTCAGGAGCTCCGGCGCATGCCTCCTATTCCGAGGAAATACCTCCTCCATGGCAGCAGTGTCGGAAGACCAAACGCGGCCTTCCCTACCTGCCTGGGCTCATCCCCTGCTCATGGGTGGAGCGTGTTACTCCACCCCAGCCAGTCAGCCAGGTTCAGGGGAACAACTGGCCCCCAAACGAAAGATTTGGAATGGGATGTTAATTTTAAAAGGATCCATCTGTCTCTGTTCTTGGGGTCATAGACAAGGGTTGGGCATTTGGGCAGCTCCAGCCCAATAGCAATTGCAGCGGGAGGATAAGGAAGGGAGGAGATGGACAGAGCTGAGAGTTGTCATCTCCAGGGCCAGCTCTAGGATTTTTGCTGCCCCAAGCAAAAAAGATTTTTGGCCACCACCCCTTTTTTCATGCCCCTCAGCCCCGCCCCAACTCCGCCCCTTCCGAACCCCTTCCCTAAATCCCCAGCCCCGCCTCCTCCCCTGGGGGTGCCCCATTTCCCCCCCTCCCATTGCTTCCTGCGGCCCTCCCCCGCGACCTCCCACCCTAGCTCACCTCCGCTCCGCCTGCTTCCCCAGGCGCGCCACCCCTCCGCTTCTTCCCCCTCCCTCTCAGGTGAGGGATGGGGGAGAAGCAGAGCAGCAGCGCGTTCAGGGGAGCAGGTGGAGCGGAGGTGAGCTAGGGTGGGGAGGCGCAGGAAGTAACTGGGGGGCACAGGAAGTAACGAGCGGTAGAGGAACCACTCCCCACTCCAGCTCACCTCCGCTCCACCACCGCCGCCTCCCCCGAGCGCCCCGCCGCTCAGCTTCTCCTCCCTCCCAGCCTTGCTGCGCAAAACAGCTGTTTTGCACCCGGCAAGCTTGGGAGGGAGGGGGGAGAAGCGGAGCGGCGGCGGGCACTCGGGGGAGGCGGCAGTGATGGAGCGGAGGTGAGCTGGAGCGGCGGGGGCACATTTTCTCCATGCCACGGAGTCGGTGCCTATGATGGCCGGCGCCAGAATGCCGCCCCTAGAAATGTGCCGCCCCAAGCACCTGCTTGTTTTGCTGGTGCCTAGAGACACTCCTGGTCATCTCCTTCCTATCCGCCTAGCTGCACAACTTCCTACATGCAGAGATGGGGGAGCTGTTCCCCCACTCCACCCCCTTTCTGGCCTTCTACAACACGGCAATCTGTCCCACAGGTAGGGCAGCCAGCCACAACACCTGTGGTACAGGCCATCCAGAGCATGTGTAGCTCACAAAGCTGCAAACCTTTCCCACTGAACATGGCCTGTTTGTAGTGACCCACCCCTCACCCGGCCATCATGGCGGAGTAGCTAAGAATTTAACACTTGTCTATAGTGCAGTGGGTCTTTTCCAGCCAGATACATCCATAGCCTCTTGTGGCACACACGCCCCTGCAGGCCAGGCATGAGGGCTGAGCACTGGGCCAAGATACTCCGGCTGGCTCGCTAAATACAAATCTCAGGAGGCGGCTGTGAGCGGAAAAGACTAGCGCCTATCCAACTTCCTCATTGTAATCAGCTCCCATATCAGAGGGTCGGAGCACCACACAGGAGATTCACCGTGCAATGCAGCGATCTGGCATTCTGAGTTACAGTAGAATTAATGGTTACAGCTAGTCAGGCTAACTGAGTTACGAATTATTCGGAGGAAATAAGACGGCTACATCTTTAATCCAATGTAAAAGAGAATGCAGCCGATGTTTGGAAAATGAAGGGCTTGTCACTGAAACAAATGTCTCCTGTCCAACTGCGTTCTCCAATCCCCCAGCCTCGGCTGCTGAGCAGCCCCAGATTCACAACGCTGGTGTGACAAATGGGGGGGGGGACGCTCTTTAATAGTGATCAGTAATGTAGTGTCACTAGTGTGGTGTTTCTGTACCACACACAGGGATGGATATTTCAGCTGACGAGTCTGAGTGACAGCAGAGACGGTCTGCCCACCTAGGGGAAAAGAGAGGAGGCCCTTGGTAAGAGTCTTCTAACAATTTACATGTCACGGTCATTAGAAGACAATGCCACAGTATAGGCTCAGTGGCTCTACCCCAGTGGTAGGCAACTTGCGGCCTGCATGTAGCCCGTCAGGGTAATCCGCTGGCGGGCCACGAGACAGTTTGTTTACATTGACCGTCCGCAGGCACAGCTGCCCGCAGCTCCCAGTGGCCGCAGTTCACCATTCCCAACCAATGGGAGCTGCAGGAAGCGGTGGCCAGCACGTCCCTGAGGCGTGTGCCGCTTTCCGCAGCTCCCATTGGCCGGGAACGGCAAATCGCAACCAGTGGGAGCTGCGGGCAGCCGTGCCTCCGGATGGTCAATGTATACCAAGTATCAGAGGGGTAGCCGTGTTAGTCTGAATCTGTAAAAAGCAACAGAGGGTCCTGTGGCACCTTTGAGACTAACAGAAGTATTGGGAGCATAAGCTTTTGTGGGTAAGAACCTTCTTGAAGAAGGACCCTCTGTTGCAATGTATACCAAGTGTCTTGCAGCCTGCCAGCAGATTACCCTGATGGGCCGCATGCGGCCCGTAGGCCACGGGTTGCCCACCAGTGCTCTACCCACTCTCCCTTGGGGGAGCCCATTTTGAACAGGGCGGGTCAGACTGGGAGTTCCAGGGTATGTCTGCACTGTCCCAGAGACTGTGCCTGTGTCTACACTTAAAATGCTACAGTGGCACAGTTGCAGTGCTGCAGCAGGTGTGTCGCTGTCGCACATCAGCGCAGACACTATCTACACTGATGGAGGCATTTGCCTGTCGTTGTAGTGAAGCCACCACCCCAAGAGGCGGACAGAATTCTTCCGTCACCTAGCGCTGTCTACACTGGGGGTTCGGTCAACATAGCTAGGTCTCTTAGGGGTATGGATTTTTCACACCTGGAGCAACGTTAGGGTTACCATTCGTCCGGATTCTCCCGGACATGTCCGGCTTTTTGAGCTGAAAATAGCGTCCGGGGGGAATTTGTAAATGTCCGGACTCCCCCCCCCCCATTCAGAGCGCACGGCTAACAGGGCAGCCGGCCGGATGGTGTCACTTACATGGGGCTCCGACAGCCAGAGAGAGCACGTCCTCCGCCTCCCCTGCAGCAGAGCTCACTCCCTCCCTCCCTCCCTGCATTCGCAGATCGCCTCCGGCAGTTTGCACCAGCAGTCTGGAGCTCCTCCCCGGCTCCTCCTCCCCTGCCAGCCAGCCTGCCGAGACGAACGGCTCACAGAGACGTTAGGCGAAGGCTAACAACAAGGGGGCCAGGGGGTCGGAGAAGGGGCAGGGAGGTTTTGGAGGGGGCAGTCAAGAGACGGGGGGGTCCGGGAGTTCGGGGGGGGGCTTTCTGGGGGGGAGGGTGTGGATAAGGTTTTGGGCAGTCAGGGTACAGGTAGGAGGTAGGGTCCTGGGGGGCAGTTAGGGTGGGGGGGGTCTTAGGAGGGGGCAGTTAGGGGACAAGGAACAGGGAGGCTTAGGTAGGGGGTGGGGTTCTGGGGGGCCGTTAGGAGCAGGGGTCCCAGGAGGGGGCAGTCAGGGGACAAGGAGCGGGGGGAGGGTTGGGGGCTCTGAGGGGGGCGGAAAGCGGGAGGGGCAGGGGCGGGGCTAGGGCAGGATGGGGCGGGGCTAGGGCAGGACGGGGGTGGGGCTAGGATGGGGCTCCTCCCATCCTCTTTTTTGCTTGCTGAAATATGGTAACCCTAAGCAACGTAGCTGGGTCAACCTAACTTTTTATTGTAGATCTTTTTACTGTAGGCCTATAGCTGCACAGTTACGTTGGCCTAGCTAAGCCAGTAGTGCAGACACAGCCCACACCAACAGAAGGTCTTTTTCCATTGGTGCAGGAACACCACCTTTCTGAATGATGGTAGCTAGGTCAAAGGCAGTGTTCTTCTATCAACATAACTGAGTCTGCACCGCGGGTTAGGTTGGCAGAGCTGTCCATCAGGGTGTGGGTTTTACAGCCCCCTGACCGATGTAGCTATGCCGATATCACTTTGAAGAGTAGACCAAGCTCCACAGACACACAGGTGCTTGGCTGGCTAGGAGAAAGTCAGCTAGTTCTGGTCCATTCCTATAGATTAAGAAGAACCTTATCTAACTTAAGGCATGTCTACACTACAGCTACATAGCTACAGCGCCTCACAGTGCAGACGCTTCCTACACTGACAGAAGGTGTTTTTCTGTCAGTGTCGTTAATCCAGCTCTCCGAGAGGGGGCAGTTAAGTCGACTACAGTACTGGTTACAGGCTCCTAGAGGTGGCCGAAACCCAGCGGACCTGCAGGGTGATAAGCATTAGCTATAGAGCAGCGTACTTGGGTCCCAGTCTGAGAGTGGAATAATTACAAGATTCCTTCCTGAGACAGATACGGGCAAAAGGCCCAAGAACTGAAAAAGGGACACTCGGGCCGTGGAGCAGCGAGCCTCCCAACTGTGAGAGCAGTTCTTGCCATAAAATAGGTTTGCTTTCCCAGAATTTGAAGATGTTCTGTATAAATCCCACCATGACTTCTTTAGCTTGAACATGAATCAACACAGGTGGAGCCTGCAATGCTATTTCCTACCCATCTGACTTACACAAGGGTTTGTTTTCATTCTCAGTTCCTCAGAGAAGACCTGATGAGGGGTCCAAGATCACACTGCATATTGTACTTGAAACCAAATACCATAAAACTAGAACAAACCAAGGGCACAATGCCCCAGAAAATCCGGTGTATGGCTAATGCGGCATCCGGTCACCTAAATAAATAAATGCTCATAGTTAATATGTTGGCATTGGCTTCGTGCCATAGTGATCTTTATCATCAAAAACAGCAGGCGTGTCACAATCAGGAAGGGCAGTGGGACAACTTCAAGGACTGTCTCTTTGCCTGAGTTTCGAACATTAGTCCCGTTTCCTGCTCTCCACCTCTTCCCCCATCCTCCCCCAGCCAGCGCCAGCCTATTCTCCCAGCCCATGGAAACCTGGGGCTGTTTGTCTGAGTGCCTCTGCCAATCTCAGTTTCTGCAGCATCAGGGAGAACAGAGCTAGCCTCAAGGCAGCCAGGACCCCAGTCAGTCAGGGCTTGCTAGGTTCTGCGGAGGGCCATTTTATTTTAGATTATGGGAGAACAACGAAACAGGGAAGAACTTGGGGCATCTTTTGTCACTAGCTGCATGTGAACTGAACAAGGCAGCTCCATCCAGCAGAGAGCTCACAACAAGGCATTTAAAGGTACAGCACACACACAAAAATCAGACCTGTTGTATAGCTATGTATGCAGCCTTGTTGTAGCCGTGACGGTCCCAGGGTACTAGAGACACCAGGTGGGTGAAGTAACAGCTTTTATTGGACCTTTCGAGCTACACAGCTCGTCTCTCTCACCAACAGAAGTTGGTCCAATAAAAGCTATTACCTCCCCTACCTGGTTTCTCTAATATAGCCATGTACACCATACAGTCCAACAGTGAATTGCCCCTAGAAATGAGCTGTGAGCCAGCACACACTGCAGACTGATCGTTATGGTAAATCAAAGGGCTTAGATTTGTCTTGCCTATTGCATTGCAGGCATCATTTTTTCCCTCTGTGTTCCAGAAAAAGGAGCCAGAGAACACTAAAATTCCATTCGTGTTGCCAGTTAACGTCTCTCGGCTAATCAAACCTTTGTAAGGATATAAACACAAAAGACTCTTCTCTTCTGCCCACTCTCTGCAAGAGGTTAGTGGCTGGGATGGGCAAAGGGTGTCCCATGGAGCAGAGTTGAGCATTTCCTGGTCAGGAAAGAACCTGGATCAGCAATTCTGTGGGGCCTGAGAACATCTGGAGGCTTGGGTTTAACGGGGTCTGTTTCCAGGCCCCAAAGCTGCACTTCCTGTTTCCAGCCAAATTCCCAAAGCCACAATTCTCTTTCAGCCCCCCCTGCCCTGGCTGCAGCTGGCCTGGGAGCTCCTGTCAGGGAATACCCATGGCTCAAGATTCTCGGCTGCACAGGGAACCCTGATCCATTGTCGGGGGGGAGGGAGGGAGGCACAGACACCGCAGCAGTGCTGTATGTATAGACATGGTGTAAGTCTCTTAGGCACTTCTGAAAATGCCACCTCTCGACTACAGTAAAACTACCCATATCACAATGCTAGACACTCCTGTCGCAGGCCGGCAGTGGATAAACAGATTTAGGGGTGAATGAAGTGCCATAGACACATTTTTTCATGAAAGAAAGAAGAACTTTGGAACAGTTGGGGAGACTCAGCCCATGTCAGCTAGTAGGGCTGTGTGCTTTGGAGTGCCTGCTTTTCTCTTCCCTTGGCAGTAAAACCTATTAACAGAGCAGTCTGCCTCTGTGACTAAAGCCCCAGAAGCCCAAAATGCCAGCGCCCAGTGAAACAAAGTAACCACAGGACTCCCTTAAATCTTCTTTAATAGCTTACTTAGCAGTTAAGACCAGGTCTACAAAATAAACACTGCCAGGCTGCTAACAGGTGAGTCCAGGAAGCCCTCTGGATGAGCTGAGGTACCTTTTAGGTAACACTTGTCATGCAGGGAACACATCTAAACTCAATAATTAATCAATGATCAATGGAAACCAATCTTCTTAAATCAACAGATGAGAGCCGTTATACCCTGGAACAGCGACACCTGTAAATCATTCTACAGGTGCCTGCACCTGTTACAGGGCACTACGCAGGCATGCTCACCGTAATGCAGCTTACCATTGCTGAGCCATAAAGAAAGCGCTGTTAATCTGGTTGATGAATTATTCATAACGTACATAGCAATATGGCCTACAGGGGTTTCCAAATAACCCATGTTTGGTCAGGTGAGCAAGAATCCAGCTGTCAGATGAATTAAAAAAGCCCAAAGCGCCGATGTTCAAAGCAGTGGGTATTTCTCCTGGGCAGGACTGCTGCAGACAGACCCCAGATTCCTTTGGCCTAACACGTTGCTGACCACGTCCCCAGTGAGACGTGCTTCTCTCTACTAGAGCTAGAGGAAAAGAGTGGCTGGGTGGCAGTCACCCTCTACTGCACCAGTACAAGCGCCGGGGGGGGGAGGGCGGCGAGCCCGCCGCGGCTCCACTGGCAGCCGGAGCCCCGGGAGGAGGGTGGAGAGCCCGGCCGGGGCTCCGCTCTCCATGGTGGCCAGAGCACTGGGGGAGGGCGGCAAGCCCACTGCGGCTCCGCTCTCCCCAGCGGCCGGAGCTGGAGTGCCGCGCCGCGCTGCCCCCCTCCAGGTGCCACCCCAAGCACAAGCTTGGTGGGCTGGTGCCTGGAGCCGGCCCTGATCCTGCCTCAGGCTATCAGCAGACGTGAGCTTGGCAGGTCTCAGACAGACCCACAAAAGCACCTTGGGGAAAGCACATGGCTGTTTCTCTGCCCCTGAATGCAAACCAAGGTTCAGGGCTGTAGAGTGACTTTGTAAAGCACAGGCCCGGGGGTGTTGGGGAGGGGAGCACTGCTCACTAGGGTTGCCAACTTTATACTCACACAAAACTGAACACCCCCTGCTTCGCTCCTGCCCCTCCCCTTCTCTGAGGCCCCGCCCCTGCTCACTCTATTCCCCTCCCTCTGTCACTCGCTCTCCCCACCATCATTCACTCACTCATTCATTTTCACCCGGCTGGCTCAGAGAGTTGGGGTGCAGGAGGGGGCTCCGGGCTGGGGCTGAGGGGTTCAGCGTGTGGGAGGGGCTGGGACCGAGGGGTTCGGAGGGCAGGAGGGAAATCAGGGCTGAGGCAGACTGTTTGGGCGCAGGGGAGGTGAGAGTTCCGACTGGGGGTGTGGGCTCTGGGGTGGGGCTGGGGATGAGGAGTTTGGGGTGCAGGAGGGGGCTCTGGGCTGGGACTGAAGGTTCGGAGGGTAGGGGAGGATCCGGGCTGGGGCAAGGTGCTGGGGTGCAGTGGGGGGGTGAGAGCTCTGGCTGGGGGTGCAGGCTCTGGGGCTGGGGATGAGGGGTTTTAGGGTGCAGGAGGATGCTCCAGGCTGGGACCGAGGGGTTCGGAGGGCAGGAGGGTGATCAGCGCTGGAGCAGGGTGTTGGGACATGGGAGGGGGTGAGGAGTGCAAGTTCTGGGCGGCGCTTACTTCAGGCAGCTCCCAGAAGCAGCAGCATGTCTCCCCTTCGGCTCCTATGCAAAGAAAAATCAAGGACCTACCCCTAGGAGCTGAAGCGGGGACATGCCACTGCTTCGGGAGTCGCACGGAGTCACGGCAGGCAGGAAGCCTGCCTTACCCCCGCTGTGCCACCAACCAGACTTTTTAACAGCTTTAGCGCCATAGAGTAGACATGTGCTACCGCCATGGAAGGGGTCTTTCCAGTGCTGTGATTAACCCACCTCTCGAGAGGCAGTAGCTAGATTGATGGAGGAATTCTTCTGACACCCTTGTGGTGTCAACACCAGGGCTTAGGTCGGCTTAACTGCATCTCTCAGGGAAGTAAATTTCTCACACCCCAAGCCAGGCAGCTGGGTCGACCAGGCCTCATGCCCTGCAATCACTGGGCACAGCGAGAGGAGCGAAACATAAAGACTCAATGCCGCATTCACCTGCTGTGGGTGGGTCAGGCCTGGCAACTGAACTCTATTTCCTCTGTTTGCCGGTCAGGTGCTGTAGGATTTCACACATCTGAGTACACCTTAAAAACCTCTGGTGCTCCCCAGGGGCTGGGCCCTGCACTGAGAGGGACCCCGCTGAGCTGCTTCCTATTTGGGGATGGACAGGTTTGCTGTTTAAGCCAGGCCAGGACCTAGTCTAAAGCACCCTAGTTTCAACCCAGTCACAGTTTATTCGGGGACTCAACCTTTGCGTGGATTTGGTGGATGCAGGGGACCAGATGGCAAAAGCTCACACATTTACCCAGGCTTGCAAAACTCGCAGACTGCTCCTTCTACCTTACAGGCCAGATTTTCAAAGGTATTTTGGCACCTTGAAGCATTTTCGAAAGCATCTAGACACCTAACGCCCATTGATTTCTGCCCCAGAACTTGGAAGACCCGAAGAGGAGACTGTGCCAAAACATCTACCCAAAGGTTTTACGCTATGCCCAGTGCATGCTGGGCCAGGACTTGGGCACTGCTAGCACAATATTCACACTGTCCCTTTTGAAAATTTGAGCTATGATTTGGGGGTGCCTCTGTTTTTGTCCCTCACCCTCGGACAACCAGGTCCCTTTCAGGTGTCTGACATTGGGCACTTCAAATCACCAGTCACTTTCAAAGTGTTGGCCTTGATCAACACGGCGTGTGGAATAGGAACTCGCTCTCCCATCTCTGTGTTTTCATGTAAAAGCCTCCGGCCACCTAGGATAGAAGATGCAGCAAAAACTGCCCTGGAAGTGTCCCCTGGTTAACTTCTTCATTCCAAGTAAACAAGCTCCCCTGTGCGGATGTAAGTAATGAAGTGCAGTGTTTGCAGCTGCCGTGGACGTTCGCAGGCATGGAAAAGCACAGCCGCACATCGGCACAAACAGCCCTGGCTCCTCTGCCGGGAAAACGCAGTTCGGCTTTGACTCGGAACCAAACCGACTGCAGGGAGTGAGCCCTTCCCGGGATGAGGCTCCCATGGACAGGTGCATGCCGCCTTGTGGAAAGGAGCACGCAGGCTGTCTCGGGGGAGAGGATGGAGCCATGACTGTCGCAGCACGGGCAGCCCCTCCAGTGCTCAGCAGCTAGAATGAGGGGGTGCAGGCAGCCGGGAGTGCCGGCTTTAACCCATTCACGAGGCGGCCGCTCACGCTCTGATTAACAGGGCTTCTCCCAGGCTGGCAGGGGCACACGAACTAGAGGGGAAACATATGTCACACTTGGGGAAGTGACAATGGAAGAAGGCTACAGACAGTAACCCTTCCCATGCCACGCCTTGCCAGGCTGCCAGCCAGATGGGCACTGAGGAGACAGACAGTGAAGCTGAGTCCCCAGACAGGCAGCAGCCAGGGCCTCCCGCAGCACCATCAATGTCACACTGTGCAGCAGCGACACGGCGAGGGAAGGACCAACTTGTGCTGGTGACAGAGACAAGCTTTCGTGGCTCTGTGCAGTGTCTTTCACCAGCAGAACTTGATCCAATCAAAGCTATTCCCTCACATGCCTTGTCTCTCAAATAGCCTGGGACCAACACGGCTGTGACTACGCTGCAAACTGTGCAGCAGCCTGTGGTTCTCCCCACGGGCACCGCATGCAGCCGAGGGGTTTAGGAGTCTCTGTGGAGCTTCTTATTGCTCTGCATGGGGCACACCGCTGACCGCAGGAACAGTGCCAGTGTGTCGCTGCCCAATACACCTGCTGAGACATCAGGAACCTTCACTGTCTCACCAAGCAGCCAGGGAGGGAGGGAAGAGAGAAAGGAGAAACCTCCCTGCCCCTAGCAGCTGGATGGGGGGAGAAAGAGAGAGTCACTTGTTCAGTGTTCGAAGAAAGCGACTCATTCTGTGATTCTTTACCAGTTTCACATGACCCCACTCCCACCTCTGCTGCCCGGCACAGATGCCAGGACTAGGCAGCCATCCAGGAGAGGAGGGAGAGATCCTGACCTGGATCAAAGGGGAACAATCTTACCTTCAATGCTAGACTATATTAACATAGGATAAAATATAAAAACTCAACAATCTGGGAAATCCCCACTCAACAACTTTCGTTACAAGTTGTCAGAGGCTGAAAGATGTTAACACTTACAGCTAACGCCCAGCTGCATAGTTTTAAACCTCCCTATCTCACATATACAAGTCTGGAGGTGCTAAGTAAGGAACCCACCAGTCAATATCCCACTTTCAGTTACTGACTATTACCAATCTAATCCCAACACCCCTTCAGCCTTAGCTCCGTGCCTGGGTTTGGTAGTTTAACGGAGCAATGGTGTTGGCCGCACAGACGCGAATACGTGTGCTGGCTGTAAAATGCATACTGTAGGTTTTTAAAAATAGGGTCTCAGAACCCGACTCTTCTCCCAATCACATCAGTGGCAAAAATCTCAATGACATCAGTAGGAGCAGGAGCAGGCCCTTGGCATTCAATATTTACATGAGTTTCATTACCCAGAGATGTGCCACTAGAGGGGAAGGCAATTCCTGCCAGAGTGAAATTGGAGTATTTAATTTGATCTTCACATTACTCCATTTGGATTGTATCATGTCCCAGGTGTGATAACATAAGTACTGGGTCACAATGGATTGTGTCTCATCAACATGTTACACTGACAATGTATTCATGGCAGTGTTAAGGTGCATCTGCATTTTATCCTGTGGAAATTTCCATCACCAAAAACTTTGCTGGCTTAGAACTAAATCCCTGAAAAACCAAGGATCTGTCCAGTTTTGGGAGTCTTCCTTTTAACCATCACAGACTGCATTAACTGCTCTCCTCAGGAAGATCCCTTGCAATTCCACTGGATACAAACACACAGTGCATGTACCAAACTCCTGGAATGCAGGCACAAAGCCTGGCCTCCTAGCCCAGCAGCTGTACCATGTCTCTGCTGTGGGTGCACCTGCACTGCTTAGGGATCCGAGGGGTCATATGCACACGGGGAAGGTTGGGGTCAGAGTTAGTGATCTGCATTAGAGCGTGGCTGTGTTTGCTGGAGGAATAGATAGTGCATCCCTTTCAACCTTAACCATCTTCTAAGCAAGAATTAGGTGTGGGGGTTTTAACGACTCTCCTGTAGGGTTACCATACGTCCGGATTTTCCCGGACATGTCCGGCTTTTTGGGCTCCAAATCCCCGTCCGGGGGGAAATCCCAAAAAGCCGGACATGTCCGGGAAAATCGGACATGCGGTCGGCGGCTCGGGTGCCTGGCCGGGGGCTCGGGGGGCCTGGCCGGCGGTGCCAGGCCGGGCCGGGGGCTCGGCCGGCGGTGCTCGGGGGGGCCCGGGGCCGGGCGGCTCGGCCGGCGGCTCGGGTGCCGGGTGCTCGGCCGGCAGTGCTCGGGGGGGCCCGGGGCCGGGCGGCTCTGCCGGCGGCTCGGGTGCCGGGGGCTCGGCCGGCGGTGCTCGGGGGGGCCCGGGGCCGGGCGGCTCGGCCGGCGGCTCGGGTGCCGGGTGCTCGGCCGGCGGTGCTCGGGGGGGCCCGGGGCCGGGCGGCTCGGCCGGCGGCTCGGGTGCCGGGTGCCGGGCCGGGGGCTCGGCCGGGGGCTCGGCCGGCGGTGCTCGGGGGGGGCCCGGTGCCGGACCGGGCCGGGGGGCTCGGCCGGCGGCTCGGGTGCCGGGCCGGGTGCCGGCGGTGCTCGGGGGGGCCCGGTGCCGGGCCGGGGGGCTCGGCCGGCGGCTCGGGTGCCGGGTGCCGGGCCGGGTGCCGGCGGTGCTCGGGGGGGCCCGGTGCCGGGCCGGGGGGCTCGGCCGGCGGCTCGGGTGCCGGCGGTGCTCGGGGGGGCCGGGTGCCGGGCCGGGCCGGGGACTCGGGTGCCGGGTCGGGAGCTCGGCCGGCGGTGCCGGGCCGGGCCGGGGGCTCGGGGGACGGGCTGGGGACCTGCGGTGCCGGGGGTGGGCCGCGCCTCCTCACCCCCACCCCACCCCCCTTACCTGCTTCAGGCTTCCCGCGACTCAAATGTTCGCGGGAAGCAGGGGAGGGGGCGGAGACTTTGGGGAGGGGGAGGGGTTGGGGCGGGGCTGGGGGCGGGGTTGGGGCCCCTTTAAAGTGTCCTCCTTTCGGAGGCACTAAATATGGTAACCCTATCTCCTGTCTCCCAGCTTCAAAGGGAAGGGGCTCAATCTCTTCTCTAATGGCCTGGAGATTCTCAGAAACCCTAAGAGCAGCCAGAAAGGAACCAATCCACAGGAAGAAGGCAGCACACATGGAACATAAACCAAAGCTCTTTCTATACCAACCCAACTGTGTGCCTGGAAGGGCCGGGGGTGGGGGGTATTGGGTGAGTGGGCTGGGCCAGGACAGCTCTACTTAGGAGCAGTGCAGAGGACTTCCCCTGGGTGAGCAAGATTTGCAACGTGGCACCTGACAGTAGCCCTCACTCACAGGAGAGCGAGTGCTTCAGGCCTCACCACGGACATTCTGCTCTATCTTAGGGCATGCTCCTTTGCTGGACAAGCTGGGACAAATGGAGTCCCCTTTCCAAACGGCTGCCCAGCTTGCCAGAGCAACAACAGGCATATACGAGCTCTTCTCTGGATCAGAGATCAATACACCAGAGCTCCCCTACCCTACCAACTCCCTGCCCTGGCCTAGTGGCCCCTCACACTCAAGTGACTCGGCAGAGAAAGGAACATGTGCTGGACTCTGTATAAACAGCACTCTTCGTTCAAAGGCCAGTGCCTGCCTTTCTCTCCTAGCCATGACGGTCAACTCTTCCTTACAAGGAAAAATACCAGAAGACTGTAACATTTCCTTATTACTACATCAAATTACAAGGGAGAATAAATCACTGAGCAGAAATTATTAATAAACAGAAGAATTAACAATCACACAGGAAGCAGCTAACTTCAGAGTTCAGTGCTGGAGTTCAGGGCATAGCCTGGCACCTCAGCATTGGAATACGTGTGAGTGGAGTCCATAGAGATAGCTTTAGCATTTATTTTACTTAGCACTAGCGCAAAGCACTTCCAAGCCTGTCTCCTGTAAGACACTGGCTGCAGTAGTTAGCATAAGGCTTGAGGCCTATGAACTTTGGCACAGATAAATGGACCAACAGTTATCCCTGTGTTTTGGGGGCCTGGGAACAGAGTGTTTTAGGGGGAAGTCTGTCCATAACGACACCAGCCAGCCACATGAGCTAACACCAGCTTTTGGATATTTTAGGATAGGAACATCTGCAGTTGTCTGACCACAAGAGTGCCATGGCAACAAATTGACGTATATGGTAATAAGTTGAGATCATTAATATACCAGCCTATAGGAGAAGGGCTCCCCAATGTTAGTAGGGTGAGAAAATACAAATAAGGAAGAGAGGAGAACCCCCTACTGAATACGCATTTGGCATAGTGGCGTCAGCGTAACATATTCTAAAAGTTGTATCCCAGCCAGTGTGCAGGAGGAGAGAGAGATGTAGCGTTTGGGAGGTGCCAGGGGGATGGCTACTGGTGATGACGAGGAAGGTGGTGGTGATGAGGAAGATAACGGGTAACACTCTGCAAGGGGTGGGGTGAGTATAGGGATGTTCAGATGTACGTTCTGTGTTATCTCTATCTACCTGGCAGGGTTACAGGGTTTGTGACTTTGCTAAATGTATCAACAAACTATTGTAAATACAGTAGGGTAACTGTGCACATCAGGGTTCCCAACTGAACAGTAATTTTAATCATACTGGGCCTGATCTTGGGACAAGAACCTGTCAACCCTCAGAGTGATAACTGGGAATTCTTAAGTATCAATATAATTAATACATAATCTATAGATCAGACTACAAGAGGTGGGAAGTTTCAGAGTGGAAGTACGACAAACGCACCGTTTCATTTGGGTTTTTTTAAACAAGGGATTTACTTTCTTGACAGCCACTTTGAGGACCAAATCCAAGGCAGAGGCCTGAGGTCCATACACAAATAATTAGCATACACAATGCATCTGCGATTGTGCAGACAGCTACTGCAACCGGCAAACTAACTAGACACCTGCACTTATATTTGTCATTGTGCACATGCCTTTACAGGTGTGTTATTCTGAGCACATGTGTATGTGTTCAGAACCTGGACCTCTACTCCATGACTCATGGAACACGGTCTGAAAGACTCCTGCATTCTGCTGGCAAGTCGCACGTCGGGATTGCTCAGGTCCCGCTCTTGGACCAGTGGTTCATTCACCGGCTGCGTAGCCAGAGAGCAGTCTGCACTCTGGACATGTCTTGCTTTCTGATTGCTCTTAGTGTGTAGGTAGTTACCTGATTGCTGCACTCACTTCACCTCTACTACAATACATCTCCACGGCCCTCTTACTGTTCCCTGGTATGAATACTGATCCCAGGAGCCAGAGCTCCCTTTCCCACGGAAACCCCTTTCTACGCTTAGGCTGCAGCCACTTCACCCACCTGCCACCTCGCCTGCACAAGGCCAGCAGCATGCTGAACCTGCCTGACACCCAGCGAGTACAGCTGCAGGTAAATCAGCGCAAGCTGAGCTTCTGTGTCTTGGGCAGCGAGTCCTTCAGGGCCAGGGATGCCCCCCCCCCAGCACTTCTGCCAGCACCCCTTCACTTTCTGGAGGGCTCCCATGAGGAGGCCGCTGCCCCTGGGAGGCCCAGGAGAGGCAGAGACACCCCACTGCTGGCAGGTGTCAGGGCCTGGGGAAGTAACCACACAGCTAGGGCACAGTGTGGGGCAGGGGGAACTGGGCACCAGGGCAGGAGGGAAGCTCTGAGAAATGGCCTGGCGCCACTGGCAGGGTCCCGCTGGGGGAGTCGGAGCAGGCACCTGGAGCAGTCGGAGCAGGGCGCACAAGATGCACCAGGCAGGGAGGTGGCTCTGTACTTCGGCCAGGGGATGCTGACCCCCATGATACCCGGGATCCTGGCTGCTGCAGCCTCCAGCAGCAGACATACTTGTTGCGGAGGAGGGGTGCTGCCCAGCTTGCCCCCTGCAGGGGAGCCGCACCAGGAGGAGGTGAGAGCTGGGCCCAATCCTGGACCCCCTTGCGCAAGGGATGAGGTGCTCTTCCCCTCCAGGGGATTCCAGCCCCGATCCAGGCCAGAGCAGAGCGATCTGAGTTCAGGTGGCCCGCAGCCTCACTGTACAGGAGTGATGGATCGGGCGGGGCAGAATTTTAACACACCCACTCCCCGCATTGAGAGAGCGATGGGAATGGAACACCGTACACTCCTCTGAAAGGTCTCAGTGCAACAGAAGGCAGGAAAGCAGGAGTAGCTGCTTCACCTTGAAACCTCCTGGCTACTCTTGGTTTAAGTCACACCTTGTTGTTTCTTTCAATGAAATCTGTATTCAATGTGTATTTTAAATTTAAAGACACATGTTCCCCTCTTTTCTCCATGAAACCTGGGATCCCCAACCCCACTCCAGTCAGCCAGGAAGAGCCAAGTAACCTGAGAGATTTGCACTCTCACCCACGCTTTGAACTTTTGACCAGCTAGCACTTGGTGGAGATAGTCACCGAAACCTGTGAGCAATCACATGGAAGCCTGAGTAGGGAGAGCTGTGTTGCTGCAGCACATTTACAACAAACAGATCCAAATACGTAATCTCCACATCAGAAGAGACCATCATCTGTTGTTACCTCTTGAAAAGATACTCACACAAAAGCTAACAAAATTCTCCAAAAAACAACTTTGCTAAGACAGAATCAAGGCTGTAAATAGACATCAGTTAAATTAAAACATTATTAAAATTTTGTAGTTATTAAAAAATGGAAAGCCCGAAAATCTATAGCTAAAGTTTCACAAATCACCTTAACTCTGACCCCATACCAATGCTCATCCTCTGCCTATCTACTATTAACCCATTATACCCAATCTGACAGGGCTTTGGAGCTGTGCTCTGGCTTTGCTCCAGCTACAGGCAAAAACCTGCAGCTCTACTGCTCTGGAGCTATTCCGTGCTCCAGCTCTGGGCTCCACTCCAAAGCCCTGCCCAATCACCATTCCTCATCCACACTTCTAGTATGGACTACTGCAAACCTTTAATTATCACACATACAGCAAAACCAGCAAGTTACCGAGCGAGATTGCCACAATATGTCGGTTATGGTTACCTCAGGCTGGAAATACCATCATCTATAGCACACTGTAAATACAAATCTACAAATCCACCCACTTCTGGACAGAGAGGCCACTGCCCTGGGCACCCCTACTTCACCTCTGCCACCGTGGATAGCAAAGAACACAAACACCTCACCTTTCACCCCTCCCCATGCCTAGACACAACATTGTCTAATAGCCACTTTGTGTCTGAGCCTAATGTGCTTCATCCACAACCCAAAATATACACAGGCCAGAACTCTCCATGTTGCTGCACTCTCCGAATGTGATGCAAACAGAGAACACAAGTCAGGGAGGCAGTGGGCAGACACATGGGGTCAGAATTAAGATTATTCGTGGAAATATATCTGTGAATTTCCTACATTTCAAACACCTTTTTAAAAATATATGATGGCAGCGTTCTAAGAATGTTATATTTACCTACCACCTTAGCTCACTCAGAATAAAGTTTTCTACCTGGAAAAATCATGCCTTCTTGTATGACTGCACTCAGAGAGAGAAGGTCTATGCTGCAAGCACATGTACACTCTGTCTCTTTAATGGCAAGAGGCTGGTTCTGAGCAGGGAGGCAGCGCTGTTCCTCAGTGGTCAGGCTCCCTGGTGTGTGGGCTGACATGATTAGAAATTGCAGAGAGCTGATTCAGCCTTATTTTTGCCTTGGTGCATATCATTATGGAGACGCTGTGGTCTTGGATGCCTATGGAAAATTTTCAAAGCTAACTGAAAAAACATGGGGCTGGCACAGGAGCAGCACAGTGTGCTGGAGAGAGGGTTCGGGAGTGTCCTCTTGGAGCTAAAAAGGTGTGGAAGCTGGAGGCACACAGCAGGAGAAATTACTCCAAGAGCAGCCACCTGTTAAAAACAACAGAGCAGCCTCTTCAAAGCAGCTACCTGAAATTTTAACACCTAGGTCAACTCCATGGCCACAGCAGGGAACTTACAGTCCCTGACCCAGAGCCAGAAGCCAAGGGGGCTGCCCAAGAGAATCCTGGCCCCACTTGAAAGGTACCAGAAGAGTCAGGTGCTTGGCCTTACTATCTAGACAAGAGGCTGTACAAAGAGCCGCTCCCAGAAGAGTCAATCTCATTGTGGTTCCTGCTGTCTCCGCCAGGCGAGGGTCGCCCCTACAGGTCCTAGTTTCCCTCTCAGCTGTGGTGACATGGAGGGTGCCCACACAGCAGATCTGGGTACAAAAAGAGGAATGCCGTTTTCCAACTGGCTAAAATCCATGTCAGTGTCTGGCCCCCCAGCGAGGAGCCGTAACGGAGAGCTCAGGATGTGATGAAACCCACTGCTGGTCGCTGCGTGGCAGTGCCCAATCCACAGAAGATGTGTGTCTGTCAGCCCCAGCTGGCGGGACCCGGCTCCTCAGTTCAATCTGTAGCAGCTCACACCCTTAGCTCTGGAGTCCCTGAGGTCACTCCAGATGGTGGCGCTGTTGGTGTCATTAGGCATAACCCTAGGTAACTCGGGAGGGTGGAAGACCACGAGTGTCGATGAAGCCTTTCTGCACTAGGCCTAAATGGCGGCAGAGTTACCTTGAAGGGTGGTCCCCCAAAATTGGTCAGATATCTGCTGGGGATGGTTCAGTAGGGGAAAAAAATACCTTGGGTACCCCCTTGTCGCAAAACTGTACCATTGAATCCCAGTATGCATTAAGGGACGACCCCTGGAAGCCGCAGGCCAACTCAACACATCTCCCTTCCCCTATTAGGCTGCGGCCAGTGGCCCCCGGGTTGGTGTGCTATCGACAGTTCAAGTCTAGCAATCACACCTGGCCCGCTGGAAATAGCACCTGTCAGTATTATTTATCCCCTGACAGTGAAGCTTCCATCCCTGTCTATGTTAACGGCAAATCCGACTCTACCGCCCGGTTCGGACCGTTTAGTGACACCCAAACAAGTAGGTGGAGTAGTGGTTATAATGGCTTGGTAGGGAATGGCCAATCCTTTTACATTTGCGGTACCTCTGCCTATAAGTGGCTACCGCATCGGTGGTATGGAAGCTGCTATCTAGGATATCTTGCCCCTCCCCTTTGTGTCCTTCCTAAACTGCCCCCTGGCCGCCCCAGACAGCGTAGATCTTTGTATGCCATCCCAGAGCCCATTACGGAAGGAGACAAGTTGGGTATGATCCTCCTCCCATCCTATGGGGTGGGACGGCTGGCACAATTTTATCATAGGCTCTCTATGTTTGTCACTAAGTTCTCCAATGAAACCTTAGCCATAGAGAAAAGCCTTAACTCAGAGCTTTACCAGCTCCGGTTGCTGTCCCTGCAAACCAGACAGGCCTTAGATTATGTTTTAGCCTCCCAGGGCAGGGTGTGTCCACTTATTGGGAGTGAATGTTGTACTTATGTCCCGGAAAACTCAGAGGACATTAACAAGCACGTCCTGTCGGCCGAACAGGCTTTCAAGCAGTGGAAGGCCCAGGAAAGAAAACCCACGGTTTTCGATTCCCTTTGAAGTTGGTTGCCCAACCTGGCAGGACTGGGGGGTGGCCTTGTGCGTCTCCTCCTCACAGGTGTGGTACTGTGCCTGGTCACTCTCCTCCTGATTGCTTGTTTTAAAATGCTCCTCCGTAAGCTTTGTGCCCCCTGTCCCCCAAAAGTCCCGATATACCCTCTCATTGATAACCCCAGCTTCATAGCACTCAATCGTATCTTGTCCACAGAATATGAAAAAAACTCAGCCAAAAGCTTGTTGAATATTCTCAAAGGAGGGAGTTGTTGGCGTCATTAGGCATAACGCTAGGTAACTCGGGAGGCTGGAAGACCACGAGTGTCGATGAAGCCTTCCTGCACTAGGCCTAAATGAACCAAATTCCTTCCATGTTTAAACTCTAATTGACCTCAAAAGCCAGATGCAGAAATTGAAATGTGTAACTGTCAGTTATCAGGTGCAACAGGCTGCATACCAGTGCCAAGCGGTAATAATGAGGCCTGCATACTTCTGGCTGAAAGGCAAAATAACAAATCAAAGGAAAGGGACAAAATAATAATTCCAAGAGAAGTTACTAACAAGCTGGACTTATAGCCGTCAAGATGATTTAATTGCTTAAATGTAATTGCTTGCTACTTGCTTAAAGTAAACTATTATAGGAGGAAGGGGGGGGGGGGGTGAAGAAAAAAGCCTAGCTGCAAAAAGAATAAAAAGGGAAAACTGCTTGTCTCAGTGTGCTTGATCTGAGACGTGCCAGTCTCCTTGCACCGCTTTGAGATCTCAAATAAACTTTGATTGCTTCTCCACCCTGGTGTGTTCGTTGGCGCGAAGCACACCGGGCAACGAACCCCGCTGTTGCTTTCCTTGGGCACTCTGTGCCGGCAACAGCGTCACAATGACACAGGCAGTTTTTGTATCACTTGATAATCAAGGCTCACAGAAATCGCTCCGTGGGACATCTGCTGTATTTGTAAGGATGGAATAAGAGTGAAACAGCCAGGTCCTGAGCAATTCTACCATGGCAGAGAGGACATCTGGCCCGCCAGTCCACTGGCTGGTATAGGACGTGTCCTGGTACTGGAGGAGAATTAAAACTGCTGGCACAAGCAATGAGGGGCCAAAGCAGTAGAGAATGACTAATGCAAACCTAACAGAGCCCCGACCCTGGGCAGGGAAACAGCTCTGAGACAACAACCCTTCGCTCAGAACTCAAAGGGGAACATTTCTGAGGTTCCAAAGAGTCTGGTTAATTTTTATTTCTGCACAGCCCTGACCTAGGGAGAAGCGGCACAAGAACGGCTCTGCCAGCAGCGCTGCTAGCCCACACAGGAACAGCCCTGGGCTGGTTCGTGATTTTGTTCTACCCTCCAGCACCCACTTGTTTAAGCAAGTTCAGCCCTGCGGTTAAACTGAACCCCAGCCTTCTCGCCCCATCCCCTTCTGCCCGCTCTCAGCATTCGCAGTAATCTGAGCGTTCATGGCCATGGCCAGCCCTTCTGTGCTCCGTGAGTCCAGGCTGAGCAGGTTTCCTGGCAGTGCTGACTGATTCAGCAGCTTTCCCTCTACTCCCTCTTGAGAGCAGCAGACAGCACTCTGAACTCTGTCTCTGCACAAAGGACACCTCTGAGAAGGCTGCCAGCTCCCAGCTGTGAGGCTATGGCCGAGGGTGGCTTGGAGGACCGAAAGCACTTACATGATATTAAACTCACTGTCACTTTTCTTTGGGCCTTGGAACGAATACAGGTCACAGCTGTAAACCAGAATCCTCCCTGCTTCAACCCTCGTCTGTCCACTGCCGCTCACCGGCCCTTGTGACAGCCATTTGAGCCAGTCTAGCTCACTGCCCCCGCTCTGGGCGTCCCTCCCCCACATGTTGCAGTTGGAAAAGGGGGCTACTTCATGGCACAGGCCTGAGCAGAGCTGCTCTAGTTGGTGCCAGCCCAGGCACACTTCTGAGGCACGGCCAGCGACACCACCAAAGGCAGAACTTCACCTTCAGCGGAGTGGAGAGAAGCTGCATGGCCTAGCGCTAGACTCTGCCTACAAAGCACAGCCCATGCTGCAACCCGCGTGGATGGGGCTTCCCTGCTCTGATAACCGAGCGAGCCAGACTGAAGCTAGCTGAGGTATGTCTGCTCACCCTGCAGTTCCACCCCACATCGCAGGGTAGCCACCCCCACAGACTCACCACAGCTGGTACAGTCTGGTTGGGGATGGGCATAGTGTAGAACGAGCCAGCTGTCTCGCTTCTGTTTGTTGTGGGCAACAGAAAGTTCATGAAGTGCTTGGAGATCCTGGGGGGGCACGAGTTACAGAAGTGCCAAGTGCTTTTCGTTGGGGTACTCTAGTTAAGGGTGCACGTGGGGCCAAGCTCTCGTTGGGACTCAATGGAGTCACACCAGCAGAGCATCTGGCCCACTGTGTAGAAGCAAAGAATTGCTCCCTGACTAACCCTAGTGTATCGGCCAGATTAGCAGAGACAGTCTCTCAGATTGCCCAGAAAAATGTCCCTGGATGGACCAGGAAAATCCCAAGTTTCAAGCCACCTACTTTCAGGTATCCAGGGAGGAGACTGACTGGCAAAAGACTTCAGCTCTGTCTACAATCTCAGCCCCTTTCCTTGCTTCCCACTCACTGCCCAGGGACTTAGTGCTCACCCACCTGCTTCCAGTTAACATTTTTGGAGGCAAACCAGAGCGCATGCATAGGTCAGAACCCCGGGAGAAGCTGTGCAGCTGGAATCAGTTGAGAAAGGAGGCAGGGCCGGGATACGTCTGAGGCACAAGGATGCTGACCTGAGCGAACCAAGCCAGACAATGGATTGGTCTTTTTGTGAAATGCTCCAAGTCAGGGTTCCAAGTGGCCTGCAAAACAAATCATGGCTGGAAAAGGAAACGGGAACGAAGCTGGAATCCAGGCTCCCAGGCTTGTCAGAGGAAAGAAGCCCCAGAAAGCTGAGGAATCGGAGAGACCCGAGCTGGGAAACCCGCAGTTCACCCCGCTGTCGATGCTGGATGGCTCCCAAGAGTGCTGTCGAGCACAGCTGGAGCACTCCGGCCACCCAGCTGCTCAGCTGTATGACTCACGCCCTTGCTCAGGGGACCTGCTCTTCAGCAAGAGCCAGAATGCCCCCCACCTCTCCCACCTCCCCAGCCTTTAAGGGTCAGTGGAACAAAGATACAGAGGGGAGAATTTAAAAAAACAACCCCACCTTCTTTGCTTAACAATGTTCTGTCTGCAGCCACATCAGCTCAGGCTGCAATCAGCTAAGCAGGGATGTGTTGCACCAGAGCATGGCTAGGAGAGCCTGGAACACTTCAGGTGAGGAAAGGCAGGTCCTGACCCTCGCCTCCCTGCCACCTCCCCCCATGCCATCATCACTGCTCAGTGGGGAGCAGAGTTGCACGAAGGCTAGGTACCATCCCAACCCCAAAACCTGGGAGCAAGACATGTTTATTTAGTGAACTCATAGTGCTGGAGCCGTCACGTCTTGCCTTGGTATCTCAGCAACGGAAACAGCCAAGGAAATGAGCATGTGCCGAGCTAGGACATCTGAATTCCTTTCAGTTTGGCCCAGACACCTGAACTGGCTTTCCTGCAGTGAAGCGAACAGGGCCCTGCCACGCTCGAGTGAGGTTACCTGCACCCAGCCACACTGAGCAATGGGAAGCCAGTACTTTCTGCTGCTTAACCCCTGTGAGGCTGCAAAGGAATCAAACGAAGACGCCAAGTCTCTGAACACAGGAGCAAACCTTGCCAGCTTCCCTTTGGAGTTTACCTGCTGGAATTTTTAATTTATTAAAGAAGCCTGCTGGGTCTCATCTGAGCCCCAGCAAACTACAGCGAAGCCCTCTCTGCAGCTCCGTGTTCTCAGCACTGCCCTCTAATCAGCAGGTTGAGTAAACAGTTCAGGTTGGGGAAGAGGGGCTTCCTCTGATCTCTCTCCCTAGACACAAGGCAGCTCATCCCAGCCTCATCCAGAATCTTTAGGAGAAAAGGAAACAAACCCAGGCCAAAGGAAAGAGAGAAAAACAAGCAAGCGAGCGAGAGGTTTGAGGAAGGAATTTCACAGGCCTGGCGAGAAAGGAGTTCTCGCATTTCTCTTTGGTTAAAAAGATCAACTTCCAGCAACTGTGCAGAGGAGCACATTCCACAGGATGATGTGTGGTTCCGGAGGCTCCGGAGAGAGGAGGAACCAAGCCACAGAAAGGGCTGAGCAAAGCTAAAAAGAGTTTAGAGACAATGCAGTTTGGGGCAGGGGGTGGGGGAGGGAAAGCCCTTCAGATCCAAAGAAGAGGGCAAGGAAGCATTTGGAGCCAAAGAGAACAGCTCTCCTGTTCACACAGGCCAAGTCTGCAGGGCCACAGTACTCCACGGATCTGAGTCGCCTTTGGGCTCGCTGATTAGCAGAGCTGAAGGGGAGGGCGAGTTTAGCTGTGTCTGAGAAAAGGCCCCTCCCTCCTCACAGCTGAGGCAGTTGCTGCTCTGCACTCGTAGCTGTAGGGCTGATGGGACACAGCAATGGAAACGGTGGAGTTTAGTTTATTGTTAGTGGATTGAGAATCCGCAAGAGAACAGCTCCTCCCTCCTACAGACCCCTTAGCAAAGACATTACAAAATCTCCCTCTACTCCCCCTCCGCAAGGTCTCCAGCCCTTCCCTAACTGCTGTGATGTTAGACGTAGCAACTCCACTGCCCGTCTACCCACTCGACAGAAACCAATTCTCAGTTACATCATTTGTGCGCTAAGGTGAAAGCATGTGACTGAGAGTTAGGACTCCTGGCCTCTATTTCCAGCCCTGCCACTGAGTCATTGCACAACGCTGGGCAAATCACCTCTGTGCCTCCAAACAATACAGCAGAGCTAGAAAAGGCACAAGGAAGTGTCGGAGAAGTAGTGGAAGGCCTGGCAAGACTCAATGCGAAGACAGATTTAAATGGTTAGGACCATTACTTAAGGGAGGAGAAAAATATGAGAGAGAGAGATAGTGCACTGTATATTGAATGTAAATCGGGGGTTCCTAGTAACCCTTTCTGAGCATACAAGAACAAGGGCGACAAAATAAAATAAAACAGGAATCGTTCTTTTACACAACACAATTAGTCAGTGGAACTCTCTGCCACAAGCTATTGCTCAGGCAAAGAGTTTAGTAAGGAAGATTCAGAAAACGACTGGACACAGATATGAATAATAATAATAATACCCACAGTTCCACTAGCTAGGATTAAAAAGGTATCAGAGATATCAGCCTCCATGGTTCAGGACAGAAATCAAAGACTAGATACCCAGGGTTAGGGAAAGATTGCCTTGAAGGCCAGTCATTGTCCGATTGTCCTTTATAGAGGCACAAAACGGAGGGGATGAGGTTACACCATCTGCTGAAGCAACTGGTACTGGCCACTGCCAGAGTCAAGGTGCCAGGCTGGATGGAAGTTAGAAGTTATTATTAATCAGCCTCATGCTGCCAGCTTGTCCCTGCTCCTGTGACACCTTGCAGGGTAGGGGTTTTGTGTCTGAGCATGACCAAGTCTGCTGCCAGTTAAGGCAGCCCTACTCGGGCCAATGGCAGAGAGGCCTATGTTCCTGGAGCCATGTCTGCAGCCCCTGGATTCATTATACCTAAACCTGGCCTTTCTCCCTGTCCCAATAGCCCCAGAGACGCTCTCCCCCTCCCCGATCCCTGCAGGAGCCCAAAAGGGCAAAAGAAAAAGGCTGCTCCTAAAAGCATTTAACACTGACCCGGGCCAGAGTGCCCGGTCAGGATGCACACAGGGAGGGGCGGCTCCATGCCTAGATTCTCCCCTCCGCCTGCGTGGAAGTGAGGAGTGTCCCTGCTGCATCCCTTGGAGTGCTTTCCAGTGGGCAAGACTCCCTACAATGGCAGGAGGTGAACAATGCATTGTCTCCTCTGGAAAGCAAAGGGATATCTTGGCAGAGGGCTGCACTGGCTCTGGCTCCAGGACCTTCTGTCTGTGCCGTTGAACCTGCCTCCAGGGAGAGACGCTCCTCCAACGGGACGCCCCAGGCTCTGATGGATCCCTGGGGACCCACCTGATCTTGGCTGTGACCCCTCTGCCTAACCCGCCCTTTGAAGGAATGATCTAGTAGGAAACTCCACAAGGCTGTCCCCTGTGTGGGTCCTCCTAGCTGGACGACAGCCTGGTCCCTCAGGACTAGCCATTGTTCTACAGGCTACATGGAGGGTTGGTCTCAGCCCACGGCCTAGCAGACTGGTGCGCAGGCCACAAAAACCTACACAAAACAACTTGTCCCCTTCCCTACAGGGCCCCAGCAGAGAGGCTAAGGCCTGTACTTGTCAGTGGGGCTTGGGGGCGAGGAGAACACTCTGCTGTCACCCCGGAAGGAGGCAAAAAAAGAACAAGAGAAGTCCATGAAGGACAGCTCCATCGCTAGCTGTTAGCTAAAATAGCAAGGAGGCAACCTCATGCTCTAGGTGTCCTTAAACTCCAACTGCCAGAAGCTGGGACTGGAGGGCAGGGGATGGATCATTTGATAACTGCCCTGGTCTGTTCATTCCCTCGGAAGCATCTGGCACCGGCCACGGTTGGAAGACAGGATACTGGGCTAAGTAAACCATTGGTCTGACCCAGTCTGACCCTTCTTATGTTCTTCTGTCTCTGAAGCATGCTGGTGGGAGGCAGCATGGGGGGAGCTGGTACTGCCCAGCTGTGCTTCCGTCTCATGGGATGTCAACTCAGCACCTCTCACCAGCACTAAATCCAGCCCGAGGAATGTAGGATGTGTCCAGCTAAGGGAGAGCGTTAGCATTTACACCCAGGGCCGGGCCTCAGCTCTGCTCAGCGACTCAGAAATCAATAGGGTATGCGGCTATCCGCCAGCTGAGCCTCTGCCCTGGCTTTCAAACTAAACACTGGGGAGATGCTAAACCATTTGCCATTGGCCGACTGACCGAGAGAGGCTTCTCTGGGGGTAGGGCCAGAACCCAGGGGGATCCCGGGCTGGCTCTTTCGTTCTCGTGGCTGTTCTGGCAGAAGGAGGAGGAGGAGACAGGTCACAACCAGGATGTTTGCGCTCCCCACTAAAACTTGACGTTAGCTCTCTAGCAGTCTGCCCTTCTTGTGCCAGTCCACCTCCGCTCTACCCGGGGTTGATAGGCTGGCAGGGCCTGCTTGGGTGAAGCAGGGACTCGGGCAGCTGAGCGCAATGTCAAACTCTCCCGCTTGTTGGACAGGCAGACCAGGCTAATTGATTCAGAGCACAAACACCACTAATCTCCATTGTCTCATCTCTCCCAGCCCAGTCACTGTGACTCTCTCCTTTGGCCAGTTACGGGTTCTCCTTCAGTACAGCATGACTGGCCTCTCCACTTCGCAGAGGACGTAGGAGTTCTTAGAGCAGTCAGGCCACTAACATGAGCCTCTCGCCAGTGACTGCAGGGTCAACCTTTCCCAGTGCCCAGCAGTTCAGTCTGCTGGCTCAGACGCAAGGCAGTGTGAGTCTCCTCCCAGGCGTCTGGATTGAGTGGGTCTCCTGAAACCTTCAGACACCTGCAGTCCTTCACTCCCAGCTCACCTGGCCATAACACTTCATCTCTCCTATAGCTCTGAGATGTGCCAGGCAGTCACAACTGCAATCAGTGAAGACAAGACACCTCTCATCGCCCTGCTGGGAGAGTCCCCAAAGCTTTAATGGTTCTCACAATGTCTCTGCCGTTATTCAAGTCAGTTGAGTTTTACAGATCACTCAGATTTGTGATCCTCGGAAACAGCTTGGTTTAAAACTAACATCTTCCAAAACCACTAGATCAGTATTCCCAGATCTCCCCTCTCACTGGGACCTGGGTGATGGGATTTTTTTAATGGTCATTATTTTTTTCAGGCACCAAATCTAGTCTGTTCATGCTGCTGTAGGTGAGGATGAGTCCAGGAGGAAAGTTGCTGGATAAGTACTAGCTACTCTGAAGTCCATTATTAAACTTTGGCTTTCAAGGGTTTAGAACTTGACATATTTACACCCTATGCCCCAGAGGCTCAGGGTTACACAGAACAATTGTCCATGTTGTCTAATTGCAAGCCAGATTCCAGCCCCTGCTATGGCCCCTTTATGCTGCTTTGGTAGCTTACAGGGGCCAAAAAGGGGGCAAATCATCCCATAGGGGAGCTGCCCCTCCTGTGGGCAGGGGAGGAGGTTCTCAGCATGCCAGGAGTGGGAAGAGATGTGACCGGAACACTCTGTGCTCTGGCTAGCCTGAGCTTTCACTGGAATTTCAAACACAAAACAAACAACATTACAGCTTAAAATCTCTCTTTTAGTACTTAGAGCAGGGAGCTGAACGGATTTCCCAGCTCACTGGATTTTCATCTTTGAATACCTGGGTTCAAATCTCAGCAAGACACACATGAAGATTAATATGATGGCCTCAGCCAAGTCCTGAGTTTAACCTCCGCTACCTGTTGGAAATTATTTTCCTAATACATTTATAAGGTTTCACAGCACTCAGTTTCCTTTATTTGTGCCAAAGGGCCACTTGGTGCTGGTTGCATCCCAAACACCAATATAACCATATACACTCTTGTATTTTATACACTAGCAGCAACACAGTTATAAACATTGGCCAAAAAACTTGCAACAAGTTCAGGCCCAGGAGACACCTTCCTATCATGGCACGGCTCCTGAGGGGTAAGGAAAAGCTCTGCCCAAGAGCCCTAGAAACCCTTGCTCTTCACACTCAATAGCAAACAACGGATGTCGTTGCCGATTAATGGACTTCAGCGAAAGACAAAAAAGGGAGTTTTGGGGCTAAACCCTGAACCTGATGCCCAGTTAACCCTGTTTTCTATATTTCTATTACTTCAGCCCAGATGTTCAATCAGGTTACACTGGTATTTTCAGGGTCACTACGAATACAACACAAACAACTCTTCTCTCTCATGATCTTATTGGTTTGGTCCATGCTTTGAGCACACGGCTCATGCTAAGATCCAAACTCAGTCTAAAACCAGCGATCACTCAGGTCTAACGTGGGCCTAGATTCCTACACTCTGACATTGACTCCCTCCGAGACTAGTCATCTCCACTCTGCCTCAGTGCATCTGGGGGTGAAATGGAGAGCGCAGTCGGAGCCTAGTTCCCAGGGCCCTCCAGCGGAGGTCTCAGTGCATGTCCGTAAAGCATTTGAAGCTGAAATGCGATATCATCACTCCCCACATTTATCTCTATCAGAAAGCACCAGTCACACTCTGTTAACAGAGTCTGATCAGACCAGGCCCTTCACTGTAATACCGGGGGGTGCTGCAGGCCAGGACCGAGCCGTGGGGGAGACCCAAGCGTGGAGCTGAAGGGGAAACACAAGTGAGGATTGTGGTGAAGACGGCAGCAGAGCCCATGGGGAAGAAAGCCTGCACTGCACCTATGCCAGATCTAGCCAGTAGCATCAGCATTGTGATCCCCAGAATGCGAAGTGACGCACACTAAGATCTGGGGTGAGCCGGGCAATGCAGAACTGAACTGAAATGCCACATTTAACCCAGAGTGCAGCCCCAAGGTGGCTCAGAGTCCTGCCCCACAGCCACCTTGGAGACTGAGCAGAACAAGCAGGTTCTGTCCATCTATGTAGGGAGATCCCAGCAGCTATTTCCCATTCTCAAATGAGCGGATGGAATGGTTTGTGCCTATTTTGTTTTTAATTAAAAACGGTATGTAAATGTATATGCAGATTTGGATCTCAGGCTTCTGGCGAACTGCCAGCGCAGCCCTCACTATTGCAAAGAGCAGGCACCGCGGATGCCTCCATATTGTAGCCCATCTAGCATGTAAAATCCCTTGCTGGTCAGACTGGCTCCGGTGGGCATCCCCCAGCAGGGAGCCTCAGCCCGGGCCCTCATGGCTTTGGCAAGGCTAAGCAGAACCCTCGATGGGATCGGGATGGCAAAGGGGACATGTAAACTTTCCTCAGCATTAAGAGTTTCCAAGTGGAAACTTCCTTCGCCGTGGTCCATCATTTGGTCACTCTGCCTTTGTTACCTGATTCAGGCATGGCCCAGCTGAGCCCCACATACCCTGCATTTTGGACACTTCTGGCCCTTTCCAGGGCATCTGGAGGGGAGCCCCCAGAGAACCCTCCGTGGCACCTCCCAGCACTGAACCTAGATGCATTGTGCAGAAATAAAAACAAACAGCAAATGCCATTTGGTGGCAGAATGGCCATGTTACAAGCCCAGCAGCACCTCTGGGGTGAGGGAATGGGGTCTGTATTTCAGCCATAGGGAAAGCACACACAGTCTTATTGGCAATGTTCGCCACATTCATACACAGGTCTGCTCTGGTACTTACCCTCCAAGACCACCTCCTTGCCAGTCTTCTTCAGTGCCTGCACTGCCTCATCGTGCGTCGCCTCTGAAAGGTCAGCCCCATTGACGGAGAGGATAGCGTCTCCTACATACAGCGCCTCTGTCTGATCTGCAGCCAGCCCCTTAAAGATCTTGGAAATCAAGATAGGCATTTTATTCTCTCGGCCGCCTGAAAAGAAAAGAAAAAAGGAAGTGGTTAGTATATAACTATTTATATACAGAAGGCGGAAAGTACTACTTAGATAGCATCCTGCTTAAACAAATCTGAGTGCCAATATATCAAGATTTAACTCATTTTCCCCAGTAATGCATCAGATTCGCAACCGCTGGTGTCATTTTTGGGTAGAAAATCATTTTCACTACTTTTATCATTGTGCAGAGGAGCATGAATCAGAGGAGGTAAGCATCTGACCCCACTTCCGCCCAGAGATCCTAGCAACTTTCCTTTTCTTGCTTGAATCTCAGAATATACATTCCGCCACATAGCTCATGGAAGAGAGATGTCCAGATACTGGCCCCCTTCTTGGAAATACGAGATTCCTCAATTTCGGTTTCAGCCAGTTGCTACACGTATGATTGATAGAGATGGCTCTTAGTCTTAGCTCCGTGCAGCAGCAGCAGGACAGAGCAGCTCCTGCCACATGGATGAAGCATCTGTTAGTCTCCCAGCAGTGATACTTGCTGCTTATTCCACCCCAGTCCAGGCCTGTCTGAGAGTTTCTAGAGGCTCTTCTGACTAGACATCAATAAAGTGAAATGCAAAAGAAAGGAAGCACAGATCTGCTCCCTACATGGCTATCTCACGTCCGGCTCTCATCAGAGTCTCTTTAGTGGAAATGCCACTGCTACCATGTCTGTGGATGACACCGAAATACGAAGTTTAACAAATACACAGGTGGCCTGGGTCAAACTGGGAAATGACCAAGAAAGTTTAGAGTACAGACGGCTGCAGGCATCAAAGAGCGACCCTGCTGGACTGCAAGAGACTGCGTCTTGGACGTAGCTCTCAATCCCTAAGAGCCATGGGCTGAGCTCTTCCACCATGAACAAAAGCCCAGCAGGAGCTGGAGGGGAAGAGAGGTTAAGGCCCTAGCCTGATACTTGGGACCCTGGATTCAATTCCCAACTCTGCAACAGGCTGTGTGACCTTGGTCAAGTCACCTAGTTTCTCTCTGAGCCTCAGCTCCCCACCTGTACAATGGGGATAACAGTACCTCACAATGGGGTTGGGAGGGGAAATACATTTCAGTTTGTGAGGCACTCCAGCCCTGCAATAAAGGAGGCTAATACAGAGGGAGGAGGGGATTGGAAAGGGGCATTTCTGTGTTTGTTTGGTAAAACTTTTAAGGCACTCAAATCAACAGGATTAACTCAAAGTCAATGGGAGTTAGGTACCTACCTAACTTTGAGAATGTGGGCCTCAGCTCCTCTGGTGAGAAGTGTGGCAACAGTACCTAGCCAGATGGAGTAATAGTCTCCAGCTCTCCACTCTCCGAGCTGGAAGGAGAGGGGCTCAGGAAGCGTCACTGTCTTAGGAAGTAGTCTACAGCACGAAAAAATGTGAGAACCACTGGGATAATCCTAGGTGTGCGCTTCCGGGGAGGTTGCTGGAGTTCCACTTGTTTCCTCGGAGAAATGGAAGCCACCTAGAGATTCCTGTCAGTGTTCATTCTTTTGGTAGGAAAGTCTGACGTTCAAATATGACATTTATTGCATTTGAATGGAAAAGTGTCACTTTGTAGTGCCTTCCCGCCATGCCTTCTCCACCCTCCAAGGTGCTAATGGTCACCTTCACATCTGCATGACCAGCTGCACCGGTTTATGGCTCCCAGTTTGGATTTTTATTACTTTGCTAATGCACGTGTCATTGCAAAAATGAAGCGTTAACTGAACGGAGTAACATTTCTCCTAGGAAGGAGCACCTTAGTGCTAATGAGAGCTGGGTGAGAATTTTTAGACAGAAATTTTTTTGCTGGAAAGTGCCTATTCCTCGATACCGAATTGATTTCCGGATACCCTCAGTTTCAACAAAAAGGTTTCTCAGGTCCAGGATGGAAGAGAGCCAGTGAAACCCACCCCAGAATAGCCAAAGAGCTAAAATTCATTCTAAAATTCAGACAAGACACAGAAAAGGGAGCAGAGAAACGGTGGGACTGGAATAGAGGAAGGGAGGACAAAGGTTACAAAAACAAGGCCATGTTGATGCTCAAGATTTACAAAAATGCACATCTTGAAGGTTTTAGTGGCTTTTAATTACAATTATTAACTATCCCTAACTCTTAAATAGCACTTATATATTTCATCAGTAGATTGAAGGCAAAAGGGGAGTCCCGTATCTGGGCAACGTAAAGGGATCAGAGCACGTTTCTGTGCAATACATGGTCTTTGCACGGTATGCTCCAGAAAGAAGCCCCTCCAGCAGTGGGGAAAGCATGAAGAAGAAGGCACAGAAGAATCAATTAGATCAGCCTAGACGCTCTAAACAGATGCTGGTTATGCTCCCGCTCCAGCAGCCACATTTTCCAAAGAGCTCATCTCCCATCTGGCAGCCAAATGAACTCTTGAGTATCTGTATCTAGATGTCCACATTTTTTGCCACTGGTAGCATGAATAGGAACATTTCGGCAAGGACTCAGCCGAGACAGAACAGGGGCAGAGCTCTAGACTTCACTGAACCAGACTGAGCTCTGTTAGTTTTGTGACTATATCAAAAGAAGTTCTGTTTTTGCTTTGCTGTACGGACTTTATTGAACAAGGGCTTGTGGGATGCCTGGATAAAGAGTCCTCCCTCAAGAGACTGAACTCACAATGTGGGCCCAGTTCCATATTTCTATAATGAGGAATCTCCTCAGCATCCCCCCGCACCACCAACATTAAAGATCTGTAATTGGAAAAGATCAATATACGGTAACAGCTCTCTAAGGCTGGCGTCATCTCAACTGCAAAACAGAGAGAGGGAGAGGGGGATGTGGATTAAGAGCAAAACAGATACAAAAGAATCAGATTATTATTAGATGTACAAGCCACTTAAATTAAAGACTTCTCTAAAGAAGGAAATAGGGGGAATGGTGCATTTGGGCCAGTTGCTAGCTTTTTTCTGCTTTATTCAGCTCCCAGATGTGCCCTGTCCTTTCCTCTTCCCCAGCCCACGTAAATTCTAGAGGCAAGAACATCAACTCTTTAACATTTGAAAGAGACCGACTTGGCTCCTGCGTTGGCTTTAATTCGGTGGAAATGTGAACCACACCCAGTATGTATTAATGGGCCAAAGCCAGCCTGGCAATAGACCAGTTTTCCAACATCTCCTCCTGTCAACCCTCTCTGAGTTCACTCAGATTCCCCACAAGGTGCATTATCTCTGTCTTGGATTTTGAAGGTCAAAGCTGTCTGTCTGCCAGGTGTGGCTTGTGAAGCATCAATTGTTAAAATAAACAACTGGGCCCTACAGCTGCAAGAAAATTATACCTTCACAGCCCCGTTCATTTTGTGCTAAAACTGTCTATTCCTCAGAGCTTCTTCCAGCCACTGTGCTGACTTCCTCTGAGCAGCAAAGTTGCACAAATGAGGTCGTTTGAGTTGTGCTGATCATGAGGATAGCAGTGCGTTTACAGTGCAGCCTTCACTGAGATTAATTCAGTAAGTGCGGTGGACTGCAGATTTTTATTTAGATATATTTTGGTAAGACTGATGGTATTTTGGAACAAAACTCTGTTGCAGGCTGCAGGCTAATGTGCAGGAATGCCAATAAAAGAACAGGAAAACACCCTTTCACATCAGTGACGGGACGATACAAATGCAATGCCAGTGCCTAGCCTGTGGGCAAATGCAAACAACCATCAGAATTCACAATTAAAAGACACTGAATATGACATGAACTGAATTATGTGGGACATAAGGGGAGAACAATTCTCAGCTCTTTTTACGCTTTCATGGAATAATTTATTATAGAAAACTTCCCCCTCCCCCATCCAGTTTAACCTTTCTGTTCAATACCACCCAACCCTGCTTAGACACATTAGACCCACTCACTTTTTCTCAAAAACAACGAGGAGTCCGATGGCACCTTAAAGACTAACATTTATTCAGGCATAAGCTTTCATGGGTAAAAAAAACCACTTCTTCAGAGGCATCACTTTTTCTGTATGCTCAGGCTAACCTAAGGTTAGGTAGGCACAGTGCAAGTAATGGGCAATTTCAGGTTCACAAACTGATCTCACGTGAAGAACAGGAGTACTTGTGGCACCTTAGAGACTAACAAATTTATTTGAGCATAAGCTTTTGTGAGCTAAAACCCATTTCATCGGATGCATGCAGTGGAAAATACAGTAGGAAGATATTGCATTCTAGATTTACAGTATGCACACACAGCACATGTAAACCTGCCAGCATACAACTCACATAAAAAAGCACTTTAAAGAAACCATGGCTCCAATCCTGCAAAGGTTTATGCACATGTTTAACTTCATGCACTGTGAGTAGTCCACTTGGCTTCCATGGTGTTGCTCACCACATGGACATTGAGTATGTATGTAAGTCTTTGCAGGAGCAGTGCCAAGTTATATTTGTATGTAAAGGTAACATTTTAACTGGGAGCTGATGCAACCTGTGTAACTGATATAACAGACCTAAAAATACACTGCTAGAAGACTGCAACTTTCAACCACTGCATATGACAGGGCTCTGTAAAATCATGACATTTGGAGTTTAGAAATTAAGGAGCAGAACCTGTCACTCTTGTCACGCCTCTGCATGGGTTACATTCCTAAGGCCTAACCCTGAAAACACACACGTGAGCGACTTCACTCTGCTCCTCCGGGCAAGTGCAGGATGGGGGCCTCCGGTGGATTCGCTTGTCCATTTCCAACTTCCCCAACAGGCACAAGCGGCAGTGACAGGTTGCTTCCCGGCAGCTCAGCCGGAGCCGTGCTAAGCGCCCCTCCAGCTCAGGGCGAGCGGGAGATGGGGGGCTGGGGCTGTGGCCACCCCCAGGGCATCCTCCCCAACCGCTTTAGCAAACACGGAGTTGGCACCCGGCCGCGCGCAGAAGTTAGTCAGGCACCAGCCAACTCCCCGAGGTGCCACAGGGCACCGACCGCCTCCAGCTGCGCCTCGGCGCTGGGCGCTGCAAGGTGCCCACCAGGGAGAGCCCGGCAGTGCCGTCGCTGGGAACCTCGAGCCAAGCGGCAGGTTCAGCCCACGGGGCACGGACCCTGCTCTCCGGAGCAACGTGGACAGGGGGGCGAGCGCCCGAGGCCAGCAGCGGGGCGAGCCCTCGCCCTCTGCCGCGCCCCTCACCTTTGATGCTGATCCCGAGCCCCCCCACGTCCTGCTTCACGATCCGCACCGTGCGCTTCACGTTGGTGAGCGACTCGGGCACCTGGGCGCACGGCTCCCCGCCGTTCAGCTGCGCCGGGGCTGGCGGCGGCTCCTCGACCCCCGCGCCCTTGCCGGGGCTCACGGTCAGGAAGTCTTCGGCCAGAGTGACCAGGACTCGCAGCCACTGCTCGCCCGGGGCTCGCAGCTCCAGCAGCCCGCTCTTCGGGGCTCTCCTGCCGGCCGCCATCTTCAGCGCATTCCTGGGATAGCTGCTGCTGCGCCGCCTCCCGCCTGCCAGGGGCCGGGGCGCACGGCGCGGAGCGGGGGCACCGGGCACTGAGCCACCCCCAGGGCGCCGCCCCCGGGCCCTCCCCCGGGAGGGACAGCGGGCTGCCGGGCACAGGGGCAGCAAGCCGCCGCCCCGCCCAGGGAGCCGCCCCCCGACACGCCTCTCCTCTCCCCGGGGCGCACGGGGCTGCGGCGGACACATGGGCACCGCCCAGACCTTTCCCTCGGAGCCGCCTCTCAGCGCCCGCGGGCACCAAGGCAGGGACCTGCCCAGGAGCCGGGCGCAGGGATGGGGGCGCCAGCTGCGGAGCCGGGCCGGAACCTCGGCTGCGGGCCAGGAGCAGCCTTCGGTTCGCGGCAGAAGGGGCAGAGCTCCTAGCCGGGCCAGTGCCTGCCGGTCCCAGGCTGGGGCGCCCTGCAGACTTTGGAGATCTCTTTCCCGGCCAGGAACAGCAGGGTTCATCCCTGATCCACGGCAAGAGGCCCAGTTACTTCTCTTTCCCCAGCACATCAGATACACTTGCCCCCATCTTCCCTCTCCCCATCTTCCCTTCCCATCAGCATGTGGCCACTAGGGCTAGATGAAGAAATATCCAGCCCAGCTTGTCCAAATGTTGCAAATCAATTAAGCAGGCAAAGGATTGCCAGCTCTTCAGGGAGAGGGGTGGTCAGAGTAGGGGGCTAGGAATTAGGATTCCAAGGACCTCATGCCAGTTCTGCCTCTAGCTCCCAGTCCAGCCTTGGGCCAGTCACTTCAACACAGATCCTTAAAATATGTAGGAAACACTATCCACTGCCACTGATTTCAGGGGACCTTAGGTGCTGTTGTCATAATTGGGCCAGCAAATTTACCTTAATTGTAAACTCAAATGTAAAAAGGAAGTGAAAGTTGATGGCAAGTATCAGAGGGGTAGCCGTAGCCGTGTTAGTCTGTATCCACAAAAACAGATTCCTCGTTGTTTTTGTGAAAGTTGATGGAGTGTCACAGTAACCTACGGCAATAAATGTCAATGGGAAAAGTTGCAAAAGGGAGACAAAAAAAACCTCAATACAAACCAAAAGGCCAACTAATATAGCTCAAGGACTGTATTAAACTCAAACCTAGTAAATAAGACAGTGTAAGACCAAAAAGCAATAAGCCAAAATTGGTGTGTCAAAAGTTAGGCCTATTGGTGAACAAAATAATAAAAGAATGGGCTATTCACCCAGCGCTCCCTTGGGGGGGCTTTTAAAAATGGAGACTTTGGGGAAACAATACAAACAGATGGAGGCTGTCGCAATGCTGGCAGATTGAGAGATGAGAGAAAGGCAAAAAATGAGCTCCACCATGACTGCCACCCCCCATGGTCACCTGGGACCCAGAACTTCTTCGTCTTAATCCTGAAGGATGTCCTGACCAGATGGGACCAGGGAGAGGAACCCAGTCCCAGATGACACCACCACCTCCAGCTGAATCCCAGCCAACACCTGGAATGGGAGATTGTCTCACTTCCCCTGGCCCTATGTGTCCTTTTCCTTTCCCACCTTATTTCTTCTCTTTCCTGTCCCTCTCCTTTTTCCTTCTGTCTAATAAGTGTCTGGCTTCGTCGGCCAAGACTGCAACACTGCTGTAAGCCTGTGACCAAAAAGCAGCTAAAAGCAATGATCTAAACAGCCCGATGCTGGTGCAAGTTTGCCAGGCCTCGGAGTGGCTAATAAGATTGTGTGCTGGGCCTCTGTTTCTCCAGCAGCAAGGTTGCAAGTGAAAGTCAACACCAGAGACAGAAGCTGTATTTTCTATCTTGGCTGTTCTTTTCTCATCCCTTTTGTGTGTGTTTGTCTCCTTTTGTCTGTTATGAAACAGGATCAGACTTTAACAACAGCTGCAGCCCATCTTCACTAAGTTCTTCTCTGTTCCCCCAAAGGACATTTATTGCCATTTTTAACGCCATCTAAAAAACTCTGACACAAAGAGGATTTCCCTTCTACAAATTCTCCACAGATTAAAAAGAAAAAACAACAACAAAAATGGTTAAAATAAAAGCCTTACTTTATATTTCAAATACTTTACGTGGTTTTCTTTTTTTCTATTTCTCTAATAAAAGATTTTAAAAGTGTTTACTGGTGTGTTTGCCAGGGTAGGAACCAGGCTAAGGTCTGTGTATATCAAACCCCAAACCTTGTCTGAAACTGTTTAATGTTGGACAGTGACTGGGTATATTAACACCTTTGGCTCATATATTCCATCTAAATTAATACAACAGTGCCTAAATACCTTTGAGGACCTCGGCCTTCCCCTCTTTGTGTGGTAGTTTCTCCATCTGTAAAATTAGGTTGATAATCACCTACCTCACTGGGATGTTATGGTTAATTCATGTGTGTTCAGTGCTTTGAGGCCCTTGGACAGGAAGCCCTAGGGACCAACCTTGTATTTAGAAAAATGCCATGTGCATGTGTTGGTCTGGCCACTTCTCTATGCCTGTCCCCAAGGTGTCTGTACATTGGAGGCCTACCCCAAAGCATGGAGAGAAGAGAGAACCAGATGTGGAGGAGCAGAGATTTCCCTCTTCTTTGGATGCAAATCTTGGCTCCACAGGAGAATCTGCAGGAATCATGAACTATGCCTGAACACAAACAGGAATATCAGTAGGATCCTATTGCTGCAAACTGTCCTCTCTGCCCCCTTAGCAGATCCATTTAACTGGAAAACAAAGCAGAATAAACTTGGGAAGTAGGAAGCCCAGGGTGTGACTGTATCTGGCTTTTGTGTCTTCCATAAAACTGTGTGAGAACTGGAGAAATCTCTGGACAAGAATCCCGCAGAGACTGTATAAACCCAGGGTGCATTTAAAGCCAACCACCTTTGCAAAAGGTGCAGTGAACATGTAGGGGGGGAAATGATTCTGAGAGAGCCAAAGCGATAGCCTCAAGTGGTCCTGCCAAACAGCCATAATTCCCTGCCATAGTGCTGCTCACCAGGTGTTCTCTGAACATCTAACCCTAACCTGGTCAGGATCCACTTGCTGCAGTGAGCAATGTGGTGGCAAGTGTACTTTTAACAAAGAGCAGTAGCAGGTGTGACTTCTGGGAGGGACAGACGGTAGGTAACTGATTTCCCTTCCTGTGCCGCCAGGTAGAAAACCACTCCCAGTCAGGGCTCAGGGTGCACGGATGGATAAAATATCAGAAAGGAGAGGGCGTCATCTGGTAAGAGAGAATTACATATCATGGGCCATATTTTCAAACAGTTCAGCTCCCATTTAGGCACCAAAGTGACCAGATTTTTATTTTAAAGGGTGCAGCTTGGGTGTTGAGCAATTTTGAAATTCTGGCTGTTATGTAGGTGCCCATAGGAATACCCCCCCACCCCTCACCGGGTAAGGCAGGGATGCCCCCCATATAGGACTTTTTCCGAGTGCATTGTTGCATGTAGTGTCTAGATCAGCGGTTCTCAAACTTTGGGTCGAGACCCTGTTTTAATGGGGTTGCCAGGACTGGCGTTAGACTTGCTGGGGCACAGGGCTTCAGCCCTGAGTGGTGGGGCTCAATCTACAGCTTCAGCCTTGGGCAGTGGCGCTCTGGTTACCGGCCCCCTGCCCGGGCCTGAAGCCCTTCAGCTCCAGGTTGGTCCCCCTGCCCGTGGCAGCGGGGCTTGGGCAGGCTCAGGCTTCGGTCCCCCATCGTGGGGTCATGTCGTAATTTTTGTTGTCAGAAGGGGGTTGTAGTACAATGAAGTTTGAGAACCCCTGGTCTAGATTTACTTTATTTCAGCCACAAGTTATGGATATGGGGAAAGCAGTGGACATGATATATCTTGACTTTAGCAAAGCTGTTGATACAGTCTCTCACAGTATTCTTGCCAGCAAGCAGGGCCGGCTCCAGGCACCAGCCTGGCAAGCAGGTGCTTGGGGCAGCCGCTCCAGAGAGGGGCGGCATGTCAAGGTATTCGGCGGCAATTCAACGGACGGTCCCTCACTCCTGCTGGGAGCAAAGGACCTCCCGCCAAATTGCCGCTGCAGATCGTGATCGCGGCTTTTTTTTTTTTTTTTTTTTTTTTTTTTGGCTGCTTGGGGCGGCCAAAACCCTGGAGCCGGCCCTGCCAGCAAGTTAAAGAAGTATGGATTGGATGAATGGACTATAAGGTGGATAGAAAGCTAGCTATATTGTCGGGCTCAACAGGTAGTGATCAACGGCTTAATGTCTAGCTGGCAGCCGGTATCAAGCGGAGTACCCGAGGGGTCGGTCCTGGGGCCGGTTTTGTTCAACATCTTTATTAATTATCTGGATGATGGGATAGGACGGAAGAATCCCATGTACCACTACAGGCTGAGGACTGACTGGCTTAACAGCAGTTCTGCAGAAAAGGATTACAGTGGATGAGAAGCTGGATATGAGTAAACAGTGTGCCCTTGTTGCCAAGAAGGCTAACGGCATATTGGGCTGCATTAGTAGAAGCATTGCCAGCAGATTGAGGGAAGTGATTATTCCCCTCTATTCGGCACTGGTGAGGCCACCTCTCGAGTACTGCATCCAGTTTTTGGCCTCCCACTACAGAAAGGATGTGAACAAATTGGAGAGAATCCAGCAGAGGGCAACGAAAATGATTAGGGGGCTGGGGCACATGACTTATGAGGAGAGGCTGAGGGAACTGGACTTGTTTAGTCTGCAGAAGAGAAGATTGAGGGGGGATTTGATAGCTGCTTTCAACTACCTGAAGGGGGTTTCCAAAGAGGATGGAGCTTGGCTATTCTCAGTGGTGGCAGATGACAGAACAAGGAGCAATGGTCTCAAGTTGCAGTGAGGGAGGTGTAGGTTGGATATTAGGAAAAACTATTTCACTGGGAGGGTGGTGAAGCACTGGAATGGGTTACCTAGGGAGGTGGTGGAATCTCTGTCCTTAGAGGTTTTAAGGCCCGGCTTGACTAAGCCCTGGCTGGGATGATTTAGTTGGTGTTGGTCCTGCTTCGAGGAGGGGTTGGACTAGCTGACCTCCTGAGGTCTCTTCAAATCCTAATCTTCTATGATTCTATGATCAATGCAGGAATGACTGGGTGAAATTCATTGGCCTGTGTTATGCAGGGGGTATCCTAGATAATCACAGTGGTCTCTTCCAGCCTTAAAATTGATGACTTTATTAATGATGTTGTATCAGAACAAAAGACAAGTTTGGAGGTGTGAGTATAAATTCATGAAGTCTCGTTAGTCTGTGTTATGATTTGTTTATGTAGAAAAAATATTCTATGGAGATCTTATTCTTCACGTCCATTCATCAAAAAAACCAATGCTGTGAAGTGTTGCCAGCACGGAATGACCACTATGCTTCACCCTAGAGGTGGCTGCATTTCAGTGACCAGTTTTAAATCTGAACATTAAAATGTAAACAAGGAAGCCCATTTTTAATTAAATGTTATTGGCCCTGATCCTGCAATGAGAGCCATGCTGGTGGGCCTCTAAGCCCCTGCAGAGCTCCATTGATTGACAAGTGGTCAAGGTCTCTCTGCATGGATCCAGTTGCAGAATCAAGTCCTTATTATGTACCAGTTTTCTCTGTAATGACTTTGGGATGGACATCTCTGAATAATGCCAGGAACAACCCCTGGGACTGTGGGTAACTTTGCTCCCGTTAGAGGCAGGATAAAATAAAGAGGAATGTCTTAGAGCAATTCAAGGATTTCTCTTGTTGATTGGCTTGATATAAGGTCTCCGAAGAGACACAATGTGTTGTTATCTCTGATGAATTTTCTTTCTAATTGTGTTTTGCTGAGATCTTAGAGTGACAGCAATTAGAAAATACCTCTTAGCTTATCCACTGGTATTTCCGGTCTATGCAAGGAAAAAATTGTTTGCATTTTCCACCAAAATTTTTGAAAGAAATGAGAAAAAAGCTTCAAAACTTTTTGTGAAAATGTTCCAGGTTTTTGCAGAAAAACAGAAAATTCAAAAACGGATGATTTCATTGAAGAAAACTGGAAAGTTAAAAATGAAATAAGATTTTCATTTAGATAAAACAGCAATTTTTTTGTTAAAAAAAGTGTTGATGGAAATTTTCTACAGCTCTACTAGCAACTTAGGTTATAAGTTCCTTGGGATAGGGACAGTTTTTGTTGTGTGTGTGTATAGCACGGAGCACAATGTAGTCCTGGTTCACAGCTAGGTCTCCTACAAGCTGCATAATATAAATAATAATGGACTCTTCTTTGTGATTAGATGTAGTGATTAGAAAAGCTTTTCACATTACAGTGTTGTTCCTCTTTACCACTGATTTGTCTTATAAACATATCTTACATATTTATACCGAGTGGGGCAAATCCATCCCTGGTAAATTGAAATCAGTGGGTAGGTTTACCCTGCATTGTAAACCCAGGTCTGTGGGACCCACACATGTGTCTGTAGTGGTCTCTCGCTCTCAAGCTGGGAGGGAGGCCACTCTGCTTCACTGTGTCAGACAGCAGCAGTCGGGCTCCGGTCCCCTCCCGGCTAAGGCAGCCAGCAAAGACAGCCTATCAGAGCGCCGGCCAGCTGGGCAGGGCAGAGCAGGGAGCAGTTTAGGGAGCTCAGGCACTCAGGGTAGGTCTACACTTACCTCCGGGTCCGGCAGTAAGCAATCGATCTTCTGGGATCGATCCCGGAAGTGCTCGCCGTCGAAGCCGGTACTCCAGCTCGGCGAGAGGAGTACGCAGCATCGACGGGGGAGCCTGCCTGCCGCGTCTGGACCCGTGGTAAGTTCGAACTAAGGTACTTCGAATTCAGCTACGTTAATAACGTAGCTGAATTTGCCTACCTTAGTTCAAAGTGGGGGGTTAGTGTGGACCAGGCCTCAGGCAGGGTGGAGCACCGAACAGTCTGTCGTTCTAGCTCTGGCAGATGGCAGACAAACACAGGCTCTTGGCCTAAGGTGGGGAGGCTGCCACCCGAGGGTCAAGTTGGCAGCAGGGGGTAGGGAGTCCCAGGCCCACACTACTCCACTGAGTCCCAGCCCAGCATCTTAACAGTGGTGGAGGGTTCCACCACTGGGTCAGCAGGGATCCAGCCACAACACACTGACTTGGGTTCTGATAGGAAAACTGAACCAAAGTCTGGTTTCCCTGGGCTACTTCCTACCAGTGTCCCGGCGAGGGGTTCCGTAGTCCATGGGTCCTCTGTCTCCTCAGGATACATGGCGGACGGCAGTCCTGGCAACTCCTCTCCAGGGTCGGTCTCTTTTGGGGGCAGGGCATTGCTCGGTGCAGGTTCAGCTCCAGAGTTCTGCAGCGAGCTAAAGACATCCGTCTCCTTCTCTGGCTCCCACTCAACTGAGCTGCAAGGCCCTCCCTTTATACTTCCTGTCCCACCCCAGTACCTCTGGCGAGGGGGACAGGGTGGGTTTGTCTCTACCTACCAGGAGTAGTGTAATGGCCCCTCACTCTCAAGTCCGGAGGGAGGCCACCCCATCTCACTACAGTGGACATGGTGTTTCCAAGCTACACTTGAGCATCCACACTGCATTGTCAACCTGAGTTTACAGTTGCTGGACCCAGGCCTCACAACCTGTGTTAACATGTTCATACTGCACTGTGCAGGTCTTCTTACTCAGGTCTGTGGCTTGAGCTTTGTCAACACTGCAAAGTAACAAGACTTGGACCTAAGTCACAGAGACACAGGCACAGACCCCTTCCACTTCTGGGTGAGTCCTAGGATCTGGGTCCTGTTGCTTACCTGAGTCAGACAGATTTGTGTTAGGGTTATCAATTTTGGTTGGAGGTATTCCTGGAGAACATAAGAATGGCCATATTGGGTCAGATCAAAGGTCCATCTAGCCCAGTGTCCTGTCTTCTGACAGTGGCCAATGCCAGGTGTTTCAGAGGGAATGAACAGAGCAGGTAATCATCAAGTGATCCATCCCCTGTGGCCCATTCTGAGCTTCTGGCAAATAGAGACTCGGGACACCATCCCTGCCATGTGGAGGTTTCATCACATGACATAATCTTTAATTTAAGATTAATCTTTAAGTCCTGGAGACTCCACGACAATGTTGAGGAGTTGGCAACCGTAATTTGTGTGTGGATGGTAGGGGAGTTTGGGCTCAAACCTGAGTCTGAGCCCAGGTTTACAATACACTGTAGACATACCAAGTGGGATTGTGTCTGTTTACATGGGGGCTGAATTTGGCCTTTTTGTCCAAAAGCTCAGGCAGGGATTTTTTTCCCCTTTAATTTATGTCCCAGTTGTGCTGTTAGCATTCAAAATATTCACTCTTTTAGCCAGCTGGCTAGGATCGGTGGCTTGAATTAATTATTTCATTCCTTCCCATAGCTGTTCTCGTTATTTTCAAGAGCACTGAATCTTTAAGGCCACATCCAAGCAGCTGTTTCACTCTTTTGGGGACAGTGCTGTTGCCTCAAACAGGAGGAGTCATAAGCACCTCTTTACTGTTGCATGTCATGAGGAGTTCTTTCCCCTGCTTTTTTGGCCTTCCCTTTGCCTGGCAGCAGAGATGCCAGTGTTAAAGGACTAATATGCCCTTTATGGAAGGAAATATTTGGACTCTTGCAGCACCACAAGGGCAAAGTTCTGGCTCTCTTTTCCCTCTCTCTAACACTCAGGTGGATAAGTCAGCAGCTGCTATCAGAGCTAGGATCAGGGCGTATCCCAGGTTTGGCTGGGAGTTTGCACCCCATGGAATAACTGCCACTGCTGTCTTCCCCACAAACACACAAGAGTTTTGACAGGCTCATATGCACCTATAAGCCATGCTGCCACCCCTCCCCCAGCAGCAGCTTGCTTCTAATCAAAAGAAGGATTTATTCACCCTTGAGTAATGACGTTTTCATAAACTCCACCGAGACAAACAGGGAGCTGTTCTGCCCTCAGATGAGATTGCTCCATGTCTGCAGACATTATTGTCATGTTCTGTTCCCATCACTCCTCGCCCCCACCATTAAATCTTTCCCAGACTCTAGCTCAATTAGGTTTTAGTCAATTTTTGCACATCTGTGTTAGCACTGAAACATTTACACGTCTGAGGATATGCAAGACCCATGGCACACATGACACTTTGTTGCATAAGCCTTGCTCACAGAATCGCAGTGGCTGCAGGTGGAAAAGACCTGTTAGTGCATCCGGCCCATCCCTTGCCCAATGCAGCATAGTTCCCAACAGGGAACTTGTCATCGTGTCCTCATATGGGTAGAAAGATTGTCTCATGGAAACCTGCCCTCCCACTCAAGATCACATGCACCACCCTTTCTCCCATTTGCAATAACGTAACAACCCTGTGGCAACCGTACCAATTGTTTGTGTGAGAAAGTAACATAAGGAAAGTTTCCCAGGTGAGTTATCTTCTTCTAATGCAACTTAGGAGCTGGTAACAAGAGCCCCAATTCAGCAAAGTGCTTAAACAAATGCACACCTTGCAGTGCAGGCTTGAGTGGGGGAGCTGAAAGGGCTGATAATAGAAACTACCATTGATATGACACAATTTGTCCAAAGATCCCAAAGCACTCACTGTACAAAGCATATGTCAAGGATCGCTTCACCCTTTCACTAAAATGCAGCCACTTCTGGGGTGGAAGGTAGCAGCTGTTTGTCAGTGTACAGCAACATTATACAGTAGCTCAGGTCAGAAAATGAAGAGCACTTGCCTCCAGTTGACAATGGAATTTTTAGAGGCAGAGTTTAATTACCTAATTGGACCTCAAGAGTCAGAAGTAGGATGCTTGTCAAAAGTGCTGATGAATTTTTAATGGTCACATGTGGTCAGGGCTAAACCCTGCACCGATATGACCTAGAACAAGATACAGAAGGGTAGATGGGAGCTCGATAGACAGCGAGCAAAGTCATCCTGCCTCTGCTGCTGTACAGTCATGGCTAAAGTCTCTGGATTTTGCAGGCAAAGTAACACCAGGACAAGCATTTTTACAATTGCCTCTCACTGGCTACCAGGGTAGTACAGCGTAACAGCAGCCCCGTCTCATTACTGACAGAGGAGACAGCGAAGGGATTGCTAGGGTGGGACCTTCCAGTCCCAGGTCAGTGAGGCCTTGCTGTGGAAATCCGTTTTTGAGATTCAAGCAGCTGCTGCGTGCTAACAGCTAACTCTAGCTCACGTGGCAGCAGGGGCATGAACTGTATTGGTGCTGAGAGTTCTGGGCTGCGTCCCCACTGGTGTTTGGCTTCTGCTGGGGATGAAGCCTGGGTCATAGAATCATAGAATATCAGGGTTGGAAGGGACCTCAGGAGGTCATCTAGTCCAACCCCCTGCTCAAAGAAGGACCAATTCCCAACTAAATCATCCCAGCCAGGGCTTTGTCAAGCCTGACCTTAAAAACCTCTAAGGAAGGAGATTCCACCACTTCCCTAGGTAACCCATTCCAATGCTTCACCACCCTTCTAGTGAAAAAGATTTTCCTAATAGCCAAACTAAACCTTCCCCACTGCAACTTGAGACCATTACTCCTTGTTCTGTCATCTGTTACCACTGAGAACAGTCTAGATCCATCCTCTTTGGAACCCCCTTTTAGGTAGTTGAAAGCAGCTATCAAATCCCCCCTCATTCTTCTCTTCTGCAGACTAAACAATCCCAGTTCCCTCAGCCTCTCCTCATAAGTCATGTGCTCCAGCCCCCTAATCATTTTTGTTGCCCTTCACTGGACTCTTTCCAATTTTTCCAGTGTGGGGCCCAAAACTGGACACAGTACTCCAGATGAGGCCCCACCAATGTCGAATAGAGTGTGGGGCCCAAACTCTGTTCTTGTAGTGTGGGGCCCAAAACTGGACACAGTACTCCAGATGAGGCCTCACCAATGTCGAATAGAGGAGAATGATCACATCCCTCGATCTGCTGGTAATGCCCCTACTTATACAGCCCAAAATGCCGTTAGCCTTCTTGGCAACAAGGGCACACTGTTGACTCATATCCAGCTTCTCGTCCACTGTAAATCCCTAGGTCCTTTTCTGCAGAACTGCTGCCTAGCCATTCGGTCCCTAGTCTGCAGCGGTGCACGGGATTCTTCCGTCCTAAGTGCAGGACTCTGCACTTGTCCTTGTTGAACCTCATCAGGTTTCTTTTGGCCCAATCCTCTAATTTGTTTAGGTCCCTCTGTATCCTATCCCTCCCCTCCAGCGTATCTACCACTCCTCCCAGTTTAGTGTCATCTGCAAACTTGCTAAGAGTGCAGTCACGCCATCCTCCAGATCATTAATGAAGATATTGAACAAAACCAGCCCCAGAACCGACCCTTGGGGCACTCCGTTTGATACCGGCTGCCAACTAGACATGGAGCCGTTGATCACTACCCGTTGAGCCCGACAATCTATCCAGCTTTCTATCCACCTTATAGTCCATTCATCCAACTTATACTTCTTTAACTTGCTGGCAAGAATACTGTGGGAGACCGTATCAAAAGCTTTGCTAAAGTCAAGGAATAACACATCCACTGCTTTCCCCTCATCCACAGACCCAGTTATCTCCTCATAGAAGACAATTAGGTTAGTCAGGCACGACTTGCCCTTGGTGAATCCATGCTGACTGTTCCTGATCACTTTCCTCTCCTCTAAGTGCTTCAGAATTGATTCCTTGAGGACCAAAGGGAGTTAGGCGCCCAGCTCCCTCTGAGAATGTAGGCTGAAGAACCCAGTCTCTCTGAGGCTGATCTGCCTTTGGAAAAGCCCTGTGTGCAAAAAGCTCCTCCTAGCAGCAGCCGCACCAGTGTTCTGGGGAAGCACAACTGTGCTGTCAAGACTCCCAGAGACTCCTTTCAAGGCTTATTTTTCTCCCCAGGGTGAGTCTGGGCTGACATTTCCTCTCCCTGTCACTACTAGATAGTGTCATTGTAAACAAGTCCTTATCTCCCCCCCCCCCCCCCCCCCCCCAGCAACTTCACCTCCTAGCAGATATTATTAGACTCAGCTCATTGCGGAGCTCTTGGCATGGAGAGGAGCTGTAGTGAAGCCCAGGGGTCTATTTATAGAGGTGTGATTAGACGTTTTGTTCAAGTCGCATTAATTAAATTAATCACCACCGAAGCAAAATAAGAGCCCGACAAAGCTCGTGCTCAGAGAGTGGAATAACATTCCCTACCTGCGGGGATTCAGATAACAATATACAGGGCTTTGTGCATGCAAAGAGCAATTCATTCTCAGCACACAGCTGAGCGTTCCTGGGCCTTCCTGTCTGCCCCAAGCAAATGCACTGGAATCCGAGAGGCCCAGATAAGCACAAGAGAATGGGGTCTGTTACTGGAAGCACAGGATGGGGACGATTAGTATGAGGAGGGTGCAGAGAAGGATTCACATCCGCAGGTCTGTGGGTTTGGCTCCAGGGTTCAGCCCTAGTAGTGCCTGGGTGTAGCAAACCACAGGATCCACCACTAAGCACACTGAACAGCGTGCCCGTCTTGGCTTGGCCTTAAACAGGAAGCAAGCAGCTCCTGGCTATCAGGTGATGAGTGAGATGCTGACACCCTCTCTCTCTCATCATGACCCCAGCTTGACCTTGGCCCCACTTTATGGTCTGCACCAGTGCGATTGCTAAGCCAGGGCTATTCCTGAGCACAGGCAGGCCTACGGGCTGATTGCGGGATGTGCTTAGCTCCTCCAGCAAAGGGGACTATGGCTCTGATCCTGCTGCCATTAAAGCCAGTGACAATATTCCCATTAACACCAGTGGTGCAGTATCAAGCCATGTAAAAATGCTGAACTGGATGGTTAGGAAAATTGACAAAGTGATTTAGAATTTCAATAAACATTCAACTGACTTAGGGTGACCGATTTCATGTTCCCAAATAGAGGACGCTGCCAGGGGGAGGGGGAGTGGAAAGGGAGGGATACAGTTTCTACTGTACAGTTTCTTTCTACTTTGAATATCTAACGTTTATAAATAATAAGTGTAATGGCCTCAAAAATTTATATATAAATCAAATTTAAATGTACCTTCTTACATGCCGTCAGTCCTTTCCTACTGTGCTTCTTCCTGTTGTTTGTGCCCATGCATATTTCTCTGTAGAGCATGTCTTTCTCAGCAGTGGTTGATTGCTCATTAACTAGCCATAAAAGTATTTTCAAGATGTTTGCCTGAAGTTGTACTGTACAAGCAGGATCCCTTTCAGCGACTCAACAGTCAATACCAGGCCACCCTTACTTCTGCTCTGCTGCTGACGGCGATGCTGCCTTCAGAGCTGGGCGCCCGGCCAGCAGCCACCGCTCTCTGGCTGCTGCACCACCAGCAGCAACCCAGAGGTAATTGTGGCAAACCAGTAAATACACACACCACTATTAGGCCACACCGGGAATTGCAGTTGTAGCAAAATCGATGTTGGAAAAAGGACAAGCAAGGAAAAATCACAGACATTTGTTCATATTTCAAAGATCCGCCCGGATGGAGATTGGAGGACCAAAAGAGAGGTTATGTTTGGGAAAACCCAGACATATGGTAACCCTAAGCTGATTGCTTGGTTCATCCTGTGTTATACCGGAAGTCAGACTAGATGGCCCCTTCAGGCCTTAAATTTGATTACATCTATGAATCTATTAATTTGGACAGAACTTGGTTTCCTTTTGAGGATAATTTGTGCTCGTAAAGAGTTTTCTCCCTCCCGAATTAGTTTCTCCTTGTACTGGATGTTGCAGTGAAGTCATTGATGTCACAGAGACAGCGTGATGGCATCAGTGCAGGGCGACATTCGTCAAAGACGAGGAGATCGGATAGTGAGAAGATAAGCCTGTGAGTGCAACTAGCCTTTGTAATGGAAAGAGCTGAGTGATGCAACATTTCATTGTTTATTTTCTATTTGTGAATTATCCATTATCAGATCATGACATTGTAAGATTCATTTGCTATTCAAATGTAGCTGTTAATTTCATCAGCGAATAATTCTTGGCCTGCATGTCATTCAAACGTCACATATTAAAATCAAATATGCAGTTCGGACTGTAATTAGGACATGATCCAAAACCCATTGACATCAGTGGAAAGATTCCCATTGACTTAAATCAAGCCCTTATGTAATTTAGGTGACCTCAGTTACTTGAGTTAGTTACAATAAGTTAGTGTATAAACTTCAAATTGTAAAATCCACTGTCTTGTTTGTCGTGTGTGCTGCAGGGCTGGTGCAAGGATATTTTGAGCCCTAGGCGAAACTTCCAGCTTGCGTGCCTCACACACCCCCCCCCCCCCACTCCCAGAGCATCACAAATGAATACGGTAGAGACACATCTTACACGGGGGTTAGGTTCTAAGGTCAGCGCGTAAGAGGAAAATCGCGACAGTGAAAATTACCATAAAGTACAGTACACACAGTATACACAGTATGCACTGTATACACTAGAACAGGGGTCCTCAACCTATGGCACGCATGCCAAAGGTGGCACACAAGCTGATTTTTTTTTAAATGGCAGGCTGTGGGTCCCAGCCACCGCTGAGCCCGCTGCCGGCCTGGGGTTCCATTCACTCAGCCGTCAGCAGGCTGAGCGGGGCCGGCAGTAGGCTGAGCAGGCCGGTGTCCCCGCTCAGCCCACTGCCAGCCGGGGTCCCAGCCGGCAGTTCTGTTCAGCCTCCTGCCGGCCTAGGTGAACGAACCCCAGGCCGGCAGCGGGCTGAGGGGCGCCAGCAGCCGGGATCCTGGCTGCCAGGAACCCGTCTGGGGTCCCAGCCGCCGGCCCTGCTCAGCCCGCTGATGGTCTGGGGTTCTGTTCACCCAGGCCAGCAGGGGGCTGAGCGGGGCCGGCGGCTGGGACCCTGGCTGGCAGGAGCCGGCAGACGGAACCCCAGACCAGCAGTGGGCTGAGGGGAACCGGCGGCTGGGACCCTGGCTGGCAGGAGCCGGCAGACGGAACCCCAGCCAAACCACTTTTTTGCACCCCCCAAATCTTGGCACCCTAGGCGGCCGCCTAGTTTGCCTAGTGGTTACACCAGCCCTGGTGTGCTGTGCTGATTGGATGGAGCATGTGGCTCAAGCAGAGAGCAGAAAATATTACATGACATGCAACTAGCAAACTGCGAATTTTACAATCCATTAAAAAATTCGGAAATTCAAATCTTGCAGGTATTTGAGCACTCAAGCTTAAAATGGGTGAGTATTTGCTCTCTTAAAGTACAAGCCTACTAGTGCACATGGAAAGTGAGCACAAAAGTGTCACAAAGACAGATGAATCAAAATCTGCTTTTGAATTTGCATGTTTATGGGGTGGGGGGGGCAGGTTCTTAGTGCTAGTAATTGAACATGGAAAGAAGAATGCTGAAATTGTTTACTTTTAAGATTCATTTATGTGTTTTAGTCAGAGATATTTGTAATGATCAGTGCAGACAGCACCTTCAACAGTGAGTGGGGCATATCCTTATCTTAGTGCTAAGTTATTGTCTTGTATGTCGTTATGTTGTTGATCTGACCTGGGCGGTCAGCAGCAAGGTTAGTCCTGCCTGTGTGCACGGAAGTTGGATACTTGCAATGGCCCAATAAATCTCTGTGTGTGATTCTATAAGCAAGTATTACATCTGGTGTCAGTGGCTTCAAAGCACTTTTACCTGAGAAGAAATTTCCTGGCCACGCGGCTAAGACTGGGATCTGTGAGCACTTGCTAGACCTTGAGCTGCTGCTCTCAGCGAATGAGTGGTCTGATAAGAAAGCAGCACCATATGTAGCAGTGTTTCTGCATAGTGATGCCAGAGCATTTCAGCAGCAGCTTCCCAGTGTAGATCATGCGTTTTATAGACAGTGAGACAAATACTTACACGACTGCTCTGAGCGGGGATGGGCCCTTTTGAACTACCAGAAGGAATAACAAGCCAGGAGGGGGCAGAAAGAGAAACCCCTACATAGTTATTTGTGTGCATTAAAGAGACTGTTTGCTAGGGCTTTCCCTGGACCACCCTGTCCAGGAGATGGCTCGAGAGGAGCAGAATCTGCTGTGCTGACTCTGGAACTGGCAATGCAGAGAGGGCATATGCCTGGTGGCAAGCCATGAGAGGATGCTATATGAAAAGTCAGGTTATTAGCCATTCTGGCTTGTTTAGAATCAAAGAATATCAGGACTGGAAGGAACCTCAGGAGGTCATCTAGTCCAATCCCCTGCTCAAAGCAGGACCAATCCCCCAACAGATTTTTGCCCCAGTTTCCTACATGGCCCCCTCAAGGATTGAACTCACAACCCTGGGTTTAGTAGGCCAGTGCTCCAACCACTGAGCTATCCCTCCTCCCTAGGGAACCTGTTGGTGATGGAGGATAACATACAGGACAAACCAGTAGGCCCGATTATACACAGCATTCAAAATGTGGAAGCAGAAATTGGGGTTTCCTGAAAGATATCAGTTGCTAATTCCCAGCCTCAAGGTTCCTCCCTTATACCAGATGCAGCACTTCAAGAAATGATTGCTAGGGAAGTGGCTAAAAAAACTGGAGGAGGCCCAAGTGCAAGGTGTTCACAGAGGCCCCATGGGTCAGAAGAGAGAGAGAGACTGTCTCCCAAGTGGGTCCCAGGCCTGACACCTTTTTCAGGTGATGCAGAGACAAATGCCATTGGAGGTGGAATGGCCCAAGCAGAGGGAAGGCACACCAGGGAAACTAGAAGTTGTTGATGCAGTAGGGCTGCCACCAGCAGCTATTAGAATGCTCCCTGTGACGAGCTGCCCAGATATCTATTATCATGTGTCAGGAGACACTGACAGCTGGAAAACCACTATGCTGTTGGAGTCAGGAGCTGAAATAAGTCTGATCCCTGGTGAACACCCAGGGCTGAAAGGAAAGAAAATGTATACGTCAGAAGTTAGATCAGTGGCTATTAATCATCAGTCTCTGCAAACAATAGAAGAAATCCAGCTACCACTGAACCTGGGGTCTCTGCATACTAAATGGACATTTGTTGTGGTGACTAGTATTTCTACTGCCGTTGTACTGGGAGTGGATTGGATCTGAAGCCATCACGAGAACTCCTGGGGTGTTAATAGAACACACTTGTCCATGGACAGCATTCAGGTCCCCCTGCTGGATGTAGATAGGAGGAAGTGTGGACCTGGGGTGCAACTCCTGGCGCCTAAGAGGAGCCTCTACCGTGGCTACAGGGTGATAGATATGAACTGTTCCCTGGGGTGGTGGTGAAGCCAGGTCATCCTGCAATAATAGCCCTAGGATAAAGGACAGATGCAGCGAGCCTGTGGGAGTGTTTGATGTTACCAAGATCCAGTCAGGATTGCTGGGTAGCAGAACTCTGTGCAAAGCTGGACCAAAGAGGGGAGTTCTGGGTAAGAGCCATTCATGTGACTGGGCAAGCAGTGCAGCTAGTGAGCCATCAGACCCTGGGGACAGTGTCCAGTGTAGATGGTGACTCAAAGCCTCTCATGGAGCAAAGATCAAAAACTGTGAAGCAGCCCAGCCAGTAAAAGAGCTAAGGGTTGACTTGATGGAAGATGGAGGAACAGATGAGCTAGAAGCAATCGTGCTAGGCACAAGATGCTATAGCCTGGCAAAAATCCACAATGTACTCCTCTTTGGAGGAGACCTCACACAGTGATTAATAAACTAAACAATTTACCCTTGCTGAAGCAAGAGCTCGCTATGACATACCTGGGCGCAATCCAGACGAATGAGCAGCTGTGTCACCCCTGCCCAGCTAGCTTGGATGACTTAAAATTTTTTGGTTGAAGTAGCTCCCACCTGGGCTGCTCACAGCCTTCCAGCATGCAAGCCGCACTGGACTGTCTGTGTGTAACTGCAGCGTGACAGCTACACCTGGGTTAACTCTGGCTCTCACCAGCCTCAGTTATACTGCAGGGTGACCCCACCACACCCCAGTCTTAGATTTTCCCCAGAAATGTATGTCCTGTACTGCCCAGACATCGCCGTTATTTCTTTAATAGAAATAATATGCACACAACTTGCCACCCCCAATGGAGTTCCCAGACACTTCAGTTTAAAAACACCGCCACCGAAGACCCCAGATCCCCTGAATCCTCTGGGTGGCCCTATGCAGAAGAGGAATGGGAGGTATCCCAGCAGGTTCCTCTGGCTCGTAACAGGGGACTGATTGTGGAGGAAGAATTGCTGGGGTGTTCTCGGGACCTCCACACACCACAGCTTTCAACAGACAGGTTGACCACAATGGATAGGCCTGACCTAGAGGACATGAACTTTGCATGCTGATAATCTAGATCCAGCTACAAGGGAGGTATCCATGATTGAATACAGGCCTCAAGTGGGCAGACAAACATGGAAACCTGCGTGGAGGACAGACCGTGTGGATTCCTAGGTGTTACTGTTTAAATTCTTATTTAGGGGAAGGGGAGGAGGAAGTTTAGTGTAGGCAGCATCTTAGCATAAAGTCTTGTGATGGTTCTCAGAGTACCCAGGACTGTGATTCACCTTGTTACTCCCTACTTGCAGCATGAGGGAGTCTTGCCAGTGCCTGACTGGGTATCAGATCCCAAACACCAACAGACTGTCAGTCGCACAAGCACTTGCCCTTGGGCTACGCCAGGGCTGTCTTGGCTTGCAGGTTAATAGTAGTGGCACCCCAGTCCCCAAGTCCCATTGAATCATTCCTCTGTGATATCCAGCTCCTGACATTAGCTGCTTACAGAAATCCCAGAGCCTCACAGGTGCAGTGTACCCCAGTTTACCAATTTTACATTGAACCACAGTTCCTGGTTAAACACAGCACTTGTGAGCCCTTATAATAAAACAAAAGTAGGTTTATTTAACAAAGAATCAAGATTTAACTAGAAACAAGAGAAAGTGGTGGTCACAAGTGGTTACAATACAAACCAAAACCATAAACCATAACCCACTAAGGAACAATACGTCTCAGGGATGGCCCATTCAGCAAGAGGGCGTTGTCACCCTGCTCTGTTTAGCAGGTGATGCAATGCAAGGCTCAGTTGTTTAGCCTTGCTTAATCCCAAAACTTTCCATGGAAAACCACCAGAGACACCCACAAACAATCAAAATCTCTTGAATGCAAAAAAACCAAACATTACAACAAGACAGGATTTCACCCAGTCTATGACAAAAGACTGTTTCCAAATACCGCAGAAGAGGGTAAGGTACTCTGTATTCTTTCACTGAGGAGATACCTGGGAGGAGAGAAGTGTTCTCATGAAAACTTGGATTCTGGTTCCTGTGAAGCCAGCCAGCTCTACAACAGCCTTTTTTTTTTTGGGCGGGGGGAGGGTGAGTTGCAAACCTACCTATTGATAAGGTTAGACAAACACCTGTCAGGGACGGTCTAGATAATACTTAGTCCTGCCAAGAGTGCAGGGCACTGGACTAGATGACCTCTTGAGGTCCCTTCCAGTGTTATGATTCTATGATATGTTCTGGAGGTTTGAGTCTTCTGTCCCTTGGAAGTTCTGGGACAGTACAGCCCCCAAGCCTACAATGGACGCATCTGTGTGCAGGATAAATGGTAAGGAAAAGTTGGGGCATCAGAGCAGTGGCTGCTGCCCCAAATTGTCTTTTATGCTTTGAAATGCCACCTGGCGTTCCTGTATCTATAATACCATATTTGGTGCCGACGTCTTGGTCAGGTCTGTCAATGGTGCCTCTGGTGTTGCAAAATGGGGGATAAACAGACGGTAATAACTGGTCAGGCCCAAAAAGGCCCAAACCTGTTTTTTTCTTTCTGGAACTGGAGTTTTTTCTAGAGCTTCAGTTTTATCTTGAGGGGACTGTATCTTCCCGTTCCATAACAGATACCCAAGGTATTTGGTCTCTTGCGTACCAAACTTACATTTCTTTTGGTTTGCTGTGAGCCCAGCCCCTCTCAGTGACTGCAGAATGGATGCTACATGTGTTAAGTGTGACCACCAATCTTCCCTGAAGATCACTACATTGTCTAAATAGGCCACTGCAAATTGCCATGGTGACGTAGTACCTGATCCATCAGGTGTTGGAAAGTGGCTGGCACCCCATGTAATCTGTTATAAAATGGAACAGCCCTAGGGGGGCGGCAAATGCAGTTTTTTCCCCAGGAGTCTTTTGTAAGTCTTTTGCCAATAGCCCTTGGTCAAGTCCAATGTTGTTATGTATCTTGCCTTTCCAAGCTGATCCAAGAGTTCGTCAACTGTAAGGCTCCATTTGGGCCCTGAAATCCACACAGAACCATGTGGCACCATCTGGTTTGGGCATTACGACCACTGGGTTGCACCAAGGGCTTTGGGATTCCTCAATAACCCCCAGCTCCAGCATCACCTGAATCTCTTGTTCTAGGACCTCACAGAGCTTTTCGGGAACTCGTTAGATCTTGTGTTTGGGCTTGGCCGTCGGATTCATCCGGATTTGATGGGCCATTAGATGAGTCCAACCCAGCTGAGAGGAGAAGAGATCATCAAAGTATCCCAGAAAGTTCCTGGCCTGTCATTGCAGATGAGGAGGGAGGCATTCTGCAGTGCCAGCTGGGGATTGCACCTCTGGTCCCAAGTCATCCAGCAGGTCCCAGGAGTCTATAAATAGAGCTTCCTGTGCTTTCCATGCTTTTAACAAGTTTAACAAAATTTGTTTTCTCCTCCTCTTATCTGGGCAATGGATCTCTTAGTCCAAGTCCCCTATTCATCTTATGACCTTGAAGGGCCCTTGCCATTTGGCCAAGAGCTTACTCTCAGAGCTGGGTAACAATAGCAAGACCCGGTCACAAGACTGGTAGACTTTCTCCCCAGCGCCTTTATTAGAGTAGTGAGCCTGGGTCTGTCGGGCCCGTTCCAGAGTCTCTCGGTCAAACGTGGCCACCTGGTTTAGTCGCTCACACATTTGTAACACATATGAATTACATTTTGGGCTCAGAAAGGTTGCTTTTCCCACGTTTCCTTAAGAAAGTCCAGTATTCCTTGGGGTTGCCGGCCATAAAGCATCTCAAACGGGGAAAATCCCATTGAGGCCTGCAGCACCTCTCGAACATAGGATAGGGCAGGAGTTGGTCCCAATTGCAAGGGTCAATGTTTACAAATATTTTTAACATATTTTTCCAGGTTCGATTGAACCTCTCCACCAGGCCATCTGTTTCGGGGTGGTACACGGAGGTCCTGAAAGGTTTAATCTTGAGAAGTGTCCACACCTCCTTTAACAACTGGGACATGAAATTTGTCCCTTGGTCAGTCAGGATTTCGGTAGGTAAACCCACCCGAGAAAAACGTTGAACTAGTTCTGTTGCTACAGTTCATGCTGTTATTGAGCACATGGGGATCACTTCTGGATATCGTGTGTTGTAGTCCACCACAACCAGTATGCGTTGGAGGCCCCGGGCACTTTTCTTTAGGGGGCCCACAATATTGATACCTATCCTCTCAAAGGGCATACATACTAGTAGGGGTATTAGAGAAGCCCGCCCTGAACCCTTTGGTGCAACCTGCTGACAGTCTGGACAGGACGCACAGAAATTAGCAGCCTCCTTATGGATCCCCAGCCAGAAGAATTGAGCCAATAAGCAGGCTAATGTTTTTTCCTGGCCAAGATGGCCAACTGATGGTATTGAATGAGCCAGTCGCAAAACTTCCCTCCTGGCCTCCTGGCCACCAGGAGTTGGTAGCAGGTCTCCCTTGTTTTTAGGTCAAGGTCAACACAATAGACCATATAATTCTTTAGTTCAAAATGGGGAAACTGGGCAGTTCGGCCTCCTGGGTAACCGTCCCATCAATCACTGCTATCTGGGCATACGACTCACTTAAAGTGTCATCTTCCTTTTGCCCACGTATGAAGTCGTAGTCTGGGTTAAATGGGCTAAGTCTATGTCTGAAGGACAAACCTCCTGGAGAGGGTCTCCTGGATCAGAAGGCACTTCTCCCCCTTTGGATTGGGCATCGTTCATCTGCTGAGATGGTTCCCCTGGTTCTGTTTCCCCAGCCAGATGGGTCTGTAAACAGGCCCTCCCTTCTTCTTGGTGTTGCCTTTGGGACTTCCTAATCCTCTGGGTTTGGGTAGACCCCTCCAAAAGGTCAGATTTCAGTATTGGAAATATATCATCCAGCTTTTGGGGTATCGGTTCAGCTGGAGTAGAAGGTCCTGATCGGGGGAGGAGCAAGGAAGGGAACTGTTGCCAATCTCTCCCAATTATAACCTTCAAGCAAAGCATTTTGTTATGCTGACCCGAATTTTTGCTTCATGATCACCCACCTTCAGTTGTACCCAAGCCGTGGGGTAGAACTGGACATCCCCATGCACAAACATCACCTTCAAGGGGTGGTCATATTGGAGGGTGCTAAGGTCAAGCAGGGACCCTTGAACCAGGCTTTGGGAGCATCCTGAGTCCACCAGCCTGGGCATAGTGCACCCTCCCATGGTGACTTGGGCAACATAGGCCTTATGCCGCTGGTCAAGCCTGGGCTCAGAGCTGCTGCACGTTTCAGTGACCCCCACAGTCTAAGAAGTCACATTCCATGAAAATCCTACAGCAGGAAGATCCATTCCTTGCTCTTTTGATTTACATATTAACACCAACAGCAGCTAGTGGATCTAGTCCAGCGCAACTCCTGATGGGAAGACAACTCAGAACTATGGTTCCAACTTTGGAAAAGAATCTATCTTCAACGTGGCCAGACATGATTGAGAGTAACCAAATTGGATAAAAGAGCTAATGAGCTTCTGAACAATTTTACAACAGACATCACTCAGTTAGAGCACTGCTGGATCTAGAACCTGGTGACTGTTCGTGTCAAAGTGGATGGAAGGAAAGGATGGACAACTCCAGCTGTTCTAAAGAAAAATAATTCAGAGCCCAGATCATATGTGCTCAAGACCGACGGTGAAGAGTTCAACAGAAACCATCAAAATCCACAGTTTGTTCCTCAGAGAGAACAATCAACAGAGCCAGCTCTACAGATGGAGATGCAGGATGAGAAGAAGATGGCTCAAGGATTCCAAACTGACCACACCCAGTCATGGCAACTAATGGACAGCCAGGTGACCAAGTTGTTACACATGTTTGAGATGTGTAATTAGAAAACCAATATGATTCAGAGACACTAAACAGACTGATATATACTGGATGTCAAAGACAACATGATAGTGTAACGATTCATGCTTGAATAACAAGAGTATAATAGTAGGGGTATACTACTGATCACTGACCAGGATGGTGATGGTGTCTGTGAAATGCTCAGAGAGATTACAGAGGCTACAAAACAGAAAGCCCAATAATAACAGGGTATTTCAACTATCCCCCTATTGACTGGGTACATGTCACCTCAGGACAGAATGCAGAGATAAAATTTCTAGACACTGTAAGTGACTGCTTCTCGGAGAAGCTAGTCCTGGAACCCACAAGGGGAGAGGCAATTCTTGATTTAGTCTAAGTGGAGCACAGGATCTGGTCCAAGAGGTGAATATAGCTGAACCACTTGGTAATAGCAACCACAATGTAATTAAATCTAACATGTTTGTAGGGGCAAAATACCAAAAAAAACCCACCATAGTAGCATTTTAACTTCAAAAAGGGGAACTACACAAAAATGAGGAAGCTAGTTAAACGGAAATTAAAAGGAACAGTCACAAGGGTGAAATGCCTTGAAGCTGCATGGAAACTTTTTTACAACACCCTAATAGAGGCTCAAACTAAATGTAATCCCAAAGTAATAAAAAACATCAAGAGGACCAAAAAAAAAAAAAAAAAAGCCACCATGGCTAAACAGCCGAGTAAAAGAGGCAGTTAGAGACAAAGACATCCTTTACAAATTGGAAGTAAAATCTGACTGAGGAGATTAGAAAGGAGAATAAACTCTGGCCAGTCAAGTGTAAAAGTATAATTAGGAAGGCCAAAAAAGAATTTGACGAGCAACTAGCAAAAGAAACAAAAAACTAACAGCAAAAAAAAAAATTTTAAGTACCTCAGAAGCAGGTAGCCTGCCAAACAATCAGTGGGGCCATTGGATGATCAAGATGCTAAAGGAGCACTCGAGGAAAAGGCCATTGCGGAAAAGCTACATGAATTCTTTGCATCGGTCTTTACTGCATAGGATATTAGGAAAATTCCCACTTTTTTAGGTGACAAATATGAGGAACTCTCCCAGATTAAGGTGTCAGTGGAGGTTCTTTTGGAACAAATTGACAAACAAAAATAAATCACCAGGACTAGATGGCATTCACCCAAGAGTTCTGAAGGAACTCAGATATGTTTAAATCAGCCTCTGTACCAGGTGATTGTAAAATAGCTAATGTAACACCGATTTTAAAAAAAGTCTTCTTGACAATTACAGGCCAGTAAGTCTAACTTTAGTACCAGGCAAATTGGTTGACACTATAGTAAAGAACATATTTATCAGATACATTGATGAACACAATATGTTGGGGAAGAGTCAACACAGCTTTGTAGAGGGAAATCATGCCTCACTAATCTATTAGAATTCTCCGAGGAAGGGCTGGCTCCAGGGTTTTTGCCGCCCCAAGCGGCGAAAAAGAAAAAAAGCCACGATCGCGATCGGCGGCAGCCCCACCGCATCACTTTCTTCTTCGGCGGTACTTTGGCGGCAGGTCCTTCCCTCTAAGAGGGACTGAGGGACCCACCGCCGAATTGCCGCCGAAGAGCCTGACCTGCCGCCCCTTCCCCTGGGCTGCCCCAAGCACCTGCTTGCTGAGCTGGTGCCTGGAGCCGGCCCTGCCCTGAGGGTGTCAACAAGCATGTGGATGAGAGTGATCCAGTGGATATAGTGTACTTGGACTTTTGGAAAGCCTTTGACAAGGTCCCACGCTAAAGGCTCTTAAGCAAAGTAAGCAGTCTTGGATAAGAGGGAAGGTCCTCTCATGTACAGTAAAAGATAGGAAACAAAGGGTAGGAATAAATGATCAGTTTTCACAATGGAAAGACATAAAAAGTAGTGTACCCCAAGGATCTGTACTGTTCAACATATTCATACATGATCTGGAATAAGGTGTAAACAGTGAGGTGGCAAAATTTGAAGATGATATAAAATTACTCAAGATAGTTAAGTCCAAAGCTGACTGCAAAGAGTTACAAAGGGATCTCACATGGGTGACTGGGTAACAACGTGGGAGATGAAATTCAGTGTTGATAAATGCAAAGTTATGCACATTGGAAAACATAATCCCAACTATACATATAAAATGATAGGGTCTAAATTAGCTGTTACCACTCAAGAAAGAGATCTTGGAGTCATTGTGGATAGTTCTTTGAAAACATCTGCTCAGTGGGCAATCAAAAAAGCTAACAGAATGTTAGGAACCATTAGGAAAGGGATAGAAAATGAGACAGAAAATATCATATTGCCTCTATATAAACCCATGGTACACCCACATCTTGAATACTGCGTGCAGATGTGGTCACCCCATCTCAAAAAAGTTATATTGGAATTGGAAAAAGTACAGAGAAGGGCATCAAAAATGGGTAGGATAATGGAACAGTTTCTGCATGAGGAGAGATTAATAAAACTGGGACTGTTCAACTTAGAAAAGAGATGACTAATGGGAGATATGATAGAGATCTATAAAATAATGAATGGTGTGGAAAAAGTGAATAAGGAAGTGTTCTTCATCCCTTCACATAACATAAGGACCAGGGGTCATCCATAATAGGTAGCGGGTTTAAAACTAATATAAGGAAGTTGTGAGCCTCCGTGTCTGCGTCTGAGGTAGGCCATGCCTCCTCGCAGTTTGGTCTGCTAGAATCTTCTCCACACAAAGAAAAAAAGGGGGGGAATTAGCGGTTCTCAGTGGGCTCCAGCCTTTAAGCAGGGCAGGGCAGTAAACAGTCTGGGCTCTGGCCTGCAACCAGGCAGAGCTGTAGCAGTTTATTCAACCAGCTGTTAAGCAGGGTGGGGCAGCAAACAGTCAAGGCCCTGGCTTGCAGTCAGACAGAACTGTAGCACCAGCCCAGTGAGCGCCATGCACAGTCCATGGGGCTCCAGTAGGGATGCCTGAGCAGCACAGGTGTCCTGGCCTAAGGAAGGGGAGTATAGTCACCACAAAGGTAGGGTGGCAGGGGGTTGCGGGCCCACCCAACTCCACCATATCCCAGCCCAGAGCCCTAACAGTGGCTCAACACACTAACCTTGTTTCAGGCAATTCTCAACCAGACTGTTGCCTGGTTTCCAAGAGCTGCTTCCTATTTTCCCCCTCGAGTGTACCTGCATCCAGGGTCATCCTCTGTATCCCCGGGATATTCTGCCAAGGGTAGCGGTAGCAGCTCCTCAGCGTCATGAGTTGCAGGTCTCTCGGGAAGCTCAGGCTGGTTTCCAGGGCAGCAACGGTTCTCTATAGCATCCCACTCCAGCAGCGGGGAAGAAGCATCTGTCTCCTTCAGCAGCTCCCTCCGAACTGAGCTGCTGGGCCGGCCTTTTATACTTCCTCTTCCTGTTCTGCCCCTCTGCTTCCGGCGTGCTGGGCATGGCCCTCCTGGCTTCGCCCACCAGGTGGCTTGTGGTGCTCCCTCCACGTCTGCGTCTGAGGGAGGCCACGCCCCCTTGCTACAGAAGTACTTCACACAACGCACAGTCTATCTGTGGAACTCGTTGCCAGGGGATGTTGTGATGGCCAAAAATATAACTGTTCCAGAAAGAATTAGATAAGTTCATGGAGGCTAGGTCCATTAATGGCTGCTAGCCAAGATGGTCTGGATGCAACCCCATGCTGTGGTTGTCCCTAAGCCTCTGACTGCCAGATGTTGGGACTGGATGACAGGGGCTGGATGACTCAATAATTGCCCTGTTCTACTCATTCCCTCTGAAGCATCTGGCACCAGCCATTGTCAGAAGACAGGATACTGGACTAGTTGGACCATTGGTCTGACCCAGTATGGCCATTCTTATGGTAAACAGTAGGAATGTAGGAGGAGGGGATGAGGATGGAACTGTGTTATACAGCTCAGCCACTAGGTGGCACTGTGTTTAAAATACTGCATTAAAACCAACTATAGCCATGCTTGGTACAGCATTAAAGGATCTTACAGTGGGCACTGCTAGTGTCTCTCTCTCTGAGGAGTAAGCTCTGTCCATATCTGACACTAGCGTTACCATATTTAAACATTAAAAAAAGAGGAAACTCCACGGGGCCCTGGCCCTGCCCCTTCCCCGCCCGGCCCCGCCCCAACTCCGCCCCTTCCCCGCCCCAACTCCGCCCCTTCCCCAAAGTCCCCGCCCCAACTCCGCCCCCTCCCCTGAGCACCCCGCATTCCCCCTCCTCCCTCCCAGCCACGCGAAACAGCTGCCGAGCGCTACCAGCTTCACGGTTTGCCGGGCAGCCCCCAGACCTCCAGACCCTGCGCCCCCGGCTGGGCACTTCCCCTCCCGGGCTCCGGCTGCGCTGGGGAAGCACCCGGCCGAGGGCGCAGGGTCTGGAGGTCTGGGGGCTGCCTGGCAAACCGTGAAGCCGGTAGCGCTTGGGCAGCTCGGCTCTTCAGCTACACAAAGCTGAGGTATCTGGGGGGAGCAGCAGCAGCTGCCGCCGCCGCCAGGGGGAATCCGCCTGCAGCTCTCAGCCTGCCGGAGCCACTCTAAGGTAAACAGGGGACTGTGGCAGGGATGCCGGCAAAACAAAGCTGGGAGTATTTTCCCGGACATGTTCAGCTTTTTGGCAATTCCCCCCGGACAGGGATTTGAGGATCAAAAAGCCGGACATGTCCGGGAAAATCCGGACATATGGTAACCCTATCTGACACAGCAGCCTGACCTGCTGGTAGTAGCCCTGCAACCTATCATGCACAAGGAGTACATGACACCCACTGCCCCTCCCTGCCCTACAGTGATCTCAAGGGAGCAGTACCGCCCCACCACCCTCCCCACTCTGGCTGGGGCAGTGAGATCTCCCCCCCCCCCCCGCTTCAATTTACTTTAGCCAATGCACTAATCCTTGTACCCCTCCCAACCCCACCATGAGACAGGGCAGGATCATCCAAGGAGCCTTTAACTATCTGCATCTTCAGGCCCCTAACTAGCTTTAAAATCCAGCCCAAGTGACTTGGCTGAGTCTGCACAGTGAGTCAGCGGCAGAGGCTGGGAACAGACCTTGCACTTGTCGTGAGCCCCCTTCCCCTGGGGCCATGGTTGGGCAGGCCATTCTGCTGCTGCGCAGGTGATCACACACAGTGGAACATATTTCCCGTTTTCCCAACGATCACCTCTTGTTTAATTACAGGTTTCAGAGTAGCAGCCGTGTTAGTCTGTATCCGCAAAAAGAACAGGAGTACTTGTGGCACCTTAGAGACTAACAAATTTATTAGAGCATAAGCTTTCGTGGACTATAGCCCACTTCTTCGGATGCATACAGACATCTATAGCCCACTTCTTCGGATGCATACAGACATCTCTGTATGCATCCGAAGAAGTGGGCTGTAGTCCACGAAAGCTTATGCTCTAATAAATTTGTTAGTCTCTAAGGTGCCACAAGTACTCCTGTTCTCTTGTTTAATGTATTTATTTCGAGGCTTTTTGCTGGCACCCATCACTGTGGCATCAGACAGTCATTAACAAAGGTAGCCTCACAACACCTCTGTGAAACAGGCAAGTGTCAACTCCTGTTTCACACCTGGGGAAACCAAGGCACAGTTTCCTCGAACACAAAGCAGGGCTGGATGTAGCCCTTAGCACAGTCCATTGGCCAGAGGAGGCTTGTACAGCATTGGTGAAAGAAGGGGATCCCTATGTGTGCAGCATTCACCACCATCCCAGCTCCGTTGTGCTCTGTTTCTCTGTACACACAAAGGGCAATCATGCACGTTCAGTGGAAAATGACTTATTTTACCTTAAGGAACAGACCAAGAAAGCACAAAAGCAAAGTCTCCCAGGGAGAGCACAGTGTAGCCCTTCTGTAGCAAGCTGCAACAACTCTGAGAACAATAGGGCTGCTGTTTCTTCTCCAAAGGCATCCCGTCTGCAGTGCTAAGGTGCAGTGCCCAGAAAAGCAGAGACCTCACAGTTTGACAGCTGCATGCAGCCCTCGTAGGCCAGTACTGAGCTTGTGGTCTGTACTCATGGATCCCAGTTAGATCAGCAGCTATATGAGGACACATCAGGCTGTGTGGAGCTAGAAATTCTCCAGTTGGGATACGACAGGTCTGCGTGACCACAGGAGAGTGCGGGCAGAGACTCACCCAGGCTGCTTCTTTAAGGCTCAGTTTAAAAACCTCATTGTCCAAAGTTCATTTTTAACCAGTTCCATAAATACCCACCTCCGCACTAGAGGCTGTGATGGTTTGTGCTTGATCCTGGGCATTATTTGGAGATATTTCCATGAAAGGTGACAAGTCAAATTCTGCCTTTGGGAAACGAACTCGCTCCAACTTTCTCCAAACCTAACAAGAAAGAAACAGAAGGAGGAACGAAGCTCTCCCCGCTCCTTAACTCCCACTCCCAGTGGCAGTGTTCCCAAAGCAGACAGCTGGGAAGGGGAAATAGCGGCCGAGCCCCACAAACCCATTTAAAAATACCTAAGGGAGAAAACTGTTAAATTAGAGGCAAAATATTCTCCACCCGGCCAGGTGGCCTGCCTGGGAGTTTTCGGCAACCCCAATGTCCCATTTTCATTGTAGCTTTAAGGCTCCCTCTGCTGGCTGAGAGTTGGCAGTGCATTATTTCAAGAGAGCCGTCTGGGCTATGAAATTCCCCTAACAATACTTTGGTTTGTTCTGCACCTGTGTTTTTCAGCAGAGCAAGTGACAATAGTGGCTCCTACAGTTAAAGTTACTAACCAGCTTCCTTTACAACCCTTTTGTTCATATGCTCATGCCCTTTCTGGGGCTGGAATTTCCCACGTTACGTCTCTGCCTGAAGGCGGAAAGTTTCAGCTAAAACCTCCCTATGGTTTTGGAGTTCATGAAACTAGGGAGCATCAAATAGACTTCACATCCTGAAATCTAAGCTTCTTTTTTTTTTTTTTTTTTAAACAAAGCTGACTGATGCTCGAGATGTATTTTCTGGCGTGGACCCAGAGCCAGATTCTGCAAAGGTTTCCTGTGGACCATAGCCTTATTGACTTAAAAAGAACTACACCACTACCACTACACCCAGCAGAACATACTTATCCTGTATAGCAAGTATGGGTGGTGCTAAGTTTGGCTGCAGTTTACCAAAGCTAGCAGCATCTGCTGATTGCACAGTGAAAACATGCAGTGGGTATTTTCCTCAGTTAAATGTACTTTTGAAAGCAAGTTGCGAGGCAGGATTTTGGCTTTGCCCAACTATTGCTCTTCAACCTTCACCCCCGTGCCCCCTGGCCATTTGGGTTTTCCATCTGCAAAGAGCAAATATCCTTTCAGTTAGAATGGCTTGTATGGATTAAGGAAAAAACCGAGCAAGAAAGAACAAAAATAAGGTCTCCATAAGAGAGCATAGCATGAGGGGGCATCTCTTCTAAACCGTCTGCATTGAACCGAATACAAAATCATGCAATCATAGGAATGTAGGGCTGGAAGGGACCTCAAGAGGTCATCTAATCCAAGCTCCACACTGACATAGGACCAAGTATCCCTAGACCAGTGGTTCTCAACCCACACTCCACGGGCCACTTGCGACCCAATCAGCATACGGCTGTGGATCATGTGACATCCTCAAGGCCATACAGATAGTATATATATTGTGTGGCTGTGGCCCACATAACACATAGAGAGCTGCATATGCAGCCCACAATGGTAAATAGGTTGAGAACCTCTGTCCTAGACCATCCCTGACAGGTGTTTGTCTAATCTGTTCTTTAAAACCTCCAGTGACGGGGATTCCACAGCCTCCCCAGGTAACCTATTCCTTATACTTCAAAAGATTTTCCTAATATCCAACCTAAATCTCCCTGGTAACTGCCTCCAGCAGACTCCTAGAAATGTAGAGTCCAGTACTCAGACAACACTGCCATAACTATTACAGAGCTATCTTGTTACACTGGCCCAGCCCTCTAATCTCCCTCCCCCAAGTGTTTTGTCCTGGCTGTCCTGCAGAGTGTATTGGGCCGGGGCACCATGTTACAGTGTGGTGTGGCCTTGCCTGTGAGAAGGGCACCAACCGGTGTTGTTATAACTACGCTGAAGCCCTGTAAATACTTCATTAAGGTACTGTAAAGAAATCCATTTCCTGACACCTTATATTGTAGCTATGCAGCCTCACTGGTGCATGGAGGACAGGTCCATCAGTGGCTGTTAGCCAAGATATTTAGGGATGCAACCTCATGCTCTGGGTGTCCCTAAGCCTCTGACTGCCAGAAACTGGGAGTGGATAAGAGGGCATGGATCACTCAATGATTGCATGTTCAGTTCGTTCCCTCTGAAGCACCTGGCTAGATGGAACATTGGCCTGACCCAATATGGCCGTTCTTATGTTCTTATTCACATGGTGGTGTTTTGTATTTAAAATTGTTTTAAACATCCTGTTTCACTGGTGTCAAAGAAAGACCTGGTTTGCTGGTTTGGTTGCAAGCATGGGAAAGACTGTTTGCTTCCTGCACTTTTTGCTTGGATTGGACACCATGAGAAACGTCAGCCATCCCTTGTCAGAACTGCCTTGTGGCTCATGTTCACTGGTTCTTTTTGACTCATCCAACTGAGCCTCATTCCTAGGATAAATATAGCATCTTTCGCCTGCCGCCTTGTCTGTACCAGACACTGGGAAAAGGCAAATGCAAGAGAAAAAAGGTTCTTCCGAGTGGTGCCTAGATCTCATTGACATTAGCTGCAGCATCACAGAATTGTAGTGTTACAGCAATCAGCTGTGAACAGCTGCCTGCTCCCCTGGGGGAAAGCTTTTTATCCCCAGGGCAGAACAAGGAATTTCATGGAGAAAGCAACCAGAGGAGTAGGCTGGAGCTACCAATATGCCGTGGAAGAAAGCTTCGTATGGGCCCAAAGTGAAGTGGGATCTATCACCACAGATTTGTGCGATATGAAGGATTTCCATGTGCTCAGACTCTGGGGAGAGCAGGGAAGGTGCATCCCCCCACCGAGGCAGGCCCACTGCAAGTCAGTGCGCACCAGAGCCGTAACCAGCAGGTGGGGGCACTCAGGAGCCTGGCACACAGGGGCTGTCTTCACGACTGGGTGGAGTTGCACCACCAGGTGCTCATGGCAAGTGAGAGGTCCCTTCAGCATCACTTGTCTGTTACTGCATAAGATTCGAGCTCCTCATCCTGACCTAGCAGGATCTACAATGCCATGCTTCCAAGTTCCTGACCTATTCCCTAACCTCTCTCCAGGCTGTCCCCATGACTTCTCTCCCATGTGTAGCTCCAGGCCTTCTGCCACGCTGCCCCCAATCCTGGAACGCTCTCCCTGTCGAATCTGCTGTGCACCCTTTTCATAGAATCATAGAATCATAGAATATCAGAGTTGGAAGGGACCTCAAGAGGTCATTGTGACGGGTTGGATCACAGAAACCCCCTTGGGAGCTGCCACCCGATGTGCAAAGACTACCCCTGCTTCTGTTTTCCCTGCCAGCTCAGGACTCCAGCACCCTGTCTTGCTGAGCCAGACACTCCTGTTTGGCTCCAGACACAGATCCAGGGTCTGAATCACTTGTCCCCAAAGCTGCAAGTTTACCCGAAAACAGCTCACAGTAGTGCGCTTGTCTTTAGCACTCAGATGCCCAACTCCCAATGGGGTCTAAACCCAGATAAATCCGTTTTACCCTGCATAAAGCTTATGCAGGGCAAACTCATAAATTGTTCGCCCTCTATAACACTGATAGAGAGATATGCACAGTTGTTTGCTCCCCCAGGTATTAATACATACTCTGAGTAAATTACTAAATAAAAAGTGATTTTATTAAATACAGACAGTAGGATTTAAGTGGTTCAAAGTAGTAACAGACAGAACAAAGTAAGTCACCAAGCAAAATAAAATAAAATGCGCAGATCTATGCCTAATCAAACTAAATACAGATAATCTCACCCTCAGAGATGTTTCAGTAAGTTTTTCTCAGACTGGACACCTTCCAGGCCTGGGCACAATTCTTTCCTCTGGTACAGCTCTTGTTGCAGCTCAGGTGATAGCTAGGGGATTCTTCATGATGGCTCCTCTCTCTCTCTGTTCTCTTCCCCCCTTTATATATCTTTTGCATAAGGCGGGAACTCTTTGTCTCTCTGGGTTTCCACCCCCCCTCACTGGAAAAGCACCAGGTTAAAGATGGATTCCAGTTCAGGTGACATGATCACATGTCACATGTCACTGCAAGACTTCATTACTCACTTGCCAGCACACACATATACAGGAAGACTCCCAGGTAAATACAGCCATCTGCAGACAATGGGAGTCATCAAGATTCCAAACCATCATTAATGGTCCACACTTTACACAATTACAATAGGCCCTCAGAGTTACATTTTATATTTCTAGTTTTAGATACAAGAGTGGTACATTTATACAAATTGGATGATCACACTCAGTAGATTATAAGCTTTGTAATGATACCTTACAAGAGACCTTTTGCGTGAGGCATATCCCAGTTACTTACATTCACTTATTACCGTATTTTCTCTAAAACTATCTCAGTTACATTATATTGACTTATTATCAAGTTTTTATAAAACCATATAAACTGCACAACGTCACAGTCATCTAGTCCAACCCCCTGCTCAAAGCAGGACCAATTCCCAGCTAAATCATCCCAGCCAGGGCTTTGTCAAGCCGGGCCTTAAAAACCTCCAAGGAAGGAGACTCCACCACCTCCCTAGGTAATGCATTCCAGTGTTTCACCACCCTCCTAGTGAAATAGTTTTTCCTGATATCCAACCTGGACCTGCCCCACTGCAACTTGAGACCATTGCTCCTTGTTCTGTCATCTGCCACCACTGAGAACAGCCGAGCTCCATCCTCTTTGGGACCCCCCTTCAGGTAGTTGAAGGCTGCTATCAAATCCCCCCTCATTCTTCTCTTCTGCAGACTAAATAAGCCCAGTTCCCTCAGCCTCTCCTCATAAGTCATGTGCTCCAGACCCCTAATCATTTTTGTTGTCCTCCGCTGGACTCTTTCCAATTTTTCCACATCCTTCTTGTAGTGTGGGGCCCAAAACTGGACACAGTATTCCAGATGAGGCCTCACCAATGTCGAATAAAGGGGAACGATCACGTTCCTCGATCTGCTGGCAATGCCCCTACTTATACAGCCCAAAATGCCGTTAGCCTTCTTGGCAACAAGAGCACACTGTTGACTCATATCCAGCTTCTCGTCCACTGTGACCCCTAGGTCCTTTTCTGCAGAACTGCTACCTAGCCATTCGGTCCCTAGTCTGTAGCAGTGCATGGGATTCTTCTGTCCTAAGTGCAGGACTCTGCACTTGTCCTTGTTGAACCTCATCAGGTTTTTTTCGGCCCAATCCTCTAATTTGTCTAGGTCCCTCTGTATCCGATCCCTACCCTCTAGTGTATCTACCACGCCTCCTAGTTTAGTGTCATCTGCAAACTTGCTGAGAGTGCAGTCCACACCATCCTCCAGATCATTAATAAAGATATTAAACAAAACCGGCCCCAGGACCGACCCTTGGGGCACTCCGCTTGAAACCAGCTGCCAACTAGACATGGAGCCATTGATCACTACCCATTGAGCCCGACGATCTAGCCAGCTTTCTATCCACCTTACAGTCCATTCATCCAGCCCATACTTCTTTAACTTGGCGGCAAGAATACTGTGGGAGACCGTATCAAAAGCTTTGCTAAAGTCAAGGAATAACACATCCACTGCTTTGCCCTCATCCACAGAGCCAGTTATCTCATCATAGAAGGCAATTAGGTTAGTCAGGCACGACTTCCCCTTCGTGAATCCATGCTGACTGTTCCTGATCACTTTCCTCTCCTCTAAATGTTTCATAATTGATTCCTTGAGGACCTGCTCCATGATTTTTCCAGGGACTGAGGTGAGGCTGACTGGCCTGTAGTTCCCCGGATCCTCCTTCTCCCCTTTTCTCCTCCTCCAAACCCTTCTTAGACCCACCCCTTCAAACAGACCCTGCTCTCGCCTCTTCATCAGTGACCCTCACACCTTTCTCTCCTGAGCTATGGTCATGAGACCCATCTTACCTTGGGCCAGAATCTGCTCCCCTCACTTCCCTTGAGCAACAGCTTCCTTCTCGTCTAGCCCGACTGAAAATCTCACCCCCAGATCCCAGGTAATGAAAGCAGAAACCATTTGCTGATGGAGCCCCCTCCCCATCTCAAACTCAGTATCCACTCACAGGGAGCAAAACCCCAGGTTTCTGGCATTTCAGAGCATGGTCGAACAGGTGCTGGAGCCAGGACCGGCTCTAAGCACCAGCAAAGCAAGCAGGTGCTTGGGGCCGCAAATTTGCAGGGGCGCAAGAATCTAGCATGGGACCTGAGAACCAACAGGGAGCTCTGGGAGCTGTAGTTCCTTGGTTAGCTCCCTGCCTATAGAGCCAGCCCTGGAGCAGGGAAAGAACTACATTTCCCAGCATTCCCTCGGCTGCAATTAACAGGAAAGGGAGGGGGAAGGAGTGGAACTGAAACCTCGTGCTGCAGCTTGCTGTAAATGGTAGGGACAGAGCCAGCTCTAGGTTTTTTGCCGCCTTCCACCCCAGCCCTGGGCTCCCCCTGCACCCCTGTGTTGCCCCAGCCCTGGACTCTCCCCCGCCCACACTCCCTGCTGCCCCAGCTCTGGCCCCCACCTGCACCCCCTGCCTCCCCAGCCCTGGGCTCTCCCCCCACCCGCACCTCCTGCCACCCCAGCACCCCCTGCTGCCCCAGCTCTGGCCCCTCCCCCCACCCGCACCTCCTGCCACCCCAGCCTTGGGCTCTTCTCCCCCCCCCCCACCTGCACACCCTGCCGCCCCAGCTCTGGCCCCTCCCCCCACCCGCACCTCCTGCTGCCCCAGCCCTGGGCTCTCCCCCCACCCACATCTCCTGCCACCCCAGCCCTGGGCTCTTCTCCCCGCCCTGCACCTGCACCTCCTGCCGCCCCATCCCTGGGTTCTCCCCCACCCGCATCTCCTGCCACCCCAGCACCCCCTGCTGCCCCAGCTCTGGCCCCTCCCCCCACCTGCACCTCCTGCTACCCCAGCCCTGGGCTCTTCTCCCCCGCCCCCTGCACCCCCACCTCCTGCCACCCCAGCCTTGGGCTCTTCTCCCCCCCCCCCGCACCTGCACACCCTGCCGCCCCAGCTCTGGCCCCTCCCCCCACCCGCACCTCCTGCTGCCCCAGCCCTGGGCTCTCCCCCCACCCACATCTCCTGCCACCCCAGCCCTGGGCTCTTCTCCCCTCCCCCCACCCGCACCTCCTGCTGCCCCAGCCCTGGGCTCTCCCCCCACCCACATCTCCTGCCGCCCCAGCCCTGGGCTCTCCCCCAAAGAAAGAACTGGGTGGATTAAATGGACAGTGCACCTCTCTATCTGAAGCCTAGCAAGGCAGGTACACCTGCCTTCCAGATTTGAACACCTCAAAATTCAGGAGTGCTCAAGCTCAATTTGGGCAGCTGTTACTTCATTTCTCCCAAATCAAATATACTGATCCACTGTAACTTGCTGTAGAAAAAGTAGAATAAATTGAGCAAGAAATGCTTCCCTGTGGTTATTAGGACTGGAATTGCTATTTTCAACAGCCATTGCTTTTTATTATTATTATTATTATTATTATTAAAGTTTTAGTTTTATTTGTTTGAAAGGAAGACAGTGATATTGCATTTGCAAATTCCCCATAGAAACAAAGAATGGAACAAAAGAATAATAAAGGCATCTCAACTTTCCTCATTTATGTAGGACAGTCTTATAATATGCATCTAGATAGCCTCCAATCACACAAGCTGAAAATTGTTCCACTTTACTGCAGTTCTGTAACCATATGGGAACCAATCCTGTCTGTGTTCTGTGCACATCCAAAATTCCTGCTGAATGACCCGCCCTGGGAGCGAGTTACCAGTGACCCAGGGCTGGGGCGGCAGGAGGGTGCAGTAGGGGGGGGCAGCCAAAATTTTTTTTGCTTGGGGCAGCAAAAAACCTAGAGCTGGCCCTGGCTGGAGCACGTGTTTATTCTGGGTCGCTGGGGTGGATACAGGAGAGGGCATCTGGCTGCCCGTTGTCTCCTTGTGTGTGTTTATGTGGAGTCTGATTTATGACATGGGCCCAGATGCTGCAGTGATAAGTGCATGAAAAACTCCATTAAATAGCTCTGCAAAGCCTTGAAACAGAGAAGTGGCAACGCAGTGCACCCTCACTCCGCTGTTCAAACCTTGGCTAATGTCTGCTTGGATTCGTTTAGAAAGTTAATTACACACTTTTAGCTGGTGTGTTCTCCTTTCAGACAAGCGCACTGCCTATGTCGGGAGGAGGGGGGGGGGAACTGTTGGGCATAATTACCTTGAACTGCAGCCAGCCAGCGAGCTGGGATTTGTCATGGGCTAGAACCACTTGGACTTCACATGGAATTTTCATCTAGGTGATTAAATTAGCAGGCCTGGTTGTTATGCCCTGGTTGGCTTGGATCCTGATTCTGATCCATTTCCTGTTGCTCAGAACCAGCTTACCCCTCTGGGGCTCACATCTCATTCCCCGCTATGCAGAACAAGGAGCAGCTCTTAGCAGAATGATTTATATTGGGGATTTTTAAAGACACGCCCTGGTCCTTTCCTCCAGCACACAAACAGACCCAGGCTGGACTCTCTTCCCCCAGTGCCCACCAGGATTCATAAATAACGACCACTGCTGGCCCCAGCATAACCCTGGCCTCTTCTCAAGAGCCAGGCAGGACAAATGGGCATTGGCCAGATCAGACCATGGGGTGAGGCGTGTTCCAAAGCAAAGAGTCCCTCACCAGCCTTTCCCTAGTTAAAATAGGGGACCACTACCTGGAGCATCACTGCTGAGCTCCCCTGGGGAGGAGGGTCTCTCTGGCAGGCAGGCCAGGCGCAGGACCAATAGCATTTAGGGCTTTAGAGATTAGAACCAACACCGTCATCTGCACCTGTAAATGAACTGGAAGGCAGTGCCGAGCCCGGAGGCTGCCTGCTGGAAGGGCCACTAAGACCTTGTCTGCGTGGTGAAGTAGTCTTGATTTCAGCCACTGGTGCAGCCCCTCATGCGGGCAGGGCACACAGCCATTTATACTCCCGAGCTGCCCTGCAGGAGCGAGTTGCCCTGGTGCAGAGGATGGCTTTGCCTGTCTGCACTAGGATCTCCCTCAGGGCAGCTACCCGGGGGTCTGAATTTGGAGCCAGTTGCCCATGTATACAGTAGGGCCTCCAGAGTCTGGATTAGCTGGAGTTTCAAACGGATCATTACTGTAGACCCACTCAGAGCTCTTTGCACTGATCCAGTCTCAAGGTGCCCAAGCCATAGACAAGTGTGCTGGGGCCAGGCGCTGTATGAAATGACTTTTGTGCAAGTGTAGATGGGACAAGCCATTGGCAAGAACTGGGCAGAAGCGATATGGAATCTAATAAGATCTACCATAAGTCTCTGAGCCCAGGGAATGAGCAGGGCAGTTGTCCCTGAATTTGTATTTCAGGAGGTATATCAGCCAGAGCCTGAAGCAACGAGAAAAGTGCGTGGACTGGGCTCTGCACGTTGGTTTGTTATTGTAGGGTTGCTCCTGGGTGCTGGGGTACACGCAGTGGTTTGTTATTGTAGGGTTGCTCCTGCGTGCTGGGGTCCACGCAGTGGTTTGTTATTGTAGGGTTGCTCCTGGGTGCTGGGGTCCACGCAGTGGTTTGTTATTGTAGGGTTGCTCCTGGGTTCTGGGGTACACACACTGGTTTGTTATTGTAGGATTGCTCTTGGGAGATGGCTGCTGACATTTATTGCAGTAAAGCAGCCACTAAAGTGTTCTGGATGGACTATTGTAAACCACTCCGCCTCCCTGCCACAGGAAGCCAAAGGATGAGTCCTACAACTTTAAAGTTAAAAAAAAGTCTGGCCCGTATAACCTCTGGCAATGTCCAGGAGATGTCCTGCCACAGGCCACAGATGACAGAAGCTCCAGGAATCCTGCACTTGCTCTGTCTGCATTAGCAGGCAAAGGACAATCCAGCTACATGTATTTATTATTGATGTACTACGGAAAGGCAAATGCATAATTTAAAGCTGACAGCAGGTGCCAGCAAAGAGCTGTTCTGTGGTGAGCAGAAGGCCTGGCATTTGCATCGGAGTGTTTGTTCCCTGGGAGTCGGGTCCATCTGCAGGATGCTGGGCATCTCCTGCAAATGCTGTGCAGAGTCTGCTCACAGGAATCTGAGGGATGTGTGCCCAATAGAGAACAGACTGCAGAGTCCCCTTCTGGGGGCCAGAGATGGGTGTGCCCACAAGGACTGTGACATGCACTGGGGAGCCGAGAACATGGGGAAACTGGTGCATTGCAGGCAGCAGCTCTAAGGGGTGAGCCCTAAAGAACGTGCCTTGGCCCAGTCACGAGGAGCCATGTGGAGCTGGTCTCAGCTGGGAGGAGATCCCTGACCAGACACTCACAATCAGGCTCTCAAGTCAGAAACATTCCCTTGATCAGAGGTTCCTGCATCCAGAGTTGGAGTTGGGCCCATCAGGGAGACAGGCTAGAATTGTGCCAAATGCTCCAACGTGTTTCTCTCTGTGCTGACTACATTGAACGTACACCGTGCCTGATCGCACCCCACCCCACCCCACCCTGTGAGCGAGGGGCATGACCCCATTTTACAGGTGGGAAAGCTGTAGCACTGAGGGGCTTGACCCAGAGTCAGGAACAGAACCAAGGAGCCCCAACATGCTGGCGTCTGCTGAACCAGTAGGTCCCATTCCCTCCCTGCCTGACCCTCAGCAGTTGATTGAGCTGGTTTGAAAACTGCAGAAGGTTTCCCTGAGCTGTTTGTCTGAGCAGGCCTTTGGGGCTCAGATTTCCAGCACCGCACACTCTCAGGATGTAAAAATGCCCCCGGCTAATTTGCATTGGCAGTGACCTGGCTAGCCTACGCAATGGTAGCCGTTCACACTCACATTCCAAGTCGGTTGTGCTGCTCTGTGGGGGGACGTTTCTGCCCGTGAAGCACACAATTCAACTAGCCCTTTTTGCTACAGTCTCACTTGGCAAATTCCCACTCTCCCCCTAGGTCTCTTCCAGCTGTGCTGCCCAGGTTTCTTCCTGCCACCAAATAGGCATGTCTCCGCTCATATCTCCTCTGATGCATCAGGTTTCATTTTCCTGATCCCTTTGGACGCTCTCTGTCCTCACAGGTGGTTCCCTCTCCTTTCAATTTATATCATCTGAGCAGTTCTAACACGCTCTTCACTTCCTCCTCATTAACGAGGATGCTCAACATGACCAGACTGAACCCGAATCCTTGCTGTACCCCTTTAGGCATACACCCCTCTCCCTTCCCCAAACCCCAACTCTTTTGATGCTCATTCGCATTGCCATTAGTTTAGCTCTTCCCGTTATTTTTCAGTCTACAGGAGTGTTCTTATCCAAGCCCCTCTGAATTGTTTTCAAGAAACACTTTTTTTGCTACACAATATCAAATGCTTTGCTAAAATCCACATCAATTACATCTGTTGCATCCCCTTCATCTGTTCATTTTGCAATATTATCAAGCAAAGCTGTCAAACGTCTACTGGTAGGATATATTCCTTATCAACCCAGACCACTCACTGCTTAGGAAGTCATTATCCTTTAGCCAGCTAGCGATTTTATATTTCTCCTGGTATTTATTCCATTATTTTATGTTAGGGACAGAAATTTGAGCCAACATTTTCAAAGGAGTCGGGTGGCCACTCCCACTGAAATTCCCAGGATCTAAGTACCTAACTACATTCGACTCCTTTGAAAAGCCCAGCCTATGAGATGGTCATTACCAGGCTCAATCTTATTTCCTGCTTTGAAATTCAGCAGCACGGCACACTTGCATTTCTCTGTTCTCCCAGTACAGCCTCTGTTCTCCATGGCTGTCCAGGAACAGTTGCCAGTGGTACAGTGAAGTTTCTTAGCCAATTCACTTAATAACAATTTGTGATGCATATCACGCACACCAGGTGATTTATCCTCGTTCACATCACTTCTGCTCTGCAGAAGGAGCTATTTCTACTGGGTTTTCCTTATGCCCCAGTTGGACATGCTTTCCCCCTCCTTGTAAGAGGTCAGTGTCTCAGCCGTTTCGGAGTCATATTCATTTCAGCCCCTCCACACTTCTTAGTGGGCCTACTTCTCTCCTCCCAGCTGTTACAGCGTGAAAGGCCGCGGATCCCCTCTGCCTAGCAGAACACATTCTGGCTTTCTGCTGCCCTTGGGCCAGAGTCTGTTCTTATTTAAAGCCGTGCAGCTCCATTGACTTTGCAGGTACAAGTGTACCTCACTAGTCATGTGTACAGGTCCCCTCTGTGCCAGTCCCCAGAGGCCATGAGCTGTTACAGCCCCTAGCTACAGGGCTTGGCTCTTTAGCTCTGGAGGTGCCTGGTCCAAGTCACATCAGCAAGAGCAGAAGGCGCCTACTTATCTTTTCTCTGTGATCCTGGCCTGATTCTTTTGTACTCTTAATTGGCTGCTTCCCCTTTTTCCCTTCTAGTGCAGTCTGTGAACCTCTGGTCTCTGAGCAGTCTGGCACTGGTGGATTTCATGTTGCCTGCTCATTACTCCTGCCGGCTCCATTGCGCCATTAGGCACTGGCTGTCTTTGGGGACCACCTTGTCCCAGGAGTGCAGCTGCTGTTACAGCTATGTGGAGCACACATCGGGTGTGGCCCTGTCTCATAGCTACAGTGAGTGCAAGGACAGAGACTGTGGCCAGCTGGGAGATGCAATCTGGGATCCCCTTGTGCCCTCAACGTCACCTTGTGTGCCTACTCAGGGGCCAGGCACAACCCCCAAGCTAATCTCCTTATGCTGCTGCATGCCAAGCTCCCATTCCTTACTCTGCTGTGTTCTAGCTCGCTGGTTCCCAGTTTCTGTTCCAAGGATCCTGCTCCCTGGTGGTTCCTCCCTGCCAGTACAGAGCAGAGCTGGGCAGGCTCCTCTATCTGTGAGCTCTATCTTGTGGATCACAACGTTGTCCCCCAATGTCCCTCATTCTGCTCGCCCAGCTCAGGCCCATCCTGCAGCATTATGGGTGCTCTCCCCTCTCCCAGCATTGCTTGTATCTGTTGCTGCAGCATGGGCATTTTCCAGACACAGATGCAGATATGACCCCTGCCCTAAGGAACTTACAAGCTAGATGCACTCAGCTACCATGGAGATGGGTGGTACAAAGTTAGAGACCAGGAGCAGCTGGCTTGTCTCTCCTTTGGCAGGTCCCTTGAATGCCATTGTTTTGCTGTGGCCAGGGAACTGCAAACAATCCTAAGCGTATTTGTAGGCATCTGTTTCTAAAAATCGCTTATTTGTGCTTTACAAGGAAGGTCAAAAAGCTGTGCTATGATGAGTAAGAATTGAGCCTTGGCAGGAGTCATGAAACTGATAAAAGCAGCCAAAGGATAATTAAAAAAAAAAAGTGTCCCCCCAGAGTTCGAATTGAGTGGGCATGCAGTGGCACAGCACACTATCACCTCTTTTAAATTGCCATCTCATTCTCCAGAAGCTCAGATGCCACCTCTAATCTTTATCCCTGAAGACTAGAGACTTTAACCCTGAAAGCGTGACCTTGGTGCCACTGACACCATTACACCTGCCTGAGTCTGCAGACAGCCTGAAAGAGTAGATCTGAGAGGTGTGAACTGCCTTATTCATTTCAGTGAGATGCCCAGTGTCGGCAATTTAAATGGCAACATTGTTAACTATTTCACTGCTGAATCAAAGCAGGTAAGATAGGGGAGGAAGTATCACATTACAGAAGATCTGCACAAACTTTTCTGCCTGACTGCTCATTTTGGTATCATGAGTGGGTGGCCCTTGAGAGACTCTACCACTTATTTCCTTCCCCCAATCAAAGAGGAGGCAAATCTAAGGAGTTTAGCAAGGCCCTACATGGTATTTGAGCCCCATTAAGGAGAACTGCAGAGCCCAAGGGTGTACGTGAACCTAGTGAGGGGGAGCCATGACTAAGGAGCCAAGGAGTCCAAACACCACATGAGGCCATGTTTTGAATGTCTGCTCAGCGCACTATGCGTACCGGGCATGCCAAGTGGGTGGAGCTTGTACAAATACGACTGCCCTTTCTTCCCTCTCTGATCTGTTCTAATGCAAGGCTGCGTCAGCACCAAGCCCCGGGGACAAAGCAGCAGCAGCAGACCCAGGGAAGAAGGTCTTGGCCTCCAATTTTCAAAAACCCTGTATTCAACTATCTCCAGTTTCCTCTGGGAATACGGTCAGTTCCTTGTTGGGCTGTGAAATGTGATGGACAGTCAGGAGAGGGACCACAAAAGCTGAAGGATCCCACGTTCCAGGTGTTTGAGAGTTGATGCAAATCTCCTGGAGTCTGAACTAGATCACCAGGAAACATAACCTTCCTCACAGTGGATGCCAACGACAGCCACTGAGGCAGGAGAATTTTATGGGAGGCTTGAGGAACATCCTTTACAAAGATGCGCCTGGGGCTTAATAGCAGCATGTACTGGCAGGAACACTGTGAGCTGTTCAATTGTTAATGAGGCTGAGGTCTGTGCTCTGTTCCTTAAGATGATTGTTTGCAGCTCCTGGAAATCAGCTTCAGATGAGAGTTTTTAAGTTAACACCATCCTGCAATTTTTAGCAGTGCTGCTTAGCTTCATCATGGAGTCAGTCTTATACTGACTTGGGACACTGTTCCTTTAGCTGGGAAGCACCCACCAAGGCCGCACCCTCCCAAAGAGATGGCAGTCAGAGGTCTGTCTCATAAGGCTCCAGCTAGTCCTCTGTAACCCTAGCCCAGGCACTAGAGACCCAGGCCAGCGGTCTTAGGGTCAATTGCTGCTGCCTACAACGCACCCAGGGGCCTGGTGCTACCCATTGCTTGTACGGAGCAAGTTTAAGGAGAAGGGGAAAGATTTGTGTCATCCAGGACAGATCCCTCTGCTGGTTCCACTCTCTGCTTGAGACCTGGCAGTGGAGGCATGAGTCTACAGCCTCATTGCTGATGAGGTCACGGACGGCTTGAGGCTTGCAGGCAACAGCATTGATGCACGTCTGCTGGATTAGCTGGTGAGCAGACTCTGTTGCGTTAGGAGTTGTGGCTCTGTGCTGCCGTTCCCTGAGAGCATTCTCTACAGGAGGGAGATGGGCTCTAGAACGGCTTGGGAATTTTTTCAACAAAATGGTTCTTGGCCAGAAAATGCCAATTCTTTCAAACCAAAACCGTGTGCGGGAAAGGGTTGGTTTTGACAACGCTTTCAGCAGGAAGGTTTCTCTGAGCCAGGAGGGAATTTCTGCTCAAAATGAGAGAGAGACCCCAGAATAGCCTAGAGCCCAGTGGTTAGAGACATGGCTTCAAGGTCCTGCTCTGCCCGAATCAGAGCAACTGGCTATTCTGGAGTCGCTCTTTTTTCTCAAAAAACCATGAAAAGGGCTTGGTTTCAGCTGAGTGCAGAAGGGGAACATTTTTTTTAAATCTTGGAATGTTTCATGGGAAACCCACCATGCCCTAAGCACAACATAGGGCTGTGTGTAGGGTTACCATACGTCCGGTTTTTCCCGGACATGTTCTGCTTTTCGGCAATCAAACCTCCGTCCGGGGGGAATTGCTGAAAAGCCAAACATGTCCGGGAAAATGCCGGTTGGGCACTTCCCCTCCTGCGGCTGCTCTGCTCCGCTCCTCCCCTCTCAGACTTTAAGAGCCAGCGCTACTGGCTTCGGGCAGCCCCCCCTGCCTCCGGACCCCCAGCCGCCAGCCAGGCACTTCCCTTCCCGGGCTCCAGCTGAGCTGCTCCGCTCCTCCCCTCTCAGACTTTAAGAGCCGAGCTGCCCAAGCCAGCGCTACCAGCTTCGGGCAGCCCCCACTGCCTCCGGACCCCGAGCCACGGGCCAGGCACTTCCCTTCCCGGGCTCCAGCTGCTCTGGGGAAGCGCCGGCCGGGGGCGCAGGGTCTGGGGGCTGCCCGGCAAACCGTGAAGCCGGTAGCGCTGGGGCAGCCCTTTCCCCATGGCTGGGAGTGGGAGGGAGGAGGGGGCGGAGTTAGGGCGGGGAAGGAGCGGAGTTGGGGCGGGGCTAAGGGTGGGGAAATGGGCGGGGCCAGGGCCCGTGGAGGGTCCTCTTTTTTTATTTATTAGACATGGTAACCCTAGCTGTGTGTCCGAAGTGTTTCTGTAGGCAAGCGCACATCCGCCCCCTGTGTGGGTGAGCGTGGGGAAGTGGGCATGCCCCAAAGTGCAGAGGAGGCAGTTGGAAAGTCTGGCCTTTGATGTGAAAGCTGTGCAAGGGGGAGAGGCCTAAGCCAGCTCTCTGAAATTATACCTGTTGGGTCCTGTTACAGTGTGTGCTGCTTTCACAGAAACAAGGAGCGGGCCCCTCCCAGCACAGAGCTCTGGCACTGTGACTCTACATCCCAAAGAAGTGAGCACTGAACCAGGCCCATCTCTTCCCAGGGAGTCTGGCTGGGCACAGCCTGGAGACAGCACCATTGACCCATCAAGCCTCATAAAAAACACACAATCAAAGATAGCCTTTTGGTCCTGTCTAATCAGGAGTTTTACTCTGCCCTCCAGTTGCTAAATCTCATCCAGGACCAGCGCAACTCCCTAGCCATTTCCCCAAATCACAGCGATTACCTCATTATTTGATATGAATAGAATTCATGTGGCACAGAAAAGCTAAGTGAAAACCCAGGCCCAGTCCAGTCCATGCAGTGCTGTGACAATCCCCTATGGTGCCTGGGGTTGTACAGCCCGGGCTCTGGCTCGGGCTTGATAGAGCTGGGCCCAAGGAAACGTTCCCAGGAATAAGTGCAGGGATTTTGCCCTTCTTGTGCCAAGCAGAGACGTTCATTTCGGGGGGGGGGGAGCTGCTGAGCTGTGGTTCAGTTCCTGGTGGGAAGGTGCCAGCACTGAACCTCGAGCACCCCCATAACAGGCCCAACATGTGTACCACAGCAGAGAAGCCAAGGATAGAGACGGAGCTAGGGGCTGTGTCACTCCTAGAGGTGATCCAGGTCAGTGGGGGCTGTGCCACACCTGCTTCCCATTTGGTTTGGCTCCTTTCCCCAGCACTATGGCCTCGTCTACATTCACTGCGGTGTGTTGTGGACGTGTAGCTACATGCCACAGTGAAAGGCAGGCTGTGTCCACACTCACTGCGGCATGTAACTACATGAGGCAGTGAGAGGCTCCGGCACGGGGATGGCAGCGGGAAAAGGCTCCACCCGTGGGGAGCTGCTGTAGCTTTCCCTGCTGCCTCCCCAGTGCCGGAGCCTTTCCCCACAGCACGGAAAGGCTGTGGGAGGGGGATGCAGCAGACACTACCGTTCTCAAAATAGAAGTGTAGATGTGGGAGGCACAGCTTGGGCGTGTAGAGAGCCGTGTAGGGTACATACCCAAGGTGTCTACTCACCTTAGCAGTGCCAGTTGGCGTGCAGGGTCTGTACTCTGCATGCTGCCCTAAGCGTAGACCTACCCTAACTCTGCTAACCAAATACAAGCAAGGCCATGAGGTTTAGTTCTGGAGAACGTACAGCATAAGGGCTGGGTTCACTTTGCGGCTCTCCCTCTTGAGAATGCAAGTTGCTCAGTGTGGGGTCAAGTTACCATTTTAAAGGTGAACATTCACAGACTAATAACATCACCTGCTTGGATTTTCTGCCATGCAGCAGCTTTAGTTCTTAAATCTTGTGTTTGGCTCATTTAATTCAATTACAGGCTGAAAACCCGGGTTTCTTTTCCTGCCGATAATGTTGAGTTAGGGGACACTTGTGCTGCTGAAGAGGAGACAGAAAACGAAGGCTCTGGCTACTTGCAGCCAGTAAGAATCCCACAGCTCCAAGGATGCTAACCCCGTGGTCCTAGCTAAATTCCATTTGGGTGAATACATTTTAACCTCCATAAATTCCCCTGAATTGACTACGGTATCCTCCACTGCCTGGCCTGAGCCGCCATTTAGTGCAGAACTGCACTGTCCAACAGAATGGGTGCCCCACCCAGAGGCAGCTGCACTTCACTCCTACGCAAAGGGATTCCTACATGTAGTTTGTAACTCCACTGACGGTGTTTGTAAAGTGCTCGGGGATCCTCCTGTATGGAAGGGTCTATAATAAACAAGAGGTTGTTGTTCACGCTTGTCAAACTATTTGTTGTGACTAGATTAGCCAATTAACTTAGTCCTTTTTTTTCTGTTCATGAATCAATCCTGACTTCTGCAAACCATTTCGTTAAACATGAATATTGGCCAAACCTCTTGGACAAGCAATTTTCAATCTCCAGTGTGTCTGAAGCTTCCTGTTAGCCACTGGCAATTTGTGGCATGTGACTGGCCACCTGAATCACATGGTATCATTTCTGTTCCCTGACTTGATGACTGAAATTTTTTGGCCAATAGAACTACAAATGAGGAACAACGAACAGGAGAGCTGTGCAGGAACCATCTGCTTTGTGGAAAATTTGGTGACACTATTTAGTATGTTTGTTCCATGCTGGAATAAAGAGTTGGCATTGTGACACTTTCCACAAACATGGGGAAAAAAAATTCCTTCTGGGATGAAATAAGATGGAAAATTTTTTTTTAAAATTCAAGGCAGCTGGAAACCAGCAAGCTGACTGGGCAGCCCCCATCCCCGCTGGCCAAGCAAGCAGCCACTGGAGTCAGTCAGCTAGACTTGCTTCCTTCAGAGTTCTGATAGAGTGAACGTGTTCCCACAGATTACATCAAATCAGCATTTTCCAACAGATAATCGTCCTGCTGGAAGAGTTTCAACCCACTCTGGTGGCCCACCTTGCTCGCCTGCACATCTGGGGGCAAAGTATTGGTGCAAACAGAACCCGGCCAGAAGGAAACATTCATGAAATGGGACTCTAAAGGACCAAACCAAAGAGCTGGTTGGTACTGGAGCAAATGTCCTTGAATCTTGGTGTCTAGAGCATTCAACCTGCTGTAGTTGTTTAGGGCTAGATTGCAGCCCATCCTGCACACACATGCAGGGGAGTCAAGGTATTTAAGGTGCCTCTTTATTCCTCTGCACTCGCAGCTTCTGTGGGGTTGCTACCCCCACTCCCATGCCGGTGGGTGGGCAGGGGCATCCACTTGGCTGAGTCAGTCTCTGCCCATTCACAGTGTGCCCATAGTGCAGCAGTACTGGCATGCCAGGGAAGTAATCTGTGCCTGAGACAGGTCTGGAGCCAGTTATCCCCTCCTAGGGCTAGGAGAGAGCCAGGAACCTGACGGGACTTGGAGGCCCTGTCCACTTCTGCAACAGCATGCTGCCCATTGCTCAGGATGTGTGGCAAAGCCACAGTCTCCTAGTAATTCCTGTTCATATTACCATCGTGCCTGTGAGTGGCGGTCACAGCCCAGGACTCCATGGTACTAGGCACTCAACAAATGCAGCGCAGAACTACGGTCCCGGCCCATCAATGGTGCATTTCCCAACAGGCCTGGCTGGAGTTTATTCATTTGTTTTCTTAAAAATCTCACTGAATTGTACCCAATTTTACCATGAGCTTGAAGGAGAACAGCTGAGTCTAATGTCCCCATCTCATCCCTCTGTTCCCTGCCCCCGCAGATCCCACCCTGGGGGGAGACTGCCTGTGCCCTGCATTATGCGTGTGACCGTTATTTAACGGCGTTTGTGTCCCAGGGTGCTGGCCAGCCGCGGCTGCACACCACCGGTGCCTGTTTGCACAATGGGGAGGATTTGGTCCTTTCACCAAAAATTATTCATTATCTGCAAAAACCACAGAGGCAGCCTGTGCACTGAATGGGATTTCCCAGATGATCCTGCGCCCCCAGAGGCTGTCTGCTCCCCTTTTCAGGGGTTAGATTGAATCCGCTCGCCCCTGCCCCTCGCCTGCATCCCTAGGTGTAAGCAGAGTATTGTGATTCAGCTCCGGCCCCACCTGCTCTCTAGTCAGATGGAAAATGACCCTTGAGACAAAGCCCAAAGCCGTCCCCCCACTCTAGTGCTTTGCCCCGACACGTGTCTCTTTAACCTCTGCCTTGTGGCCAGCTGCTATGAGGGGCGCCTCCTTTGTAGTGATTAATAGGCCCTAGATCACATGATTAAACAGACAAGTCTCCCCATCTGGTCAACAATCCCTTGTCTGTTAGAGACCCGGTGCCCTCGGTGATAATGATATTAACCTCCCCGGCATTCTGCAATGGCCCCCTTCAAAGGGCCCTGTCAATTGTCAGCCGGCCTGAGGCCGAGAGAGACGTTTGTCCCAGCAGGCCCCACATCAAAGTTCATGGTGATCTCCCTGCCGAGGCAGAGATAGATTTACAATCGCCACTTAACACGGGTTTATGAGGCCAGCTAGACCCTGGCCACACTGCGGGCCCAGTCGCCTGTGTGACTGTCCCCGGAGGAATGTGCGCTGCCGCCGCACTCCTTTCCTTAAGGAATCATCCATTTAATTCACCTCACTGCAGAGCCGGCCTTGGTGTTTTCTGCTGGGCCTCCTTTACCCCCCCGCCCCACGACCATAAATGACCCCTATCCACAGCAACAAGGGACAATTCCGCAAAGGGACGTGAGGCCACTAGCCGCTGGAGCATGGCCCATGCTGCTGCTGCGTTTCCACACTTGTGCAGTGGCACTGCTTTCCAGACACTGATGAATCTGCGCCCCACCTGGGGAGGGGCTCCCCATGTCACAGCTGGGGGCGCTGCTGCAAGGAGTGGATTTTCCAAGGAGACGAGCTCCCATGGCTTCCACAAAGCTGTGGCTTCTCAGCCCCGTTGAGGCCCAGGCCATAAACAGTTGGCTGAGGACCCAGCAGGAGAGCTGGGAGGAGGACATTGGAGTCGCTGGCTCTCCCTGCCCTGCTTAGCTCACTAGACAATGCTGCCTCTGAGTTCAGTTGCACCCTTGTGGCCAGAGGCTGTTCAGCATAAGAACCAGTTCCACAGCAGGCAGGTAGCTGGCAGGGAGCCTGTGGCGGCCTCACAGCGCCATCACTTACTGCAGCCAGAGCAGTACTGCCCGCCACATTATAATCAATCTCCCGGGGTCTTTCCCCAGAACTGAGCCCCCATCGGTCCCACAGGCCAACCCAAGCAGCTGTGGGCAGTGGGGCTGTCTATACATCTGCCATCCCTGCATCTGAGTCTCTGACAGGAGCCGCCTACAAAAAAAGTCTCAGAGGCAAGACTCCAAGGGGAGCCTGCAATGAGATGAGCTAGACACAGCGGGACAGATCCTGAGCTGGTGGAGGCTGGCCTGGCTCCCCTGGAGCTAATGCAGCTATGCTGATTTACACCAGCTGGGGAGCTGGCAGTGGTGCATTAGCGAGGGATGCAGCTGAGTGGCAGAGATGCAGCATGGGTTAGTGATGGAAGCATGGAACAGTCTAACCTCCTGTTAGTCTAACCTCAGCTCTCAGGCTGCCTCTCTCTGATATTAGTCAAGTTACTTCTGCTTTCTGCCTTAGCTGTCCCCATGAGGGAGCAATAGCTGTTCAGGAGGAGCAGAGCTATACAGAACTAGTAAGTCCGGCGTACCCTACGGCGCCTCCTCCAGGCTACGCTTGGGTAGTAGACTATAGCTCTCTAGCACCTCCTTGGGGAGACAGCGGGCATCACTCATCTCAGAGGCCCCTCCCTGGGCCAGAGGGGTGTTCCAGCATCCTGAGCGCGGCCCTCCTGCTTAAAAATCTGCCTCCTTACCGGAGTCCACACGAAGACATCAGGATTATTCCACAGGCCACAAATGGCAGAATCCAGACCCTTCAGAAAACAAAAGGGGGAAACAGGGGCGAGAGAGAAGAGGACCTGGGCAGCCAGGGCTTTCGAGCAGTGCCCCACAGTCAGCAACAGCTGGGGCTGGGTAGCTCAGAGTTCCAGCTCTGCTCCTGCAGCGCAGCCTGCCACCCTCAACTGAGCTGGGATCCTGCCTTTTAAGGACTCGCCCCCTTTGGGCTTGGCAAGCCTCAGGTGCGCAGGGTTGGGCTGATTGTGCCGGCGAGGTCTTTAACCTTTTCTTAACTGGGCTGGGGATCTGTACTTACCACATCCTGTAAAAGTCACTTGGACGAGATTTAACAGGCGAACACCAAGGATGAATTACAGACACCATTACAGATGGGCTGCCTCGGCAGGGTTTATTCCCATAGATGATTCCAGAATGAGATGGTGATTTTTATGGTCTGTTTCAATAAATGACACACTCTGCTGATTGAGACTCCGAAGTCTCATCCAGGGCTCTTTGCAGAACGGACAAGGACCCTATTTCATGCCAGGTGGTGAGAAACTCTGGGGGCTTTTTAAGCCTTGGCTTTTGCTGAATCTTGCGTTGGGATTTTGGGTTTGTTTAGACTCAGAACAAACCAGGGAAGAAGGGCAGGAATTGGGTCTGGAACAGAAAACAAAGTTTGTACAAATTCTGGCAAAACAAAGCCACTGGGTTTTGCACATCTCCAGTCCTGACCCCAGACCCCTGCTCTGACCACTACCCCACTTGAGCCTGTTCATAGCCAAAAGCCCCGGAGTCCCCTATGGGGGAATCTCTCCTGTCCAGTCACAGGTTGCTGAAGAAGGGTTTCAGGGGAATGCAGACTCCAGCCACCTGAGTAGTCCGGGGGATTCTTGTTGTAGTGAAACAGATCAAACCCACCCCACACTGTCCAGGAGCTGGGGCCCCTCAGCTGCCAGGGCTGTAACGTGGAGGGATCAGCAGAACGGAGCACGTGGCTGAGGCCAGCTTTGCCGGAGAACCCTCGCCATAGGCAGGAAAGGAAGGCTTGAAGCAGCAGAGGCACGGACACCCGGTGAGGCTGTCACGGAGCCCATGACAGATGGAGACAGCAGTGCCAGTGGCACCAAACAGACTTGTCTTAACTTGTGGAGCCTGTAGGGAGCCCTGCGACCGAGCAGCGCCTGGGAAGGTCTGGCCGAAGGGCAGAGAGGAAAGAGTCAGCAGGAGTCCACAAGGAGAGCTCAAACCAAAAGCACATCCATCACAAGCCTGTGGGCTCCCAAGGCCAGGGAATCCATCTCTGAGCAGGGTCCTATCTCCTGCTAATGCTTTGCAGCACACACACATGCTTGTGGGCTTGGCAAGGTACTCAGAAACTGCATTTGCTCCAAATGGATTCTATCACAGAACACTGGAGAGTTTTCAAAGCAAGGCATGTTCCCAGACCCAATGAAAGCCAGCCTACCTCCCCTTGCAGCACCTTCTCGGTGACTCAGCAAGTCACGGAGACCAGCCTGACAATCATTCAGAGTCAGACCTTCTCCCAGGACGAGGGGTCTGTGAGTCTGCATGTGGTGTGGGGAACCCTTCCCCTGCTGCTTAAAGGCAGCCACCTCTGGGGTAGGACACAGCTATCCTGTGGCAGCAACACAAAACAGGTAATATCTGCCTCACTAACCCTGGTCTGGCTGTTTGCTGTCACATTCTCTGCAGGGGCAGCCTCATCTACACTGGCCTGTTCCTTAAACACTCCCACGTGACAGCTCCACTGTGACAGTTACAGTGGGGAGGAGTGTAGTGTAGACCAGCTGCCAGCATTGGGCCATTGTGTGCAGAGGAGCTGTTGTGAGCGGGTTAGATGGCCTGATGGCAGGAACGGGATAGAACTAAGGCTTCGCTCCTTCTTGGCTTCCCTGTCCCAGGGGGAAGGTGATGTGGCTCCCCCAAGCCTTGCAGCCTGAGACCGCAGACGAGACGTGGGGGTGACAGACGGGGCAAGGGCACAGCCCTCCAGGAGACTTCTGTGGCAATGTTCTGCCAAGCTCCCACCGGTGGCTATGGGCGGGAAAAGGCTCCGGCTCAGTGACGTAGGAGGGATGACCGAGTTGCTCTCTCACGCAGCATGTGGCTGCTGAGCCAGGCGTTGGACACAGCCGGTCCTTTGGAAGTGCCCTGCCAGTGCGGCCATGGCGGAAGAGAACTTCAGGAAAGTGAAGGAGGCTCCCAGCGTGGGAGCAGGCCCTGGCAGCTGAGGGGGTGCACATTTCAGCCCTGCCTGTGGGAAACCCCTCTGATTGGCCACCCTCCCCACTCCCCGCCTCCTGGGATGTAAGCAGCCAATCAGGCAGCGCTCTCCTTCTCCACTCAGGCCCAGCAGTCTTCTCACAGGAGGGGGTGCTAACGAGCCCAGAGCAGTTCTGCCCCCCACCCCCTCCTCTGAGCAAACCCCTTCGCTGCAGCACCCCTCTGGCAGGGGGAGAACCACCCCTGGAGCTGGAGCGGGGCAGATGGGGGGCAGAAGTATGGGAGGTAGGGGACAGGCAGAAGCCAGGGGTGAGTGGGTTCAGGCAGAAGCCAGGTGAGAGGTAGGGTTGCTAACTTTCTACTTGCACAAAATTGAACACCCTTGCCCCGCCCCCACCCCTGGAGCTGGGGCGGGGGGTTGGGGCGCGGGGGTGTGAGTGCTACAGCTGGGGGTGCGGACTCTGGGGTGTGGCTGGGGCTGAGGGGTTTGGGGTGCAGAGGATGCTCCGGGCTGGGGCCAAGGGGTTCAGAGGACGGGAGGGGGATCAGGGCTGGGGCAGGGGGTTGGAGCACAGGGGGTTCAGGGGCGCAGGCTCCAGATGGTGCTTACCTCAGGCAGCTCCCGGAAGCAGCAGCATGTCGCCCCTCTGACTCCTATGGAGAGGCGCAGCCAGGCGACTCTGCACGCAGCTCCGTCCACAGGCGCCGCCCCACAGCTCCCATTGGCCGCAGTTCCCAGCCAAAGGGAGCTGCAGAGCTGGCACTTGGGGTGGGGGCAGCATGCGGAGCCCCCTGGCTGCCCCTACGCCTAGAAGCCAGAGCAGGGACATGCCGTTGCTTCCGGGAGCCGTGCAGAGCTACACAGGTAGGGAGCCTGCCTTAGCAGTGCTGACCGGAGCCATCAACCGGGTGTTCAGGTCAAAAACCAGGCACCTGGCAATCCTAGTGGGAGGTCAGGCAGAAGTGGGGCAGGGAGAACGTGCAGAAGCAGGGCAGGGAATGGGCAGAAGCAGGGGTGAGGGGACGGGCAGAAGTGGGGTCAGAGGGAGAGGCAGAAGTGATGTCACGTTCATTTCTTTACTCTCACAGATCTTGGGAGACAGACCTGTCCTCGCTTACAGACAACCCCCCAACCTAAAGCAAATACTCACCAGCAACCACACATCACTGAACAAAACCACTGACCCAGGAACCTATCCTTGTAACAAAACCCGATGCCAACTCTGTCCACATATCTATTCAAGTGACATCATCATAGGACCTAATCACATCAGCCACACCATCAGGGGCTCGTTCACCTGCACATCTACCAATGTGATATATGCCATCATGTGCCAGCAATGCCCCTCTGCCATGTACATTGGCCAAACCGGACAGTCTCTACGCAAAAGAATTAATGGACACAAATCTGACATCAGGAATCAAAATACTCAAAAACCAGTGGGAGAACACTTTAACCTGTCTGGTCATTCAGTGACAGACCTGCGGGTGGCTATATTACAACAGAAAAACTTCAAAAACAGACTCCAACGAGAGACTGCTGAGCTAGAATTGATATGCAAACTAGACACAATCAACTCCGGTTTGAATAAGGACTGGGAATGGCTGAGCCATTACAAACATTGAATCTATCTCCCCTTGTAAGTATTCTCACACTTCTTATCAAACTGTCTGTACTGGGCTAGCTTGATTATCACTTCAAAAGTTTTTTTTCTCTGAATTAAATTGGCCTCTCAGAGTTGGTAAGACAACTCCCACCTGTTTATGCTCTCTGTCTGTGTGTATATATATCTTCTCAATATATGTTCCATTCTATATGCATCCGAAGAAGTGGGCTGTAGTCCACGAAAGCTTATGCTCTAATAAATTTGTTAGTCTCTAAGGTGCCACAAGTACTCCTGTTCTTCTTTTTACATTCATTTCTGTAGGAAATGATTGACACCTGCCCACACTCACTCTTTTTTGGACCCCTTTGAGGCTGGGCAATGCAGCCCCTGGACCCTGCAGAGGGGGTCTGCCAAAAGCCTAGTCCCTTTGCTGTTTGGGGTTGAGGCCGGGGAGTGTCCCTGCTGGATTCCCCAAGGGGAAAGGATGAGGGCAGGTGATGGCCCTTCTGCAGCAGCAAGTGTTGCTGAGTCAGCCCAGCAGGGAGGAGTGCGCTTTGCACACTGTACTGCCAGAGGCACAGCAGCGGCTGCTGTGGGCTGTGCACGCCCCCCCGCCCCCCCGGCACTCTGCGAGGTTCTGGAGGCGTCAGCTAGTGGGCCTCCAGCCCTGCTACTGCTGCACAGTGCCGAGGATGGGCTGCAGCTCAGACACCACAACGCAGCCGAAACCCCACACTTGGAAACTAAGAGCAGCCCGTTTGGATCCAACACATTTACTAAGCCCTTTGCATCCATTTAAATAAGTCATTCCCAGGCCCTGAGAATATCGCAAACATGGGGGCAGACTCTCATTTTTGCAGGGCCTCTTAGCATCAGATTGGCAGTGAAAAGGGGTCCTTCAGTTGGGCATAAATAGCAGTTTAAAGGGACTGTTAAGTGACCTTAAAAATGTTTACTCCTATTTTAAGTCCTCCTTTCTACTAAGGGCCTTACTGTCAATAAGATCCGGGCGCACAGTCTGTTTGATTTATTAGCTGGCAGTAAGTTTTGTTGTTGGAAATGCACTTGGGCTCTAGCGAGGCAGCCCACTGGTTTTAAAGAGATTTATAAGCAAAGGAGCTTCAAAGATAAACCTTTGTAAAAGGACACGTTCACAGGCCTGGTGGATCCTAGCTGTCAAAAGAGAACACTTGTAGGGAAAAAAAGATGTTTCTTTGGACTAGCGAGCCTTTTGATTCTGTTCCCAGGCCAGTGCTGACCACAGCAGTAAGGTATCGCTGCAGGATCCTGGAGAAGGGTGTCAGGAAGAGTGGTAAGCAAGAGCATCTGAAATAACAGCCAAGAATCAGCCACATGGAAATTTCATTTTGTAGAGGCATCCTTGCTTTGTGAATAGCTTCAGCTCAGAATCCCACAGTTGAGAACAAGCTGGAGCCGTGGTTTTGCTGGGGTCGATTGTCTGCGACTAGCAACGGGCGCCATGCATTTCCTCCAGCTGACTCAGGTCTCCGAGAGTTACCCTAAAAGGCAGAGTGCCCTCTCCCCCTCCCCGAGTACACCCACACAGCGACGTAGCCCTGCTCCAGCTGCCCGAGACCGCCAGCCTGGAAAGTCTGATTCTGACACATCTTCCAGGGAAGTTGCTGCCAAAACAAATCTGGAATCTACATATATTTGTGGATTACTCACATCTGGACCCAATTTGATAACAAAGGCATTTCCACAGCTCTGCGGCAGGAAATGCAGGTCCTGAGCCTTCTGTAGCAGGATTCAAAGGAAAAGAGACGATCGTGGCTGGATGGACAGTTCAGAAGGACAATTCTATTCTAGCCTCGCTTGAAGAGCCACTGATGCCCAGGACCCCAGCTTTGAATTCTGCAGACATGTCATACTGCATTATCGGTATTACTCTTCCCCTTTCTGGGTTACTAGGCCCCTTGCATGACATCATAATCTTTCCTATTTAAAAGCTAACCTATTTTGGTTGCTTTTACCCCACCTGAATGGCCAATACCCTGTTTGTGACAACATAATTGTTTCCACAGCAGCCGATTGTGATGTCATAGATAAGGGATTTTGGTTTTAGCTGGACAATGAGCAGCAGGAGAAGACAAACACGTGGGACCAGGGCCGTTCCAGGCACCAGCCTGGCAAGCAAGTGCTTGGGACGGCCTCTCCGGAGAGGGGCAGCACGTCCAGCTATTCGGCGGCAATTCGGCCGACGGTCCCTCACTCCCGCTCGGAGCGAAGGACCTCCTGCCGAATTGCCACCGCAGACTGCGATTGCGGGTTGTTGTTTTTTTTGGCTGCTTGGGGCGGCCAAAACCCTGGAGCCGGCCCTGCGTGGGACAGCAAGATCCTGATGTTCCCTATAGAAATGTTCCTATAAATGATGAATGAGAAAAAGAGGGATGCAGAGTTCGGGTGATCAAGAAAAAGGTTTGTTTCTTGGTATAGATTTTTCAGATCTTTCCAAGTTGCACTTGAATGTCTGTCTTGGATGCTCAGGACAGGAGCAGGGAATGATGGGAAGCTGTTCTAAGTAATAAAATGGTAATAATACTGACATTTTTCTTTTCCATCAAGAAGCTGACAGTACTATGTGCACATGTGCATGTTTATGCTCGTGTGCATGCATCTGTTTGTGTAAAAATTAATTGCTTAATCAAAACTGTGTGTTCAAATCAAGACAGGTTTTTTTAAGTTGCATGGTCAACTACCGTGCGTGCAGACTGGGCAACCCTCCACACAGATGACCATCATTGTTACAATCAGAGCTGGTCGAAATATTTTCAGCAAAACTTTGTTCTGTTGAAAAATGCCATTTAATCAAAACTGAAATGTTTTGTGGACACATCTTGATTTCAACAACCGTTTCACTGGGAAGGTTTCAAGACAAAAAGAGACTCTGACTTGTTATAGCCCAGTGGGGGGGTTCTAACTAATAAAATAGTAATGACGGAGAGTAGAAAGTGATCATAAATCATCAGACAGCATTTTTTAAAAGCCACTGCTAGCGGCCCCAAAACACCTTCAGCTCATGCTACTGAAACTGCAACACTAGAGCTTAGATGTCTATGACAAGAAAGGGACTGAGATGTATGTAGCTGAGTTCTTATCCAGAGCAACCTTGCAGCATGAAAATACGGCAGCTGAACAAGAATATGTGACCTTCACCCTGCTAGAAATATAGATACCACAGAAAGACATAGAAAGCATCACCCAAGCCAGTTATGTGGCAGTTTCAAGACAGGATCTGAAAAGAATCTGAGAACAAATCATACAAGACAAAGACTGGCAAGTGCTCACATCCATCATACTGTCAGGATGGCCAAACACCAGAGAAGAAGTCCCACCTGCCTCTCAAGAATACCGGTCCTATAGAGACAAGCTGAGCATCTGAGATAGGTTCATATATAAAGACCATTGATACATAACACCTTGATCACCGACTACAGAAATTCTCTTATGAATCCATCACAGCCATTTGTATCTGGAAAGGCAGAGACATCACATCCTGGCCAAGCATGACAAGGATATCTGAGACCTGGTGAGTCGTGATACACGTGGGGAAATGCAGGCCAAGCAGCAGAAAGAGACAATGAAAATATACACTATTCCCACCAGACCCTGAAGCGGAGCAGGAATGGACCTTGTCACTGCAAACCGCACAAACAATTGTTGCCGACAGACTTCTGGGAACTATCTGAATGAGACACAACAGCAGTGACCATCACAGAGAAAGCAATGCCACCTTGGGTTTGGCACCCTTAAGGCAACAGACCTCTGTTTACTTGTATTGAGTTTGTGCAATTTACTTGGGAATGGGAATTCAGGCAGAGCCCATCACTGCCATACCACAGCCAGTCAAATGGCAAAGCTGAGCTGGCAGGTAACATTGTTAAGGCTCTATTAAAGAGAGCTCGCAAAGAGCAAGGTAAATAGATGGCAGAATGGAGAAACACTCCCACAGGAGGCCTTAATAGCAGCCTAGTACAAAGCTTGATGTCTAAATGCACACATCCCTTGGTGCCTATAGCCGCAGGATTACTCTACTCAGCAGCACTGGAAGGAGTAACCGACAAAAAGCGAGAGAGACAAGTAAAGGCCAAAGCCTATTATGACTGACAAGCTAACAACCTCCCAGCGCTACAACCGGGAGACCCTTTCAGGATCAACGTGGTTCCTCGAGACAAATCATGCCCTTGGAAGCGAGCTACGTGTGTTGAAGAGAGAAATCCTCATTCATATCATGTAGCGGCGAGGGGGCATATATTTCACCAAAAGTGTGAACACATTCACCTCTTATGAACACAAGACATAACCATGCATGTGGAGAATGGTGAAATCTTGCCCTCTGATGAAACAATCATCAGGACACGGAAGGAACATAGGCCAATAAGCGACCCATAGGTATTGGACCAGACGCACAAAACACTCCCCACCCACAAGAACCAAGTGCCAGGCAGTCTTCTGTCACTACAAGAAAGACTCGCACACACTGCAACATCAAATTGCCCACCAGATATATACAAAGTTTGTCCAATACGAAGGCATGAAAGAACAACCCTCCTAAACCCAGAGAAAAATACCTTAGCTCCCAAGCAAGTTAATTCTAGTTAGTTTTTTTAAAGGGAATTGGTGTTAAGTGGTATATCTGACTTGACGGGGTATGACAGAACGTTCAGGTTGTAAGGTTGTGGGATTCATGATTCGTTTGGCTATCAAATAAATGTGACAAAAGGGATTGTACAATAGGTAGCTTCCCAGTAGGGTGCACTGTAGTATGTGCTGTGACAGTCACACCTGGCAGCTCTGGGAAGGTGACTGAAGGCAGGTATATTAGCCTTAGAATGATTAAAGCCCTTTTCCCTATGAACTGACAGAGCTTACCTCAGGTTAATTATGGACAGCTGGGTCTAATTAAGGGCAGCTGGTGACCTTTAACACCTCTTCCGGAGAGAGGGCTGAGAGAGGAGGGATGAGAAGCAAGCTGCAGAAAGGTTGTGTGCAGCAAGGGGAAAAGGCTTCTCCTAGGTGAAGAGCTGTTTTTCCCTAGAAGGGGAAATTTTGTGTTTGTCTGTTTGGGGAGGGGGCCTGCATAGCTGGGCCCTGAGTGGGTTAGAGAGGGTGACTAGCAATTGGTAGCCAGCATAAGAAGAGGCAGTACTCCAGTGGGAGTTAGGAAATGTAATTTTTTTGGTTTTATTTATAGAAGCCCTCAGGCCAACACTGAGGTCTCCCCTGTAAATATTGTGACTAAATGAGCGTGAAGTATTAAACCTCTGGAGTGGGACAGATTTGCCCCCAGCCTCCTCAATGCCAGAGGGAGAAACTCTGAGCCCTGACATGATGGAAAAGGTGCATTGTCACAGTGCCAATATGTATAGGCACTTAGAGAACTCCGCTTGCAGGAAGTGCTTGATAGGAGAAAACAGAGTATGTGGAGGAAGGAATAAAGTCAGAACATTGCACTATTCTGTGTGTCTCTCTCTTTACACTCAGACACAGAACAATAATTAGCCACTCGCATGGGCAGTTACCTGACGTGCAAAACAAGTTGTGATAATTCCTTGGAGTGAGCCCAACTTACAAAAACAAAATCAATTTCCTGAGACTTTGCCCCATGCTGTGGGGAAATCTGTACAGCAACACGAATTCTTTGGGGTCAGGTCAATTTGGACGACACCTGGACCCCATTAAAAAGATTTTTGCCATATATTTTGATCAGTGTATTCTTGGTGAGAATGGCTTCCTAGCACCAGCATGGTCATCCTGACAGCAGGATCAAAGTGAGGGCAGTGTCTCTTCTTTGCCAGTGGTGCCAACACCTGCCATTTCCATGTTTCTATTTTTGCAGTGTTTCATCAGGAAGACAGGAAGCTGGCCCTGCTAGCATTCTGCTGCATGCACCTCAATCACCTCCTGATATCCGGCATGTAAAGCTAATAAACACTGATTGGGTTATAATGCTAAAGGAACTCAAATATGAAATTGCAGAACTACTAACTGTGGTGTGTAGTAATGTAACCTATTGCTTAAATCAGCCTCTGTACCAGATGACTGTAAAATAACTAATGCAACACCAATTTTGAAAGAAGGCTCCAGAGGTGATCCTGGGAATTATAGGCCTGTAAACCTAACTTCAGTACCATGCAGATTGGTTGAAACTATAATAAAGAACAGAATTATCAGACACATAAATGAACATGATTTGTTGGGGAAGAGTCAACATGGCTTTTGTAAAGGGAAATCATGCCTCACCAATCTACTAGAATTCTTTGAGGGCGGTCAACAAACATGTGGACAAGGGTGATCCCTCCAGCGGATATAGTGTACTTAGGTTTTCAGAAAGCCTTTGACGAAGTCCCTCACCAAATTCTCTTAAGCAAAGTAAGCTGTCATGGGATAACAGGGAAGGTCCTCTCATGGATTGGTAACTGGTTAAAAGACTGGAAAGGGCAGAAGAAAATGGTGAGTTTTCAGAATGGATAGGGCAGGATCCCCCAAGGATCTGTACTGGGCCCGGTGCTGTTCAACATATTCATTTATGATCTGGAAAACGGGGTAAACAATGAGGTGGCAAAGTCTGCACACTACAAAATTTCTCAAGATACACACACACACACACACACACAGAGAGAGAGAGAGAGAGAGAGAGAGACAGGCCTGTGAGAAAGAGATTCAGTCAGTGTCTCTGTCCTATATATACACATTAAAATAAATTCTTGAAAAGTAAAAGAAATGGACTCAGAAATTAATAAGGCTGATTGACAATCCTATTTTGGAAACTCTTGTACCATATGGCATCCTTGAATAGCTGCAGTTGTGTTAGGATGGAGCTGACCAGCTGGGGAGTTACTGGGGGTTGTTTGTAATTGTAATAATGGAGATCAGATGGCTGGTGTGGAGAACAGACAAGAAGTTGCACTGTTTGTCAGGAGATCGTTTCTGATATGGCCTTTGCCAAATGAAAACACTGCGCAGCTTTATCCCTGTTTGCTCTGTTCTTGTAAACATGTTTTGCAGATACCGCAGGTAGGATGTTCTGTTTACAGCGTTTTCACTCTGTCCCATGCAGTGCACAGTGGGTCAAACATGACAGCTTGGCCAAAGCTGCCCTGCCAGATACAAACATAACTGACCAAACCTTAGAGTGAATCTCAAACCACACCTGAGGTGACCCTTTGCCCAGCCATGAACCGGGTTGCCGTGAGAGAGGCTGTTCTCATGGTATTTCTGACTGCTGGGGCTAGGAAGGGGAAACCGGTGCTCTGATCGCCCTCTGAGATTGCCAGGCTCACTTCCCCTCCAAAGAGGGGCCGAGATATTGGAGACAAGCAGCTAAAATATCAGGTGCTTCCCAAAACAGAGGGTTTCCCCCAGGCTTGCTGGACGATGGCAGTCGGTGCTGCCCATGATGCGCCTGGAGTAGTTCCTGCAGGGCCAAATTTAAGAAGGTGCAAGGAAAGTGGTGGTTTCTGGCCATTTCCCAGGGGAGGGGTTTCCACATGGCAAACACCCCACTCCCACAATGGGCAATGCTTGGCTTTCTATCCTGCCTGGCACCCTGTGCCCTCTATCCCCCTGGTACCCTGTGCCCTCTATCCTGCCTGGCACCCTGTGCCCTCTATCCCCCCGGTACCCTGTGCCCTCTATCCTGCCTGATACCCTGTGTCCTCTATCCCCCCGGTACCCTGTGCCCTCTATCCTGCCTATTACCCTGTGCCCTTTATCCCTCCTGGCACCGTGTGTCTTCTATCCTACACGGCATCCTGAACCCTCTATCCCCACTGGTACTCTGTGCCTTCTATCCTGCCTAGTACCCTGTGCCCTTTATCCCCTCTGGCACCCTGTGCCTTCTATCCTACATGGCATCTTGTTCTCTTTATCCCCCAGTACCCTGTGCCCTCTATCCTGCCTAGTACCCTGTGCCCTTTATCCCCTCTGGCACCCTGTGCCTTCTATCCTACATGGAATCTTGTTCCCTTTATTCCCCCCAGTACCCTGTGCCCTCTATCCTGCCTAGTACCCTGTGCCCTTTATCCCCCTGGTACCCTGTGCCTTCTATCCTGCCTGGTACCCTGTGCCCTTTATCCCCCCTGGCACCCTGTGCCTTCTATCCTACATGGCATCTTGTTCCCTTTATCCCCTTGGTACCCTGTGCCCTCTATCCTGCCTAGTACCCTGTGCCCTTTATCCCCCCAGCACCCTGTGCCCTCTATCCTGGCTGGCACCCTGTGCTCTTTATCCCATGTGGTATCCTGTGCCTTGGCAAGTGCTGTCATCCTTCATAACTTGAATTTTGATGACATATTAACTACCTGCTGAGATCAAGACACGAGCTCCCCTTTCCTGCTTGCTGCACCCAAGGTTTAGTTCAGCTGGTGCCTTCAGGGTATTTATACTCTGCTCTGGCCTTGTAACCTGGGGATATTTCTCCAGGTAGATGTTGATTTGCTCACATGTGGTGTGTTGCTTCCGTTTGGCAGGCACGGGCAGCGGCACACAGCAAGTGCTGAGTGTCCCCTTCAGAATGGCATGGAAGTAGAACAGAGCCAATCTTCCTCAGCTGGCAGGACCAGCTGGCCTGACGTTGGGCTTTTGAGAATGGTGGGGGCATGGCAGGTTGTGTGGAGTACAGGGAACGGCCAGCCCACACCAAAGCAATGGCAAGTATGTGCTTGGTCTGCAAGGAGGCTGCAACGGTAACTGTGCAGAGACAGCACCTGCCTCCAGAACAATGATTAGTTCTTGGGTCATAGCTGTACTCCGCATCTACAGTGCCTTCTCAGTGAGCATGAAGAGTGTGCTGCACAGCCAGTTCCAACAAGTGAATGATCCCTGGGAGGTAGATCAGTAGCGTTATCGGCCTTGCCTGGGTTGGGAAGACGAGGGGCAGTCAGCTGGCCAGAGCACAGAGCTGGGAACAGACCCCTGCTGTTGAGATTTGCACTCCCGTGACCTCGCAGCAGCCTGAGACCAGGAGCTCTGACAACCCTCTGAATAAAGGTATGCTGGGTTTGTATGGTCTCCATAGGACAGCGATCTGCTCCCTCCACAGCAGCAGCTTGGCTATCCTGTGCAGGTGACAGCCTGAGACCCCCTGTGCTGTGAAGCTGGACACTGTCAGGAGACAGAGGGGAGCTGCAGTATCCATTTGTCTAGTTTGTGGCAGACAGCACGTCCGGTCCAGAGTCCCGATAGGAAATGGCTGGAATAGCCCTGGAGTCAGTGCCACTTCTAAGCAGGATCTGTTTTGTAGCAGAAACCATGAGAAGCTGGTGTCAGATTGGAGCCTTTTCCATCTTTCCCAAGCTGATGTAAGGAGAGCTGCTCTTGTGATTAAACATGTGTTGGGATATAATCAAGGACCTCTTAGAGGGAAGTTAGAATTTACCCTAACAATGCAGCTGGATGTAACTGGCTTCCTGAGGCTAGTAAAAATAATCTCTAGATAAGTAAATTACTATCGATTTGATATTTAAAAAGGGAGAGGGTGGTTATTTACATAGTATTCTACTACTCTAGCTCCTGACTCATACACAGATCCATACCCTGTGGAGAACTGGGGGTGGAGGGGTAGGGTAGGATGGGGGGTTCACTCACACAGCTCTGAGTGTGGGATCGCTCAGGCCTTACTGTGGGCATTAACTTCAGTGGAAGTTGGGGACCCTCAGCAGCTCACAGGATCAGACACAAGATCTGTAAGTCTTTCGAGCGCATCTCCTGATGTGTTTTGCCCCTTTTTACTCTCCTAATAAAGCAGAAGTTTGTCAGATCAGCTGAATGGGGCGGCAGGGGGAATATCAAAGGTTTATTGAGACTGAGGCCTGCTCATTGAGCGTTGTTCTTTCCCGGTTGTTTGGCTTTTCTTTTTCAGTGAATGTTCTTGTTTCTAAAAATTATAACTAAAATGAAACAAACACACAGCACACAGACACATGCACACACCTCCCTTCCCCAGCCTCTCAGAAAGGAGGGTGGAAACAGAGAGAACATTTCAGCAATTTCACAAATCCAGGGCTCTGCAATTCTTTGCAGGCAGAATATTGAAATATACAAGAATTCTGTTTTCCAAAGCACCCAGAGAGATGAATATTCTGCATGTTTCAATTCTCTGCTTACTCCAAGAATGGAGGAAGACAGGCAACATGGACAATGGACACATGTTGTGTCATACACACACACACCTGCAAAGCCAAACACTGCTGGTAGCTTGGACAGATCTAATTTTAAGCTCAGACACACTGGCACTGAAGGGGAAGATGCCCTGATGAACAAAATGTGACATTTTCCCTTTGCAGAATCAAGTTTATATTGTTTTCAGTGTCCAAGCTCCGGGGCACAGGACATGCAGTGCATATCCAAAGGCCCTTTGTTATTATCCTGCCACGTGCCAGAGGGAACTTTCCAGGAAAGTGCTTCCCACAGACGAGAAACTAGCCACCCTGAGTACGTATCGAGCCGAGACACTAGGCATGGACTTGAGTAGCCAGCTCCCCCCTCCCCCACTGCTTTCACTAATGTGGGTGCCCTTTATTTTTGGCATGGCATCGATCAGCGGTAGTGCGGGCATGTTTCCTTGAACTAGAGTTTACGTCTCCAGCCTGACATGTAGACGTACCCATAAACACGCACTCCGTTGGTGCTCCCTGGGCACTGACTGATTGTGCCTGGGCCATGTGCAGCACCAGGACAGGAGGAGGGGAGGATGCAATGGAAAGAAGAGTCCTTGTGCCATCTCCATCACCCCTCCCCACCCAGACGTGCAGGGGCCAGGCACTCCGAAGCTTGCCTTTACCTCTCAATCGCTTATTAATGCTAACTCAGGGAACCGATGGATTTGTGACCAAAGGAACCTGGTTCTAGCTCTGCCACCGACTCTGTGACCTGGGGCAAGTCACTTTGCTTCGTTTCTCCACCTATACAATGGGAGGACAATACTGACCTACCAGTGGGGGTGCTGTGGGACTTCATTCCCAGATGCTTGTAAAGTGCACTGAGACCCCCAGCTAGAAGGCAGAGCTTGATTGTTTTGGTACAGGGCATGCTCAGAACGGCTGAGGATGGGTTAAAATAGCTTCCTTTTCTGTCTTCCTGAAAGTGTGTGTCTTTCCAGAGGGTGGCCTGGGCTCGTGTATTTTGTGGGAGGCGGTTGGAAAGGGTCAGGATATTTGTCTAAAGGGCTGCCCCATTCAGTTTAGTTGACTCTGGATCCAGTCCAGCACCCAGTTCTCACCCAGGGTTCCTAGCAACTTCCATTGCATGGTGGCAGCCACACCCCAGGCAATGGGCTACGTGAGATGAAAGCAGCTGGCAGGTGTATTCCCAAGAGCGACAGGAAGGTATGGCTTCCAGGGCACACAGGCTGTCGCGGCTGAGGTGGCAGACAGATAGCAGAATGTTGTCAAACGATACCAAAGGGCGAGTCGCAATGACTCACCGGTGCAGACATTAGAGCCAAGGCCCTGTAACCAGCAGGCAGTGCAGCCTAATGGCTAGAGTACAGCAGGGGCATTCAGGAGAGCAGGGTTCTTGTCCCCGCTCTGCTGGTGGGTGACCTCTGGCAAGTCACTTACCTTCTCCGTGTTCTAGTTTTCCTATCCAGAAAATAGGTGTTGTGCTATCCACTTGCTGTGTAGAGCACTTTGAGGGCTGCTGATGAAAGGAGCTAGGTGCTGCTGTTATTTGCTGTGCTGGCGGTGGGTTCCTGTGCAGCAAAGGGAGGAATTCAGGAGTGGAGGTTTTCACTGGCTGTCCAGGGGTAGCTCGTGTCACTCCAAACTCTGCTGGTTGTTTGGTTCTCACGCCCGGCAGACATTTGCCCTGGCTCTGCCTCGCGGCGCTGCGGACCCTGGTGGGGGGAAGCTGAAGGCTCTGGCAGCAGGCACTTGGTGCCCAGGTAGCACTGAGGTTTGCGACACTGGGGCAGGACTGCTGCTGATCTTTCCCTCCCCATTTCAGGCGGACTTGGAGTTGATTGTGAGGCTGAAAACTTATGGCACAACTCTGTTCTTCTGCTGGTGAACCTCCATCTCTGGTGTTGGAGCGGGACAGGCACTCCCGCCTTGCGAGCTGCTGGATTAGGGTGACCAGACAGCAAATGTGAAAAATCAGGACGGGGGTTGGGGGTAATAGGAGCCTATATAAGAAAAAGACCCAAAAACCAGGACTGTCCCTATAAAATCAGGACATCTGGTCACCCTATGCTGGATAGAGCGACGGACGGGGACCCAGGACACCCAGGCTATAGTCCTGGCTTTGCCAATTGCTTACTATGTAGCTGTATGAGCAACTCACCACCTCCGTGCCTCAGTTTCCCCACCTGTAAACTGCAATAAAAGCCACGGGCGCAGCTGGCCCAGCTCAGCTGACTGGGGCTTGTGGGGCTCAGACTCACAAGGCTAAAAATTGCAGTGTAGACATTTGGGCTGGAAGCTGGGCTCTGTAACCCTGCGGGGCGCGGGTGAGCTCAGAGTCCAGGCTCCAGCCCGAGCCCAAATATCTACACTGCAATTGTATAGCCCTGCAGCCCATGCCCCACAAGCCTGAACCAATTGATCTGGGCTCTGAGACTTGGCGCCATGGGTTTTTTGTTGCAGTGTAGACATACCCTTAGAGTCTTTGCCTGGGCAGCATGGGGCTTAACAAACCCAGAAAACTGTGGCAAGGAGGAGAAGGAGGAGGGTGACTGATTTTATCCTAACAATAAGAATATGAAGCCTCGGCTGAGGACTAGCACCCAGGACTCAGTTCTCAGTCCCATCCCCGCTGCCCCCTTCCCAGTAGCCAGAGACCAGCCCCTCTATGAGCCCACTCGTGGTCCTAGCAGAATGGCTCCTGAAGGTGCAACACCGATAGCTGGTAGGTTACTGCAAGCTGTTAAAGCACTCGGGGGGCCGTAGTGTATATACAGAACATTCTGAAAGCAGTGCCTGGCGTTCCAGAACCAGAGCCGCCCCCTTGACTAGGAAACTCTGTTGTCCCAGGGACTGCAGTATGGTAAAATCGTTTTAAAAATAACCAGTGGCCAGTTTTGGACCCACTGGTGGGTGTCTATGAATCTCCAGTCAGTAACAACAGTGGGCATTTCGCAGGGCGTCTCTCGTCCGCAGAGCACGAGACTCTGCTTCGTTGGTTCCTGTGTCTATCTTTCTAAAGGAGAACGGCTCTGGAGCTGCAGCAGCGCTTTAGAAGCTAGAGCGGACATGAATACAGACTAGCCCGGGGGAGAAGGAGGATGAATGACAGGTTTGGCTGAAGAAATGAAAGTGGGCTTAACCTTCCTCCCTCCTGCTTTGGGAGGGTCACCCAGCATGAATGGTTGAGCAGGTGACTGCGCTCCCAGAGTCACACGGGTCAGGCACAGACTTGATCCTCTCTGCCCTTTCATCCATCATGAGCCACGGAGCTTGCGAGAGGGCCTTCTGCAGCCCTGCTGTCCACTGTGGTGTTAGGGGCAACGGAGCCATCTGCAGGCAGCTGCTCCCAGGGACAGACGGAGCTTTCAGAGTGCGACAGCAGCGTCCCAGAGTAGACGTGGGCTATCTCTGGCCATATGATCACAAAAGGGAATTGCTGCACAGAATGCTATGAACTCCGGAACATAGATAGATAGATTAGATAAGATGATGTCTATAACAGGGTAGCAGGCCTGGACTCTAATTTGCTTTTTTATATATACATAAGAGAATTACGATGCAGCCCTACTATAGACACACGTGAGTACTGCTTATTATGTAGAGTCTGTTGTGACTATTTATTATTGTATTGCAGTAGGCCCAGAGGCCCCGGCCCCATTGTGCTGGGCATTGCACAAATATATAACCCAAAGACCGAGCTTGCCCCCAACCTTTAGCAACGCAGTAAGATTTGCTCCCTTGAGACTGCAGCGCTGGACACCTTAGCACCACCTACTAACTAAGCTGTTTCCATTCAGTTATTTGCAGAGCTCATTCATATCAAAGAAGGGAATGGCTACTACCCTATTGTACTCAGGTGATAACTATTTAAGGGATCCAGGATTATACAACTCCCAGAGACAGCTAGAAGTTTGGCTGTCATCGTTACCTTCCTCAGTGGTGTCCAGACCTTCAGTCTGAAGGATGAACATCGTGTCTCAGGAAGGTCCGAGCCATGCTCAAACCTTTGGGGCAGATTCTCTGCTTTGTTCCACTCAGTACGAAGGGAGCAGAAACCAGCTGCAAGTCCGCAGGTGTCAGGCGTGGCTTGTGCCTAAGCACTGGATTGCCGTAATCCAGCCCAGGGCTCAGGGAACGTATGTTTGATTCACTCTCAAGTACAAATTTTCTTCTCACCACAGCCACCCTGGAAGGCTTCAGTTTAGTGCATTGAGGGCCTAAGCAGGACACAACAGGTTTATATAGTGCTGGTTTGCAACATGCTTTGCAGCAGTAAGACCTGTATCCATTTAAGGGCTTGACCCAAGGTCCAGTGGAAAGATTCCCACTGACTTCAATGGGCTTTCAAAAGGCCAATTTCTGCAACCTCTTTCTTCCAGTCCCCACCCACGTGCCCCTGACCTCACAGGGCTGCTCTGGGGAACAAAGATTCCCAGAATCAGTCCCTTCTGCTCACGGACACTCTGGGAACTTTGTAGTTGCAAAAACCAAATTGCTGATTTGGAAGTGAGGGAGGGAATTCAGAGTCAAGGTTAGAAGACAAGGGGCTTGTAAATCAGGAAAGCAGAAGATGGTTTGGTAGCTCAAACACCAAAACAGCAGGAAGTGTGGAAATACTCAGCTAAGGTTCCACCATCAACCTTAACTTTGCCTCCTCACACTCGCTCGTATTCTTCACAGGAAAAGAGCCCCACTACTTGCCCCATGAAAGAAACATAAATGCTGCCGGCTGTGTATGTGCATAGCATGGTCTTCTATTGAGCAATGCTGTAATCTGCCATCTCCTTTCTATACAGTAGCATGGCCTAGTGGTGAGAGCAGGAGCCTGGATTCTATTGCCAGCTCTACTGTTATATTTACCCACCTTTATAAGGTGCTCTGATTACAAGTGCTTTGTGTGCACAAAATATATCGTTAATTACTCTTTACTGCATCAGCTACTGGGGATCTCAGGTCCATCTTGCGAGAGCACGCTGGGTGCTGCAGGACTGTGCCCTGTAAGTGAAGGGTAGATGTGGCTGCAGCCTGTGTTGGGGGGCAGGCTCCGACCAGCCCCAGGAGGATGACATGGTAGAGCAGGCTGTTCAGCTCTCAAGGGCATGGTGGCATGCCACCCTCCTTCTTATTGTCTTTACCTTTAAGGCCCTCTATTGCCCAGCCTCATCTGACCTAGCTGAGCACGTAACCTCGTGACACCAATGCCACCAGCATTCCCAGCCTTTGCCACCCACCGGTCAGCTCCTTCCATACACCCTCCGTGCTTCCCTCCGCAGTGGCCCCCTGCTTGGAGAATGCTCTCCGATGTAATCCAAACAGCCACCACCTTGTCCTGTCTCAAACCCTCCTTCAGACTGTCCTCGCCCAGCCTGAGGACCACAGTGAGGTGTGACCAGCGGTGACTGTCCCTTACCCTTCTGTCTTTTCCGACCGCCTTCCTCTAGCCCCAATTTCAAATAACAAACCCAGCAGTACAACTCTTGGCAGCAGTAGAGCTGGGTCAATTCCTCCCCAGTTCATTTGCCGGTGTTCTGTATCCACATCCTCTGCCCTTGTGTCTTTAGCTCGTCAGCCCTTCAGAGCAGTGTACCCGGGTTGCCACTCACTGCTAGTGTGTCTCCTTGTGGCTAGGTCAGGGAACATAGCTCTCGCTGTGTCAGGTGCCCCACGCTGATGGTTGCGCACTGTGCGATGGTCTGTCTCCTGGTAACTTGGCGCTCCAGCCAGGTCACCATTTAGTCCACCCCTTCCAGGGTTACAAAGTCCAACAGCTGCCCAGTGCTGCTGCCAGACAGCGTTCAGCCATGCCCCAGACTCTGAGTCACTATACCAGTATCTGGCAGGGGAACCTGTCCCATCCCCTACACCAGGTTCCAGCCCAGGACCCTATAACCGGCAATCCAGGTCCTCAGTCCCCATCCCTGTCACTGTTTCCCTGGACTCCTTCCTACCAAGACTTCCTATCTTCTCTCTCCTGGTTCTGGGTTTACCACTGGAGCCAGGGCCGGCTCCAGGCACCAGCTTCTCAAGCAGATGCTTGGGGCGGCCGCTACGGAGAGGGGCGGCACGTCCAGGTATTCGGCGGCAATTTGGCGGACGGTCCCTCACTCCGCCTGGGAGTGAAGGACCTCCCGCCGAATTGCCGCCGCAGATCATGATTGCGATCGCGGCTTTTTTTTTGTTTGTTTGTTTGTTTTGTTTTGGCTGCTTGAGGCGGCCAAAACCCTGGAGCCGGCCCTGACTGGAGCCTCCTCTACTCCCCATGGCTACCTCATCTCTCCTAGCCTCTTGCCAGCCCACTTACTTCAGGACAGGATCCCAGGGCTTACTGTCCCTGCACTTCCTCCTTGTTCCTGGAGGCCTCGCTCTTCTCAGAGAGCAGCTGCAGACTCCTTCCCCTGCAGCCCTTTCTTTCTTTCTTTCTTTCTTTCTTTCTTTCTTTCTTTCTTTCACTGTCGCTTTATGGCACAGCAGCCTCAGCAGGAGTAACTCTGACCCCCCACCACCTACCCTAGTTTTCACATACGCAAAAATCTATCTCCTCTCACCCAGTCGTGTACCCTTAAAACTGCTTTTTTATGCTACCCTGCTTCCTGGTACTCTCCCCAGTCCCTTCAGAGTGTGTTCTTTCACCTTCAGGCATCTCAGTTCTTCATCAAGAATCTTTCCTTCTGTGCCATTCTCCCTGCATTGCCACAGCAGATGCTCCACTGTTTCTTGGACTTTCCAAGTGTCGCACAACCTGTCTTTGTGCTTGTTTAGTCAATATAAATCACCATTCAGGTCACAGTGACTGCTGGTACTCTAAAGATAGGTACCTTGCTTCTATCATAGCTATTAAGTATGCCACTATCCTCAAATTTAGGACATATTTCATCCTCATCCTTTTTTCTAGTTTGGTCCCTAGTTCATGCCATTCCTTAAGTTCTCCCTTAACCAAACTTTCGAAGACCAATTTGCTCAGAGGGATCTTTATACCAATCTTCTCATTTTTAAGGCATTTTTCGCTACTCTATCTGCCATTTCATTGCCCAGTATCCCGACATGTGCCGGAAGCCACACTATTACTACATGTATACCTAATTGTACTAGCCCTGGAGTTACGAACAATATTTAGTTGATTAAGTCATTCCTGCTTTCCGAGGCTCCCTTTCTGATTACCATTATAGCCGATAAAGAGTCAGATAGGATAGCAACCATAATTGGGTGTACACCCCTTATCCAGGTCAGTGCCAACAGTATGTCCATCAACTCAGTCGTCATAATGGCCACAAGGTTGGATAGTCTTATAGATCTCTTCATCCCAAATCCAGGGATGCAAAAGGACATTCTCACTCCACCCGTTTTGTCATCTCTAGAGCAGTCAGTATAAATCTGGTAATGCTGGCCCATTTGCCATGTATAAACTCATAAATCTTAGTTGTCATATTTAATGGTCCTTTTCTTCCCTTTGTTTTATTGTGTAATTCCAAATCCACAACTGGAGAGACAATCGTCCAGATATTGTTTGATTTCCCATGACTACAGATTTTCATTCCTTCCAGTCCTTCCTTTTCAACCAGGTCTTCTACCCACCTTTTGATGTCGTTAGCATGTGGGAGTTTGTGGCGCCCAGTTACATCTTGTCCACTTAATCCTCATTGCCCTGGTATATTTGTGTAGTACTCTTATCTCCGCTGTCTCCATTAACCTTACCCCAAAAGGTTAAATCTAATAATTTCATCCTTCAGTTTATAGGCATTTCTCTGGTTGCTACCTGTAGCACACACAAGTGTCACAATACTCACATCACGTGTGATTGGCAGAGCTTGGGCATGGGTCGGCTCTAATTATTTAAGTGTTGATTTAGACGGCTTGGCATCCACAATCTATAACTGTTCTTATTAGAGCCCTATACAGCATCAGCAACATGTTCTTATCTGCACCCCAAGCCCCCTTCTGCTTTCAGCCTTTTGGCTTTATAGTGCTGCTGGCCCAGCCTCTCCCCAGCCGGGCTTCACTCTCAACTCACCCTGGCCTGCCAGGTGACCCAATTGGCCTCTCAGGCCCTTGTTAACCCTATCAAGGCTGGTGTGGGGCAAATACCCCATGACAGGCAGGGATGGTCTCTTGTCTTTGTTTGTACAGCACCCTGCACAATGAGGCTCTGATCCAAGCTGGAACCTTTAAGGGACACCCAAATATAACCACTTAATCATAATAATAATGTGCTCCAGTGTCTCACTACAGATTCCATCTGTAGAAAGGAAAGCCAGGAAAAATGACTATAGGCATTTGTATCCTAGCAGCCATAAACCCCAGGGCAATGCCTGGTGCTTGTGAAATTGTTGCACTCCCACTGTGGCATCCACATCCTATACAGGGAGTGTGTTTTTCACAGAGGTGACCTACAGGCAGCAAAGACCTGGCTTTGTGCTCTTGTAGAAGGGTGGCTCAGAAGGGTACCTTTCCCTGCCCCTCCAGTTTCTTTTTCTGTTTTTTTTTTTTCCCACCACAAAAATATCCAGAAGGGGGGATCTCACCTTCCTTGTTTGTGGTGGAGGTCTCTTTGGAAGACCTGATCCAGAGAACTCCATTAGGACCTTTCTCAGCCTTTAATTGAAAGGGGGAGAGGGTGTTTAGTCTTTAGCAAAAGACCGCTTTCCTTCCAACTATTTGTTTGGCATTTGAGTTACTGAAACAAAAAGCAACAGAGAGTCCTGTGGCACATTTAAGGTGCCACAGGACTCTCTGCTGCTTTTTACAGATCCAGACTAACATGGCTACCCCTCTGATACTTGAAACAAAAAGAGTTTTAAACAGCCTGACTAGAGATTGCTTTCCCCTCCGTTCACCGGGTTTCATTTCCCTGATCCTTTTGATGTCATAATCATGCTAATTCTCCAATCACCCAGAGAGTTCTCCAGGAATAACAGGATAGACAAGACCTGAATTTCTGATGTAGGAAGCAGAAAAAAATGGAATAAAAACCAACCTCTTCCAGGCCTTGTCCTGCAGGCATCGTAAAAGGTATGAACCTACCATTTATTTGCTTTGGGGGTTAGCTGCACGTGCTGGGGTTACTGCTGAGTTCTGGCACCCCAATACTATACCCTATACCTCCCTAGGGAGGGACACCGTGAATTTTAGGCCCAAAGATTCCGACATTCCACACCAACTGGGTGCCCCCTTGCTTTTATTGTTGAAAATTATTTACCTGAGAAATTAACACTGGGCACTGGGGCTGGTCAGTGCAGCATCCAGTCTGACAGTGGCAGACCTCCCAAGAGCCCCAAGTTTCACAGGACAGTCCTGCTCTGACCCCCACATATCCCAGGTGAAGCAGCTCCTGTCCCTGGCTGGGCTCAGCTCCCTGCTGACCTGGCCCCTTGCACACAGGATTGCGGCACCACTCGTGCAAATTTGGCCCAGCCAGCCCCATAGGAAAGGAGCCGTAGAAGCCATCACTACAGGGTGAGTGTGGGACAGGCTCACTCTGCAACAACCTCTCCCTGAGCTTCCCACCGCCTGGGGGCGGCACCCAACCCACACATCCAGAACTCCCCGCCCCCCCCCCGCCGCGACAGGACCTGTCCCACGTTAGCCACTTAAAATGGTGGGAGGTATGCAGTAGTGCCATTTTCTGGGATTTTACCAGACAACAATCTGTGTTCAGCTGGAGAGTGAGTCCCCGTGGTTTAAAGCTGAGACTCTGTACAAGAACACTGCATTTAGCACAAAATAACCATTAAAAAAAAATCCAGGAAGCTAGAGTTCAGGTTAAATTAACACGAAACCAAATGTTTAACCCAAAAATGTCCCTGTGAAAATGTGGGATTCACAGTTGAGGCACCTAGATAACCTTAACTCTGCCCTAGGAGCAACAGCCTGGGAACATCAGAAAATCACACTGGAGAAGCTCTTATGGGATCTTGAAAAAGCTCATCAGCCTCCTGCGAGGCTTGTCCAATGCTGATGAGGCACTTAAGACCCAACGTTTTGTCTACACAGACATTGCACCTGTTTAAAAAGCGACACGCTCATATTGGTTTCCAGTGGAATTACATTGGTTTGGCTCTAAGAGAAGTGGGTCCACACAGGGGTTTTTCCCAGTAGAGAAAGCCTTAGATTGCGGGGAGGGGGAGCAAGGAGGCTTTACGGAACCGAAAACTGTCGGGCCCCTGCAGGGGATGGAGGAGGAGCAGGCAAGCTGCCCACAATTCCCTTGGTGTGAGAAGTACTAAAGAGCCTCCTCCCCATCTCCCCACAGAGCTCCTAAGGCTGCAGAAGTGGGGCATCCTCAGAAAGTGTGCAGAGTGGGGGAAGGAGATGCATTACCCCTTCATGCCTCTCCACTCCTTCACCTCAACAGTATTGCTAGCTATCACGCTGATGTTTTTCTTAAAGCCCCTGCTCCTGGAGTCATGTGAAAATGTGAGAATCTCAGCTTCCCTTTTTAAAAAAAAAGGCAGTTTCTAAGCCTCGTGGTTGTTTCAAAAAGCTCAAAGCACAAACCCTAAAAGGCTCAGAAACCAGACAGCAAATATAAGAAGCTGCATTCATATTTTTAAAATCTCATTATTTTGAAGCCAGCTTTGTGAATTTTGGGGGCCTAACTCACTGTATTTGTTGTGAATCCAGCCTCTGGCTCTGTAAGAGAACTGGGGTGTTTCTGTCTCCCTGCTCTGTCTCTGAAGGCAGAGGTGGCACAAAGATAAACTTCCAGTTCCTGATTATGTTAATATTTAATATGCTAATAACACTGAAAATTAAAGTCTTAATAACAAAGTTTTTTGTTCTATGACTAGAGCTTGATTTCTTGAGTCCAGGAGACAAAATTTGAGCAGTTTCCTTCAGGGCCATCCAGAGGGAGGGACAAGTGGGGCAATTTGCCCCAGGCCCCGGGCCCTGCAGGGGCCCTCACGAGAATATAGTATTCTATAGTATTGCAAATTTTTTTTATGGAAGGGGCCCCCAAAATTGCTTTTGCTTAAGGCCCCCTGAATCCTCTGGGCAGCCCTGGTTTCCTTTCACAAACAAACAAATATAAACAAGTTAGAAACTGTTTTGGATTCTGGCAAACCCTCTGTTTTTAAAGTGTCATAAATCAGGAACCACCGTCCTATTTCCTTAGAAGTCAGAAGGCATCCATTCTACCTCCTCCACAGATGTCACCTACCAATTTTCGGGCAGCTATTGCTTTGGTTGTTGATTTTACTGGGGAAGATAAAAAAATATCAGGCTCACCATGGATGCCACTCAGAAGCTTAGTTCTGGAGCAGCCCCTTGGCTCAATAATGACAGGGTGGAAAGAAGTTACTCCCTGATGCTTAGAGCCCAGTAGCATGACAGACAACAAACCCTGCAATTTCTTTGCCTGACTTTTTAGTTACTTGCTTATGTTGTAGTCACATATGTAAACACCTAGTGTCTCTCTAAAGGTTTCGAGAAGCAGTTTTCTCAGCACCTTTACCAGCTGGTTCTTGAAACAGGTCATTCTGGAGCACACAAGGGACCACTAATGGACAGACTAGATGGTCTGAGCTGATGTGGCAATTCCAGCGTTCCCAACTCTGCAACCTGCTGATTTCCTGTGGCAGAAAGTTTCCCCATCGGTTGCCCAACGAGGCATTTCCTTTCTCCCCCTTGGCAAAGTGCTGCCTTTCGGCTTCTTTCACAGCCCCCTAGTTCTTGTCCAGATTAGTCAGAGGTTATGGCTGTGCTCAGAGACCTTACAGCTGTACCGATGCAGCTGTGCCGCTGTAAGCTCTTTCATGTAGCCGATGGGAGAGAGCTCTCCTGTCCACTTAACTAACCCACCGCCAACGAGCAACGATAGCTATGGCGGCCGGAGAAGCTCACAGCGCTGTCCACACCAGCGCTTAGGTCAGTGTAGCTGTCACTCAGGAGGTGGCTTATTCACACCCCTGAGCAACATAACTTACACTGATGTAAGTGATAGTGTAGAGATAGCAAGAGACAAGCTGTCCTTCCTTTTAACAGCACTATGGAAGCCAAAAGAGCTTCGCAGAAAACATGGGCGCTTCCTCCCACTGTGACGAGTTTCCCAGTTTGTCTGGCCAGACAATCCCCAGCCAGAGACCTCACAGCATCCACCTCTCCAGCCAGGGGTGGATCCTAATGTGCTGCATCAGAGCGCTCTGTAGCACAATCCGGTGCAGTGACCCATGGAGAGCACCATTGTTTTACCAGCTGAACATCCTTACCAGAGCAGAACTAACAAGATGGTTGGCTTTAGCGCGGGTAGAAGGGACATGTTCCCAACATGCGCCCATCCTGTTCCTTGTTAAAGGATATGAGTGTATATCATTCTTCTCTTTGGCATTTGTCTCTTTACACTGCTGACCTAGGTAAACAGCTCCAGGCTGCCATGTGCCTTTTTACAGTAAGCAATTGAGTCTGCCCACCTCCTGGCTGCCTTGCATTTCCTCCCAGGCGACACAGTGGCTTGGGTTAATGGGTTTACTTTGTCATGCCTAGTAGGGAATGGCCTCTGAAAGTGGGTGTTAATTTGTTATTCTAAGCCGGCAGCTGTGTGGTGGGATTGAGAGAGCAGGTGGCAGCCCAGCGGCCAAGGGCAAACAGGAGGGAGGAGGAGGGAGGGCAGGGCTTCTGTGAGAGGAGGAGGTTAGTCATGAGATCACTATGTCCTGTATCAATGGATTAAGCATCATGTGATGCCAGCTCTTGGAATGATGCCAATTATATTATTCCACCGAGAGGCAGACTTTTTCCTGGGACCACCATGCTCTGCTCTATGCCCACCGCTGCCGTGTTTGATGCTTAATTGAATCACAACATTCTTTTGTCCTGTTCTCTCTTTCTTTAACTTAAAAAAAGAACCCCGAGAATCTGACGCCGAGAGTTGAAAATTGCCAATTACACGCCGGAATCTGCTTGGTAAAGCCTGGAGTCCCAGACCAGCACCAGGGTGTTCTGATTGGTCAGGAAACTTGACCAGGGGGTGAGAAAATTCTTTCCAAAAAAGAAACAATGAGATGCACGTAGGAGTCCTGAATTGCATGATGGGAGCTAGTCTGGGGAAGTGGGCGGGGAGGGGTCTATTTCTATGGTTGCCAGTTCCATGCTATTCCATCAGGACACACTTGGCAAGTTGAAAGACAGATGAAGGAAGGATTGGTGCTACATTAGCCTTTTCTACCTAAAATTTCCCAGCGGCTCTAGCACCAGCAGCTCCAGAGCTAATGGCAATGCTAGAAATGCTAGTGCTGATAACGTGCTGGTCTATCTCTGCTTGGAGCACATCTAAGGCCTGATCTATACCTAAAACTTAGGTCGACCTAGCTACTTTGCTCAGGGATAGAGAGATGCAGTTAAGCCAACCTAAGCCCCTAGGTGTTCCGTCAACCTAACGACTGCTTCTCGCAGAGGTGGATTATTAACTGCAGTGACAGAAAACACCCTTCCGTTGCTCTAGCACGTTTCTACCCTATGGCACTACAGCAGCACTGCTGCAATGCTATAACTGTGCCAATGTCACGTCTGTAGTGTAAACAAGCCCTAAATTAAACAGCAGTTCAATCGACAGTGGCCTCCTGTGCCTTGTCCATACTAGCTTTCCAACCATCGCTACTGCAGGTGAACCTGCCTGCCTGGTAGCAACTGGGAAATTTTAGGGGGGGAAAGCTAATGTAGACGAGGCCTCTGGTCACTGATGGATGGAGCTGGCTGAAGAGTGGAAAAGGGCTATTACAGCTAAAGCAGGATATTATGGCTAAAGGATGGCTCAGGGTAATGGGCTAAACACCAAGGAGGGAGGGAGCTAAGGAGGTAGAGGTAGGGGCAATGGCTGGAATTAGGTAGAGGGAAATGTAGGTTGATTATGACGAATGTTTCCGAGCAGTGAAGTGAAATAGATTAGGAAAAGAGCTCTCCCTGAAGGTTATGAAAACCCCTTTGTTTGGGTCATGGGGACTAGGGTGACCAGATGTCCCAATTTTATAGGGACAGTTCCGATTTTTGGGTCTTTTTCTTATGTAGGCTCCTATTACCCCCCATCCCCTATTCTGATTTTTCACATTTGCTATCTGGTCACCCTAATGGGGGCAGAGTTCTCAAGATGATGGGTTTAAGGAACAATTCTGCAGGGATGCACTATGACTGTGACTTAATAACTTCTTTCCATCTCTGCATCCCTGCAGGATTGTTCCTTACAGCAGCATCTTGACATATTTCTTTACCCAAATATTAATAGTCCCTTTCTCCCGCCTACTCCTCTGTCTGTCCTGTCTATTTAGATCACAAGCTCTGTGGGGCAGCAGCTGTCTCTTGCTAAGTGTCTGTGCATTGTCCAACACAGCGGGGCCCTGATCTTGGCCAGAGCCTCTAAATATTCATGGAATACAAATAATGAATAATAGCATACAATTAACCTGTGGGATTCACTGCTGCAGGTTAATGGGGAAAATAACTTAGCAAGATTTGAGAGGGGATTAGACTTGAATTTATCTGACTAGAACAGCATCTACTGTTCTATTATTTAGTATAAACACGTCAAGGACTTTCAGTGTTCAGATCCCTTCCCTCCACCTCCCAAAATACTGCACAATTGTCCCAGTGCACTGCAGGAATTTTGGTCTTAATACTTAGCATTTACCGGTCTTTATACCTTCAAGGTACTTTACGAACATGAACTACGGAACTCTCACAACATACCTGTTAGGTGAGGAAGTGTTATACTCATTTTACCAATGAGGAAAGTGAGGACGAGCTGTTGTGAGCCTTGGACAAAGCTAGAGAGTCACTAGCAGAGGTTGGATTTGAACTCTGGGGGTCCTGGCGCCTAGGCCAGAGCTCAGGCCACACTTGTTCCTCAACAAGAAGAGAAAACAATACAACCAAAATGTTGGTGGCTGGTGGCATCCCACCCAGGGAGGGCAAAACAGGTTCCCATGGCCTGAACTCCCCAGTACCACTCCCCTAACTGCCATGGGACAGCATCACACATGCTGCTCCAGAACTGCAGGCCCCACAACTCCCTACACTGCCTACCCACCGCAGGCACATTGGGGGGCACAGTGACAGCTGGTCAGAGGGGAGGTTGACCAGCAGCAGAGCAGGATAAGCAAGATCATGTCCAGAGGGCAGAAGTGCAGAGGGAAAGCATGAAGGGCCCTAAAATGTTCTGGTATGGGGGAGGGGCAAAGGAGGGAGAAGGGAGTGGGGTAAGCAGGAAGGGGTGGTACATTGCATGGGGCAAAGAGCAAAGATGGAGGAAAGGAAGAGGGTCAGACAGGAAGGGAGTGGAGCTACTGGAGAAGGGGACAAGAGCAGAGGACACAGGAGACAACTCCTAAGGAGGTGGAGGAAGGCTGGGAATTGGCCAGGAGAGAAGAGAACCTCAGAGTGCCAGGCAGGACAGATACCTCCAGGAATGGACAGGGTGGAGCTGCAGGGAAGAGCCAGATCCCCTGGTGAAGAGGAGAATGGGGGTCGGGGGAGTATTCAAAAGGACACAGGATAAGAGCCCACGTTCCTTTCAGCTTTCAAATTTCAGCCCTGAGCAAAATCCCCTGCCCTTCCCCCACCTACATTTCTATTTGCCAGCTCTGTTCTTCCACTAGCACCCCGCTTTCCCCCACCCCGGCGCTGAACCATCTGCGCTGCCAGCCTGCACCACCCTGCCAAGGCATTGCTGCTGGAACCCCTTTGAGCCATCAGCAGCTTCCCAGCCCTGGCCCCTGTCACTGCTATTTCAAACCCTGCCATTGCAGAGTGCCGGGATCACTGTGCCAGTGCACATGTTCTTGGCAATCCCAGGGGCCTTTCCAGATTGATGTTCTCCGTCTGGTTTTTCACCTGTCTGTTTGCCTGAGGACAGACAGACTCCTACAGCCCCTTGCCCGGCCAGAGGAGATGAGTGACACACAGACAGGGTGCTCTCTGCAAATACCTGTTTCCTTATCCACTCTGGCCTCCTCTGTCAGAGAGCAGCTTAATGTTCCCCTCTCACCTTTTCTTACCCCGGCCTGTTCCTCACAGGGAAATGGCTTTAAATAAACATTTCAGCCAAAGCAGCAGAAATGTCAGGCAGGTTTCTGAGAGCCACTAAACTCCAACCAGGCTTTCACTTGACTTATTAAAGGCACACTGCCTTGTTTACACTCGGCTGCTAACACCTTCTAAATCCTAGCCTAGACAAGGCCTACTTGCTACAACAACTCAGCCTCTCTCAGCAAGCCCCTGCACACACTCTGGCCACAGGAGTTCCACCCTCACTGGATACTGCGGACGGACAACATAGCACGGATGGGTATCCAGCAGGCATTGCAATATAGCATGGTTGGGTATTTGGGTCTAGCTCTTAGCAGTAGATCTGAGGGAGTTATACAAATGAGGGCAGTATCGTTATCCCCAGTTTACTGATGGGAAAACTGAGGTGGAGAGCAAGGCAGTGACTTGCCCAGGATCACCCAGCAGTTGAGCTAGGAATAGAACCCAGGTCTCCTAAGTTCCAGACAAATGCTCTATCCACTAGGCCACACTGCCTCCCAAATAGCCTGTTCCTTCCAAGTCTGCGCCTTACTGGTCTCCCTTCCCACGGCAGTTGAGAAGAACAGCAGTTGAGATTTAAAAGCTTCTGCCACACGAATGACAACACAAGTGGCCTGAGGATGGGGCTTTTCTTTGAATAATTCTGACTCATAGGCCTGCCGGCCCATCTATCACTTTAATCTTTGCTCACTGGATGAGACTTTAGAACTGCTCCCCCACGCACAGCCAGTGAGCAGAGATTAATCCAATGACTGAGAATTTATCAGCTTGCAAAGAGACTGTCTCTGAACCCCAGTCTGGAGAGTGGCGGGAGTTTATGCTCTCTTGGGCCATCAAGGAAATTCACCTCAGTACAGAGCTGTTGTTCCTGGCATCTGCTAGGCAGAAAGATCATCAGACGCCCCAAATATCCGTTTACTTTAAAAAGCAAATATTCACTTCAGGATGCTGTTTACGTAACAAGTCTCATATAGCTTTAAGTCATCGCCTTTTGCTAGTTGTCACATGCTATTATTGTGCATTTAATATTTATTTAACTCTGCATGTTGTGCCTATGGCAGATGGCAGGCAGTCTGTTAGGCTAGCCACTGAGACAGATTAGTGCCACATCGAAACTAAAACATTGGATGGTTTGGGGAGCAGCAGACTCAACTGCTTCAGACATCAGAGCTGTATGTCTACACATTGGAGTTTTCTTGTCACAGATGTCTGAATGTTGCAGATTTGTGTGTTGCTGTTGGGCCTAGATTTATTCTGGAGACCACCACCCCCCCGCCACACACACACACACACCCCGGTATCCAGGTGGCACAGGGATGACTTCTGAGCACAGGCACAGCCCAACGGCTTCAGCCTTTGCCACTGGGCTGACCTCTGAGGCTCAGCTTGTGTTTCTGCATTAGGATGAACAATAGGAGCTAATCTCCTTAGCACTAATAAAACGCCTCAGCCAGCTTGCCTGAGGTCTAGAGAGAGCCAAGTTCCAGGGAAAGAAAGAGACTTAAATGGCAAAGAGTCTAATAACCTACTCCACTTGCTGAGACCGAAATGAGAAGGGCTCTCGTGCCTTAGGCATGGGCTGATCACCAGTCAGGTCCAGGAAGTGATTTTCTTCCCTGTAAAGGTGTAATTTTGCATAAAATCACAATGGGGCCTTCCTCTGAAGCAAGATGAGACAGAACCAAGATACCAAAGCAGGCAGACCAATGATCTGTTTCATTGTGGCCATTCCTATGTGTCTAGCAGCCCAAAACATTCAGCATGATGCCATCTAAAGGAGAGGAAACTGTGTACTCAAATCACAGGGTCTTTCACTAGCAACATGCAGGGCTGACAGGAAATTACATCATAAGCTCCCCTGTTTAAAGTGCCAGCTCCAGAAGTAATCCAACATTTCAGTCTGAACACGAATGCAGATTCCTGCCAGTCCATGACTGCTACTGACAGTCCCCTCCATCATCTGTGCCCCCCAGGGCCGGCTTTAGGCCGATTCCCCCGATTCCCTGTGCCTAAGAGGGCCCCGCGTCTGAGGCGCCTTTTTAATTTCTTTTACTCACCCGGCGGCAGTCCGCTCCGGGTCTTCGGCAGCATTTCGGCAGCGGGGGGGTCCTTCCATGCCGCGGGAGACCCGGAGCCAAGTGAAGGACCCCCCACCACCGAAGTGCCGCCGAAGACCCAGACCGCCACCTGGTATTCGAATCAGGCCCCGCAGGTCCTAAAGCTGGCCCTGGTGCCCCCAGAGGGGGTCTTGGCATCATGGTGGCCAATGTAAATACCACTCATGCACACCAAGCACAAGTGATGGCAGGATAAGCCATGCTCTTCAATGGATGGAAAGATGAGAGGCTCAGCACAGCGAGCGACACCCCATCCCTAACAAAAATAAACTAAAAACCAGGGGAAGAGGAACAACTTGGGGTCACAGGATTTCCTAGGGGTTAATCAGCATCTCAAGTCTCTTTTAGCAACCAAAATATAAGAACATAAGAATGGCCATACAGGGTCAGACCAAAGGTCCATCTAGCCCAGTATCCTGTCTGCCGACGACAGGGGCCAATGCCAGGTGCCCCGTAGGGAATAAACGTCTTTCAGTCTTTCCAGCTGATCATTATACCCCAAGTCACAGCCCTCCTCCTTGTTGGTTGTTGCTTAAACCCCATGGGTACTTTCCACTTATGGGGCCTCATCCTATGAGGTTTCAGCTCCCATTGACTTAACTCAGCTACTTGTGGGATGAGGGCCATACAGTGCCTTTAATCCGAGGATCACAGAGCACTTTACAAAGTTAGCAAGTCCTCTTCTCTTGTTAGAAAGGAACTGATGCACAATTGATTGCAGTTTAGATGCACCAGTCAGGAATCTCTCCAGCGAGATCTGCAATTGATGGTCATGAGAACATTAAGAGCAAAATCACTTTGACTTATGAGCACGCCCTTTGCTGTAGCTCAGCCATGCTGTATCCAGGAGCAACAAATGGCTTCTCCACTTTTCCCTGAGATCCATTCTGATTACAAAAGTTTTCTTCACCCCAGCAAAGAGTAGAGAAAGAAACGTACACACTCAGTGAGAAGTCGGGACTCAGGGAGTAGATTTTCCCTTATAGCTTTTCCAGTCACATACTGGCCAAGTGCAGGGCATTTCCTTAGGCCAGGTCGACACTACAGAATTATTTGGGTATAATGTTGCTCAGGGGTGTGAAAAATCCACAACCCTGAGCAACAGAGTTCTACTGACCTTAACCCCCCTGTGCAGACAGCACTACGTTGACAGAGAGCTTCTCCTGTCGACATAGCTATCACCTCTCAGGGAGGTAGATTAACTACACCGATGGGAGAAGCTCTCCCATTGGCGTAATAGCATCTTCACTGAAGCCTAAGCCCCAAGTCACAAAGCCCTTCCAGTGCCACTGACTCTTTAAGTAGCCAACAAACAGACAGATGCGATTAGGTTTAGCAGCAGCACTGAGGAAGCATTCACTGCAGGGGAGCTGCAGTGCCGTGGTGGTCCATCCTGCGCAGGGGAAGCTGCAGTGCCGTGGTGGTCCATCCTGCGCAGGGGAGCTGCAGTGCCGTGATGGTCCATCCTGCGCAGGGGAGCTGCAGTGCCGTGGTGGTCCATCCTGCGCAGGGGAGCTGCAGTGCCGTGATGGTCCATCCTGCGCAGGGGAGCTGCAGTGCCGTGGTGGTCCATCCTGCGCAGGGGAGCTGCAGTGCCGTGGTGGTCCATCCTGCGCAGGGGAGCTGCAGTGCCGTGGTGGTCCATCCTGCGCAGGGGAGCTGCAGTGCCGTGATGGTCCATCCTGCGCAGGGGAGCTGCAGTGCCGTGGTGGTCCATCCTGCGCAGGGGAGCTGCAGTGCCGTGGTGGTCCATCCTGCGCAGGGGAGCTGCAGTGCCGTGGTGGTCCATCCTGCGCAGGGGAGCTGCAGTGCCGTGGTGGTCCATCCTGCGCAGGGGAGCTGCAGTGCCGTGGTGGTCCATCCTGCGCAGGGGAGCTGCAGTGCCGTGGTGGTCCATCCTGCGCAGGGGAGCTGCAGTGCCGTGATGGTCCATCCTGCGCAGGGGAGCTGCAGTGCCGTGGTGGTCCATCCTGCGCAGGGGAGCTGCAGTGCCGTGGTGGTCCATCCTGCGCAGGGGAGCTGCAGTGCCGTGATGGTCCATCCTGCGCAGGGGAGCTGCAGTGCTGTGATGGTCCATCCTGCGCAGGGGAGCGGAGGTGGCATACACCGCACGGGGAAGCTGTAGCACAGAGATCACACACACTGTGTGGGGAAGCTGCAGTGCTGAAGTCACCCACACTGCTGGAGGAAGCCGTAGCACGGAGGTTGCACACAGCACGTAGCACAGGTGCCTCCAGGCCCCGGGCGTACTCAACCCCCGTTCTGCCCTAAGCCCTGTCCCCTTCCCCCCAACCCCCCCACCTCTTTCTGCCCCCGCTCTGCCCTCACCCCACCTCTTCTCCCAAGCCCCTACCCACACCCCGCTTCTTCCCACCTCTGCCCCGCCTCTTCCCACCCCTGCTCCATTCCGCCCCCTCCCCTGAGTGCACCCCAACCCTGCTCCTACCCTCCCCCCACAGTGCCTCTTGTGAGTTGCTGACAGCATTAGTCTCGCTTATACCATCTATATCCCATATTGCAAGGTAATATTTGAGGCTAGGTATTGTAAGCCTCTGTAACTAGGTAAATCACCAGACAGGATGGAGACATTAAATAGTGCCAAGTGTCAATCTGCAATCAAAGGTGCTACACCCTGCCCCACAGGGAAGGTCAAGCAACACCAGACAGACTACTGCGGAACATTAAAGAGGACAAAAGACTGTGTTGCTCTGCTCTCCCCCCATGAAGATAAGTCATGCGAATGGATTCCTCCCATCAGCTGAGTTTGCAGCTCAGCACACATGGCAGGAGGGGGGTAACAATCCCTCACAAGAAGTAACTGTATCTCTATGTGGCTTGGACTCTGGAGGGCAAGGTTTTCTAGGCATAAGCAAGAGGTCCCCAGCTGTTTAGCCCTAAAGGACATATAGAGCTTGCTTATTATAAAAACTTCTATTACCTTTTGAATTTTGTAACTCATTTGGGTATCTAAACATTTATAGAGATATCCCATCTCCTAGAACTGGAAGGGACCTTGAAAGGTCATCAAGTCCAGCCCCCTGCCTTCACTAGCAGGACCAAGTACTGGTTTTGCCCCAGATTCCTAAATGGCCCCCTCTAGGATTGAACTCATAACCCTGGGTTTAGCAGGCCAATGCTCAAACCACTGAGCTATCCCTCCCCTACTAAACTATCCCTCCCCTCTCTCTTAGGTTTACCTGCTTTAACTTTATACATAACTCATTTCCTTTTCCTATTAATAAATCTGTATATATTTTATTATAAGATTGGCTACAAGTATGGTCTTTGGTGTGAGATCTAAGGTGTGGTTGACCTAGGGTAAGTGACTGGTCCTTTGGGACTGAGATTAATCTGACTATTGCTGTGATTTTCAGTGTAAGGGACCATCTATCACACAGGCAAGTTTATCTGGGTGGCAAGACAGAAAATCAAGGGGACTGTATGTAACTCCATGGTAAGGCTGTTATAGTACCTGAGGAGTGCACACTTAATAAGTGGTGGGTGAAATCTATGTATAGAACTCATCATAACCAATTTGGGGTTTGGACCCTCGTTCTTAACAGTCTGCCCTGAGGCTGGTACTCACAATGCAGGCAGCTTGACAAGGCATTAATAATTGTCTTCAGAGCAAGCTTTGAATAGTATATAGTAAATAAGGCCTGGTGCCATCCATTGAACAAGGAAGAGAAACAATGTAATAGCTGCTCATTCAGAGTGTACTGTCCTTCTTGTGCACTGAATGACACAGAGGTCTAGTGGAAACAATAGAATGTGATCATGTCATTAAACAATATACCACAATACAGGTCTGTCGCATCTTACGCTGGGGTTACGTTCCGCAGTCAGCGCGTAAAGCGAAAATCGCGGGTAGTCAAAATTACACTGAGTGTAATGGCAGGCGGAATCGCCCGCACTACAGGTACAGTATTAAAATTGTTATTTTTCCCTTTTTTTTGCCAACCGCGTAAAGCTGAAATCGTGCACATTAAATGCACGTAAAATGACTGTACAGACCTGTACATACGCATAGGCTTGACAGGCAACCTTAATTCTGGCATTTCCTAACTTCTGAGTGCTAGACTTTGCAACCTGACTAATATGCTTTCCCTGTTGTCTGTGTATTTATACACACAACACTCACAGAATACAGATTGCATTTTTATACCCCAAAGTGTATTTAAGAACAGCATTTTTTAATGATAAAAATGAAGATAGGGCCCAATTCCATGTACCCATAAATCTCCCTAATTTATGCAGCTATTTAAAATGTATAGAACAGAAGGACATATACTAGAAAACATCAGGGGAACAGACGGGTGCTGCTCAGTTGCACACAGAACATAAATACGTAGGCACAGAAAGAGGTCTTTTTTTTTTTTTTTTTTTTTTTTTTTGTAGTGCAGCAAATAAAAACTGCTCCATTTATTGGACCGGACTAAGATGACAATTAACCCCCCTGGGCAACTGTTACACAGGCTACTGTACTTGACTACTACACCTCAACACGGCAAGCTGCAAGACCCTTCTGGATCATTATGGGATTTGCAAAAGGATTCAGAATCCTAACACTCAAGGCAAGTGGGTATTGGGTGAATGATTGCTCTCTGGGGCGAGCCAAGAGGCAAAAGGGGAGGAGCTGATCTCTGTTGACACAATGTCACATAAGTGCTGGGGTGAAAGGGTTGTTACCAATCCCACTGCGAACTGGGGCGGGGGGGCTTGCTGTGCAATTTGTTTCTTTCAGTGCTAGAAGAGCACATCTGTTCAGAGTCACTAGGAGGAAGGAAGGTAGGTTGCTGACAAAAATAAAACCATATAGAAACATTTCCACAACTCTTCAAATAAACACACAGGCACGCACTATTATTAAGTTTTATGTTCAGCCTCTTACCAGCACTCTTCTGTATGGGGGTGTCACCCTTTGTACAGAAGGCACTGGCATCGCCCAGCTGTCACTGACGATGCAATTTTTATTATTATTCCTGGGGGTGCAGGAGAGGGATTGAACCCAGCTTGACTTGGAGATCCCGAAGTGTCGACAGGGCTGTCAGACAGAAAAAAAAGCACATTTTTAATCTGTAAAGAGAGTATGTTCAATACACCCAGGTCACATTGGCTGGGAGGGATGCTGGGTTGCTTTGCAACACTTGCTAGGATCCTGTGGGCATCTCATCCAAACAATTCCCTGCCATTGTAAGGACCTCAGGCTTTGCTGGCACCGCGGTCTTGCCTGTTCAGTCTCTTGAGGACTAAAATGTGTTAGTCTAACTAAAGTCATTAGGCTCAGGATAGGGGTGTCCGGGTGAATCTGAATGGTCTGTGTTATACAGGAGGTCAGACTAGATTCTAATGGTCCCTTCCGGCCTTCAACTCTAGGGAAAGCCTCTGAAAGAGAACAGACATGGAAAACCCATGATGCTTTTCAGAACTGAACTGCACTTTACCCCGGTCTAAACAATGGAGGACACAAGCTCATTCCAGCCACACCCACACAGCATTGCATGGGCCTCAGGACAGACCGGCTCATCCAGCATTTCCCCATCTCACAGACGTTCCCTTCGGGCTTCCATTTCGTGACAACGGTGTCTGTCTTCTGTAGGATTGATGGACTCAGCCTCTGCTTCTCTTCTCAGAAAGCTCTGAGTTGCAGATCCCCAAACACAAGTCCCCCACAACCCATCTCACATGCCACAATAACTAATCCAGTATAAGTGTCCAGTAGCCTGTCTCCAGCTCATGTTTCCCTGTCTGTGTAAAAACCCAATAGAATCCCCAAGCTGCATGCCGGTGGATTACTGTGTCAAAAATGTGATGTTATTTGTGTCACACAGTTTAATGTGTCATGGGGCCCAAACCTACTGTCTTAATGCTCTTATATCTCCCATTGGCTTCTCCCTATATATACCCTAAACTGATAGTAACACACTTCAACCCCATTTCCTTCCTCTGTAGGGTTACCCCTTTGATCCATTTCACCTCTGGAAATACAAAACAGGAAACAAGCTCTAACGGTTCTGATGCGTGAGTGGTACTACTGTATCTTAGGGCAGCACTGGAAGCACTTTAAGAGGAAGGGACTAGGAAGATATTTTGCTGTAGATGTATCAGCAAAGATAAAGAAAGAGCAAAGGGGAGATAAAACCTCTGTATCTGTTTGGAAAATAACTGGTTACTGGGATAGAGACTTTGCAAAAGCCTGGGTTTCTGGAGTACTTTCTGCTGCATTTTGGTGACGGTGGTGTTGGGGAATGATTCAACTTCTTCCAGGTCCCCTTTTTAGTGGGGATCTTGATTATTCCAGCATCTGGAGCTGTCAACTGAGATCAGGGACCCACTGTGCTAGGAGCTGTACATACACAGGAAGTGACAGGGCTTGTCCCAAAGACTTTCCATTACTTTCTAATGGAAATAACATTGGCATTTTCACTAATCTGTTTAGCTTTTGCAGCCCTCTTCTTGTCCTTCCTTTCCAGAGCAGCCATGCCTTCTAAAACAGAGTGCCGTGCTGCAAGGTCAGGCTGCACAGAGAAGAATGAAATACCATTGACCCTGTGAGGAGCAGCAGCAGCAGAAATTGCCAGCACAGCTGTTGCCGTACTGTTTGAGTGCTGTGGCATATGGAGAACTCCAAGGCCAGATAGCACTCTTTGGGGAAACTCAGTCTGCCTTAGCTTCAATAGTTCTCTGACTGGTCTGTGGAGCATTTCCAGATGGTCAGTAGAGCTGCTTCTGTAACAATGCTGCAGCATCTGTCAATGTTCAAGCAGGGATACTCCCTGGGAGCTGGAGTCAAGTCCATGACTCTTTCAGGGTTTTCAGAGTCTTTTGTGACTAGCTAAACTCAAAACCCAAATCCTTGTCAGCACTCTCTGCCACATCTCTCTGGTCCCATTAGCATAAACTCAACCACAATCACATCTGCAGATGACACTGAAATTGGAGTGGTGGAAGACAGAACTAAATCACAAAGTAACCTGGAGAGAGAGAAAAGCACAGAGAGGGTTTTGGGGGGAGGAGAGGAGAGAGGGATACATGCTACGAAGGGAGGTTTGGTCCTGAAAATAAATGTTAAATCTAGCATTCAGGAAGAGGAAATGATCAGGGAGATAAGACTAGACTGCCACACAGACAACGTTCAAAGGGAGTTAATTTTTATTGTCTTCCTTTAAAGCTGTCCCAAGTGATAGGACTTCTTCATGTGAAGAAACTCTGATGTTGTGTAGAGAAGGTATGGAACCAGAACTGGGAGGACAGGTGGGTCCATGCGAGGATCTCTGTCTAAGAAATGGCCAATTATATGAAAAAAAAGTAAGATTTATTGCAAATTCTTTAAGGTAAGGCAGGGGTTCTCAAACTGGGAAACATGACCGTTCAGGAGGTCACAAGGTTATTACATGGGGGGAGTCATGAGCTGACAGCCTCCCCCGCCCAAACCTTGCTTCGCCTCCAGCATTTATAATAGTGTTAAATATAAAAAAAAGTTTAACTGCATATGTTTTAATTTATAAAGGGGTGGAGGTCGCACTCAGAGGCTTGCTGTATGAAAGGGGTCACCAGTGCAAAAGTTTGAGAACCACTGAGGTAAGGGCTGTCCAGTAACTTTCCTTTAATATAACAAGAACTGAGCCGTTAGCTGCAGTCACATCTGGTGAAGAGCCCATTTTTTTCTCCTGCGCTGTTCAACAGCATGCATGTTGCAATCAGACCATGTTTTCAATGATCTGAGCAGCACTGCTCCAGGGAGGACACTGATCTGGCCATCTAACCTAGACACTGAACAATCAGCCTTTTGTATTTTAAGGGTGATGGTGGTGGGATGATGCTCTTTCTACAGAAAGACTGTCTAATGTGCCTCCTCCTCTCCAGACATCTGGCTGCAGCTGGTGTAGGTAGCAAACACAAACTGAAATCTGTCCGCCAAATACATCCAGCTGTATGCAAGCTACTTTAGATCCAACCACAGCAAAGCACAGCATGGGATTCTACAACAGATGGACCGAGGAGCCCGTCTCTCCCAAACTCCTCCACCCCTTGTGCTCCCTGTTCAATCCGTCAGTCCCCCAACTGGTAGTAAAAATAACACCTGCTTATGGAAGACTTTTCTGAGCTCCTTGCAGTATTGGGGTCTATTATATTATAAAGCTCTTTTTATAGTATACCCGAGAAACTCCCCTACAAAATTCCTCAAAGATACGAAAAGACCCCTCTCTTCAGAAAGGCCAAGAACTCAAAGCAAAAAGGGAGTTTCTAGCCTAAGCCATTCTGGAGACTTTTTGAGCCAAACAAAATTAAAATGAATTCCAGATACATTTTTTTCAAGACATCCCAACATTTGAAGTCCTTTTCTGAATTTTATCCCAGAGAACTATCTGAGGAGGAGTTGTGACATATGGAAGTTAGTTTATTTTGTTAAGTCAGGCTGTCACAAGGTGCTCTACTCACCACTGAGTTAGCGCCTCCTTCTAGCAATCCTGGAGCTTTGTTCCTCCCAGTTCAGCGCCCCCTTTCTGGTCTTCCAAAGTGCAGTTCTCCTCCCACTCACAGAGTCACAGTGCAACTATTTAATGACTTGGCCCTTTCAGCCAGTTCACCCTGAGATTTGCCCTTCTGGGGGAGTGTAGCGAGGTAACGACTCACCGGTGCAGCGCCCCCTGCTGGTCATCATTAGCTCTTTTCCAGTGTACAGAGTGCCCTCTGCTGGCTGGTGGCTCACCTGCCTCAGGCCCCCATGTCCCTCCCAGATCCCAGTGCTCCTTCCCTCAGGATGCTGCCCCCAGCAGTACCCCCTTACTCTGGGTTTCCCCTCCCAGGGGAACCCCCAACCCTCTAAACCTACCTTGCCTCAGTGGCTACTGCCAGTCATCATCCAGCCCCCACTCACTGGAGCAGACTGCAGTCTTTAATGGCCACTCATCACTGGCATGGGGTTAGGACCTGCTGCCTTTGCCTATTCTCAGGCTATATTTCTGTATCCCCAGTACCTTTGTAGGCCTTCATCAAGGCCTGCAACCTGGGGGTTTACCAGGCTAGAGTTCCCCAGCTCCCTTGCCCTAGTCCCCAGCATTACTCCACCTCAGGTACCTTGTGCCCAGGCAGCTAGCCCTTCCCACTCCAGTGCTAGAGTAAGATTCTTCTTTCAGCTCCTGGCCCACAGCCCTCTTATCAGGGCCAGCTGGGCCCTAACTGAGCTGGCCACAGCTGTGGCTGTTTCCCCAATCAGCCTAGCTTGGCTGCTTTGAACCCCTGCCTATCAAAGTGGGGCAACTGCCCCACTACAGGGAGTCTTTCAAAGCCCCTCTGTACCAGCAGCACGAGGTAGTCCTTGTGTCCACTGCCTTGACTACATCACTCCTGCAGTGACTCAGGCAGTCATCTCATTCACTGCCCCAGCAATTCCACTAGGGGAACCCAGGCCTGCCTTCTGCTTTGGGTTCCATCCAAGGCACTACAGTGAGCACTTAAGGTCTGTGGTTATATCTACCGTACTGCTCTTGCCCCTGTACTACTTCCTACCATGCTTCCCCAAGCTTTTCATTCTCTAGCCTTCCTAGTCAGACCCCTCTCTCTTAGGCCTGCAAGGTAAACTCTTTCTCTGAGTGGGTGGGTGATTCTTCCTTTCCCTCAGGGAGCAAGACTATAGCCTTCTTCCCTGCAGCCTTATGCTTCAGACAGTCTTTGCAGAACCCTATCTGTTCTTCTCTTCATTTTCATCATGTCTGCAGGGGTGATAAAGTAGAAACTAAACCTGAAGAGCTGCTCCATATTTGTCTGGACGTTATGCAGGATAGCTGCACAGTCATTCAAAACTCCCTTCCACTCCTGCAGCATTTCTAGGGGGACCATCTTGGTGAATAACTTCACAGAGAACCTTGTTGGTCTGCCCTTTGCCTTTTTTGAATAAGGCCATGTTTTGCCTCCCAGTCACCTGCCTCAGTGTAATGTCATCAAAAGGCAGGACAGCCTAAAGGTACCTAGAGGGGGTTATTACCCAGCTTGCCCCCAGATACCACCCACTACCCCCCCAACATCATATAAGAACCTCCCAGGCATAGCAAAACTGCAAAGCCAGACCTGAAACATAATTTCCAACCTCCTACCTCACTACCACCACCTTTGCTTACACGGCCGAATGGCCAAGCCAAACGGCACATACAACAGACAAAAATCTCAACGCGACCCTCCTCACGCACACACTGCTTACCATCTCTGAGGTCCCCTGAGACTGGGATTCTTCCCAGGGAAGGACAGGCAGAAATGTGTATTGAGGTGGCTATCACAGCCTCTCTGAAATATGAACAATAATCACTTGTGGGGTTTTTGCGCTCGCACAGCCACAGCCCCTCCTCCAGCCAGACCCTCTAGGACAGGGCCTCTAGCAACAGCCAAGTGACTGGCCAACCTGACTCGTGTTGACATGTTCATGGCCCTCAGTGCTGAGTCCCATAAACCCTAGAAATCAGCGGAGAAGTGGAGGCAGTACAGGAGGAGGCAGAGGAAAACCAACAGAGAGGTCTCCAGAGACAGCGGCCAAGGACAGCATTGCCATGGCATAAAGACCGTAACGAAAAAGACCGGGAGATGCAGAGGCAGCCACAAGGCCCTGCTGCAGCGTACGGTACTATTAGGGCAGTAGGCAAAGCGGTGCAAACCAACACCCAGCCACGTTATGCAGTCCCTGGACAAAACCAGCTACTGGAAACAGCAGCAGCTCCTCCCCACTGTACTCTGCTGCAGCACTACTCCCAGGGGCCACTTCCTTCCCAGACACTAGCTCAAGGAACTGAGAACAGCTGTGCCTGGGAGCCTGGCTCTTTTGAGCCCTCTAGCCCCCTGGGAAACTTTGAGCCTCAACACCAGAACAGTCATGAACAAGAAAAGGCAGAGGAAAGTGGTGACATGAACCCCCTCCCACTGTGTTCTGCCCCGTTTCATTAAAGGTTTCTTTGTAGTTGCTAGATAAGATTGTTGTTTAATAATAAAAACTGGTTGTTTCATTATTGTTTCAGGTACAGGTTTATTTGTTTGTTACATAATACATTGCTGGTTAATAATAATAACCTTGAAAGCATACGGAGTCGACAATGCATTTTACACAGAAAAGTGTTACCTTTGAAATAATTCATAGGGTTTTGCAAAATTATCTAGGCAAAGACACAAGGTAAAATAAGGATTGCCACAATGTTACACGTTCACTGCCCAAAACAGCACTGAACTGCTCACAGTCCTTCCCCGCCCTCCCCTCCCAGGTTAACAGCTGGATGTTCAGCTGCACAATTTCAGGCCTGAAAGTCAAAACAAGAGCAATAGACATCCCTGGCAATATTGCCATGGCTGTTTCCATTTTCTGTGGGACACATTGCTCGTTGCTGAAACCACTGAGTAAAGTCTCTGCATCTCAGCCTCCCACCCACAGTTAAGGACTTCTCACTCACAAATATTATGCAACATACAACATGCTGCTATAGTCTTTCGCACCCTTTTTTCCTGCTGTTTCCAACCTATTCCACAAACACGCTACCTTCCTTTTGAGTGGCCAGACATACTCTCCACTGTCATTCTGCAGCTTCTGAAGCGATAGTTAAACAGTTCCCTCCTTCTGCCCGGTCGGCCTGTGAATGGCTTCGTTAACCGGGGAAGCAGAGGGTAAGCCGGGTCTCCCAGGATAACTGGACAGTGTCCCACCATTAATGTACATAGCAATCCTGGGGGCAATCGGTCCTTTCTCCATTAAGGTAACAAAGCTGAGTTCTGAGAGATCCTAGAATCGTGGACCTTCGAGGCCACTCACCATTTATGTCTGTAAACCTGCCACAGTGGCCAACCAGCCCTGGAAGCCCCATGGAGAAATACCCCTTTCTGTCTATAAAGTCTGAGCCCTGCTGGGAGGGACAAATAATAGGCATATGGGTCCCTATCAGTTGCCCCAGAAGAGTCTGGGAACCCCATGTGTGCAAAGCCATCAGTGATCTCCTGGCCTTTACCAAGTTTTATAAGGTGGTGCAACAGTGCCTTTACCGGGGCACTACACACCTGCAGGACGAGGGCCCCAACAGTCACTCTCTCTCCCCTCCCCCCCACTAAACTGGTTGACTATGGACTGATAGCATTCAGAGTGACCAGCATCCAGATGGCAATGGCGACCCACTTCTCAATGGGTGTGGGGCACCACATTTGTATGCTGCAGCTCCAGGATTAGCTTAGCACAGATCTCAAGAAAGGCTAATGCTGAAATTCCCTCACCACTACTGGTCATCCCAAGTCTGCAGAACGATCCCTTCCCCCCATTCCAGGCTGGTTTCCTGAGCCCAGAAATGGCACTGCACAGCATGAAGCTCCTCCAGGAGCTGCTCCTGTACTATCAGTTGCTCAGCATCCTCCTTCTCTTCCTTGTCCTCATCCCACTTCCTCTGCCACTCAAGCTCTTTCTGCTGGTACATCATCTACTCGGTGGTGCAGCGGGTGGAGTCCAAATCTGAATTCATCTGGCTTTGAGTGCTGAAATACCACCCAAGTAGCCTCTGTGTCATCACGGCTGTCAGCATAGTGGTGAAGAGCATTGTTGGGTCTATGCTGGCTGACAGAAATGGTGCTGCCCTGGCCAGAAAGGAAGCATGCGGCCAAGGCAGCAGAAACATGAATTTTTTAAAAAATTTGAACTCATCTGGCTTCTGCTATGCATCCCACAATGCACAGGGAGAAAAATCCCTGCAGGCACATTTCTCAGCAGCAAAGCAAAAGACCATGGGATACCCTCCAAGAATGCCAAATGCTTAGTACGCAACAAGCCACTGCCATGTGTACACAATGCACACTGAAAGAGGGCACAGGCATCCTATGTGCACTATTAGTGCAGCTTGTGTATTGCACGTTACCTGACATGCATAAAAAAGCTGCATATTAAACTGCCTGTGTAGACAAGCCCTAAGACAGCAGCTAGTTAGTTCTGGTGTTGAATAAAGAAGCTCAAGGTTCTATCAGTACTGAAATGCACTCTAGAACTGCCAACTGATTTCAAGTACATGCAACTGATGGTGGCCCACGCCAGGCAGGACTCAAAGTAGAGAACTGCCTTGTTATAGGAGCAGAATAATATACTAGAGGAGCTTGGGCCATGATGGAGCAAACGGAGGATCCACATGCCGGCTGAGCAGTTGTTTGAGGGCCAAGAGGGTGTAACTGCTTCATGCCCAGATACACCTGATTACAGAGCCCCCATCGGTTCCCATTTCTCAACCAGGCCACTTGCATTTCTTCTCATCTTCAAGGCCCTGCAGAACTCAGCCCCCTACCACAGGAACACAGGGAATGCCTTCCCAGATCTGATCAAAGGTCCATCTAGATTCATAGGTTCTGAGGCCAGACAGGACCATTGTGATCATGTAGTCTGACCTCCTGAATAACACAGGCCAGAGACCTTCCCCAAAATAATTCTCAGAGCAGATCTTTTAGGGGGAAAAAAATCTAATCTTGATTTTTTAAATGGTCAGTGATCCACCACAACCCTCAGTAAGTTGTTCCAATGATTAATTACTCTCACTGTTAAAAATGTACCCCTTATTTCCAGTTAGAATGTCTAGCCTCAGCTTCCATCCAATGGACTGTGTTATAACTGTCTCTGCTAGACCGAAGAGCCCATTATCAAATATTTGTTCCTCATGTAGGTACTTATAGACTGTAATCAAATCACTCCTTAACTTTCTCTTTGATAAGCTAAATGGATTGAGCTTCTTGAGTCTATTGCTATAAGGCATGTTTTCCAACCCTTTAATCCAGGGGTAGTCAATAGGTGGACCATGGGCCAAATCCGGACCACCAGATGCTTTTGAACAGACCCCAGAATCTTTTTATTTATTTATTATTATCATGATTGTTATTATGTTTGTATTTATTTTCTCTGGAGTCTGGACCTTGACCAAAAAATTTGGACCTTGACAAAAAATAACTGACTACCCCTGTTTTAAATCAGTCTTGTGGCTCTTCTCTGAACCCTCTCTCCAATTTATCAATTATGGACATCAGAACTGGTCACACTATTCCAGCACAGGTCGCATCACTGCCAAAAACAGAGATAAATTAATCTCTCTGCTCCTCCTCAAGATTCCCTTCTATGCATCTAAGGATTGCATCAGCCCCTTTGGCCACAACATAGCACAGCTGATTACCCACCATGACCCCTCATCTTTTTCAGTTGTACACTCTTGCTTCCCAGGATAGTGCCCATCCTATAAGCATGACCTCCATGCTTTGTTGCTAGATGTATACAGATAGCCAGATTAAAATGCTTTACTTTGCTTGCGCCCAGCTTATCAAGTGATCCAGATTGCCCTGAATCAGTGACCTGTCCTGTTCATTATTTACCACTCCCCCCAATTTTTGTCATCTGGCATCCTGAGTCCAATGGTAGCAAGTACCAGATGCTTAAAGGATGGTACAACCCCCCCCCCCCCACACCCCGTTACTATGGAATATGATACCCATAGAAGTTTTTCTACCCTCCTACCCCACTACACTCACTTCAGTCAAATCTCTCAAGTCCTACTTCTTCTACAATGCCTACAAAAAGTGAGGCAGAAATGATTACATATAGAACTCAACTGAACCACTAAGCTGTGCACATACCTACTAAGTAATCATTAGTAACCCTCACTTCTCCCTTACCCCATTCCCTCCCTGTTTGCTACTCCCATGCACTGTGCCATGTCAAAAATGAGATAGGAAAGTCTTCAAAACAGAGTCTATGCCCATAAGTATTTGTTATGTAAAGCATTTAGTCCATTTCTGGGAGCTGTAACAATAACGATGGAGGCAACTCTCTTGAGGATACAGGCGGTGAAGAGATGAGTGCAGGCATACAGGAATGGTGAGAAGCAGAAGATAATGCAACAACAAAAATGTAAATATCAAAATGCACATAAAAGGGCCACAGGGAAAACGTTAAGGAAGTGTGAAAAGGAATAGGCAAGAAAATACCAGAAGTATTGCCAACCACACAGAAGCTGCTATCACAAAGGCTCAGGTTTGATGGCTGGCGGAAATAACAAATCTTGCCAGCATAAATCTAATCTAAAGGCAGAACAAAGTAAATGGGAAGAAAGAACATGAATCAATTGCATCCAAAGAGACAGAATTGATGTTTACCAAAGCTAATGGAAAATGAAAGAAAAATCACTTTAAAAAGAACGAGACTACTAAGAAACTGCTCTAAACATTAAAGAAGAATTGGAAGGGGAGTCTGAAAAGCACAATTCTAGCCTCTTTGTGAAGATTCATACAAGGGGTCAAAAGATCCATGAAGTTCTAAAGGAAGCTAAAGCAAAGGCTGCTTGTCTTGAAGTAATCAGAGGTTACAGAGGAAAAGGAAATGTGACTGGAGGTCAAAATCTAATCTGAGGCCTTTACTACATGGTGACCTAGCATTAGTAATAGAGAGCTCATCCATGTTTCACAACCTGCATATTTGATAGTATATTCATTTATATATTTAATAAAACAAAGTGGAATAGAAAGTATTAAATATGTATAGGCTTGGAAGGATTAGACTTTTATCAGTAAATGTCAGTAAACATCAATTTCACTGTACACAAAAAAAATCACAAAAATAGTTCCATTGATAAAAATCAAAATTTACACATATGCAAAGTAAGAAAAATGCTGCTTGAGAACTTTAATGATTCAGTGATTTTGATATATGAATTAAGCTTGTTACAAATGGACTAGTGAATGAATAGTAAAACAGATCTGATTTGTTGATGTAAGGATATTTAGTTAGTATATTTTGACAATTTGTGTTTTAACACTTTATAAAGCTTTAACGTTTGACTCTCAGTGTCATTATATAATTGTCACCCCCACCAATAATGTCCTGGAACTCTGAAGATTTAAATATATAAAAATGTAGAAACATGTTTAAAAATAAACATCAATATTATCTGTCCAAATTATTACAAAAAAAAAATCAAATGCCAAACTTAAATATGTACAATGGGGTGCTGGTCCATGATTAGGACTCTTAGGTATTATGGTAATACAACTAATGAATAATACAGCCATGTGCCATTTTGCTTTGAAAAGTGATTAAAAAACCCATGATTTACACAACAGATCTGCTCCCTGTGTAATCACAGTCCTATTTCCCTCCCCTCCTGCCCCCATTTTTTGCTTCTGTTAACACTGCAGAGCTAAAACAGGTAAAAAAGTGAGCCCAATTCGATTCCCACTTGTGTAACCTGAATAGAATTATTAATTACATTCCACTCACAATACCAAATTCAGTCACTCAGCCTGCACTGGAATTGTACATGTGCATAAGAGCAGAATAGGTGTAACTGAAGGCAATAGGATTATGCAGTTATAATTGGGGACAGAATTTAATCTACAGACTACCTGTTATAATGCCTGAGAAATAAAGAGCCCAACTCGACTTTTAGGATGCATCCATACTACTGGCAGTTAGATTTTTTTTTTATTTGTAAAATGAACACATTTCATTTGGAATCACTGATACAATAACCAAACACGGAACCATGTCACCTTGCAGAGTAGAATCACATCTTAATGTTATAAATGGAATCTAAACTGTTGCATTTTCCTTTTTCAATTTTAACAGCAGACGCTTACCGTTGCATTGATTATTATTGTTTGTAATGCAGTAGCCCAGGGAATAGGGATTGGGGCTTCATTGTTGTAGACGCTGTAAAATCAGGTAGTAAAATGACGGTTCCTGCCCTAAAGACCTTGGTCTTGGTTTATGACAATGCACAGCAGGTGGATAAAGGAGGCAAACATTAGTAACAACATGATTTTACAAAGATTAGCTCTATGCACAATTTAAAATTCTTTCTAAAGGGTTATTTTATACCTGTTATTATAGCTGGAGTCCTAGCAGTACTCAGAGCTAAGGCTGCCAAGTCTTTCCATTCTAAGTCCCTGTTTTTCCTTATTCATAGCTTTCTAATACATTCACCTTCCAAGGTAAAATTGTCCAGGCCTGGTTTCTGTACTAGGGTGAATTTTTAAATAGACTGGCGTTGGAGCAAGCTATGTAAAAACCCAAGGAAAGTGTGAGTGAGGAAAGGGAGCAAAGAGGGAATTTCTTTTCCATTAATAAAAAAAGTCCCCCCCGCCTTTTAAACAGCTCTCGCTCCTGTGTGTTTTGGGATAGGAAGTGGAAATTCGGGGCAAAGAAGCTCTAGGGGGTGAGGGATGTAAGTGTTGGGAGTCTGGAGAGAATCTGCTTTGACTTGGCACATACAGAAAAAGGGGGAACATTGCAGTGGCCTCATGCTAACTGGGGCAGGGCCTGCACTAGCAGATCTTGCAGTGTCTGGATCCCAGCAACCACCCCCCATAGAGCTCACCCCCGCCTCCCCATGGGTTCCAAATGATGCCACATCGCTGCCCATACAAATCCCCAGCCCCTCCCGCATCCTGAGCCCCCAGCATCCCCCACCCCAGCTCCTCCCGCCCCCTGAGCCCCCAGCATCCCCCACCCCAGCTCCTCCCGTCCCCAGCATCCCCCAGCCCCTCCCGTCCCCAGCATCCCCCGCCCTTGTCCCCACAGACGCTCAGCACCCGGCCCCCTCGCCCCACTCAGATCCAAGCGGCTCCCACACGCTGCCCACGGAGGCCAATCAGGGCTTGCGAAGGAGGGGAAACGAGCCTCGCTCAGTGCGCGATGACGTAAGCGCGCCGATCGGGGGCGGGGCTCGAGGCCCCAGGGGCGGGACCAGCTCTGAGGGGCGGGGCCTGCGCGGGGCCTGCCTAGCGCGGCGCTGGCTGCCAGTAGTAGCCGCCAATCTCCTGTCCCGTCCCGGTGTCTGGCCGGCGCGGCCCGCCTCGCAGTCGGAACAAAGAGCGGTCCGGCCATGGTGGGGATCCCGGGAGCCTTCCAGTGTAAGAGCCGCTTCCCGGGCAGAGCGGGGGCCGGGTCCGCCCTTCTCCCTCCCAGCGTCCCCCGACCCCATCGCGGCTCCCGCCGCCCCGGCCCCCTCTCTCACTTCGCGGTCGTGTCCCCATTGCCCCATCGCCCCTCTCCCACCCCTGCCCCCATCGCTCCTATCCCTGCACCCATCCCCCGCCCCTAGCTCCCCGATCCCTGCGCTCATCCCCGATCCGTGTCCCCCCGCCCTGTCCCCCATCTCCCCTCTCCCACCCCTCCCCTGCCCCCATCGCTCCTATCCCTGCACCCATCCCCCGCCCCGCCCCTAGCTCCCCGATCCTGCGCTCATCCCCGATCCGTGTCCCCCCGCCCTGTCCCCATCTCCCCTCTCCCACCCCTCCCCTGCCCCCATCGCTCCTATCCCTGCACCCATCCCCCGCCCCGCCCCTAGCTCCCCGATCCCTGCGCTCATCCCCCATCCGTGTCCCCCCGCCCTGTCCCCATCTCCCCTCTCCCACCCCTGCCCTGCCCCCATCGCTCCTATCCCTGCACCCCGCCCCGCCCCTAGCTCCCCGATCCATGCGCTCATCCCCGATCCGTGTCCACCCGCCCTGTCCCCATCGCCCCTCTCCCACCCCTCCCCTGCCCCCATCGCTCCTATCCCTGCACCCATCCCCCGTCCCGCCCCTAGCTCCCCGATCCCTGCGCTCATCCCCGATCCGTGTCCCCTCGCCCCGTCCCCATCGCCCCTCTCCCACCCCTCCCCTGCCCCCATCGCTCCTATCCCTGCACCCATCCCCCGTCCCGCCCCTAGCTCCCCGATCCCTGCGCTCATCCCCGATCCGTGTCCCCTCGCCCCGTCCCCATCGCCCCTCTCCCACCCCTCCCCTGCCCCCATCGCTCCTATCCCTGCACCCATCCCCCGCCCCTAGCTCCCCGATCCCTGCGCTCATCCCCGATCCGTGTCCCCTCACCCTGTCCCCATTGCCCCTCTCCCACCCCTCCCCTGCCCCCATCGCTCCTATCCCTGCACCCATCCCCTGCCCCGCTCCTAGCTCCCCGATCCCTGCGCTCATCCCCCATCCGTATCCCCCCGTCCTGTCCCCATCGCCCCTCTCCCACTCCTCCCCTGCCCCCATCGCTCCTATCCCTGCACCCATCCCCTGCCCCGCTCCTAGCTCCCCGATCCCTGCGCTCATCCCCCATCCGTATCCCCCCGCCCTGTCCCCATCTCCCCTCTCCCACCCCTGCCCCCATCGCTCCTATCCCTGCACCCATCCCCCGCCCCTAGCTCCCCGATCCCTGCACTCATCCCCCATCCGTATCCCACCGCCCTGTCCCCATCACCCCTCTCCCACCTCTGCCCCCATCGCTCCTATCCCTGCACCCATCCCCCGCCCCGCCCCTAGCTCCCCGATCCCTGCGCTCATCCCCGATCCGTGTCCCCTCACCCTGTCCCCATCACCCCTCTCCTCTCTCCCACCCCTGCCCCCATCGCTCCTATCTCTGCACCCATCCCCCGCCCCTAGCTCCCCAATCTCTGCACTCATCCCCCATCCGTATCCCCCCGCCCTGTCCCCGTTGCCCCATCGCCCCTTTCCCACCGCTGCCCTGCCCCCATCGCTCCTATTCCTGCACCCATCCCCCACCTCACCCCTAGCTCCCTGATCCCTGCGCTCATCCCCCATCCGTATCCCACCGCCCTGTCCCTAGGGCCCCGATCCCTGAGCCCCTCACCCATCCCGTAGCCATGTCCTGCCCCAGGGCCCTGATCCCTGAGCCCCTCACCCATCCCGTAGCCATATCCTGCCCTCAGGGCCCCGATCCCTGAGCCCCTCACCCATCCTCTAGCCATGTCCTGCCCCCAGGGCCCCGATCCTTGAGCCTCTCACAGCATTTCCCCATTCCTGATCTCTCTGAATCCGTATCCCTGATCCTTGTGCTCTCACCCCACCTATTTCTTTTCATGCTCCGCCTCCCTTCCCCTGATCCCTCATCTGCGTCCCCATTCCGTGATCCATCCCTACCACCTTCCCTGTGCTCCTCACCAGCATTCCCCTTCCTCCTAGGTCCCCATCCCCTGCTTCCCTCATTACTTCTGATCCCCATCCCCCTGTCTTGCCTACCCCGGGCCCACTCCTTCCCCCTACCCCTTCCACTGGGATCTGGAGCAGTGAATCAATGTTTAAGAACAATCTAGTTACAATTGCCTGCCCATTTCACTCCTCTCTCTGTGTTGGGGGGGCAGGGAATGAGCTGCTGTTGGAAACAGCCCTTAAAGCTCTGCGCGAATGTACAGTTCTCCATGGTGGGAACGTGGATCTGGATGGATTGCCCTTGATGACCACACTGGCTGGGTAGCTGGTGCTTCTTTTGTCAAGAAGGAATGGCAGCTGAAAATAGTGTGTAAATTAATGTTACTCCTGACTGCATTCACAGTTTGTTTATTTTTGCAGGGAGATGGGGAAGGAAGTGCATTTGCTGCAGGGCTGCCTGCTTCAACAGGGCCTGGGAGATTGTGTTATGGGAGTAGATATTGGTCTCAAGCCTAAGCAGGCTGGGCACCCCAAGATGTGGTGGATGTGGAGTGGGGGACGCGCCCTTCCTCTGGAGTCAATGTACCTTAGCATTAGGTGTGATCAAGGTGTATTGGAAACTGGGTGGTGGCAGTTGTGAATGCTTTTGCTAAGCATCTCTGCCACATCCCCTCCAGATGTCCAAAACCACTTTCTCCCTCACCCTGGCCAGTGTTCTTCTGTTCTGTCATTGATTTCATCTAACTTCTATTTGTTCACCAAATCTCTTCAAAAATATCAAATTCCATTGCCTTTATTGCGGGTTAAATCTGTGGAAAACTTGAGAGCCCCAAAGTCTTAATTTTTTCCTTCAAAGGATATTTAAAAAAACAAAAACACACAAAACCTCAAACAGTGCGTTCAGTTTTGTGGAAACTTTAAAAGAAATTACTTCTTGGCTCAGACTAACAGGAGAAATGTTCATCTCCAAAGCAGCATTTTTGAGAGAGATCTGAGGGAGTGAGTGTGGGTTTGGAATGGGCCTCTTTTTGTCGTGGTTGCAGTCGATGACTGTTAGTCTGGCCTGGAGAAAGGAAGTCTGCAGCTCAGATATCTCAGGATATTTTGAGGCCAATTCTTGCTCCCATTGAAGTCAATGGCAAGATTTCTGTTTACTTCAGTGAGGGCAGGATGGGCCCATAGGGTAAAATTCACCTCTGGACAGTGAACAAGTGCAAGGGTTTAATTGTTATAGCGGCTATTTGCTGGCGTTTTGCACTGGGGTATATTTCACCCCTTGTGAGACCATGATGATTTCAAATGTTGTTAAGATAGCATGCTAATCATTCTGGGCTCAGTCTAGCTATTGGGCAGGTGCAGGAAACCATTACATGCATGTGGAGTTATTGACTTCAGTGAGGCTCTTTGTAGACATGTGGGTTCACCCAGAAGGAATTAGGTGCAGGATTGGGCCTGTTGGTCTTAAAAAGCTTGATTCGCTCTACTTGGCTTCGGAATTTACAAAAGTGTATTCTTAATTTTGAGCAAAACCTTTTCAGTTCTTTTTGAAGGGAAATGTTTTATGGATAACTGAAGATTGTACACATTTTGTCTGGGACATTGTTTTCATAACAAATGTAAGGTTTTTCTGCAATTCTACTAGATCTATTACTCCAAGAAATTGAGCAATGTCCTATTAACCTAATTTAAAAATTAATATGACTAAACATGTGTTCGCTTGTGAATGAAGCTGTCAAATGCTTAGGGCTGTCTAAACTAGAAAAGTACCACTATAATATGTTGGTTAGGAGGGTGATTTTTTTTTTTGACCATTATACCAGTATAGTTAAGCCCATATAGCTATACTGGAATAACTCCCCATGTGGACTACATGTGGTGTGCCATATATTAGTGTAGCTTATTCCACTTCTGATCCAAAATAAGCTATACTGGTATAAACACTTTTACACTGGTATAACTCTGTCCATGCTAGTACTGTTGTAATGCTTTAATTATACTGGTATAGTTAAAGTGGCCAAACTTTCTAGTGTATTTAGGCCCCTTATGAAGTACTTCCCCTTTTCAAAACTCAGTAAATATTAACTAATCCTTTACAACCCTCTTGTGAATTACTTCCGTTATCCTTCCCTTCTCACAGATGGGGAAATAGAGGCAAAGGTTGTCACCAATGCCTGGCTGCAGGGGAAGTCAGTATCAGAGTAGCGTCCTGTGCTTGGATCACTAGACTGCACCTATCTCCACTAGCCCACGCATCTTCATTACACTGCATGAGTTTAGAGGGAATGTTAAAACCTGAAACTACTTAATCTTAAGCTGGTCAGGGTGGTTGCTTTAACCCTGTATTAAATGACGTTTTACACTGAAAAGTGGTAATTGTCCCCATAAAGCAACATTTTTGACTTGTTGCAACTTGATATTGTTCTATCGTTTGTAAATACTCCATGACAAAGTACTTTCTGTTGTTGAGTGCAAGTGTGTTTTACATCTCTCTGGGCTGGTAAAGCAACCGTATATCTGTGTAAAATGAATTGAACAGAATAGAACTGGATTGCAGATCAAATTGGAAGATCAGAATGTAGGAGTCTTTGTTTTGCTCTCTGATAGTAATAGTTCTTCACTGCAAAATCTCAGTAAACCTACTAACTGGCATGTTTACACACGTCCTTCCTATCAGACATACAGCCAAATGAACTAGAAACAGAATTGTGTGCATGTATGTGTGTAACAGAGCACTCCAGTGTTGCTATATAACAGCCTGCAGAGTGCTCCATTGGGGATACGAAGGTGATTAACTTGAGCTCCATTTTAACTAACTTTACCGAAACAGGTCTCCTTCTAGGAAGAGTTGCAATCCTTTTCTTTGAAAGCTGTAAAGTTGGCAGGGCTGCAGGGAAGTACATTACTGCTGCCAATGAGTGGAATAGATGGTTAGTGTGTGTATATAGCCGTAATAGCCTCCCGTTCATTCTTCTCATCTTTTCTTACATGTGCAGCATTTGTTAATTTATGGATAAACCTGTGTGTTCAGAATTGATTTCAAGCAACAGTGGGTTGAGTAGTAAGGTGCAGGAAGAGAGAGAGAGAGATCACATTGTGATGCTTTTGTGTAACTGTGGAATAGGATCGGTATTCGCTAAGATCACTGTATCCTGAGTGTGTCTGTGTTGACAAGTTGAGTTCAGTGAAGCGAGGCAACCACTGAAAGTGCATACCAAAGTTCAAAGAAAATTAGAGCATTTTAAAATGAAATGTGCTGGCCTGAAAGGGAATCTGCCTAAAGACAGATGCCAGCAGTAATGTAGAAACAGCCAGAAAAGCTATATGCCTGGTTACTTAAGGAATTGCCAAATGAAGGAAACTACAGATGATGGATAAATCCTTGTTGTGTGGTGGAAAAATGTACTGGGATGTGGTGGGAGTAAGGGTATTATGCAATCAATCCAGTTAAAAATATTTTCGTGTCAAACCGTGCACACTCAAAACACCATATTGCCAAGGTGGCTGCTGAGAGAAGTAAACTCTAGTAGAGAGGTCACGTTATAATAACATGAGTTAGATCATGTAATTACATGTCACATATTCGCAGGCTATGAAAAAGAGTGCTCTTCAGCTTGCATGTGTCTTGCAAAAAGTCCCATTGTGACCTGTTTGTGGTGCAGAATGATTTGCAGTCAGTTATGCAGGCATTGACAAGAATGCATATTGGTGTAGGACCAAGCACCAGGTGAAAAGATGATCTCTTAATACCCTACTCAGAAAAGCTATTCAAGGGGGAGGAAGGATGGTCCTGTGGTTAATGCACTAGAGTGGGACTCCGGAGACCTGTGCTCATCTCCTGCCTTTGCTACAAATTTTCTATATGACCTTGGTAAGTCACTTAGGCTTGGATCCTCAAAGGTATGTAGACACCTGACTCCCATTGAAATCAGGCTTTGATCCAGCAAAGCATTGAAGCATGTATGTAACTTCAAGCATGAGAGTAGCCACCTTGAAGTCAATGGGTACATGCTTAAATGCTTGACTGGATCATAGCCTTTTGGGCATATCTAGGCTACACTGCAATCAGGAGATCAAAGCTAGCTCTAGTAACAATAGCAGTGAAGCTGCAGCAGCACAACCAGTGGTAGCATGGCCAGCAGCCATTCAAGTTTGTACCCAGTATCCTGGGCAGGGTTGCACTCAGGAGATTAGCCCCTGCTGCTGTCGCAGCTACACTGCTGTTTTTACTAGAAGTAGCAATGATCTAACCTAGGTCAGCTATGTCGACACAAGCTGCAATTAAATCTCTGGATTGCTGTCTAGACGTACCCTTTGCCTCTTCATGCCTTGGTTCCCCATCCGTAAAATAGGAAGAGGAATGCTTCCTTACGTCTCAGAGGTTCTGTTAGGATAAAAGTACCAATGTTTGTGAGGTGCTCAGATATTATGATGATGGAGACCATGTAAGTAGATAAAAAGCAGGCAAAAAAAATTGTGTGAAGTATCAGTTATTGTTAACCATATGGGCAGCAGCTGAACACTAAGGAGCTTGATGCCAACACTTACTGCACAGTGAAGTGTAGTATTTGTCCAAGGACCTTTGCATTTTGTCTTTGATATTTAGAAAGCAAGTCAGCAGGAGTGGGCATATAATGTCAGTAATGCCAAATATATGCATTGGCTTGGTTATTTGGCTAATGTTTTCATTACATTAATGAACAAATTTACTGGCTGCATTGATAAAGTACTGTGGAATCCTTAAATGTTTTCTATGAAGCTGATAGTTCAGAATACAAGTGGGAATGCAGGTGACCCTGGGTGTTTGAAATTCGGAAAATTTCAGATTACTTTAAAATAGATACTAGCCTTCACTTCCATATCCCTTTCTGATGCTCAGAAAATAAAACTGATCTTTTAGGGACTTGACCTTGCTATTACCCTGGGGTAAATTCATTGGCTTTAGTAGAGTTACTCTTCCTTTATACCAGAGTAGGTAAGATCAGAAGTGGGCCCTGAATCTTTTGAACTGGCTGAACAAGAGAAGCATTTTCTTGAATATGGTGTGTGACTTTTCTGAGCACTGGATTGAAAACAGCACATATGTGAGGTAGAACTCATGAACTGATTCGCTTCAGAGCAATGTTGAAATGAAAAGTCACTGAACTTGAGACCGTTATTAAGAATTCCATCATATTTTAACCAAGTCTCACAGCTAGCTCAATTTTTACACTAAGCCTCTAAAATTAAAAAAAGAAGAAAAAAAGCCTGTTCTGCCTTCACTTCTGTTGGTGTAAATCAGGAATGAGTCCATCTGTGGAGTTAGTGTGGCATAAAACTGCTGTAAGTGAGAAGGCAATCAGGCGCCACAAGTCCTCTGGTACGGAAAGTTATGGATCCAGTGCTTTAACCCAGATAAGTGATTCACCTGAAACTCTTCCAGGCAGTTTGAAACTATTTTTCCAAGGCTTGTCCTTGCCTCCTGTGGAGAGTATCAATGAAAGAAAGTCTGTGGCAGAAAATTGTCCCTATGTCCATCTTCTCTTCCCCACACCTGAAGCCTGTCTAATTAAACAGGGAAGATACCATCTGATGTCTGTTCTGTTGTCTATATAAACTTCAGTCTCCAGGATTGTCAAGGCTGCACCTTTCATTAGTGCTAAAATTCCCCCTCCTCCCCAACAAAAAGCCCATCCGTCTGGAAAGAGAAGCACTTTAGGGGGGATTTGATAGCAGCCTTCAACTACCTGAAGGGGGGTTCCAAAGAGGATGGAGCTCGGCTGTTCTCAGTGGTGGCAGATGACAGAACAAGGAGCAATGGTCTCAAGTTGCGGTGGGGGAGGTCCAGGTTGGATATCAGGAAAAACTATTTCACTAGGAGGGTGGTGAAACACTGGAATGCGTTACCTAGGGAGGTGGTGGAGTCTCCTTCCTTGGAGGTTTTTAAGGCCCGGCTTGACAAAGCCCTGGCTGGGATGATTTAGCTGGGAATTGGTCCTGCTTTGAGCAGGGGGTTGGACTAGATGACCTCTTGAGGTCCCTTCCAACTCTGATATTCTATGATTCTATGAACTGCTACAAGTAATGAGTTATTCTTCAGCTGAACTTTGTTCTATAAATCAACCTTTAAGTTACAAGCAGAGACACGAGATCAGTGGGCAGAGAACCCTGCATCCTTTGAGGGGTCAGAGTCTTCATGCAGCTTTTCCCTTGAATGTACAGCATTCTTGAAAATTTGAGACTTCATTTGAAAATAGCCCTCACCCTTCTGGTTGTAAGGATGCTTTAAATCATGTGCTGCTGGCCTGACTGGAGCCTGAACAGTGACATAATAACACTGCTTGAAACATCTCATTCCACCCAAAAAATCATCTAATTGGGGTGCCAGGTTTCAGAACTAGCTGGCAATTTAAAATGTTAATATTAGCCATTTTTCTATTGATCATTTCAGAAGGAACTGTCTAAAGCAGGTATGTACCTGATGTTCCATTAATTTAAAACAGTGCTGTAGATAAATACTGCTGCGGCTTTTAAAGACCATCTAAGCTTGTCTTTGTTAAAGTGAATCAATAAAAAAACCCAATAAAGGGCTAGTTCTGCTGTCTCTAATGTCTCCCCTTCTCCTAGTATCTGGGGACTCTGTTGTTGTAATAGCAAGTGCCTCCAAATATATCACCTGGGGCCAATGTGGCTCTTGTATGTGTTTGCCCAGCCATTTCTAATGCACTCATTACTGTAACTTCTAGGTGCAGATCTTGAGGTGGATCTCACGCTGCTGTCCCCCATGTACAGCAGTTGCAGGGCCTGGGATACTGAGCAGAACATGCTGGGATGATCTACGCTCCCAGCTAGACAATGGACAACTTCATAATGTGACACCTTTTGCAGCCTTTACTGCCCTCCCCACCCTGCCCAAAATGTTGCCATCTCTGATGTGGGGCCTCCTGGTTGTTGGGGTAGGGGAAGAGACTGATCTCAGGGCTCTGGAACTCTTGTGATGGGAAGAGGAATGGTCCTGTGAGGAAAATGCCATTGGGAGAGCCTCTGCTCCCCACACCATGTGATTTCCTGTAATGAGCCACATGAAGCATTTATTGCTATTCCTATTGCTGCTATAACAGCATGCCTCCATCGTGATAGTAATGACAAGTATTTATAGAACACCTCGCCGAATGGTGGACACTTTACAGGAGGCTTGGGAGGCGACTGGTGGCTTTTTCTCTCCTTAGGTCATCTTCTGGGGGTAGCCAACTGGCCTTTCTCCCCATGCCAGATCTTTAGGGAGTTACCAAAGGCGCCCTGAGCCCCCCTCTCGCCAAGCTCAAAGCAGGCTGTATAATTTTCAGGGACGGAGCTGCTGCAAGACTAAAGGTTGAGGTGTGGCTAGCGTGCTGAGCTGGCAGAACTCCAGTCCCAACTTCCAGAGCCTGGGCCCAGGCACTACCACCACACCATGCTCGTACACAGTCCTGTCAGATACAAAATGCTGGATTCCTGCACTGCAGCCTTGGAGAAGCTGTGGGTTTTCCATAGAACTTGTTCCAACAGCAATGCCTGCCCTTATCGTATTTCTTAAGATGTTCAGTGACCCATATCTTATGTTATCTGGTATTAAGACATAACTTAAGAAACAACACATATTTCCCAGATTTGGGTCTCTAACCCCACTGACTGTTGTTGCCAAAATTCCGCAGAGATATCAGCCTCTTGATTAGATGCTGTTCAAAGACAGAAATGCTTAAAAGCCATGTGGGCTCTTCCTTCTCCGAGGCCGTACCTCCTTAGATCTAATGAAGGTTACATGGGCCTTGCAAGGAGACTGTACTCCAAAGGCTATTTCTTGGTACCAAATCTTCAGTAGTCTTTGTGGTTACACTGCAAACAAGATTATCCGATACGCTTATCCAGAACTTCTTGTTGTCTAAAGCAGTCGCGGCTCCAGATATAGGGAGTTTCAATAAAGCAATGTCTGAGTAAGTGTGTGTGTGTGTGCGCACGCACACACTCACATGTGTGAGGAGCCCAAGAGCCAGAGTGTGGAGTGATTTAGCTGATTCCGAATGCTAAAATACCATGGAGCCCAACGGCTCCCAGGATTTCCACCACCATCCTGGCTCCTCTGTTCAAGGAACCCGGCCAGCAGCCTTTCAAGTCTGCAGCCAGGATCTTCCCTCCCACTTACCCATAGCTTTGTGGGGGACCAAGATACTGTTGGATATTCGGGACTCTATAGGGTTTTTGTTAGGGAGGGGAAAAAGTGTTCAAGGTGTTTGGCTCCCTGATGGGCCATATTCAGGCAGGGGACTGGGTTTATCTTGTGACATCACTCGGATGTATGACATTTCTAGCTCAGAAACACTAACTTGTGCTAAGCTTGTCTTATCTGTGGACATGTTTTTCTAATTAAAGACAAAGCTCAGTAAATATTTTTTAAATGATTGAATTGCCAAAGTATGAAAAACACATGTTGGGAGGCAGACGCACTGAATACCATGTGCGATTTCCCATAGCCCTCCATTCAAGAAGGTTAGTGTGATGCAGATCTTAGAGCTGTGGATGACAGGTTTATCTGGGATGATTGGCAAAGATTTATAAACTAAGAGGGATTTACTTAATACACACACCTCTCGCCCTCTCCCTGGTTCCACCCTGTCTCAGAAATAGGAAATTGGGATCACATTAAAGTCCTAATTGGTTTGGCTCCAGCAAAGGTTTGGCGGCTGCCAAATAGTTAATTTATTGTGTGAGAGTTTGGCCATGTGTTGAGAGGCAAATTTGCTTTAAGCAAAGGATCTTTTGTAAACTGAACATCTATTCATTCAGCAGGCTCTGTTTACAAGCGAGCTCTGAGCGGCCCCAGGAGAAAGGGGCCTGTTTTACATAACAATCAGAACACAACAGGGCCCATGGACTCCAAAACAGCAGGGGAAGGGAAGAGAGAAGGTTTGGGTTTTTCGAGCCCTGATCGCTCTTTGCCATGAGCTGAATCAATGGATGCAGGGTTTGTCCTCTCTTCCCTTGTCAGAAAAGCTTTGGAAATCCTTGGACGAAACAGTTTAAAGGGGTTTTTAGTCTGGCATTAATTTTAAGTTTCCCAAATGTTTGTCATGGTGAAGGTGGGGGAAGCTCTGAGGAGAAAGGTTTGGAAAGAGAAGCAGCCCTTGCGCTGTCACCTCTAGCACAACCAGATGGGGAGACCCACAGGGTGGTTAGTTTTCTTTTCCTGTATGTTATTAGGAAGAGTAAATTGGAATGCACTTTTATCTGGCTGGCTTCCTGTAGCCCTGCAGGACCTTGCTTTGTTCTTGATCCTGGTACTCTGTGAGATCACTCTTGCTGTTGATAATTTTTCATGTTATATTTGTTATCTCTGGCTGTTTTCTCTTGGGTCTGGTGAATCTAGTAAGATTTGACTCGTGTGAACTTGTGTGGGAAGCAGGCTCAGGCAGTCTCAGGCTCTCATGTTGGCTTTAACTATAAACCGCTCTTATTTAGAATATCCTCTTTATGTTTGGTGTTATTGAAATGGAAGTTGCATGTAGTGGACAGGATATTGCAGACTGAGATGCAATATCTTATTCCTAGCGTGGCTCTGGACTTGGCATATGGTTTGAAGAAGCTGATAGGGACTAAATCATGACTAATATTATCTTTAATTTATCACTGACAGTTAAATAACTACGTGTTAGGGACCTGCTTCCAGCTAAGAAGAAACAATGGTATTACTGCGGTGCCCAATGGCACCCTTATTGTCAATTGTCATTTCCATTACAAAATTGATATCTTAAGGCTCAATATTTTGGCCATTTAATTTTCAGCTGCGAAATGTTCTATGCATGCTAACTAAAAGGCAAGCGCTCAAAGGGGGATTTCAGGTGCTTAGCCCTCAGAAGGAATTTGTTCTTGTGCCTTCAGATATTTCAAAGTGCTGAGTGTTTAGGAGAAATTGGTAAGTGGTTGCAACACACTCTCAGCAATACTTTTCCTTCTGTACCTTTCATCTGCTCCTCAAGCAACTTCCTTAGCTGTGATAAAATCCATTAAGTCCTGTTCATGATCCAAAGCCAAATACAATGCAACTATTGATTTGTGTAAATGTAACTTTTCTCCTGATAATTGTAATAATTCTGAAGACACCTAATGATAGTACAAAGTCAGTAAAGGTGTATTTTGTGTATGTATCAAACACTTCCAGTGGAAACATCATCATTGTCACAACTGAATGTTAATCAATTTGTGTGTGCGGGAAGGGGGGAGTTGCAGAGGCATCAGTTCAACAAACAAATTTAGATCAAGCCGAACCTCTTTGTACCAAAGCTGCTTCTGCCTGGGGCTGCCACATGCTATTCTGACACACAGACTAACACATTCAGCATGTGCCACCCTCCGTTTGCCAGTTTTAGTGTTGAGATGATGGCAGGTTCAGGCAGCATTAACTGCTTTGTACAGACAAGCTGCGAGGGTGTTGGAGCAAACAATAAGGATTGTTTTATAGAGCATCTTTTCATCCAAAAGGATCCTAAAGAGTGTAAACTCTTGTCCAGGAAACTCTTCTGCACCCACCACTCAATTTGAAATCCAGCCACCTCTGGGGTTAATTACAGTAATTGTTTCATAGCACACAACACTACATAACAGTTTAGGCAGGAAGCAAAGAGGAATACTCTATCCAGTTGCAGAACAAAATAGAATTAATATCAGGATTTTCCTCAAATAGCAGAACCATCTTCATTCCAGCTTAGCCCAAGTTGGATGAAAGTCTTATCTCCATTTTCTTTCTTTTTTTTTTTTTTTTTTTTTTTTGCTTTAAAGAACATCTTACTTAAATCAAGTCCTTCTTAATGTAATGATTTAAAGTAGCAAATTTTAGCCAGAAATTCTTATGAGCTCCTACCACCCGCGGTGTTTGCAGTTCAGATTACTTTACCTGTGAGAGCTGTTGACCTTCCGACACCAGTGGCCCAGCCTTTACTCTTTAAGCTGGTTAACTGTCTAGTTTCTGTTCCACAGTTTGCTCAAAAATGCCACCACCTTCATGAAACTGTTAGTCTCACTTTCAGAGATGCATGGACCAGGAACCATTAAAAAGCAGTTAAACCTAGCTTGGGGTCATGTGCCTCAGTGTTAACACCTGCCTCCTGTTTGTAACTGGGTACATGGCTAAGGAAAACAGCAATGGCTGGAAGGTGAGTGTGGATCTGTGGAAGGGAATATCTAATATACAGGGTCTTTTTTAGAAGTAGCCTACTTATCAATAACTGCAGTCCTCCATCATGGGGTAACTTTGTTGGAAGTAAACAGTGGCTGGGATGATTAGGATATGGAACCGCCTTTCTGTCTCCATAAGCTTAAGCATGCCAGTGGTTTGAATCTGCAGACCAGAACTTTCCAACTGGCTACATTTACCAGGATGACTGCACCATCCACAAATGGGGGTGCATCAGTGCTTTTTTGCACCTGTTTTATAACACAGCAGTACAATATGCAGGGCATCCAAGTAGTTTATACCCCAGCAAACACATCCTGGCATTGGGAACATGAGTTTCCATCTCATTAAGCTGCTGGCAAAGCCTTGGTAATTCCAGTCACTGGTACAGCACAGGAATTATCCCCCCAACACTGCTTCTGTCAGTCCAGAAAATCACTGTTTATTCTCACCAGTTGTGTGTTTATGTTTGAGGGAAGGAGAGATTGTGTTGAGACCATTGTGAACTGTTGCTTCAGGTTTCAGAGTAGCAGCCGTGTTAGTATGTATCCGCAAAAAGAACAGGAGTACTTGTGGCACCTTAAATTTGTTTAATAAATTTGTTAGTCTCTAAGGTGCCACAAGTACTCCTGTTCTTTTTGTTGCTTCAGTGTGGTCTGCTTTAGTGTTCTTGTTATAAGAACAAAGGTTTTTTTTAAATACTTATATAATTGAGGATTTATATACATTGATCTATACAGGGGATCTATACCTAGGTTACAATGTTAAATTTGTTGAAATCTATGGTTTTTAAATGCAACAGCTTGCACTGATATTAAAGCTTACAGAGGCTAGATTGCTTAGCAGTTAGCAATGGTGTATGGAGCCTTTCACTTCTAGATTGACTGCAGCCCAGGTTGGCATTAACAAAGTTATTACCATCTGACAGCTGTTTGTTGGCCTGTGTGAAATGAGTTGTTGGTTTCAGTCCATTCCCAGCAGACAGGTGTCCATATCACAGTTGGTCTTTTTTTGGCAGACTCAACAGAGATGCCAGAGATTAAATAGACCATGGAGACCGGGCTCTCAGGCTCCTAGAAGTGAGCCTCTCCAAGTAAGAGGTGAGGCATATTGATGGAAGAGTGATATGCATGTGTTGTGGGGTTGTTTCTGTGGTGGAGGTTGCAAGGGAAGTTTGCACTGCTTGTGATTTTACAGGCTTCAAAATATTTTGTATACAGAGAAGAGAATCCTGTACCTTGGGCCCTGTATTTCATTACATAACTCGTAATAGTCTTATACAAAATACACTTTGGAGGTTTGTATTGCAGCCTTAGTGAGAAAGGGCCATAAAGGAGAGGTCTTGCAGGTCTTTCATGAAAATCTCTGTACTTCATGAAATGCTCTGCTATTTCTTCATTAAAACAGGATTATCCAGTTGAGATTATCCATTTCACATGGGTTGGGCAAGCAGCACTCTTCCATTTTCATGTTAAAATCCTCTAGGCTACAGAGACTCATTGTAAATCGGCTGAGGTAAGGGAGAGTTTTTAGTATCCAGGAGGCTGAGCAGTGCAGAGTTTTGGAAATGTGACTTGAGATGAGGAGCTTTTATATTCAATTATGTTTGACTTTTGGACCCATGGAACAGATTTGTTGGTTGTCTTTGCAAACGGCATCTCCAGCAATTCTTATCATTCAAGAGTCCCTTCTCAGAGATTCCTTCTGGCCTCCACTAATCGCTTTTTTAAATCTAAACCTTAGGGAAAGAGCTCAGAGTTTTTCTAGACATGACACCAAGCAAATCAGCCAGGCAAATAGTGTTCATTTGCATAGAGATCTTCTGTATGGTGACTCCTCAAGCTTCTTTTGAAACGATGCTCTCAACCAGAATCTCATGGTTGTCCTCGTTACACCAAAACATAGCATTGGTCACTGCAAAACTTTATCCCACTTCTAATGTAAGTTTATTGCATCTGATCCAGTTTCATAAAACTTAAATTCTAGTAAAGGTTCATCTTACTTGGGAAATGCCCTTCAGCTCATCTTTTCCACATTTGGGTTGGGCAGGCTGAGAGAACTCATCCCTGTATATATGTGTGTGCAGTGTCTTTCACTGCACATTCTTCACCATGTCTGCAGTCGCAGTATGAACATCCCATTTGCTTCTCTGGAAACTTACAGGGAGTGGTCATGGTGGTGGTGAAGGTAGAAGTAGCAATACATGTGGCAATCAGATTTATTAGACAGGATCTTTGTCTAATAAGAATTTGGACTCTTTAGGTCCTTTTTGAACTACTTTATTATCCAAGCTGCAAGACCAAATTGTACACAGGCATAATTGGCCAACATGTGAAATAATGAAAAATGGCAGTACTCTTTTGTTACAATGGACATGCCATTGACATTTTCTCTAGATTTATAAACAAATAAAATAGAGCCTATCCAAGGGTCTAGGTGTCTCTGCCATAAATTACAAAAAACAAATAAAATGTAAATCACCAAAACTCCCCTCCCTTCTGCACATCTACCCCCAGTCAAAACCCATCCTGTTTCGTAGCACGTGTCTCGCAATGTGCGCTGAAGGCTAGCAGTCTTGGGCTATTTTAGACATGGGGGGAGCTTTTTCCAGAACTGAGGGCCACTTTGGAGAATGCTCTGATGCCAGACCCATCTCTTTTAAGTTATTGGGATCCAGCTGGTGTGCCTCTGCTGATAGCGTGCGGCAGTATAGCTGGAGGAGAGAGCCATTTAGGGCTTTATTGATCAAAATCAACACTTCATCTTCAGTCTGAGAACCAACAGGCAGCCAGTGCAGATCATGGAGCACAGGTGTCATGCACTGTCACCTGGAAACATCACTTAATAGGCAGGCTGCTGCTATCTGCACTCATAGACTCATTGACTTTAAGGTCAGAAGGGACCATTATGATCATCTAGTCTGACCTCCCGCATGATGCAGGCCACAAAAGCTGACCCACCCCCTTTCCCTTAACTCAGCTGTTGAAGTCCCCAAATCCTGTGATTTAAAGACTTCAAGTCGCAGAGAATCCTCCAGCTAGCGACCCCCGCCCCATGCTGCGGAGGAAGGCGAAAAACCTCCAGGGCCTCTGCCAATCTACCCTGGAGGAAAATTCCTTCCCGACCCCAAATATGGCGATCAGTAGAACCCTGAGCATGCAGGCAAGATTCTCCAGCCAGACCCTCATTGACCATTGATACTATTTACCAGCGATGGCACGTTGTTGACTAATTGACTAAAATCACGTTATCCCATCAAACCATTCCCTCCATAAACTTATCTAGCTTAATCTTAAAGCCAGAGAGGTCTGTTTCCCTCAGAAGGCTGTTCCAAAATTTCACCCCTCTGATGGTTAGAAACCTTAGTCTAATTTCAAGCCTAAACTTCCCCACGGCCAGTTTATATGCATTCGTTCTCATGTCCACATTAGTACTGAGCTGAAATAATTTCTCTCCCTCCCTGATATTTATCCCTCTGATATATTTAAAGAGAGCAATCATATCCCCCCTCAGCCTTCTTTTGGTTAGGGTAAACAAACCGAGCTCCTCGAGTCTCCTTTCATACAACAGGTTTTCCATTCCTCTGATCATCCTAGTGGCCCTTCTCTGTACCCGTTCCAGTTTGAGTTCATCCTTTTTAAACATGGGAGACCAGAACTGCACACAGTACTCCAAATGAGGTCTCACCAGTGCCTTGTATAACAGAAGCAGCACCTCCTTATCCCTACTAGATATACCTCGCCTAATGCATCCCAAGACCGCATTAGCTTTTTTCACGGCCACGTCACATTGCCGACTCATAGTCATCCTGCGGTCAACCAGGACTCCGAGGTCCTTCTCCTCCTCCGTTACTTCCAACCAATGCGTCCCCAGCTTATAACTAAAATTCTTGTTAGTCATCCCTAAATGCATCACCTTACACTTTTCACTATTAAATTTCATCCTATTTCTATTACTCCAATTTACAAGGTCATCCAAGTCTCCCTGCAGGATATCCCGATCCTTCTCCGAATTGGCAGTACCTCCCAACTTTGTGTCATCCGCAAACTTTATCAGCCCACTCCTACATTTGGTTCCGAGGTCATTAATAAATAGATTAAATAAAATTGGACACAAAACTGAACCTTGAGGAACTCCACTGGTTACCTCCCTCCAACCTGACAGTTCACCTTTCAGTACGACCCGCTGCAGTCTCCCCTTTAACCAGTTCTTTATCCACCTCTGGATTTTCATATCTATCCCCATCTTTTCCAATTTAACCAATAATTCCTCGTGCGGTACCATATCAAACGCTTTACTGAAATCAAGGTATATTAGGTCCACCGCATTTCCCTTATCTAAAAAGTCTGTTACTTTCTCAAAGAAGGAGATCAGGATGGTTTGGCACGATCTGCCTTTCGTAAAACCATGTTGTAATTTGTCGCAATTGCCATTGACCTCAAGGTCCTTAACTACTTTCTCCTTCAAAATTTTTTCCAAGACCTTGCATACTACAGATGTTAAATTAACAGGCCTGTAGTTACCTGAGTCACTTTTTTTCCCTTTCTTTAAAATAGGAACCACATTAGCTATTCTCCAGTCCAACGGTACCACCCCTAGCTTAAGTTTCTGGATTGATTTAAAGTGTTAACTCCAGATAGCAATTCTGAGGTGATAAAGGGTAACAGTGGCCAGATCCACATCCAAAAGAAGCATTTACAATCATCTAGCCAGGTGCAGGCGGTAAAATGCCTTCCTGGACATTGCTGCTGTATGATCATTTGTGTACCAACCCAACCCCCAGATTACACTCATGGGTCACAAATGATAATGTCTCACCCTCAATCAAAGATAGTGAAAATACACTTGCTGCATCTTCCAGTTGCTTCCAGCATCAACTCAGTCTTATCTGGACTGAGTTTCAACCTGTTTCCTCTCCTCTATGCTCAGTCTCCCTTGGGACAGTGGGCCTGACACTCAACAGCTGTCCAGGTCAAGAATATTTTTTATGTCTGACTTTCAAATTTAATATGTTGGCCATCTAGAAACATTTTCTTATTGATGATTAATGGATCTTGGTACATTACATTTGTGTGAAGTTTGCCTTTAAAATAAAATTAAGGTTTAGGGTTGGCAAAAAAACCAACCACATGAGACTCCAAGGACTTCATTGTTTTTGTTGAACTGTCGATCAAAAGCTAAGCAAATGTAAGTGATCCTTGTTCAATATAAAAATCTATGTGCCAAATTTCAGATCAGTGGTGTTTGAAATGGCCAACATTTTAAGTGCCCGTGTAGGATTCACAGTCAAAATGCTGATATGGCCTTAACGAGGTCAGTGCTGTGGGGAGCTGTTGTAACTCTAATCGACTTTTAAAGCACAAGGCATGGATATGAAAGGCCAGGTGTTTGCCTTTAACTGCAGCTGCACCATCTGTGGAAACAGGTGGAGATGCTCAGGGTAGTCAGCAAAACACAACTGGTAAAAGTTAAGAAAAGACATCTAATATGCTATTTTACCTGAGTAAAATGGACCCCCAGTGGAATCACATGCAATTAAACACAGCTTCACCTTAGCGTAGGTGTTGACTGGACACAGGATTAATAAAATGAACAAAAAATAAATGCATGTTTCAGCTGTGTTTGTTCTCTCTGGGCAGCAAAGCTGTCAAATCAAACCAGCCATTTCAAAAACTGTTTGTGGGTCACTGAATATTGGGCAGATATGCCTACTTCACCGGACTCTTAATGCCAAACCCTGCATGTTACTGAGAATGTTGTACTTTAGAATTGACTTTTTTTGCTGTCTCCCTTGGTCAATTCTGATGTATTTAACTTAATGATTACATTGAAAAAGATTGCATTTTTTAAATTGTTGTTTTGTGAATTGGCCTGTTGGAATCTGCCATGAAAATATATTGTAGGCAAACCCTGATTAATTTGAATCCCTGCACAAACTTTTGATGGACTGTTTAAACTAAACATAAAGCCTCAGTAGAAGTCTTCTGATCTGCGGTAATATGATGTTTGTAATTCAGCAAATTTTTTTTTAATGTAAATTAAAATTCTACTCTCTGAATGGTCCTCTTAAAGGCCTGTACGTTTATTATTTATTGGTATTGCACTAGTACCTGCAGGCCATGGTCTGAGCCCCATTGGGTGAGGCACTATGCAAACAGGTAACAATAAGTGTTTACAGTCTAAACACTTGAAATCAAAATGACTGTTCTCAGTGTGTGAAATTAAGCACGTGCATAAGTCTTTGCAGGATCAGGAGCCAATAATTTAATCTGAGGAGAATCCAACTGAGGTAGGTACTTGTACCTAAAAGAATAAAAAATATGAAAACTGCAGGTTTTTGTCTTTGAAATATTCAGCACAATTGTCACTTGTTTGAAGATACTGGATTCATAGATTCATAGATTATAGGACTGGAAGGGACCTCTAGAGGTCATCGAGTCCAGTCCCCTGCCCGCATGGCAGGACCAAATACTGTCTAGACTGTCTGGATAATTCATGATTTATTTATTTTTGTTAGTTTATTTGTCAAACTCACACCCTCTTGAGCACTGTATTTACATTGCTATAGGAAGCTTTCAGTCAAGCAGTGCTGGGTGGGAGCAGGCCACTTTGACTTCTTTTAAAAAAATAAAGGGGCTGATGAGTCTAGTCACCTTGTATTATGATGTTAAGGTACGTTACTAATTAGTTCTCCATTCTGGTATTGAGTATAAAACCCTATGCTTTTAATTAGAAAACATGCATTTCTTTGATGGAGATATTCATGGCAGTGGGGGTAGTGAGGTATTTTTGATGGAAAAGTAACTTTTGAAAGCTTTGAGTACGATTTATTCCTTGTATTTATTGATACATCCACTAGGGATGTCACTATTTATCTGATGTGGCTAGGTGCTCAGCTACCACGGTGGTGGGCAGCAGTATAAAACCCTAAAATAGATAGGTCAGTTTAATCCTCTGTCAGGAATAAGCAAAGCCAAATCACACAGATTTACACTGAAAAATGCAAGGGTTGGAGCTTTGCTGATGCTCACTGCACTTCCCTATTTGAACTGGACCCATGCTTTCTAGGTAGCTAAGGTGGGTTGGTGTGTTCTGTCAGCTTACACTTGATTTCAGATGTTTCTTCTATGGCACTGGCTTAATATTAGTTTTTGAGACCTAACACAACATGTAAATGAAATTACAGTGCATAATATGTTTGTTCAATGAAATAAATACAGTAGCACTATTCTCTGTGAATTTAAGGTGTTAACTTAAGTTGCAGTTTTACTCTGAAAAGTTGTCTATAAAAATGGCCCCATGCTACATAGCAGATCTGCCATTGTGTGAGTATTCAGTCATATCTGCTTGCTTTAGTGACTAAAATAGTTTTTTCTGCTTTTTCCTCCTGTTCACAGCGAGCTGGAGTTGATATTTCTTGTGTATCATCAACAGAATTGTTTATTAAATCCTAGAGACAGAGGTGGGGGGAGGTAATATCTTTTATTAGACCAGCTTCTGTTGGGGTGAGAGACAAACTTGCCGTCTTACACAGGGCTCTTCTTCAGATGATCCTCAGTCCCATCATAACAGTTTTTTATCTGTGAATTTTAAGAGCGTAGTCTCTTTTTGCTCAGCATAGCAATCCAAGAGCTCCCCTGGGAGAAGCACTTCTCACCAAACTTGTAGGAATGCTGACATTGTTCCTGGAATCGTGACCCTCCTCTTGACATACTTCATGGTGCTGGAAGAAAGCTTCATTTGTGACAAAAGATGAAGGTCAAGATTTTCAAACCCATTGGCCTGGAAGTTGGGCTCCTAAATCCATATTTAGGGGATTACAGATTTAAGTGGCCCAATTTTCAGAGGTACTAAGCAAAATGAAGGGCGGCTGCTGCTGCTTGGGGCATCTTTGCAAAACCAGGCTACCTTTTTTTTAGTTTCCTAAGTATAGATTTTTGAGCCTAACTTTAGGTCCCTAGGGCATACATTTTGTCCTGAGGTGAGTTTGTCTATGATATAATATCACGTTTTTCTTTAGCAGATGGCAAAGTGCTTGACCAAGGAAGTCAGTGTCATTATCGACATTTTACAGATGGGGAAACTCAGGTACAGAGTGAGGCAGTGACTTGCTCAAGGTCAGCCAGCAGGTCAGTGCCAGAGCTGGGAAGAGAACCGAAGGTCTCACAAATCCCAGGCCGATGCTCTGTCCACTAGACCACATTGCCTCCTAAAACAGTACAGAATCAGGAAAAAATAACTTTGCTGGGCAGGATTTAGAACATAAGAGTGGCCATACGGAGTCAGACCAAAGGTCCATCTAGCCCAGTATCCTGTCTTCCGACAGTGGCCAATGCCAGGTGCCCCAGAGGGAATGAACAGAACAGGTAATCATCAAGTGATCCATCCCCTGTTGGCCGTTCCCAGCTTCTGGCAAACAGAGGCTAAGAATGCCATCCCTGCCCACCCTGGCTAATAGCCATTGATGGACCTATCCTCCTTGAACTTATGTAGTTCTTTTTTGAATCATGTTATAGTCTTGGCCTTCACAGCATCCCCTGGCAAGGAGTTCCACAGGTTGTGCATTGTATGAAAAACGATTCTTTGCTGTGTTTGCAACCCAAACACTGAAGCTAGTGGGTAGTGAGAGCCAGACTGGACCTGGGCTGACTGCCAAGATACAAGTATCGTTCATAAGCCAAATTTTTTTAGTAAAAAAGGGAAGCACCAGAAAAGGGGGTCGGCTTATGAATGGGTATAGAGAGGGAGAGGTGGGACACAGCCCCTCCCACCAACAGAGGGAGCAAGGAGAGGCAGCACAGCCAGAAGGGAAGAGGCGGGACCGGAGTCTCTCCGCTTTTGGCCACGCTGCTCTCCCCAGCCTCCGAAGCAGCTGCAGCTCCAGGGCTGGCAGGCTGCAGCCGTGCCGCTCGGCCCCGCCCCCCAGAGCAGGCTGTGGCCGTGCTCACCGGAGCATTCTGCGGCCGTGCCGCCCAGCCCAGCCCGCTGGAACATGCTGCGGCTGCGCCGCCTGGTCTGGTCCGCTGGAGCAGGCTGCGGTTGCGCTGCCCCCTCCCCCCCAAATTTCCACACCAGTTGCTGTCCCGGTCTGTCAGAGTAAGCAGCTGGCGCTCCAGGACACTTTGTTTACTTAGGTTTCAGACTTGCAGCCGTGTTAGTCTGTATCCGCAAAAAGAACAGGAGTACTTGTGGCACCTTAGAGACTAACAAATGTATATCTATCTCCTCACTATATGTTCCATTCTGTGCATCCGATGAAGTGGGCTGTAGCCCACGAAAGCTTATGCTCAAATAAATTTGTTAGTCTCTAAGGTGCTACAAGTACTCCTGTTCTTTTTGTTTACTTAGGTTTACCTATGTGCCTGTGGACGCTCGAGATAAACAAACCATCTCCGCCCACCAGCGGCTTATTCTGATGGCCAGGGAACCAAAGTTTACTGACCCCTGAATTATAGGGTCGGCTTATGAACGGGTTATAAAAATTTTCCATTTTTACTTATCCATCTGGCGGGGGGGTCAGCTTATAAATGAACCGGCTTATGATCGAGTATATACGATAGTTGCTCTTGAAGATCCCACTAGGTGCTTATCTGCATCTTTAGGTTCCTAAATACCTTTAAAAATTGGCCTTTGGTACTTCTAGAGCCCGCCTGTGGCTCATGGTTACGTTTGCTCTGAGCCATAGTGCCGGGGCCGCTGCTGCATCACTAGCCCAAGCAATGCTGCCCAAAAGCTGTTGACTCTTCATGGCGCAGCCCGACATTGTCCGAGAAGGAGCAATGATGAGGGATGCCACTGCCTGTCAGTAATGGTGCTGTTTGAACAAGCAAGCAGTCAGCCATACTTTTCCCCAGTTCCTTCCTTCTACAGCTCCTCCTCTGTGCTCCCCCACAAAGATCCCAGCAGGCTGGGCTGGCAGGCTGGAGAGGAACAGCCTCATGGGCCCCTCCCTCCGTCCTTTGGTTTATTGATTGAGTGTATGCTTTTGGAGATGCAGTGAGTGTTTGAGGCAGCCAGTGAAGGGTACAGGGAGGTAGCTGAACTTGGCGTAAATGTGTCGGGGTGAAGGGAGTAGAATGAGCTTATTTTGGGATGGGGTTCTGTGTGTCTAAGGAATAGCCGGGGAGTTGAGGGTAGAATTTACAGTGATGATGAAACATGGGGAAGGAAGAGAAGAACTTCACAAAGGAGAGAAACAGGATGGCAAAGGAAGGAAAGAGAACAGATGCTGAAAATGTGCAGGAGAGACACCAAGAAGGAAGGCAAATTAGGAGTGAAGGGAAGAACAAATGAAAGGGAGACGCTGGAATTTACATCTTAAAAGTTACTAGTTGGTGGGAGGACAAACACTTCCAATAAATTGTGCATCAACTAATATCTTTGCATGTTCCAACACCGCAGCATGGCTGAAATCCGGCCATTCTTTGTCTGACCTCCACTCTTCTCCCCTGGCCATTCTGGTTTTTGATTGGCTTCCTGTACTAAGTGAAACCACAACCTTTCAAACTCCTCCAGGCAGAATGAAAGGCACATGGCATCAGTGTAAGAGGAGCCCCTTGCAGTCTACTGTGCTTGGGTGGGCGTGCTGGTTCTTTCGTAAACTAATAGCTCCCAGCAGTGCTGCTAAATCAGACTTCATGGAGCCAAGAGCTGAGAGCTTGGAATACCACTGCAGGCACAAAAGGTCTGTCTCTTTTCCAACTGCCACCATTTGTTATGAGGCTAATGATCCAGAGGCCCAATTGACAACAAGAGCAGGCTGCCAAAGATTGCCTTTGGGAGGAAAAAGTTCACATTTAGATAAAAACAAAACTGAAAGTTAAGTCACCCTTTTTTATTTTTTGTCTTTGATCGGGGAGGGGAGTGAGAGAATTCCATTCAGCATTACATCTGCAAAACTAACAAAAGTTTGGCAACAATCGGCATTCTAATTTATATTACTTCATTGGAAAGTGCTACTTCAAATCCATTAGTTGGTGGTTTGCAGTACAGTGTTGGTCACAGTTTTATAGCTTCTGGGTGCACTGCAAAATAGTCTTTTAAAGAGAGGTTGTGGTTTGGGTTAGAAACTTGGGTTTTAAAACCCAAGTTATCGGGTTAGTGACTGCTGTAGTCTGCCATGAGAGCAAACCTGGACTAGATGACCTATTGAGGTCCTTTCCAGCCCTACATTTCTATGATTTCCTTCTGTGCCGCTCCAGTACCATAACATATTTAGGCGCTATAAGCATGCAGAAGTAGTAAGGTACATGGGGAAGCAGCCACTTGGGATTTTGTTTTAGTGCAATTTCAAAAGAAAACCAACAATATTATTTCTGTGTAATGCTTGTGAATAAGAAATAGAAACCCATGTTGAGGGGTTAAAAACCTCTATTAAAACAGAGATGTGATAACAAAGAAACAAAACACGCTGTTGGCTGGGTTGGGAAAAGTCATCGGCCTTTAAGGAATAAAGTAATGATAGAGGGATGTACAATACCAGGAAGTAAACTGCCTCTGTGGGGCAGCATGTTTCACAGTGTACTTGAGGTGTTTGAGATCCATCACATTCATTTTATTAGCAAAAAGAACAGGAGTACTTGTGGCACCTTAGAGACTAACAAATTTATTAGAGCATAAGCTTTCGTGGACTACAGCCCACTTCTTCGGATGCATATAGAATGTGAATGTTATTCCTACAACAAGAGAGAATTCAGCAAATCACAGCATTGAAAGTTACTGCTTCAGTAGGTTTTTAACAGTCTCTGGTACTGTTTTCCTGGATCTTCCTCTTTTTTTGCCGGGGGGGTGGGGAGAGGGACGAGGCTAAGCTTTGAATAACTGTTTGGCGCGGAGTTCAAAGTGAATTGAGGGATGCTGCTAACAAGTCCTGGATATCCCAGGGATGTGCGAAAGAAGAGTGATGTGACTGAACATGGAAACAGGCTTTCAGAACTCTCTAAATGTGAATGCCCAGTCATTTTAACCTGTGAGACAGTACTTGTGGGCACAAAGGGACACAAAAGATTGAAGCCCTTTAATTACATAGCCCAAAATGTCAAAGATTTTCAGTGTGGTTTATAAGAGAATAATGCTTGAGGGTTTTTGAAGTGACCGAGTATGGTGATTGAGTTTGCCAGAAAAAGATTTCAACCAGTTTACATTCCAAAGCTGGTAAATATTCCTAATCATCCTGACTGAGATGGCTAGTTAAGAAAGATAAGAATTGCAGAAATCGGAGTTATGAGGATATATATCTTTTAATGAACATCTGAAGATGTATGAATCCAGAATTTTGTATTTTCACCCTGCCGTTTGGAAAATATTGTTGTTACAGAGCTATTGAACTAACTGTTTAAATTTAATCCTCTGCAGGCTGGGTTTTACTCTTTCCAAATAGGATTACTCATATTTTCCATATTTCAGTGTTTGGTTTAAATACCCGTGACGGCTACAGGGACTTGGATTTCTGGTCAGGGCAAGGGTGTTAGATTTAGAAAAAGTTCCTTTTGTTGGAAAGGATACAAAATTCTCAGGTATTTTTTCTTCACTTGTGAGGTCGAGTGGCAACAATGAACAGGTAACCTTTCCTTCCATTTTTCTCATGTGGCAAACATTATCTGTACAAATTCAGTAGACTGCATTGTAATAAGTGTCTGCTTAATTCATTGCTCTTGAACTTTTATTCCCAACCCCCTTCTTAGCCCCCCTTGCTGTTAAATGAAATTCCTTGCACCCCCAGTTCAAACTTTGAAATAAGCTGACATCACCTCATTCCGTGTGTGTGTGTCTATATACATAAAGTAAATATATTTAAGGTGTGGAAACTCACTCATTTTAACTGTATCCGACTTCAGTACATAGTACAGGGGTGGCCAAATTATGGCTCTTTTACCATTATAGGGCGGCTTGCAGATCTCCTCCCCGCAATTCTCCACCTACCAGACTGCGTGGGGAGGTGTGTGGGGGGAGCTTGGGATCTTGCAGTGGGGGGCGGGGGGGGGGTAGGAGCTTCTGCCCAGCGGGAAGAGGGCTCTCAGGGCTTCAGCTCCACAGGGCACAACTGCTAGGGCTTTGGACTTCAGCAGGAGTGAAGCTGAAGCCCCGACAGGCACACCCTGGCTCTCGAACTTCTGAAGATTGTCGTATGCGGCACAGAGGATCAGTACGTTTGGTCACTCCTGACATGGTAAAACCCCAACTGCTTAGTCCATTGAAATAATCAACACGTATTGCACTGGTACCAACAGGAGGCCAGCCTGTTATGGTAGACAGCCTGTTATCAGAATCGGCCATGTGCCGGTTTAAACAATGAACTTGTTGAAACAGGTATGTTTGTTAAATGTACTGAATTTACTCCACACCAAGAGATCTAATCTCCAGTCAGTGCACCTGAGAGGGTGGCTTCTGTGCAGCACTCTTGCTAACTTGAATTAGCATTATCCATGTTTCCCCCCCAGACAGCGATAGGCAGTGAGCTTCCCCTGAACCTTCAGAAGCATCCGAGTCTGCTGTCCTTTCCTGGGTCTACTGACTTTATATAAGGAATAAAGGGGGCAACCAAACATTTGACTTTCCTGCCAAACCTGGAGACTAGAAGAGGAGAAGGATTCCAATTGGTTTCCATTGCATTCCATTTACCATGAATTTACAGTTTCCATTTACCCTGACAAATGACTTTGGCTGCCCTGGTACTTTTGGATTTATTTTCTGTGCAGTGGAAAGTGGGGAGCTTAAAAAGGTAAATGCTTTCCATGGTTGCCATGAATAAATGTGAGGCGTCTTTCTAAGATAGGAGCCCAGAAAGCAAAAAATAAAGCTATGGTGCATCATGAAATATGTGAGGAATTTAATAGAAGTCAAAGCCAGTTCAGATTTTCTCTTTTTGCCAGGGAAATGGACTGTGATAGGCATAAAAATTCTACTGGAAACTGGAAAAATTCTCCAGATTTCCCAGAAACCACAGCTAGCAGCATATATCAATAGTCTGCAGTGTTCAAGCTTTGTTTTCATAGTTCTTTCCATGGAACGTTCCCATGTGAAGAAAGTAGAACCAGATTAATGCACAGAGACAGGGAGAGCAATTTTCCTAGCCGCTGCATGCAGTATTAGTTCTTTCCAGGGTGGCGTCCGTGCACAGTATCAACATCTGGGTTGCAGAATCCTTAGCGATGGCTGCTGTCAGAGCAAACTAGCTAGTTGCCTGTTTTAACTAGGAATCCTGCTCGATGTCTGTCAATTTATATGGTTTATTTTTTCTTGTTGGTAGGTCTTGTCTTTACATTTTTTCCTTCTGGTGGCAAAAGCGCAGGGAGTGGATGGGTTAGCTTAGCAGAAAATTTGATTCAAGAGATCTGCTCCAGAGATATACCACCATAGTTGAAGAAGTTGCGCTGTTTCTCAGTTGCTGAGCTTTTGTAGTGAGGAGTCACCAATAACTTATTTTGAAATACTTTCCGCTGTAAAGAAAAGTAAAGGATACAAAGCCATTCCCTTTTGGTCTAGTGAATGGAATACTGAGATGGGTTGCATTGATAGGCTATGCGACCATGGGCAAGTCACGTAAGACTTGGTCCAAAGCCCATGGAAGTCAGTGGAAAGACTCCTGTTGACTTCAGGATGAGGCCCCTAATCAAGGTTCACTCGCCTTTGTAAAGTGATTGATAGCAACAGATTAAAAAACATCCATATAAGTGCATATTTTTCTTTCTTACGGCGATGCCCCTTTCTGTCACAATGGGTATGTCTAAACTGCAAATAAAAACCCATGGCTGCCCTGTGCCAGCTGACTCGGGCTCCCAGAGCTTGGGCTGCAGGGCTGTTTTGTTGCAGTGTAGGCTTCCGGGTTTGGGCTGCAGCCTGAGCCCTGGGACCCTTCCACCTCACAGGGTCCTGAAACCCAGGCTCCATCCCAAGCCCGGAGGTCTACACAGCAGTGAAACAGCCCCACAGCTTGAGTCCAACGAGCCCGAGTCAGCTGGCATAGGCCAGCCTCGGGTGTCTAGTTGCTGTGTAGACAGACCCTATGAGGCTACTCAGTGCAGTTCCTTTCTGCTCACCTTGATGAGAAGTGGGTATGTCTCTTCTCTTGTTTTGACACAGACAAGTAAAGTAACATTTTAAATTCTCAGTCGGTTTGGTAAAGGATGGGCATATTTTCCTAATAGCTCTGTAACGCTGAATTAATATAACTGCAAACTGCTTTTAACATCCTTGATGTCTCTGATTTTTCTCCACTTAAAAACTATTTTCAGGGTTGTGAAAATAAGGGGAAAGATTTGTTTTGCCGCTGAGTGACAATTGACTGCTACAACAAAAGTTAGTGCTCTCAAAGGCATTCTTGCAGTTAACGACTTGAAATTAAATTTTGTAAGCCATTGGGGTTTTTGGTTTTTTTCTTTAAAAATACCTGAGAATATGCTGCTTGTGGGGAGGGGAGTCCTCCACAAGCTCACATGCCTGTTAACAAAGTGGTTTTCTTCTGATGGCTCCTCAGAAGCTTTCTGCCATTGATGGTATCATGAAGTGCCCTTGCCATCGGAGTATCTTTCTGTCATTTTAATAACACTGGTATGACACATCCAATTAAATCCACTCATACAAGAAGGATTTGAAAAACTTCAATGCTGCAATGTGCCTCTTTGCACAGAGTATGGATCTGGTCTCAATCACACACTTCAAGGCGTGGGTTTCTTAGTTGCCCATGATTATACTCTGAAAAGTGGCTCTCTTAAAATGTCACTGTGGGGCTTCATATTTGTATCCAAATGACTCGAGCAAATTTGCTCAAGTTACAAGAAAAAAGATGTTTGACCAGATCCATCTGGGCAGTGTGTCCACATTGCACTGCACTGTGTGGAGAATCTGATGGCAGAGCTGGTATATTTGGCCCTGGGAGGATCACTCCACCACATGGGGGACTTCTACTGGCATAGAGCCTCCTCTGCTACACCCTCACCCTGCTGCCAGCATATGGGGTTGACTAGAGGAAAGGCCGTGTGGCTGGGACTTCCTTGTGCTGTGTCTGTTCCTGACTGCAGTTTTGACCCCTTAGGGTCATTTGCAGCCAGAGTTAAAGCAGTCTTTGCCTGTTCTAATTTATGCTTGGGAACTAGCCGTATGTACAGCAGAATTGGGTGGAAATCAAGAGCAAGCTCTATGCCACCTTTTTTTATCCCCCCTTCCCCCTCCAGTAGCTGACAATAGTCTGGCCTGTTTCTTTTAATGATATATCCTGCAAACTCACTTTGAGTTCTGGAAACTGAGATGGGTTCTTTGGCTGATGCACCATAACCAATAACAAGGGATTTTGCAGATGGAACCTAGTTGACAAAGCAAAAAAAAAAAAAAATTCTGTTCTCTCTCCCAGAGCTGAACTAGCTAACAGGAGTTAAAGGGAAACCTTTTTTGTCACAAAACAAAGATATGAATCTGAACCACAGAACAGATCTGTTGAGTAAGGTGCCATTCTTATACAGTCATGCTTCTGACTCTATAAGGATGGTGAGATGCCCTCAGGGCCTCTGAATTTGTGGGAATACATTTGCACCACAACAATAATAAAACAATATTTAACCATTTTTTTTATGAAACTGCTGCATTAATATTTTATCAGTTTCCCTAATTGTGGTGTTTAGTCCTTGGACTTAACTAGCTGTCCGCAGCTGTTGCAAATTGACTTTTCCCCTGGCGGTGTTTGGGACTGCAGGCCAAAACATGAGGAAAATAGTTCTTAAGTTTTAAAGTTTTGGTTTTTTAACTTTTTAAACTTGTTTGTGTTTGCATAACTAAGATGCACTTTTTCTGTCTTATTTTGTGAAATATTGACAGCCTCAGTATTTTACATGTGCTTTGTAAAAGGTGGTAAACACACCCAAAACCCTAACTTTTCAAATGAAACATCTCTTGAACAGATCAGAACTTCACCTGCTTTAATCTCCCCTGATATAAATTATTTACAGAACAGTTGCATACCTGTAGGAGACTGATTGCAAATGTAAACTCTGATTCAACTTCTTTGGGGTAGAAAGGCTAAACGTGTCAGCTCTCCAAGTGATACCCTCCCCATGTCGTTGGAATGAATCATGTCATTCAAATGTATTATATACTAATAAAAAGCTAAGATGAAACTGAACTGTCGTGCAAAGGGAAACTATTGTAAAGGGACATTTAGGTTTATTCATTTCATTTGAACCCTTTCTTCTCAAGGAAGCTGAAATTTTAACATAATTTTTTTTATAGCTAACTTTCTTATTGGTGCACTGACATCTTGGTTGTCACTTCTTGGGACAGAGAGATCTGAGAATAGGCTTAAACTAGTGCACCCTCTGCTGGCTGGTTGGCTGACTAGAGCACAAATAAATACAGGCGTTGGGGATGTTTAATAGACCTTTTTTTAGTTAAATCTAGAAAACAATCCTTTGTGAGCAGACACCCCATTAGCATGATGTGACAGAGTGCTGCCCAAAAGGAAGGATGGCACACACATTGGCACACCTCTGGAGCATTTCTTGGGTCCTGTCTATCTTGATTGGGGCTCTGTGGGCTGAAACGCCAGAGTTGAAGACTGAAGCACGTGTGAGCACAGGGTGCTGCTATTACTGAGTTGGTAGGGGGCATGCTCAAGTGACTGGAGTTCTTTTCCTCAGTGCTTCTAACCCCTCCCTTGCTGCTTAGGAAGGACTAGCTCCCACTCCCACAGAGCACTGTTTTAACCTTTACTTTAAAAGCTCCTCCTCTATCTCCCTATCCCCTGCCATTCCTCCCTCCCTAGAGAAATGAGGGGTTCTTAACCTGACTTGGGAATGAAGAGAAATAGGGCAATTTGGGGATGAAGCGGGAGATCTGTTGTGAGCCTAGGGCTGTGGATTTCTGGGGACCAGTGACCAAACAAAGCACTGGGAATTTAATAACTGAGAACCAGGCTTACCAGTTTTGGGTCTGTAATTGGCCAGCATCCCTGGCTTCTAACTGTCTGAGGCCTCATAGACTCATAGACTTTAAGGTCAGAAGGGACCATTATGATCATCTAGTCTGACCTCCCGCATGATGCAGGCCACAAAAGCTGACCCACCCACTTTCCCTTAACTCAGCTGTTGAAGTCCCCAGATCGTGATTTAAAGACTTCAAGTTGCAGAGAATCCTCCAGCTAGCGACCCCTGCCCCATGCTGCGGAGGAAGGCGAAAAACCTCCAGGGCCTCTGCCAATCTACCCTGGAGGAAAATTCCTTCCCGACCCCAAATACGGCGATCAGTAGAACCCCGAGCATGCAGGAAAGATTCAATTTCTGTATAACTTCCAGTAGCCGGGGGCCTGTTCCTGCAAGTATTTATGACCATGCATAGTACTCTCTGCGTGGAGTAGCCTCATTGCCCAGTTGGCCCTTAGATATCATTGTGCTAGAATCATGCAGTAAAATTCTCAGGGAAGCTGAATAACTAGCTGCCATTCATCATCAGACACCTCTGCCATTCTTGTGCCAAAGCTCTTCAGAGAATCAGCATCTTAATCAGGATTTCCACTCCCCTCCCACCCCCCCAGTCAGCAGTTGGTAGTCTTGGCAGTGTTGGGTTTTACATTGTCATTAGGTGCTGGGAGTTTTGTTGCATTGTCTAGCTTTCAGACAAATATATGGGAAACTTCAGTGTTGCCCACAGGATTTTCGAAAGGGTCATGTTACATGTTTGAACCTGCACAGCTCAAGGAAGTCCCCAGAGGTGGTGTGGTGGTGCTGTCACCTCTTTTCTCCTTCAAAGAGCCAAAGCAGGGTGGAACTCAAGCAGGGGCCCTTGTATGTGTGGCACTGGCTGTGGATGTGAACTGTGCAACCCCCTAGTTCCCAGCATCCGGCTCCATGTGTAAAGCACTGGTGCAATGTGTTCTCTGTAGTTCCTGCCAGCCAAGCTCTGTTGTTGTCCAAGGTGTATGTTGGTGAGTGGCTACAACAAAGTGAGAATCCTGGCAGAGGTGCTTACGTGTTGCAGAGCTACCATGTCTAAGGCTATGCCTACGCTTAACGGTAGAGCGGCACAGCTGTAGCGCGTCAGTGTAGAAACCTACTGCAGATATGGGAGGGGTTCCCCTGTCGCTGTAGTAAATCCATTCCCTGAGAGGGAATAGCTAGGTAAACATAAGAATTCTTCCTTTGAACAAATGCTGTCTACACTGGGGGGTTAGGTCAGCTTGGGGTGTGGATTTTTCACACCCCTGAGCGACGTAGTTGGGTCAATCTAATTTTCTAGTGTAGACCAGCCCAAAATACTTTACGGAAACGCTCCAAGTTGGTTGTGTCCAATGGCTTTCTTCTGTGAGCTTCCTCAGCAACTGCTAAAAAAAAGATTTATCCCATGAATCCGCTATACATATCATTAAACAATAAGGCATGTTTTTCTTTAAAAGTTCCCCTCCTCTGTGATTAGGATGTTATGTATTTAATCACTCTTCCTCTGAGTTTTCCAGCCCTAGTTTGAGATCCTTGCACCATCAGAATAGTATCTTCTTATTGCTTCTAATTGTTAACACATGCCAGTTTTGCAATTTTGCAAACTGGACTGAAATTTGAAGGCTGTTTACATGAAAGATTTACATGCACTAGGAAACCTTCAGAAAATTAGTTTGTTTACCAAACAGCTTATCCAAATCCAGTTTTTAAATCTGAGTGCTAAAATTAAGGCTCTCTTCAGCACTACAGGCTGCCTACTAGAGTGATTTACAACAACCGTTCTCTACAAACAAGAGCTGCGTAAACATGAAGGTATAAAGGATTTTGGAAGGGTCAGTCCAGTTGAAAGTCCAATAGTCTCATCCTTTGAAGCCCCTCTTCACGGGGAGCTAGCATGGATCGTTGTAGTGCAGTATCAGTGTTATTGTTAGCCATAAACAAATTATGGGTATTTAACAAGTTAATGTCAAAGTGGCTGAGAGTCACTGGTAGGTGTGTGCTTAGTGACATCAGCTGGCAAGGAGCCCTGGTAACAGAGAGAGCGGAGGGGGGGGGGGCGGGAGAGAAAGGAGGGTGTGTGTGTCTATATCTGGGTATTCTGGCGAGGTAAAGAGCTGGTCTGTTTGGCTGGACCTTCCCATCTGGGATCCATCTGTGTTTCCCTGGGATCGGACAGGCGGCTCTAGTCAGTGAGAAATCGCAGATGTGAGAGAGCTGACACATGTCCAGCTAATGAAAGAAGGAAGGCTGGTCTGAGGCTGTGCTCGAAGATTAAGAGCAAAAAAAGAAGAGCATTTTATTTATATGTCGAAGAAATTAGGTGAATTCTACAGTAGCTGGATTGTTGTAACCTGGGTATTTCGGGTAAGCAATATTTTTAAATTAGATTATTATTTTTTAAATGTTCAGAGGTTTATTTGTGGTTTTTGTTTGTTTTATTTTTGGTGGTTTTGTTATGCTGTTTTGCTGTGTGCTAATTTTTTAAGAGTAGAAACATTTTTCTGTTCTGTAAATCAGTTGAACCTTGAGCTCAGATAGTGGGAGAGGGTGTATATCTGTGCATGTGAACCCTCACATATGCAGTGCTTTGCAATGTCGCCCTCCCCTCTCTAACCATCTCATTTAGACTGCAGTGGTTCTGCTGGTAAAAACTTCAATAGATGAGCTGACTTGGTGCATGGATTATGCAGCTAAAAAAATAGTAAACTATTTCTCTAAGGAGAGCTGCGTTAGAGCTTTCTGTCCTTTACGTTGCTATGGAAGGGTTTGGTTTTCCTGGGGAGAAGGCTGGCATTCAGCATTTCCTAGTCTAATGGGAAATGGAAAAGTGGGAGGATTTTTTAATGTAATGTGTTTTTCATTGTGGCAAGCTTTATTCTCAGTTTTGCAAAATAATATTTTATAAACTGAGATTTATAATATAGGAGTAAATGTATAGGGTTAAGTCTCCTCCATCAGATCCCAAATGTTCATAATTTTAATACCCCCCCCCCATTTTTTCTCTGCATTGTGCGTGAGAATGCTACCTTTTTGTCTTTATACTCTCAAAGCAGCTATTGATGCTACCAATATTTAAATATCTCAGTTCAGTTTTGTGATGCAGTAACATCTCTCTTTGCTGTTAAAATTTATATTGCAAGGCTACTGTACGTTGGATTCCATTTTATTCTACTGGAATTCCCAATCTTACATATATATCTTAAACCTGCTTTTTGTTTTCCTTTTTTTGCAAAGGTTCAGCAGTTTTAAAATGTTCTGCTGATCCCTCAGGGCATACTACTGTAAAAATTATACCATTGTACACCCGGTGAGCTATTGGCACTGGGGCTGAATGTTTGTGTATTCCACTAAAAATTATTGGCCCTCTTTTTGCATCACTAAACTCCAGAACTGCTGCATTTATAATCCATTGTGTTCTCCTTATGCTCATCCATGAAATGCTGCCCAGTTGCACCAAATATACCAGAATCCACCCTAAAGTTCTGAAGATTAAAAGCGAGGACGGGAAACTTTGCTACAGAATCATAGATGGAAAATATTGGTTGGGTTATCTACTACATCTCCCTGCCAGTGCAGGACTATTCCCTATTGTACACTTACTAGTGCTTTGTCCAGGCTAGTTTTAAACCTGCCAAGTGTCAGGGCTTCCCTTGGGAGACTGTTCCACAGCCTGATAGAGCTCACTGGCAGCAAGTTTATCCCGCTGTTCAGGCTAAATGTCCCTATTCTTAGTCTCGTTTCATTATTCTTACTTACGCGCTCTTACCATCTTAAATAATTCTCTTTCTCTTGGAGTTTGCAAACGTTCACTGGGTGTAGGCTGTTTCCGTATGCTTTGCAAGCCAGCACCTCGGCTAATGAAAGTGACTCTGCACATGGACACCTAAACCTTGCTGTTTGTCCCTTGATTTCCAATACCTAGGAAGTAGCTATGAGAGCCTACTGGGCAATGCTGTGCAAATTAACATCCCAGAACATGCCAGAATGAAGGAAGAATGTCACAAACCGTACAAGCGTGTGCAAATTCTGAACAGTGAATTTTTGTTTTCTGTTTTATTTGCATCAGTGTGTGAGCTATTTCTGGTGCAGTTGGGTAGTTTCAGCTATGATGGTATTGAAGACCTGCAGAATTTGCCAGTGTTAATGCTGTTACTCATTGAAATTACTTTGCTCCATTTAAGACTTGATCCTGTAGTCACTATGCAAGCAAACTCCCAGTTAAGTGATTAGGAGTTTTGCCCATGTTTGGACTGCACAATTGGGCTATTAGTCTTTATTTTAAACAACTAGCCTGCCAAATTCACGTTCGAGTTCTGCAGAAGACTGAGTCCTGAGGAAGAGGAGAAGAGATTAGAACAGAGGGGGGCAAACTACGGCCCTCGGGCCGCATCCGGCCCGCAGGACCCTTCCCTCTGGCCCCCGAGCTCCTGCCAGGGAGTGGAGTCAGGACAGGCTTGCGGAGGAGCCAGCCCAACTCCCTGGCAGCACAATGAGCAGGGCAGAGGCTAGCCCCTGACCCCTCCCCTTCTGCTCTCTTCCCTCCCTGCCTCCCTCGTAGTCACAGTTCCCCCAGCGCCTGGGTTGCAGCTCCTGCTGGGCGGCACGGCTATAGCACCGCCAGACCCGGTGCTCCAGGGCAACACAGTCAGGGGGCGGGGAGCAGGGGGGAGTTCTGGGGGGGTTCCAGGGGGGTGTTCAAGGGGCCTGGGCCCTGCTGCCGGGGACAGGGGCAGAGCAAGCCAGGGTCCCCCGCCACCCCCAGCATGTGTGGCCCCTGTCCTCAGCAGCCAAGCCCAGACAGGGAGCGAGCCCTGCCCGACTGCCAGGGAGAGCAGCCAAACGAGCAGGGGAAATGCACAGGGAAAGGACTGAGCCCCCCTTTCCCCTACCTGACAGGTGACGAGGGGCGGGGAGAGCAGGGAGGGTTAGATAGGGGGTGGGGGAGCCCAGGGGACAGTCAGGGTTGGGGAGCAGGGGGGATTGGATAGGGGACGGGCGTCCCAGGGGGTTGGTCAGGGGACAGAGAGCAGCGGTGTTTGGATAGGATGCGGGAGTCCCGGGGAGCAGTCAGGGGTGGGGAACATGGGGGTTGGATGGGGGTGCGGGTTCCGGAGGGTTGGATAGGGGGTGGGGGCCTCGCTGTTTGGGGAGGCATAGCCTTCCCCAGCCTTGCCTACCTGGCCCTCCATACAATTTCTGTACCCAACGTGGCCCTAGGGTCAAAAAGTTTGCCCACCCCTGGATTAGAACAACACTGTAGGATGTTCAGCGAACATTGGGGGAAAAGTGCTTAGAACAGAGATAACTCAGTGGTTTGAGCATTGGCCTGCTAAACCCAGGGTTGTGAGTTCAGTCCTTGAGGGGACTATTTAGGGAACTGGGGTAAAAATCTGCCTGGGGCTTGGCCCTGCTTTGAGCAGGGAGTTGAACTAGATGGCCTCCTGAGGTCCCTTCCAACCCTGATATTCTATGAAACAAAAAAACATAGGTAGATGTTCATAGAATAACGCCTACGTGTTGTCCAGAATTATATGGATAATCATTATAGATACATAGGAATGGGAGAGTGCATGGATAAAATAGGATCTGATCAAACTGTTCAGTGATTCAAAAGGAGTGAAAAGTTCATGACTTTTTATTAGTCCACTTAGGATCTCATTCTGCCACCCTCAAGAAGAAGCATCATCTCACTATTTCAACAACTGCCAAGGACACGTTCTGCCACACTAACTCACAATTAGTTATTTTGGAAGCCGTGGTGGTGTAGCAGCGTCAGTCCCAGGATATTGGAGGGAAAAGGTGGGTGAGGTATAATGTCTTTTATTGGACCAACTTCTGTTGGTGAGAGAGAGAAGCTTTTGAGCTTATACGCAGTCCTGTTGGAATCTGTAGTAGCTCTGTTTTTTCTGAACACCTCTATACTGAAAGACTTCAGCAAATTGGAGGTGAAATCAGAAAATGATGCAAAATTAAGGATCTTGAAGGGCTGATTTGAGGGAGAGGTTAGGAGAACTAAGCATGTGTACCATGACTGGATGATGACTAAGGGAAATATAACCAAAACCGAGTATTAGAAGGCTGTAACCACAGAAAGGGAAAGGAATTGCTCAGAGTGGGCCAGTGGCATATTGCTAAGAGTAAGAGTTTAATCAGAGCGCAGAGAAGCTTAAATTGACTATGGGGATAAATTCCTAATCTGAGGAGTATTCCTAGACTGGAATAGTCTTCCTAGGGGAATGATGGAAGCACTATCACGTGGGTCATTTAAAAATGGAAAAGACACATTCAAGTGCAGTTTTACTATGAGTAGTGATTATGGAAAAGTGTTATCTTCTTGCTTCCCCTACCTGCTTGGTGTATTTGAATTGTATCTGCTAATAGTGCTGAGGGCCTGATCCAGTGCCCACTGAAGTCACTGAAAAACTCCCATCTATTTCAATGGGTTTTAGATTAGGCTCTAATATTACAGTGTCACTTTTCAGAGGCCTACAGCACCAACATCATCAAGGTTCTGTCTACACTGCAATTAAAAACCTGTGCCAGCTGTCTCGGTTTGCGGGGTTCAGGCTGAGGGGGCTGTTTAATTATGGTGTAGATGCTCAGGCTGGAGCCCAGGCTCTAAGACCCTGTGAGGTGGGAGAGTCCCAGAACTCGGGCTGCAACTTGAGCCCAAATGTCTATACCGCAATTAAATAGCCCCTTAGCGTGAGCCCGAATCATCTGGCACTGGCCAGCTGCGGGTGTCTAATTGCAGTGTAGACATACCCTGAGAGAGATCTGGATTTGATTTCTTCTAGGGCTCCATCAACATAATTGTTTACCAAGTCCCAATTGGTTTACCTTTGCATACCCACTTGAAGGCAAAGGGGTTGCTCACATGTCATTGAGGGCATAATTTGGCCTGCAGAACCTTTTAGTCATGATGCTAATGCACAAGAAAGAAAGAACAGTGCCTGACTTCTGGATTCCAGGTTGAGTTTGCAAGGCTGGCAGTTCCAGATCCAGCATTTTGTGTAACTAATTGGGACTGTAAACATGGAAACTCCCAATGCCATGTTTAGTTACTCTTAGTAGAAAATACCATGGTTTACAACCCTGATTTGGTATGGGGAGGACTAAATGGCCTGTTGGCTTTCCCATTTCTAGTTTTTATGATTTGGAGAAAAAATCTCTAATTTGATTGGTACCCAGACACAGTTTCCATTATATTACTAGATCGCTGAGTACAATGCAACAGAATATGAAGGGACTTCTGTGAAAGGTGTGGAGGGAGATGCTTGTTAAAAGGCTTACAGGCAGCATTAGATAACATTGTGTTTTTAAATTTGAACTGAAGAGAAAGAGTCACTTAGTGTCACCTACTCTTTTTTTACATGCTAGAAGAGCTGACTTTTCTGTATTCTCTCGGAGTTAAATGGTAAACCTTCCTTGACCAAATCTAATGGCTAGCTAATATTTACATACTCCATTGTTTTTCAGAGATTAGGTATAAAATTGTGTTCGAACAAAAATTTGACAATGGTCATTGGGAAAGCCATGTTGTACCCTTCACAAAGGCTAATTAAACTTTACTTGTGAGATGTTCTTTTACTTCATTTGTACAAAGATTTGGAGACGGCTCCTGAAGTGAATCAGAAAATACCCGTATTTCTGCTTACATTTGATACCAGGGGCCTTGAAGTGCAGGGGAGAGATGGTCCTGTAGTTAAAGTACGGAACTAGGAGTCGGACTTGAGTTCCATTGTTGGAGCTGCTAGATATTTTCTGTGTGACCAGGGCATGTAATTTCTTTGTGCCTCACTTGCATAGACTCTAAGGCCAGATGGAAGCACTGTGAACTTCTAGTCTGACCTGTATACGCAGGCTATAGACTATTTTCCTCATAAACTGGATTTCCACATGTGTAAAAGTCTCATCATCCGCTCGGTATTAAGAGTCTTAACTCATTGTATTCTTATAGCACATTACAAACCAAGTAATTCACATTGTTCTTAACAGCTTTGGGCAGTGGCACTTTAAAACCTACCCTGAGTTTTTAAAACAATGCTTAATGAGTTTCATTGTTCCAAGTCCCCTGCTCAGATGCAGCATTTCCTTCTTTCTTGGTTGTGGCAGTGTCTCTATTGCAATTCAGGGTCAGGTGGATGGACTTTTGGACAGAAGAACATTGTTAGCAGCTGGAACTCTTAAGTGTCACTTTTACTCTTCAGTGCCACGAAAGCTGCATGACGAAAAGCCAAAAATCTATCAGTCGGCCCACAAATCAGAGGTCTTTCTTCCAGTCCGGCCATGGAACTTAAATAGTCATCCATGTATTGACAGCTGTCTGTTATTTAACTAAATCTAAATGAGGACGGAAAGGGAGTGTGCAGAGAATGCTGCTGCTTTGAAAGAACTCAAACCTGTTGCTGTGCTGCAAGCTGTGAATGTTTAAAGACCTCGTATTACTTACCATGCTGGAGGAGCGGGAAGGGAGGATTGGGTGGGAGGGGGGTGTTATTGTGAGGGTAACAGATGTGCCCTATGCTGTTGACGCGTGCCGGCTCTGTTCCTTTGCTCTTAACACCAGGTGCAGCTATTGTTCTGGCTGGTCTCTATTCATCCAGCCTCGTCTGTTACTCTGCTCTTTCTAGCTCATTGTTTCTGAAGAAAATTAGCATTAAAAACCCATCCGAAACCCCCATGTCCCTCAACTGCAGGTGACTGTTATTGGCTCCAGCTGCCACCCTTGCGCTTGATTACTTCCATATGGGGTTATGGTAAGAAGTAATATCCACTTACTGATTTCCCTCTCCCCCTCCCCCCGCACTTTATTACTCACCAAGAACAATACCCTGAAATCTATTAGACCCCCCCGCTCCCCAATAGGCTCCACATTCTACTCAGTATTAGGATGGTGATGAACATTTTACAAGCAAAGCTAATTATCTCTCCCCCTCTCCCCCCCCCATTCTCTTCCTCCCTCCCTCTCCTCCTCTGTAAAAGTGAAATAACCAAGGGCCAATTGGTAGTAAATTAAATCTTTGAAATATCCAGAGATGAGGCGTCTTGCTAACAGGAAAATTCTGCTAGATTTTGGATGATCTTTAATGGAAACTATTTAGCCATCATCTTTTATATCCTGTTGTGCCACACCTATGAACCAGATGAGCAAATCACATTTCAGGGAACCACAAGAGAATAGACGCTGCTATTTTTACAAGTTGATTGTTAATTTCATAAGTTTAGACAGACGAAGGGAGGGGCGGCGGAGACACTTTAAAAAAAATGTGGATGATCTAGTTGTTAGGAGCAGAGCACTCCTCGTTTTTTAATATAACACATCTCAAGAATGGTGTGTTTTGATTTTGTTTTAAATCTAAACCATTTAATGTGTGTTTTTTACTGTAAAATATAGCACTTTGGAGCTCCCTGTTTCTCCTTGTGACCCCAGGTTAAATGTTTTTTCCCCCTTTATAATCTAAGCACATTTCTGTCAGCCCTGCACCTTAGCCTAGGATCTGAAATCAAGCTGCATTCTTTCTGGCTTGTGCATCATCATCACCAGCAAAAAAAACTTTCTCTGTTACACCTGGGCAGCCTGTTGTGCAACTATCCTATTTATTATGATGCTTGAACCAGATGAGAATCAAACTCTCTCACTTTTCCTCCCATAGCTGTGTTGACCTTGCAGAATTAATAGGAATCAAAACAAAAACTTCTGTTGTCACCAAAGTCAGCCAGTAAAACTGTGAGGGAGCAGATGTATGGAATAAAAGGGTAATTTTTTTGGTTTACTTTGTCCCTTTTTAGGGTAGAACTGAACCTTGAAAGGCATTAAGGAAGCTAGAGCAGTGTCAGCACAGATAACCATGGCCAGTGCTATAATTCCATGGGGGACAAAGCAACTTTTTATACTTATGGACGAGGATTAGGAAACTACTTTCATAGAGAACTGGATGAAAGGATAACGCAAGATTTCCAATATACTTATAGTAGTTTTCCAGATGGAAATACATTCACTTGAACTGTGACCTTGTAATTCACTGGGTTCTGAAGAGGTTACTTCTGGGTGATCAACTAATTTCAGTTGACCTGTTCACCAGGGCACTGAGTGGTGGAGCTGTCACATACACGGCCCTGCACCTTGGGTAGCAGGCTGCTGTGGGGAAGATTGACACCAGTCACTGACTGGCTCAGACACAGACGCACTTTCCGTGTGGTGCTGACTGAAGGAGGAAGCCTATTAGGCTCGTGTAAACCCCAGCCATTATATATTATGAGACCAATTTTCAAAAGAGCTTGTCTAAATCGCACATACAAATCCTGCATTTTCACACACACAGTGGCACTTAGCCGCCACTTACCTGTGTGCACCTAAATGCTCGTTATGCAATTTAGGTGACCACTTATGAAAACTGGGCAATTTGTGTTATGAACACGCATTCTGCCGCTATATTAAGGTAACAGAGTGGGCTGGTGGTTAACAGCTGACTGGGAGGGGGGGCTCCTGTGTTCTATTCCTGGCTCTGCCACTGACTTGTGTGTGACCTTGGGAAAGCTAACCTGTCAAGTGCGGTGTTTACCTCTCCTATAAAATGCTGATAAGACTTTCCTACCTCATAGGGGTGTTGAGATTCCTGGTTTTATTCCCCACTGGTGTCCAGCAGCCTAAACAACTGGTTGTCCTTCTCCATAGCACTTGGAGGGAGGTCAGACCTTTGTGATGCAGGGGCTAGAGACTGCCCTTCTGGAGAATAGCCCAGCATTCTCTGCCGCAAAAGAAGCCCAAGCAGCAGATTGGAGTCTTTTAACCAGTTTTCCTTTATTTGTTTTTTTTTAAGATAAATTAACTTTATCCTCAGCTTGGCCCCCTACCAAATTCTGACATTGGAACCAAATTCAGTGGGAGCTGAGCTTTCTGGGGCACTGTGGCTGTTGTTTCCGTCCCCTGCCTTCCTGTCAGAATGGGCAAAATGGTGAAGGAAGGGAAGAGGGCTGGGCAGGGTTGAGATGGAACAGCTCTGGTATGCAGGGGATGGGGCAGGTAGATCTCTCTGTGGCGCTTTAAGAGGAACAGGTCCAACCCCACAGTTGGTGTTCAGGCCAGACAAGTTTCTAGCTGTAGGAGCAGCCATCCAGCTCAGATGCTTTTCTGCTCCCCAGCTCTTCTCAAGAGATTTAGCAGTATAACAGCAGGCAGCAGTGGTGCCTTTGCCAGTTCAGGAGGCCGTGCAGCCAACATCTCAGTTCCCAGCAGCAGCTGCAGTGGGGGAGGGTTGCAAAGCAGTTCCCCACTGGGACCTCTGATCTCTCTAGTGGGCTTTGCAGAGGGGTAGCCTCGTGGAATCAATTCTCCCTTTAGGGTTTCAGGTCTCTTGCCCAGGGCAAGTGGGCTGCTCCAGCCCTTCCACCTTAGTTTAAATTCTTGGCCCCTCTCTGTGTTACAATCAGCTACATCTTCCCCAGGAGGTAATGAAGAAGGTCTCTTTCTCTTGGGTGGCAGCAATGCATAGGTGCTGGAACTATGGGTGATGGGGGTGCTAGTGCAGCCCCTGGCTTGAAGTGGTTTCCATTATATACAGAGTTTACAGTTTGGTTTAATGGCACTCAGCACCCCCACTATACAAATTGTTCCAGCACCCCTGCAGCAATGTATGTGACATCCTACCCCACATGCCCTTATTTCCAGCTATTGCAACTTGCTATCACTCCCCTGCCTTCCCCTGCAGTGGATACCTGTGGGTCTCTGTCAAACCACTTAAATATTCACATGTGGGAGGAAACCAGACAGCCTTCTGTGGTTTCCACTAGGAGCAAACAGCCTCCAAAGGGTGAACTTATTGCCTTAGAGCCCCTAAAATACTTGTCTAAAGTGAAACTGTTCTGTTTGAATCAATGAAGCAGTCATTGGTAAAGAGAAACTGGAAGTCAAGGAGAACTCCCATTAACACAAGTCAAAAAAAATCCAAACCTTGTTCTAAAAAAGGTTATAGAGCTTCATAACCTTCCATCTTCTCCTCTCAAGAAAGAGGAAAGCTGTCCAGATCTGATCAGGAGGAGGGAGCTCTGAATAGACTATTTCCCTCACCCCCAGTTGTTTGAGGCGAGGTTCAACAAGTTCTTGCCTATGCTTGGGATCCAACCTCCATTGGCAGACGATCCAGAACAGAGTGGTAGGGCTGGCCAAGTCACCAGAAGTGCTTTCTTTCCAAATCCAAGGAGATTTGCATTCCTCTCCATCACTTGCTGGATCTTATCAAAGATGTAGGATAATGCCCAGGTAAGGTAAAAGGGCTGGATAGACTGTTCTTTTTGATTTAAAAAAAAGAGAGAATTTGTTACTACTGCAGCATCTGTCTTCAGAATTGTATCTGTGATCAATGCTACAGTGATCCCTATGGAAGGGGTGATTTCTGCCCAAGAGAATAGACTCATCTGATGAAATTATGAGGCCTCAGAATCAGTCCTTAAGGCATTTTATCACACGTATCTGCTTCTCCAGGGCCATTCTAGCATCAGCAGATGAGCTGAGAAGTGCAGTTCCTTAAAAGGATAGGAAATGGCCCATGATCCTCCAGAAGACATCTCTGACAGCTTTGTTTGTCGCAGATTCTTCCTTGGATTCATTTGAGATTTGCTGTCTAATCCAGGGCCTCAAAAATTGTACGTTAAAGATGTCTCTGTCTCTGGAAGGTGGGAATACAGGCCGAACATTTCAGTGCTGTACACAATTGGTTTTGCATTTATGACGGGGCAGATTCTTTGGAGTTTGACAATAGTAGATGCTCTGCAAGGGAGGATCGGATCTGTGTAGATAAATCGGAGGTTAGAAAATGTGTGAGAAACGTGAGGCTGGTAAATATCCCCAGCAGCTTTCTTCAGACTTGTAGTAAACCTACAAAGTCAAATCCCAAATTTAAGGGGTTTCTTCTCCCCAATTAAATGATCAGACCATATGGTGTTTACTGAAAGTGCCTGTGATATGGAAGGAGCCTACCGACTATATCACTCTCTTTCAAAAGAAGCTGCTTTACCTAATGTCACTGTCCTGAAACCTGCAGGTTCTTTTCAGCAGCAGATGAGCTGGGGATTATTTCAGTGACCTTCTCCCTGCTGTTGGTATAACCTTCTGATTCTGCTGCTGTGGTGCTGCTTAATCTTATGTGCATTTAGCAATCTTCCCCTGTCTTTCACCAATATAACTAGTGTGTCTTTTTTTTCTCCCAGGGACTCTACCCAGGTCATTGTCTTTCACTCCCCTATAAAAAAATGACTGGTTTAAGATCCTTGGGATGAAAAGGTTGGAGCAGCATCTCTGTTTTCTGAAAATTACTAATTACTGCCGTTAGTAAAATAGATCACCTCTTCAGGGGGAAGTGTGTGGATCAGGAAATACTAACACCCTGACATTTTTTTTTAATGTATTGTAGAAAGCTGTTATCAAAGAGAGCACATGGAAAGAATTTTCACATGACTTCTGAAGAGAGATTAATTAGTATTGGAGGGGAAGGAGGGAGGAAATCAGGCAACTGTTTTGCTACTTGAACTTTGCATTTAAGGGAATGGAAAAGTGGCAAAGTCAGTCTTTGTGCCTCCTGCTTATTTAGGGATTAAAGTGTCCAGAATTGGGGCAGTGGCCTTGGTGTCCATTTATGAGTTGGCCCCGGCCTAGAAAATTAACTTCTAGTCCCTTTAATGTAATTGTGGGGCTTGAATGTAGCTTGTAATGAGTTCTCACTTGTCTTGCCAGTATATAAATTAATAATACTGTGACACCTTACTCGAGTCTGGTGTAAATTCACTGCTCATGGCATAGTTATTAGAGATTGAGCTAATATGATTCTTTCCTCCTCCCCTCTGCCCCCCCCCCCCCCCCCCCCCACGGTTTGTGCTCCAGCATCAAAGCTTCTAGAATCAAAATCCATGCTTAGGTCACCAAAAAGCTGCCACATCAGTGTGCTTAATACTTAATGTGTAGTATGCTTGAACTGTGGCTCTTCTCTGAAGAGTGTTGCTGAAAATAGCATCGGCCTTGGCTACACTGGCAATTCACAGCGCTGCACTTGCTGCGCTCAGGGGTGTGAAAAAACACCACCCCTGAGCACAGCGAGTGCAGCGCTGTAAAGCCCCAGTGTAATCAGCGCCTGCAGCGCTGCACGCTCGCTCGCAGCGCTGCAAGCTATTCCCCTCGGAGAGGTGGAGTACTTGCAGCGCTGCGAGAGCTCTCTCGCAGCGCTGGCGGCGCGACTACACTTGCGCTTCAAAGCGCTGCCGCGGCAGCGCTGTGAATCAGTGAGTGTAGCCAAGGCCATCAGGAGGCACTGCGTTATCTCAATGGTTTCTAAAGCAAGTGTTCTCCATTGACAAGATTTGCAAGTGTTGTCTGGGGTTTTGTCTTCACTACCAACGTTAAAGCTGTGGCAGCGCTTTAACGTGGCTGTGTAGTCATGGCTGTAAAAACCCACCCCCACGAGGGGAGTAGCTACCAACGCTGGGAGCCCAGCTACCAGTGCTGGTGCCCTGTCTACACTGCCACTTTACAGCGCTGAAACTTGCATCGCTCGGGGGGGGGGGGGGTGGTTCATACCCTTGAGCAAGAAAGTTTCAGCGCTGTAAAGTGGCAGTGTAGACAAGGCCTAAGTTTTGAGAGTTGAGCTGGGTTATCTCCACTTTGCACATAATCACCAGTAATAAAGCTGCTGAGGGTTAAATGATCTCTTCAGCGACACCCAAGCAAGACCGTTGTCTTCTAATTTATGCCCTCAGTGGCACTTGTGCAGTCCCAGTCCCTTCAGTAAGTTTGCACAGATGTAACTCACTGGAATATAATAAATAATTTTGTTGATAGACACAAGAAGGAACAGAATCTGTGGCTTGTTCCGTCTGAGCTGGAATGGGTCTTTGGGTAAAAAGAGTAAAATCAAGTAGTTAGAATCCGCTCAAGTTCCTTTTGAAAAGTAATACCTTAAGCCAATGTCAGGTATGTTGCGAGAAAGAAACTAATCTTGAAGGGGTACCCCCACAGAGGTGGCTGTTTTTTTTTAGTGGAGATGGATCCAGTGAAGTAATGCCTGTTTGCATGGCTTGTAATTCTGTACCACACAGACTCAAGTCTTTTAAAATACACATACTACACAAAAACAAATTCTAAAGAATCTTACCCTTAAATGTAGCCTCACTGTGAATATCAAGAGGACTCTCCATCTCTATCCAAAGTACCAGTAGTCAGCATAATTCATGAGCTTATTAATCTATTGTTCTTTAGGGTCTCTTTCTTGTCGTTTTAGTTACTATCTCATGTGCAAATCTGATTTGCCTAATGGCCTGGTGATTGTAATTGAAAGGCACTCTGCACTTACTTGATTGTGGAAAGTCTCACTCGGGCTCACACACAGATAGGACTCTGCCTCTGCTGAGAGGAAATCTATAGGCTGGAGAAGGAAATGTCATTTGAATCACACTTGGCTTTTACACGTGTGGTTGCAGTTTTTGAAAACACACTTTCTGATTCCGATTTCTCTAATGCTAAAGGTGGAACCTTCCTTTGCTGGCTCTTGAGAGCTGGTCAGGCAGGGCTGGTGTATTTAAGTGCATAGCACCATTCCAGTGACTTCTGAGATGGAATGGCATCTGTTAGTTATGCTACATTATAGACAAGGCACTTCCAGCTCTTTAAAAACTAATACAGTGACCAATGCTATTCTTTTTTGTTAGCAAGCTACATTCATGAAGCTACCGTAGCAGCTTAACATGCATTAAGATACACTAGACCAGATTCTCTGGGCTGCCAAGTTCACTTTGCATCTAAATGAACTTAAAGCATCCAGTGGCTGCTCCTGGATAATTCCCCCTCATCTCCCATCGAGAGGTAGGCAGCAGTTATGAGGCTCAAAGTGTACAAGGCACTCTCTCCAAAGAGAACTAACATGAATTATGACTAGATTAGTCTGCCTTGGATACATGGGTAAATTGACAGGGTAGCAAGAGTGGGGCTAAAGAAAGTAGCACAAATGGAATGTAATTAATGGTTACAACAGTCAAGCCACAGTTGGTTATGATGTGAGGGACACTAATATGCCACTTAGATAGTGCTGGATTCTGATGCCTTGACCTTATAGGAAATTGTGGCTATTAGAGGTGGAAAAGACCTACTATCCCAGTCAGGGTCATGACTGACAGTGTGGCCTGCATATCAATTGGCAGGAAAGACTGAGACCCCCTTTCTCTCTGCGTCAAAGTGATAAAGTTATGGAACTGGTGCATAAAACATTGCATAGGAGCAATGTATCGTCCAGGCAGACAAACTGTTTTACAGCCAACGCTATCAGCAGGTATTTTTCCCCAAGACTACATATGGGAACTGAACCCCCATGTCCTGGTCAGCATTTTTCAGGTTTGGGGATTTCCAGAAGTGGACCTCTTTGCAACCGCTATGAACTAAAAAGGCCAACTGTTTCGTTCAATGGGCGGTTTAGGTCCCAGTTCCTCTGCCTACTCCCTTGGACAGGGAAGCTGTTTTATGCGTTTTCCCCCCAATGGCTTTGATCCTCAGAGTGGTGAACAAAATCAGCCAGGAGCAGAATCATTCTAATAACCCCAATGTGGTCGAGGCAAGCGTGGTTTCCTTATCTGTTGCACCAAACTCTTTGTCCACCGATAAATCTTCCAGTCACTTCTTAAATCCTCTCTCAGGATGCCGGTCAATTGGTACATCCCAATATAAGTGGTGTTTGCCTCAAGGCGTGGCTCCTCGATGGTTCGCAAGAATACAGTCTTCCTGTTCTGCAGACATATGGCACCTATTCTTAAAGAATAGGAAAGATTCTACCAGAAATGCTTACCTTTAGAAGTGGAGAAGATTTAGTCACTGGTGTGAACTCCAAGACACTGTCCCACAGTCTGCCCCATTTCAGTTCGTTCTGGAATATCCATTGCAGCTAAAGAAAATATGGCTGTCACTTAATTCTCTCAAGGTTCCTCTGGCAGCCATAACACCATTTCATACCACTATTGAGGGGGGTCTCCCTGTTTGCTGCATCTGCTAGGTTCATGAAAGGTCTGGGAAATTTCTTTCCACCAGTGCAAGTCCCTATCCCTGTTTGAGACCTTAATCTGGTTCTTAAGTCTCATGAAAACTCCCTTTGAACTGATGGTAACCTGCTCCTTATCGAATTTATCTGTGAACAACAGCCTTCCTAATGGCTATTAGCTCAGCCTGCAGAGTCAGAGAGATCGGCACTTTAATGGTGGACCCTCCTTTCAATTTTTTACAAGGATAAGGTTTCCTTATCTGCATCCCGGTTCCTTTCTAAAGTGTCTTCTAAGTTTCATGTGAATCGGATCCTTTACGTGGTAGTTTTCATTCAGAAACCACCAAGTCCAGCGTGCAGACTGCACTCCATATTCTAGATGTCAGAAGGATGTTATCTTTTTCTGTCTACGTAGGATTAAACCATTTCATAAATCACCTACATGGATTGTTCCATTTTGCAAACAGATCAAAAAGCTCTGCTATTTCTACCCAGAGGCTATCAAAATGGATTTCTGGATGTATTACAACTTGTACGGTGAACATCCCCTGCTGCTGGCGTGTCAGCTCATTCTGTGAGGTCACGGTGTACATCTGTAGCTCTACTTAAAAATGTCCCAGTTGCTGAGATTTGCAGAGCTGCTACATGGTCTTAGGTATGTGCCTTCTCCAAAAACTATGCTTTAGACGACGATGCCTCCAGATCTGATGTGGCAGTTGACAATGCAGTTCTTTCCTCTGTAATGGACTCAACTCTGAAGCTCCCCCCTCCTGATGGGATACTGCTTGGAAGTCACCTGACGTGGAGCACCCATAGGGTGCTACTTGAAGAAGAAAGAGAGGTTACTCACCCTGTGCAGTAACTGTAGTTCTTCGAGAGGTGTGTCCTTATAGGTGCTCCATTACCCACCCTCGTTCCCTTTTGCTTCGGAGTTTCCTTCTGAGACTCAGCAGTGGAGAAGGAACTGATGGCAGTTCACTTGCTCAGCCTGATATAGTGGCAGCATGGGCCACGAGGATATCTAAGGCGCATGCGTGGGCTGAATAGACACTGATGATGAAAATCTATTGAAAGTGCATGCAGATGAGGGGGAGGGGTCAAGTATTTCTGAAATGGAACACCCACCGGGATGCATTTCGAAGAACTACAGTTACTGCACTGGGTGCGTAACCTCCTTTTTTCCTGGTCTTCATCCTACATTCAGGGAAATAGGATTGCCTGTTGGACTCTGCCTTCTGTTTTGAGAAAACTTCAATATTAATTTTCATTCCTGGGGACACTGCGCATGGTGGTTTGTTTGTTTGTTTGTCCTGGTCATTCTTTTGTTGTTAATTCTCTTTGTGTTAGCGGTGTGACTCTGCTGGTTCTTGTTTGGCAAACCTGATTTTTCATCCAAGCCAGCAGTTATGACTTATCAGTTCCTTGACTGTCAGTGCTCTGATTTCACAAAACCTGACTTCTTCAGTGCTTCTGTGCTTGTTATCTGAGAGTTTTGATAAGAGTGTACATCTGGGGTGGCAGGCACCCTTGGTTCCATCTTGCTAGTAGGAATCCTCTAGATGGTCCTATATTTATTCATCTTCCGTGTTCAGGTAACTAACTGATTTTTCTTTTCAATGCTCCCTGCTCCTCTTTTTATTTAATTATTAAGACAGTGCTATTCACCATGCTGTTTAGTAATTATTCATGACACTTGGGCTGTTGATGGGGACATTTCCAGCCATACATTTAATACTATTTTATCTGTAGTCTGTTCTGCTCCTTGTTCCTGGGTTACCTGTTTTGGTGATTGACACTCATTGGCTACACTTGTGTCTTTTGTCACTGGATCTGTTAGGACCCATCCCTCATAACCTTGTTTGTCCTCAGGGATCTGTGCACTCAGACATCTCCCTCGTTGTTGGAGGTAATCCAGGCTTGCCTGAGGTCTGGCTGCTTTTCAGCAATGTTTTCAGCTTAGTTGATAATGACTGCTTGGGTTCTACCAACCAGCAGGGATTTTTAAATTTTTGTTGGAATACTCTGATTTCTAATATCCTTCCCATGTTTTCTATTGAGGTTAAAGTTTCTTCTTTCAAGCCTTTCGGTGGTTTGCTAGAGGGCCTGTATGATGAATTTGCTGCATCTGTTCTTAAAAGAAAGAGGGAATATTTTCTTCTCCAATAATTCTCAGGTTGTTTTCCTCTTGTCTTATTTTTTACCTTCTTTGGTCTCCAAGGAAGATTGTGTCTATTGCTGAGGTCAGACAATAACACTCTGCAGTATGTAAAACCATACATGCAGCTCTAGTTTGTCTTTTGCACAACCTGGATGGTTTAAGGACTAAGAAATTGGCCAAGGCTGGGAGATGGAAAAATCTAGGTATGGACATGCTGCTGGCAGGTTAGGAAGAATCACCTCAGTCCTATGATACGGGGGTCAAGGGTGCCTGGTTCCATTACTAATGGGGTTTTTATCCACTTTTTGTGAAGGAAGCTTGTGGTTTGGATTTACTCTTGAACTCTTCAGCTACTCCTGGATTCTCTTGGGGGCAACAGGGGCCAAAAAAATCTTTGTATCTGGTGTGAGAGTTTCTCAGATGCAGCCCTAATGACAATTATCCACACCTTGGTGACCTTAGACTGTTACTGCAAAATGCTGTACCTAGAAGGCACAGCTTGTGCAGAACCATGCCTCACTGTGTCAGCAGCTGGGAGTACCTCATGGCTGTGCCAGCTCCTGTGCCTGTTGAGTGAAATTCAGAATAAGCAGAGTGATAAAGCCCTGCGTGGGTACTGGCTGCCTGAGAATCATCTCTGTGTGACATGAACACAGCTGAGATCAGATGGGGCATTTAAGGTAAGGGTGCGTAGAGTTGAATGGTGCAGGGCATTCTTAGGAAAGAGCCCCCGATGATCTGGCAAATCATCTGAATACCTCAAAATGCTTTATAAACATTAAAGAATTGGGCCTCTTTCATGCACATACACGAGCTAGATACTTTATTAACTCAGTTTCACAGATGAGGAAACGGGTGTGATGACTTGCCCAAAGTCTCACAGCAGGTCTGCAAGACAATGTTGGGGCCAGGCGTAGGAGCCAGATGTTCTGACTTCCAGCCATATCTTCGGCCATCACTGACTTCATTTTAAACTTAATTTCTGAGAACTGTAAAAGTTCTTGAAAGGAAGATTTGCAGTGCATTCTGAGGCATATGCACAGACCGCACACTACCACACATGCATTATGGAAAACAGTGAGTCTAGAGTGGCCTTCCTCCTTCAATTTAGAAATAGGTTCCTCTCCTGGGACCACACCCCTCAGGTACCCAGGCTGGCTGGTTCTCAAGTTTCTTTGCTGGGGTGTCTGCCGTCCACTCTGGATCATCCTTCCAGTGCTACAGGGTTCAGCAAAGCCTTCCTGCTGAAGCTGGCTTGTACAGCTTCTCTCTCCAGGTTCCCCTCAGCAGCCCCTCTGTGCATCTCCTCTCTCCAAGAAGGATGCCATGGAGAGACATCCTTTCCCCTCCTTGACCTTACTCTATCCCTGCCAGGGGCCCTCTGGTGGAGACAAGCAGGTTACATGGGGGAAGCTCCCTAGATACCTCTGCTTCCTGATGTGTACAGATGCCATCCAGAGGTTGGGATGAAGCGACAATCAGCGGGAAACCCAGGCTGCATAACTATTTGTGCTGTTAAATAAACCACAGTGGCCCTGGAGCAAAGAGCTAATGCTCTCTGTTCTGAACTGGAGCAGCATCTGCTGGCGTGGGGCTTTGTCTCTATAGCCTATATCAGTTCTTATAAAACTAGAGTTGAGAGAGGACACTGTGGCTGGAAAAATTCCCTTCATTCCTCACAGCTTCTTTTTCCTGCCAAATTCAAGAACTAGGGAATAAAACAATGGCTGGCGAGCATGAAGGGTGAGCAACTCAGTAGTCTGACAGCTAAGAACATCCCATCATAAAGTTCTGCAGCCCTCAGGGGAGCAGGCTTCGAGTCAAGCACCACAGAAAAGTCCACAGTGCCAGGTGAAAATTGGTTTGACAAATGTGTGAGCTGTTTTATTCTGTTTGCAGAGCCAGTTAAGGCTGGGGCTAGCTGGGTAGTTGTAAAAGACATTTTGCTTCCATGGAAAAATCCAGGAAGAGGTTGACCTGCAGATGTTCGTCCTTGCTTTTTGCTGCAGCCCTGTATGGAGGAGGGTGGGTGCGTCTTTGGTAAGTATTGATGCAGCATTGTAGCAGCGATCGTATTGTTCAGTGGTGAATTCTCTTCAGCTCAGTCGATTAGAAACATAACGAATGCACCACAAGGTCACTATTCCCGGTGCCGCAGAAATGCTTTTCAAAGCCTCCCATCATTGAACTAGTCAGATAAAGAATGACAAAAAAAATCTGAAAGGTGTATGAGACTGGGAAGAGAAAGTGTTTCAGACTGGGTTAAATGGAGCCCAATTTGGTGCTCATTTGGGATTTTGAAGGGGTTTTGTTAGTTTGTTTTTAATTGCGCCACTTGTTAGACTTTGGTTTGTTACCTTTTAAAAATATTTCAACAGCTTAAGTCCTTAAGTCTCTTCCATGGTAAACACTGCAGAAAACCTGGACAAAAGTCAGTATCCTCCAGGAATATTCCCCATTAAACATATTTTAGCAGTTGGACCTGAAATCTGACCTACTTTAAGCATGTAGCCTCACCAGGAATGCCCACTAGCTTCTAAATATTGTTTTATTGCAGACGTGCTAGTGTGATTAAGAAACTAAAAGGAAACATCATTACCATGGCCCCAATCCTGCAACATGATTCACTAGCATGGGCCTCTGCAACTGCACAGAGTCCCGCTGACTTTAGTGGACTCCCCAGAGACCCACAGGTCTGCTCCATCAGGCCCTGATCCTCCTTTGTGATCTTTGTTTTGATCTTTACTGCCCACTGAAGTCAATGGAAAAACTCCCAACTGCATTGGGCTTTGGATCAGGCCCCTTTCCTGACTTTTAAGAACACCACATGTGCGCTGCTGCTTCAGAGCTAACGGGGACTAGGCCTGCGGGATGAAATGCTGTTCCCAACACTGCGCTGGCAACTTTTTATTGCTGTGGCAGCAACAGTCGAAGTTAACAAAATGAAGCTTGCCCTTCTTCACGGAAGCGGGAGAGAGGTGAGGATGTTTATTAAAAGGGAAAAGATCAGACTTCAAGTTATCAAGCTTTTAGCAGGAATTAAAGAATGCTAAATAAAAATAAACACTAGAGACTGTCCCCAAAAAACATTGTGAAGGTAGAAAACGCTGCCAATAGCTAGAGTTTTTCTCCAATACACTTGCGCACATATCTGCACCAAAGCCATGATCTACTACAGAAAATTACTTTTGCAGAAACTAAAGTTATTGCTTTATACACTGCTTTAACTGCAAGCAGGGCAAAAAATCTCCCACAGAAATCATAATTCTTAGGGAAGCAGTAAACAGCTGCGTGTCCTTCCACCTAACCTTTGGCTTTTTGATACAAAAAAATGAAATGTCCTTACTAGCACCTCAGCAAATCCTTACATAGATTTTGTTTAAATTCAGTTGTGATGAATGGAAATTTGAAAAAAAAATCAGATGTGGCTTTTGAATCTGTCATTTTAAAAAAACGATTTGTCATGCTTCTGAGCTCTTCCCTCATTAGTCTTAGAAACAAACAAGCAGGATAATAGTGTGCTGTTTAACAGGTGACATTCTCTGGAAAAGGCACTCAAGATAAAAGCTGGTTAAAGCTAGTGAGCGACTGACCTTGTTTGGTTGGTTGGTTGGTTTTGTTTCAGAAACTCAGTTACTAAATAGAAAACAAGTTTTAAATTAGTACCTCCAAAACCAGAGAATAGCATTGAGGAACTCCAGGGTACTAGGAGCCAGAATGGTTGTGACTTACTCAAGACCACACAGAGCCAGCAGGTTTCCCACTGAAGTCAAGGGGACTACTCGTGCTTAAGTACCTTGCTGAAATGGGGCCTAAATGAACAGATTTTGTCCACGTTACATAGTATTTAAAGTAGGGCTGGATTTACATAGGTATTTAAGGTGCCTAAATATGGTGCAAATACCCTTGTAAATCTGGCCCATACTCTTCAAAAAAGCCTTGGCAGAGATTTAAGGAATGAAACAGTAGGTGCAGCAGAGACTTGGATGGTAATATTTCGAAGGAATTCTTTCCCCAAAGTGTCTCTGAATGGCATCGCCTGTGCACCGTCTCCATATTTATCACGCCAAGGAACTCAAGGGAGAGTTTCTACATTTGTAACTTTGCATGTAGTAGAAACACGTTTGCCAGATTGTGCAGTGAATAATTTCAGAACGTTTGGAAGCTTACCTGCTTAAAGGGAACTTTTTTTTTTTAAAGTGGGATAACCGGGCTTCCTCCACACATCTCTCAAATTAGCACATACAGTGAAGGTGTGTATAGACCACAAATAGAGTGATTATCATAATTTTAATATTCATATTAAGTTTTTGCTTCTACTGTACACAATGTTTCATGTAAATGTTGCCGCTGGGTTTTCCATGTAATGTTTTTATGTGCATACACTTCACACACATACATGCAGGGAAATTACCCTGAAATCATCTTTGATTCAGTGTTGGTGACGGCTCAACAATAGAAACTGCTGCTCTTAGTGTTCTTAGGTTGTATCCCAGCTTTACTTGTTATGTCTGGTCTCCGTTGGACTTGAAGTCATTAATCTTCCTCATGTTTTCGCCAGTAAGGCAAATACAAGACAGATGTCCACATCTGGAAGGTTAGTTCCAGCCATCATTATTGCACTCAAATAGTTTAAATTACAGTAAGACTATTTGGAGAGCAATGAAGCAAGAGGAAATTTTTAAGAACTCTGAATGTTATTTTGGTATCCATTAAAAATGTTTAGCAGCTGTAATTTTTCATTCGAAATGCTGTTAACCTAGTGAATAAATATTGCAGAGGCTTAAATATCTGTGTTACGTTAGAAATGGATTTTCAGCTTATTTTGTACCCCTATGTGCAGTGGTAAACAAACAAAATGTTACCAAAATGTTTATAACTAATTCAGCCAATTAACGAGGATCTTTTGCTTTGCTTGACCATGGTTGGCTATCCAAGGTCTGGGTGTTCTATTTCTGGTTACAGTATTGGACAGCTAGATCGTGATGGTGAATGGGGTTTTGCTTTTTGTGGAAGGAAGCAAATTCCTCTGGAGAAGGAGCTTGGAGGTATTTCATCATTCTGTCACTGCAGAATGCCAGGCGCGAAGTCTAGACAGGTTTATTGGCTACTTTCAACAGTTCAGAAAGGGAAAAGATGGACTCCTGAGGGAACAACTGCACTAACTTTATTCTTGCACTTCTCCGTGTAAGTTGTGTCTACAGGGCATATTTTCATAACAGAAAATTTATCAGGATGTGCAGTAGGTTCCTCTTGATTCCCACTTCAATTGCATTGTGTGACGGACAGCCAAAAGTCACATGCCTACAGCTGAGGAAGAAGAGCCCCAGTAACTGTCTAATGCACACTCTGACAGAGCAGGCAGTATTGCTCACTAACCCTAATTTTTCTCCAAAACAAGTCTCATGCAAGGTGTCCTGCTGTGGAAAATACTGCGTAGCAGAAGAACAAGTGGAAATTATTTTTTCTAACCTCTGCCTTTATTTTACAAATGGTCCCTGAATGTTCTGGAGCCCTTCTTCCTTTCCCTGAGCCCAGCAGCCCTTTTTATTATAAAATCTAAATGGTGACCATTGCAGAGCTCTTCGTTTGGCATTTCCAATACAAAGTGGGTATAAGGGCTCCAGAACTATGAACTGCTGCTGCCAGGGCAGCTTGGCATTTTGGGGGCAGGACAGTTTTTAAAATGTGACCTGCTTTCCCTCCCTTCAGCTGCCTCCCTTCAGTTCTTCCACCCCCTCCCCCAGGCCACTCTGCTAATTTCTCCCCCACACCGCATACCCCATTTAATAGAATGGATGACGATGGGGGTTTCGTTCTGCAGTGATTCCATCCGAGCCATGTCCCATTTGAGAGCTGGTACATAGCTGTAGAATGATCAAAAACCCAACCAGCTTCTGTCAATGTGTCCATCCATGTTACCTCATGTCTATTAGGGACTAGGCTGAGACTGCTAAATATATTTCAGGTGTGGGCTCCAGGTGAAAGTCAAAGCTGTTAACTGTTTTGCCATCTAGCTCCATAATAAGTCTGTTGAATGAGCAGAAAGAAACTGTATACCAAGCGATGCTCCTCAGACCTTTTTAGAGAATCAGTCCTCTATGATGCAAATCAGTCATCAGCAAACTTCTGTTGGCAGAGGTTCATTTGTGCCTGTGAAATTAGAGAAGTGATTTCTTGCAGACCCCAGCTATGTATTTAGAGATTCTCAATTATCTGGACCGAAGCTATGTGTGTCATTAGGTTGTGGACCAAAATTTTGTGGCTGCTAAGCACTAAATTTGCTGTGGTTCTGTAAACCAGAACTGAGCCACAGACTCTGTGTAATCTTGAGCCAGTTGCATGTCATGGTTGGTACTGCACTGTTTATGCAGGAGGAAAGCAAGATCTAGCTGAAATGATAATGCTGAAATTAAATATGTGACAACAAAATAGGAAGAATCACTATAAAACTGAGCAGATGCTGATAACTTTATACTGCCAAACACATTAATAGGTTTTCATAAAAATCACTGATGGATAAAACAGAGAAGGATCAGCAATCAGCCATAAAGAAAAGAAATTATTAATCTTATTTTCCTTATTAACTGCTTCCTTGACTGGTTGCAAATGATAACATATTCTGCTATTTCAATTTCTTATAGCTGAGTTCCACATAACTGAGCTTGAAAGTGAAACAGATGTGTGTGGGAGATGGAGAGATGGCAATGGAGATGCATGCATTTATTTTTGATTTGTGAAATGCCTATCCCAAACTCTAGGGGCTTAGTCCTGCAAGGAGCTAAGCACTGCTGTGAGGTGCTGAGTCCCCTCCACTCCCACAGCATCTTACAGGATCAAAGCCTCTGGTGCTCTGTAAACTGAAATATACAATACAAAAATGGATTGATCACATTCATTGACGTTCCCAGGCAGGAACCTTATACCCACCCATCACAATAGGACCCATAGTAGCCCCTTAGAGAATTGTCTATGTATAAAAGAGGATGCATTGGGCGTCAGTAGTTCTGGGCTCACCTAGATTGGCCACTGACTTATTGTGTGACTCATGTTACTCAACCTCTATGTGCCTCAGTTTCTTTAACTGTACAATGGAGTACTGTAGCAACACTTGCCATCTTTGCAAAGAAGCTAGGCAAATTCGGACTGGAAGTAAGGCAAAGTTTTAATGGTGAGAGTAATTAACCACTGGAACAATTCTCCATCACTGACTATTTTTCAATCATGATGGTGTGTTTCTCTGAAAGATCTGCTCTAGAAATTATTGTGGGGAAGTTCTCTGGCCTGTGTTTTATATCCAGAAACTCAGCCTAGATGATCACAATGGTTCCTTCTGGCCATAGAATGTTTGAAAGCACTTTGAGGCCACCTGGAAACTCTCTATATGGAAACCTAAAATCTTTACCCCATACATTTTACGACGTTTTTCCTCTTCCCTGCTCCAGTTAGGTATTTTGTAACAAAATACACTTCACCCTTCCCTTCCCTTCCCTTAAGGCTGCGCTTATTCATTGTCTTTATGCTGCTCTCATTAATGCTTTGTGTACCTAATCCTTTCCTCTTTCCCCACCTTTTTATGTAATTATATTGCCAAATGATAAAAGATTTGCTCTTTTCTAGGCAAACTGATTTTCATTTGAGCTACCAGGTATCGGACTGTAGGCTGATATATTGCTGAGGTATTCGCACAGGGTGGTAGAGACTAATAACACAAATGCTTTGCATTCATATAGCTCCTCTCATCTGAGTATCTCAAAGCACTGTGCAGAGGTGGAAAGTTCTTTATAAATGGCTTGAAGCTGTCAAGGGGAGGAGACAAGACAACCTCAAAGAGCAAAGCAAAGATGTTAAAAATAAAATTTAAATGTAATTCTTCCCATTTCTCAGTTCCTAATGTGAAAATTATTAGCTTGGTGGAGACTGAAAACAGATGGTGAGCAGTTGGAGCAGATAAGCACGTTATTTAAAATAAACATTCGCTGAAGCTGGGAAGGTGGCAAGCTATATTTCACTCCACCCTATTTACATTCTCAGGTCAAGTTACACTGATGCGGCTTTTAGGCTGCATTAAAATTAACAACAGGATCTCCTGGAAAGCAAGGAAATAGCAATGTGTCCTTTTAATCATGGAATCATTTGGGCTGGAATGGACATCTAATAAGCCACTTGGTCTGCCCCTCACCTTCAGGGCAGTATTGATTTAATTATCCTAAACCATCCCTAGTAGATTGTCAGCAGGATCTAGTTTACTACTGAATAGCCCCCAGAGATGGTAACTCCATCCCCTCCCTTGCCCTCTTGTTCCTTTTCCGAACCGTGTTTCTCCTAGTGTTCAAACTGAGAGTTTGTCTACTTGGGATGTGGGGCACGGCAAGCCAGTGAATCTGCAGCGGGCTAGCTTGCTGCGCAGTAACATCCTGTCTGGATCGTTCTACACCACACTAAAAGTTCTAAAATACATAACTTTGCTTTATCTTCTGTACTGTTAAACTATGAGAGTCCACAAAGCAGCCTGAAGGGATGTCTTAAGTGGTCTGAGCCTCCACTTTGAAGTATTATGACTTCATGTAACTTCAGTAAAAAGCAACAGAGGGTCCTGTGGCACCTTTAAGACTAACAGAAGTATTGGGAGCATAAGCTTTCGTGGGTAAGAACCTCACTTCTTCAGATGCAAGTCATCTAACTTGCAACTGAAGTCACCATGTAACTTCAGGTTCGTAACCCTGCAGATCATCTCAGTCTTTTTTACTTACATGGCAGATAAATGTGAGTTTCATGCATTTTGCTTTTTTTCGGGAGGGTGACTCTTTAGGATGAAAGACAGTCCTGTTTGCTCTGCAGGGATCTCAATGATCCCTGGGCATTTACTGTATGAGTAGCGTTTTGCTCTGCTGTCCCAGCTAAAATGTCCCCTTTCCCTACTGCTATGTTATGCGCTGCTCCCACCCTTTCACATAAGAGGCTGCATTTCAGTGGGTATGTAGGCAGAATCCTTCACTCCAGAAGGCATCGTGTAAAAACAAAATATGGCTACTTTACAGACATTAGAATCCAATCATCTGGTGGCAAGTGCCTTGCTGACTCTGATCACTCCAACTATGATTACCAGTGGGTGGAGAGGGACTCTTTGGATATATGGTAGGCCTTACTATAAACAAACCTGTGAACATTCATTTACTTTGCATGGAGATGATTTCCTGCCTTGCTGCTTCTAACGTTTTTGTTTTTTAATACAAAATATAGAAATCAGTTTAATAGCAAAGTTGGTTGAACCCAGCAAACAGTTTTGTGTGTTGCAGGACAGACTCTGCTGGTTTGTAGTTAGGACCTACAAACTAAGGGCTTGTCTACACTTGAAATACTACAGACTCACAACTGCAGCTGCGCTGCTATAGTGCTTCAGAGTAGAAACAACCAACGTGGATGGGAGGGGTTCTCCCATTGGGGTAGGTAACTCACCTCCCGGAGAGGTGGTAAGAATTCTTTTGTTGACCTAGTGCTGTCTATACCAGGGGTTAGGTCGGCTTAACTATGTCGCTCAAGGGTATGGATTTTCCACACCTGAGTGACGTAGCTGGGTCACCCTGCCCTTTCAGTGTAGACCAGGTCTAAATTCAGATTCGACATGGACTTCCTTAATTGAATTAACTTTTCCAGCACTGAATCGATAAAATACTTGTACAAACCAGAATAGCCTTATAATCTTGAGCTGGTTAATATATAAAAGGCAATTACATTGTCTACATATCATATTAGCCTTTGTTCCATTCTTCCCAGCACTGTATACTTGCCTGAAAGCTCACTGCTCTGGCTATTGTACCAGGATCAACATTTACTCTTCCCCTCTCACCATTACTAGCTTAATGCTAGCAGCCAGTTTTGTCACTGGGGAAACTGCTTGTGCTCACCTTTTTAAAACTAGATTATTCCTCGTTGTGCATTGACCAGGCGATAGATGCTCCTATCCCAACATTCAGATTCCTTTCATAGTAATCCAGCCTTTCTGTCCAGCTACCGCCAAAGGGCACTGCTTAGCATTGTGAGGTCAGAGGCACAGCATCCTCCCACCATCAGTTCCACTTTGCTTCTAGTTGAACCTTCTCTTCCCTAGATGACTTCCCATTTTTCCCAGCAACACTATCTCTGTCTACTAGGACATGTTTAGCTTTCTTCTGTGCCACTCCAGGACTATTCAGTCCTCAAATATGCCAGGATGCCAACTTTTTAATATTGGAGCTTAATGTTGTTATTTAACAGGTTCACAAACCACATTTCATTAACACATGGAAATCACACATCCTGATATTATCCTGTCAGCCTTTTGGAGTCATCTAGTCCTTCCACTGGCCATGGTTATTTCATACTATACGTTTTTCTTATCCTCACGTTGAATTCTCGTGGTAGCTGCTTATCTAGCTTTTGTCCTGCCGTCCTTTATTTCTCCTGGTTCTCAGTTTCTTTCTTCGTTTCCAAAGACTTTAAGATAGAAATTAAATTTCTGGAGTCTTTTAGACACTCCCTAGCCACCCAGATATTTTGATTTTTTATTTTTTTCAAAATCGTATGAATGCAAAGGATTATTAAAACAGACTTTTCTTTTTATCGTTTACAGTTTAAATAGAATTTGGCTATTCTTCTGAGGTCACCCATCATAGCAACACTTTCCTTTTATTAAGTGCAATAGCAGGAAGGTTTACTTAAAGAAAGTAAATGTCTTGAAAACCTGTCTTGGCTGGTGGTTAAACTGTTGAATTGAAAAAGTGTGTATATTGTGGACACAACAGGGCATGTTTAACGCTCAGCTGTTGCTGGAGAGCTGAGGGGAAGAACTTCTCTGATTTGTGAGTGAAGGCAAAGATGGTCTGACAGCTTCCTCCAGAACCTGTTCTAACGCATTGTTCATTCTGGGACTTGATCCTTAACTAGAACTTAGTCTGCGCTTGTTAAATGAGAAATTGATCAGCAGTGCTACTCTTAACTGTTGTTCTTTGTCTGCTACATGAAGACAACAGTTAGGGAGCAAAATAAAATACAATGCAACTAGCGTAGAAAATCTAGTCAAACCAATTACTGGAGTGCCATGCAGTATATTTTTCGGTTGGGGGGTAATCCTGGGGCGCACTCACCGCTGGTGGCACTTTATGTTGGCCATCCTGGGGATTAGTTCTGCAAGGTACTGTGTCCTCCTCCAGCGATGTCTCACCCACTGTCTTCTCGTTCTGAGGCCTGCTTGCTCCAGGAACTGCAGCCTCCTTTTCGTGACTCAGCCCTCTGGCTAGGTCACAACATGGCTCCCCCTTCCAGGGGGCGGGGAGATGTAACAAAGTCTTTCCTGGACCAAATCGTCCCAGGCAGTCCACTGTCCTCTGCCTGGTATTTGCCACGTCCCTAGTGGCTGGTGGGAGAATCGGGGCCCACCCTCTGCTCCGGGTTCCAGCTCAGGGGCCCTCCAGTTAGCCAAGGCCTGCATTGCTTTCCCTTGTTACTTCTACCTTCCTTGCTTTCCCCCTCTTTGGGTTCACCAGGGAGTAACTGTGAACTACCCTCTATAGGCCCAACACACCTCCCTCCTCCCAGGGAGTGACTGCAGCCTGCCTTCCTGCAGCCCCTTTCTGTTGCCAGCTTCCTGGCTTATATAGGCCCTGTCTGTCCCTGCCCAGTTGAGCCTCGTGTCTAATTAATCCCCGCTCCCTGGCTCCTCCTCCAGGTGCAGCCTGGATAGTTAATTGAGCCTGATTTACCTTCTCAGGGCCAGTGAGTACACCCCATCACAGTAGGATACAGTACAGCTTTGTGGCCAGCAGTTCCTTGAATGGGCACAAAATCAACCCAAACTCTTGAATGCATGGATCAGCATTCATGTCAGACCCCCAGTCAGTGCCCGGCCCAAGCCGGGGAAGCCAATGATCCAACCAGCGGACCAAATTCAGTGATGAATCCTGGTCATGTGCCACCTGAGGCATGATGCGCATACGCTGAGAAGAAAAATGCATTGAAATTCCCCATCGTTTTCGCCACAAGGACATCCTTAGTGGTATCCCCAAACCAAATGGCTTCCTACCTCCAGGCCATCCAATATACAAAATCAGAAGCTTTGCTATTACAGCTGAATAACATGGAAATCAGCTGAAATCTGTATTGATTAATCATTGTAAAATCTGGTTTTCAAACCCCCTGTGTCCCTGTTGCTTTTCTCCATCAAATTTATGAGGATGGAGACACTAACGGTTGTCAAGTAAAGAATAAAACAGAATGTCAATGGCCACGATTCTTTTAAACAAAGTGAATCTTATTCCCTGGTAACACTTCAGATTGTTTCAGGTTAGTTCAGTATAATTTACCTCTCATCTTGGCACTGGCAGGAATGTTCTCTTGTTCATTCAGCGCGTCTTCATTAACCAGTCAACATTTGCTATCTCTGGATGTGAAGTCAGCACATGTCATCATAAAATTGTGATGCTTAGCAGCTTGATGGCAAAAGCTGTGTGCTATAAACATGTTCAATCTGTGTCCTACAGGCAGTGTTTGGAAAATAGCGACACAGAATTCATAAACGTTTCTAAAATAGATCCAATCAGCACCGTCAGACCAAACCATGTCAGCTAACATTCCCACACGAGACATAGAACAGCAAGTTTGAGAGATTTGTAGAGGAGCAGGAGTTAGCATTGAAGTTTGTCTGGAATTTTGGAAGGAAGCCTGTTTGAAGTATAACAGATTAAGATGTCCAATTTAGGAAGAGATGCTAAACTGATGTTCTGAGTGGTCACGCTATCAAATGCAACTGCTCTTCTTAAAGGGAGGCTGCAGCAACAAATGCAGGTTTGGAAGAAGGAGTTTGGTTTGCCAGTGTTGTCTTGTTTGGTGCTTCTTATGAACCTTGTACGTCAGGGAGCTGAAAAGCATCCTAACTTGGATGTGCATTTAGACTGAGTTCATGTCCCACTTCCTGCCTCCAAACAGTTAACATTGCACTTGATTCTATTCAACATGATTTCAGATAACTGGCAAATTCTATGGCTTGCACGCAGTTTGAACAGCCGCTGGGTGTCCCTTCTCCCTAACCACAGCTGGAGATCAGCAGCTGGAGACTGAATTAAAATCCTGTCATTGATGAACCAGCAAACCTTCCTAAACAGTTCAGTATGAGAAGAAAGCAATGTTCCTTCAGCCCTTGATGGGAGAGCTGACCTCCTGCATCAGTGTCTGCACTGTCCCATTTTAGCTCGTTTTTCTCTGTGTGAAGCTGAGTAAAAACCCATATTATTCCCATTAAAGGGATATGTAAAATCAGAATGTTTAGAAGACAGATATGTCCTTCTCTGGGTTACAACCACAACAATCCAGTAATAGAAAGCTTGTGAAATCTAACAGCGCTGCTTGCTTTTTGTATTTCACTCATGGTGAGCCATGAAAACAAGCCACTTGATTTCTTGTGAGTTTTGGCTTTCAGGTTCTCATGCACTGCCACAGAGCAATGCAGTGTTTTGCAAATTATTACAAGTGCATGGGATTGTTTATTGGGGGTGGAGGGGGTGGGATTCCATTGAACTTTTGTTATAGCTGACAATGGCAATATTTCTGCTTGGGCTTTATTTAAAAAAAAAACACTTTGTTTTTAAAAATGTGCCCTTGGTAGTGTTTTGACAGTATGTTTAATATGTCCTGCAAATAGTTTGGAAAGAGAGATCATCAAAGTCAAGATTCCATTCCATGCTCTAGTGAGATCGTATGTCTCATGTCATGTTCCCCATATGCAGTTGTGGGAACAGGTTTCACAGGAAAGGGGTGAAGAAAACAGAGTATGGAAGGGGTACCGTGCATATGTTTGCATGTGAGCTGTCTTTTTGGAGGTAAAGGCAGGAGAGAATATTGAATTTTGTAAAGCTAGAACAGGAAGAACAATTTACAGTGAATGACATTTATCAAATGTTGTAAAAATTTCTTTTCTGTTTGTTTCTTTTCTGGCAATCGATTATAATTTTCATGAGTTAGCTCACTGTTTGCATGTATTCAAATGATTTGTGCAAACATATTTCAGTCACTGGGTAGCTCACAAACTATGGAGCAAAAGTATTGGAAATTTAGAGTTAGAACTGTTTTGACTGAACGCTGTAGATCCCAGGGTGTGTTTCTGTTCCCTGAACAGATGAGTGCAACTCTTAGCATGAAGTTTCTGGTGTGAATATTTTTGATTGCAAATTCAAAATTTGTTCTCTGTGAATATTCTGGAATACTTGTCTGATTCACAGTTGGTTTCTCTCTTCCCCCCTCTACCCCCCCTTCCAATTTTCCTGTCAATAAACTTATTTGCTAGAGTATTTGCAGGAAGTGAACACACAGGAAGGATGGACACATTCAGTATGAATTTAATGTAAAAGTGTGAACGAACACTTGCATACGGAAGTGTACAGTATATGGCCAGTGTCTTGAATAATCTCTGTGGTCACTTTCTTGGCGGATGGGAAGCTGAGATTTGAACAGAAAATTACTGATGTGAAACAGAGTTTATATAAACTAAAACACACACCTGCTGCTATATAAATACTGTAGGGCTGCAGATTTGATTTGATTTTTAATTGTGAGCAATCCCAAATCCATTGAAATGGAGAGAGTTTCTTAATTGCTTGAGAATGGATGCTTTACTGTATAGTCATCTCTGCTCACCCTGCCAATGTCACCTCTCTAATCTCACAGAGAGGGAGATTGTTGGAGTGCAAGCTCCATTTGTTACCTTGCTGACCTTAAGGATGATTTTCCACAAGGAGAATAAATGAGATACCTGTGGTCTGGTGTATGCAGGAAAAACAGGAGCGTGTGACTTGCATACGGGATTTCAGGCCATGGGCGATAGTGCCAAGTGCTTGGTGCAGAAGGGCTCTGGCGCCAGGTTGTTCCTTCGATGCTTTCACAAACCAGCATCTTTACTGAGGAGAACAGATTGCTGCCATAAATTGCAAAGCAGCAGGTTTTGTGATTATAATTCAGTGAAAAACTTCTCATTTCAATCAGTTTCCTTTAAAAAAAAATAGTATTATTCCACTCAGAGTTTAAGCCCTGGTACAACTGTGTTCCTTAGTGCTGATTGATAACTTGCAAAAATGACATTGTTCTGTAGTATTTATGTACAGTCTTTATACAGCACCTAAGTGGGTTAAACTCAGCTGTCAGTGGGCGATTCCTTATTAAGTCCCTCTCAATAGTTTCCAGCTCCAGTCTAAAGAGGTGTGGATGGACACAGGTCTGGGAGCCAGGAATTTCATAGTTCTAATTCAGAACGGGAAACTGATTCCTTCCAGGTCTTTAGAAAAGTCACTTCACCTCTGTTAGTTTTTTCCAGTTGTAAAAATGTGTATGCTTCTTACCCCTACTGATGGTTAATGCTTTGAAGATGAGAAGGGCTGTTCTAGTGCTAAGAAGTATTATTTGATATTTCTAATCAGCCCCAGAGGTCTAGCTGGGTCCTTCCTGCCTTTTAAATCCTCGCTAGTAATACAGATTATGCTATCAGAAGCTCGCCGACAATTCTCTTGATGCTGCACATGGCAGAATGGAGTCCAGCTTGCTCTGTAGTGCTGATAGAAGTTAGATTTGTTTTTTGGCAGTGAAGGAGCTGTGAGTAGCAATTTGCTGTTTTTCTGAAGTGCCTTCCTAACATAAACATGCTCTGAACTCTTTGGTAGGCTTGTTAGACAGGAAAATGCTTCATTATATATAAACAAAAAACTGCCCAGCCGTCCTTGGTGACAAGGGAAATGCCCCATGTGCCTTCTCACCTTTCAAAGTTCCCGAATGCTTTTTCCTTTGCCCATAGCCAATCAGCAGTGAAGGCAATTAGTTTCAGCTGTTATAAAAGTATCCAAGCAGCTGAGGTTTTTTCGTTTTACACTAGAAAGAATCCAAACTTTTCAGTCAACGCTTCAGTAGGCATTTCAGTGCCCTGCTTGTAGGCTGTGTTGAATTCCAGCTTATGCCAAGTGGTGAAGGTTGAAACATGTCTAACTGTTAAGCTCTCCTCCAGGCCTTTGGCAGCCTTGCTGAAAAAGCAGGTGGTCTGCAATGATGGTTCCCTTTGGGTTCTCACACACTGCACACAACACATAGAAGTGAAAGACAACTGTCACTTCCTTCCTTCCCTTGCTCCCTCCCCTCACCTCCCTGCAAAAAAAAAAAAAAAAGTGCCAGGGCCCAGATGGGTGTGCTGGAAATCTTTCAACGTTTTTATGAAGGGCATGCTACAACATAGTCACAACGCATTCGGGAACTAATCGGAGGAGACAGGCATCGGTTTCAGGAGCAGAAAGTGGTCAGCGCGTTGTTGAGGGGGATGATATGGATCACATCGTCTCACGGTGCTCCTTTTGGGTCATAAACTTATGAATGAGCTGCGTGCCAGTGTCGTCAGAGCAGCAACAATAAGCATCCATGTTCTCTGATTAATATGCTGGCGGGTTTATTGGCTCTTTGTAAAGCAGCCGTGCATTGGAGACGCTTGGGCTTTGTCTTTTGCTGCAGACAAGTGGAGAGCTATCTCAATGTCAAATCCTAGTGGAAACAAGACACAGTTTTTATTGATGTAACTAGTTGAGCTCAACCCTAGAGCCCTCCACCTGGGGTCAATCTCGACTAGCTATATCGAGATTAAAAACTACGGTGCCACGTCTCCACTAGGATTTAACAATGAGTTAACTGTCACACCTTTTTTGCAATGAAGACATGGCCTTGAAGGTGAAATGGAATGATGTTTTATAAAAACTAAGTTTTAAGAACCCAAACCTTTAGGAGAATACTGTACTGTGTATGCATCCGTACATTTTATTGGCTTGATTCTCAGTGCCCACGTAAGTACTCATCTATTCAGATGTACTTATCTGAATGCTCACACATCCTTCCTTTTGTGTGATCGGGTAGCCCTGTATTTCTGCAAGGATGCACAGCCCGTGCTGTTCACAGAAGGGAGGCGTGCATTTGACACCTGCAAACACACACCTGCTGGGGCACTGAATATCAAACCTTGAAACAAAAGAGCTTTACAAATATCTCCTTTACTTACCTGTCAAAGCCCGAGTTTGCTCTTTCCATCAGCCACCTGATGGCATCACAGGCGCCTTGTAAAGAATGTAACTCTGCCTTGTGTTGTGTGATGGTGATTCCCCAAAGCTATGTGCCTGACCTCAAGTTTTAATGAGGGGTGGAGATGTGAAAGTCTTTCATTTTCAGCTGCCTTCTTTAAAACTATGGGTGTGATTTTTCAAAAGTGTCTAAGGGACTTAGCAGCATAAATCATACAGACTTTCAATGGGACTTGTGCTCATGAGTCACTTCTCAAAATCCCACCCATGTATGTACAGTGTGCTGGCAGGAATAGGCCGGTGCTGCCAGGCAGGTTTGTTACTTTTGAAAAGATTTAACAAATAACCAAACAAAAAACTTGGAACAGTGTGTGTTTAATGTGTGCGCTCGTGATCAATCCAGACTGTAGTGTGCTCCATATCCGTATCCTGCCTGCAGAGGTTTTAACCTATTCCATTCAGGTTTTTATGCTGCCCTCATCACTGCAAAATATGAGCACCTTGCTTTCTCTACTACTCCCCCTAGCCTTGTGAGTTCAGAGGAGTGCTTTGGTTTGGGGCAGGGTGTATGTGTGCTTCTTTGACCTTCAGTAAGCTTTAAACTCTTTTTTTCCTCTCTTAACAGTTGCTAGTGAGAAGAGGGTGCCAGTGATGCCTGGATCGCCTGTGGAAGTGAAGATACAGTCAAGATCTTCTCCTCCAAGCATGCCACCACTGCCACCTGTGAACCCAGGCGGACCCCGGCCACTGTCCTTCACTCCTACGGCATGTAAGGCTTGTCTGGACCTGGGTCTGAACTGATGTTAGGAAACTGCTTTTCCCCTTGAATTTTCAACAGGATTCTTAATTTCGATGTGGGGGAAACATTCAGTTTTTAAAAGTTGCTGCCAATATTGCAGTTGTTTTTGTGTGCTGATACCCAGAATAGAGAGTTAGTTATGCATTGTAGTGGGCACTTCACGGTAGCAAAGAACTGGGATCAGGGATTGAAGCTATCCTACCAGGTAGTTTATCCAGTGCCTCTCCCTGCTGGTGCAGAATTGTTCACTATGGTACATTGATTCAAATACAGAAGTGCTTTTTCCAGTTTAGTTTTAAATAAAACAAGTGCTGGTACTCGCACTGCTTCCTTTGGGAGATTAGTCCATGGGTTGATGTATCTCGCTGCCAGGAAGGTCTAGTTGCTCATTATTCCTCCTTCTCCACCCCAAATCATCTCTCCCCATTTCAGTTATTTATACCCTTCCAATAAAGGTTGACTGTCATTGCCCCTCCTAGTCATAATTCAGTCCCTCCATACCCCTGCTCTGTTCAGTTGCTGTTCCAACTACTCCCTCTAGGTTTTCTTTGTGGTAGTGTGATGCCAAGAAACAACACTCGTGTACCTGCAATAGCACCAGCACAGTACAGAGGGGTATTTCCCTCTCTGCTCCCTCATGCCTCACTTATGCAGTTCAAAGGAACTTGGACTATTTTTGCTCCCATTATGACATTGCAAACTCGTATCCAATTTACCATCCGCTATCTCCCCAAAGCCTTTCTCAGCATTACAGCTTTCCACTTTTCTTCCTTCCATGCAACAGCTGAGTTCAGGATTACCTTTCCTCAGATGCACTAGGTGCATTTTTTTAAAAAGTTGATTCTCACTGTTTTCTGCCCACACGTCTCATCTCTCTAGCTACCTGTGTATTATTTTACTGCCCTCACTGATGTTTGCAACTCCTCACAATTTAGTGTCATCTGTGAGTTTCACTTACCACTTAACCTCTCTGCCAGAATGCTTAATTAGATATTCTGTAATACTTATCACTGGGCTACCACATCAAACTTTCCCTCGCCCTCATCTTTGATACATTGGTTTTTTTATGGCATCCTACTTTATGGTTATTCAGTCTTATCTAAACCATTCTGAATTAATTTTTCAAGTAAGGTTCTATATCACAAAGTCTCAGATCTACTAAAATCCTACTGGGGTCTGGTCATTCGCTAACTTAGGTTTTATTGGAATGAAGTAGGTCTGGTGAGGATTAGTCTCATTATTTATATTCCAGTAGTGCTTAAAGGCCCCAGCCAAAGTCAAGGCCCCCTTGTGCTCGGCTCTGTACATTCGCCATAGTAACCTGTCCCAAAGAACTGATGAGCTAAACCGAACAGGCAGACAAAAGATCCTGCGGGAGAGACTTGTCTGACTTCACCCAGCAGCTCAGTAACAAGGCTAGGAATAGAACATGGATTTCCCATCCCAGTGTCCTAGTCAGTACGCCATGCTACCTCCCTTGCTTATTACTTATGGTAGTTTTATCTAATTGTTAGTTATTGCTTTTTTTTTTTTTACTATGAATAGATGTTAATTATGGGGAAATAATTGCCGGGATCCTCCTCCTTGAAATTCATTACGCCATTTGCTTTTATCCAGTCTTCTAGTACTGTCCCAAATACTTCTCTTGGATTCATCATGCATGCTAATATCCTAGAATGCCCACCATCTAGTTTGGCTTCTTTGAAAGTGTTTAAATGTTCCATAGATTCCTTTACTTTTAATTTTTTTAAAATACATTTTTTAAAAAACATTCAGATCTTCCTTAGCCATAATAATGAGACACACAACTCATAAGCCACTTTTTATTTTTCTTTGCAGGTCACCTTTAAAACAAGAGCTCAGCTTGTTGTCGTTAATTTCATTCCCTCTCCCTATATTAATGGACCTACCTTCTACCTAGCAGTACTTTCCCTCTGTAGCAGCCCTTTCACCCCGTTCATCATTAACATGAGCAAACTTTGATATTTTTTTTTCTGCCCTTATCTTTCCTGTGAATCTGTAACTGACTCTGGTGATTCTTTGGTTGTCTCCCCGCTTCTCCACTGCCATGACAGGTGTGTGGAGCTTTTATAACCTCAGATCTCTGAGCAGCCCTTGAGCGGTTTAACTGCTCTAATCCTTCCCTTCCCATAATTTGAGAAGGTCTCACCCGTGTAGTCTTTTGAAGTTGAAAGGCTCTCATTTTAGAAGGACACAATAATTTTATATAATTTGTATTAACCTACCATAGTTTGCACTATACTAAGTTTATAAATAATTTTTCCAGGCTGTTTCTCATGGTCCAATTTGGTAAATATTGCTGGATTTCCCTGTTCTTTCAATGAAGATGAAGTGGTCATATCTATTTTTCTGGAACAGCCATGTCAACTCCGATTCTCTCTCTGCGTGCATGTGCACATGTGTGTGCATCAGCATCCCAAAAAGACAGCACTGTCCTAGGAATCCTTTCTGCAGTGCTGCTCCAAACAGTGCCCTTAAAAGAGGAGCTGTAATGTTTTTATACTCTTTGGGGCCTGATCCTGTATTACTTCCTCAGCCAAAACTCCCAGTGACCATAATGGGTGTTGGGGTACAAGGAGTCCAGATTTGGGGCTGTAATTTTGAAACCGTGGATTTACTTAAAATATATTTTGAATATGATGTACTTTTCCACTCTGCAATTCACGGTTTAGATCGCATTTGGGCCTAAATCAGATGCCTGCTTTAAACGTTTCCCAGACAGGACCTCAGATTGCACAAGAGCTGTATTGGGATCTGAATAATTTTTCAAATCCCTCCTGAAGCCCCTAAACATCAGCAACTTAGTCTAATTTAGTCAGAAAGCATGTTGAAATAGACTAACAAGGTCACCAACGTGATCAGATCAAAAACAGCAGACACTTGCAAAACTGAGGCAGATGTAAATTCCCTGGGGAGCGGCATGGCCCTGATCCTGCAGTGGGATCCACCTGGATGGACCTTTACACCACAGCAAAGGCCTCTTGATGTCAGCAGTGCTTCATGTGGGTGCAAACATCTGTGCTGTCAGATGCTTGGCAGGATCCAGGACTAAGTGAACAAAATTGATTTACCTTGAATTTGTCAATTTTTAAGGCCAGAAGGGACCATTGCAATCATTTATTGCAGGCCAGAAAACGTCAACCAGAAATTCTGGCGTGTAGCCCATAATTTCTGGGTGAGTTAAAGCATCTCTGAGCATGTGATCTATTATGAAGCTCAGTTCCCCGAGAGCTATCGCAACCATATGTATTTATTTAGAAAGCATTTCTTTTTAACCCTAATTGTTAGTAATTATTTCATGTCTTTGGAAGTTAAAGTAGGCCTTGGGAGTCTATTTGAGTCCATGCTCTTAATTTCAATAGGATTCAGATGAGAAAAAACATTTTAAAAAACAGCTGACCAGTAGGTTTAAAAAAGAAACTATGGACAGCTGATCTGGCCTGCAAAATGCTACAGCTGGTCTACAAGAGGCTGAATATTTAAACTTCCATATCGGAACAGAGCCAGAAGTGGAAAGGTTAGAGTGCTGAAAAGTAATGGGTATAAATACCATTCAACAAAGCTGTGCCTGCATCCTTGTGTTTGAGTACGTTAACGGGAAATGTCCTGTGTTTTCATGAGCACTTAGCGAAACAGGTACAGGGGTTGAGGAAATAGACCCATTGTGGCCATTTTAACATTGTATTTTTGCTTTAACCCACAATTCTGGGGTGCTCTGCTCTGTTTCTAGTCAGGTTTCTTTTCTGAGTCTCTCGAACTGGCATGGAATTGTTGTGTGTCCCTTTTGGGTATTTCTACGACATGTTGCAGCAGTGGTCACTGATGCTTACATTTTGGTTTGGCTCTGCATTTCAGTGCCCAATGGGATTAACCATTCTCCCCCCACGCTGAATGGGGCACCCTCTCCACCCCAGAGATTCAGCAATGGTCCTGCCTCATCATCTTCGTCCTCACTGACCAATCAGCAACTCCCAGCAACCTGTGGGGCCCGGCAGCTCAGCAAACTCAAGCGCTTCCTTACCACCCTTCAGCAGTTTGGCAATGACATTTCACCAGAGATTGGGGAGAAGGTCCGGACCCTCGTCCTAGCACTAGTGGTAAGCACTAACAAATGGAGTCCTGGAAGCCGCTCAAACCCAAAGCCTCTCAAATGGCCATTGGGGCTTTTCTGGTGGGCCAGAGCTCTGCTAGTGATGGGAACCTGGCAGCCAACATGTGTATATATTGCACAATACTATGCATTTGTGGCTTATGGGAAAGCAATTTACCAAGTTTACTCAACTTTTTATAATGTTTACCCTGTCTCATAACTTTTCTGTTTTTCATCATCTTCATTTGGCTTCAATAAACTGTGGAATCTCATCTGTATTTCTCTTCAGCTACTAGCTGGACACCACTAAGCTCCATGAAATCCAGAGGGGTTTGGGCTAAAAATTCTATCTTACAAAATCACAGGCCTGGTTTGTGCTTTTTTTCTAACTGAAAGTAGAGTAGCAGGTCTGATTTTTTTCAAAACAGTAATTTCCTATGATGTAAATCATCTGCTAAAGGGTCCCGAACGTACTCTCCTCAGCCTCCTCTTGCAGATAGAGCTTCCTTGCAACTGAGAAGTGCATGTTATTTTTTGCTAGATAAACAGTCTCCTGCTTGTGTCTTCTTGTAACCCTCTGGAACACAAAGAATTCCTAATTTTCCTGACTCTGACTGCTGATGGATTTTGCTCTAATCTGCTTCCAAATGAAGGAAATGCCAGTTTGACACACCATTTGTTAAATACTGTCATGGCTTCAGTGTGGTCAAACTTAAGATTTCCTTGCTGCATGAGGCAATGTGGTCGAAAGGAATGTGCAGAGGGGAGAGAGTCAGGAACTCACAAGTTCAGGCTCTGCCACTGACTTGCTGTGTGGCCTTGGGGAAAACCAATAATGTTTCCCTGCTTCGCGGGGCTGTGGTAAGAATGGATTGATGTTTGGTATGGTGCTCTGAAAAAGTGGTGATGTAAGTGCTAGGTTTGATCTGTACAGACCACCATGATATTTTCTGTAACTGTTCAGTATGTGGCTGACTGGTTAAATGCATATGCTTCTAAAGATAAGGAGAAAGATCTCTGGTGAATCCTGGGTCCTCTGGCTACCACTGTACAGGGATAGCTGCTGTAAATTCACTGATTCAGTCACTATTTTAGAAAAAGGTAAGTTCTAAGCCTCCAGTGAGCAGAGAGCCTCATGACACACAAAATGCTTCTGATGGGATACCTAGCAGAACACATAATGTGTATTAATGGCTATTGGCTCTTAATGCCAGGTTTGGGCTGCTCCGCATAATTTAATCCAGATACACTAGGAGAGCAAATGAAAATAGTGCTAAACTCTCGTAAGTGTTGAAAATTAGCCTTAACAAATGAAGGCTGAACTTTCAGTGTCCTTCCTGTTCACGTGTGTGCATGTACTTATAGACTCATAGACTTTAAGGTCAGAAGGGACCATTATGATCATCTAGTCTGACCTCCCGCATGATGCAGGCCACAATAGCCGTCCCAACCCCTTTCCCTTGACTCTGCTGTTGAAGTCCCCAAATCCTGTGGTTTAAAGACTTCAGGTAGCAGAGAATCCTCCAGCTAGCGACCCCTGCCCCATGCTGCAGAGGAAGGCGAAAAACCTCCAGGGCCTCTGCCAATCTACCCTGGAGGAAAATTCCTTCCCGACCCCAAATATGGCGATCAGTAGAACCCCGAGCATGTAGGCAAGATTCTCCAGCCAGACCCTCATTGGCCATTGATACTATTTACCAGCGATGGCACCCTGTTTATTTAACTAAAATCATGTTATCCCCTTAAACCATTCCCTCCATAAACTTATCTAGCTTAATCTTAAAGCCAGACAGGTCCTTCGCCCCCACCGTTTCCCTCGGAAGGCTGTTCCAATATTTCACCCCTCTGACGGTTAGAAACCTTCGTCTAATTTCAAGCCTAAACTTCCCCACAGCCAGTTTATATCCATTCGTTCTCGTGTCCACATTAGTACTGAGCTGAAATAATTCCTCTCCCTCCCTGGTGTTTATTCCTCTGATATATTTGAAGAGAGCAATCATATCCCCCCTCAGCCTTCTTTTGGTTAGGCTAAACAAACTGAGCTCCTCGAGTCTCCTTTCATACGACAGGTTTTCCATTCCTCTGATCATCCTAGTGGCCCTTCTCTGTACCCGTTCCAATTTTGAGTTCATCTTGTTTAAACATGGGAGACCAGAACTGCACACAGTACTCCAAATGAGGTCTCACCAGTGCCTTGTACAATGGAAGCAGCACCTCCTTATCCCTACTAGATATACCTCGCCTAATGCATCCCAAGACCGCATTGGCTTTTTTCACTGCCACGTCACATTGTCAACTCATAGTCATCCTGCGGTCTACCAGGACTCCGAGGTCTTTCTCTTCCTCCGTTACTTCCAACCGATGCGTCCCCAGCTTGTAACTAAAATTCTTGTTAGTCATCCCTAAATGCATCACCTTACACTTTTCACTATTAAATTTCATCCTATTTCTGTTACTCCAATTTACAAGGTTTTCAAGTCTCCCTGCAGAATATCCCGATCCTCTTCCGAATTGGCAATACCTCCCAACTTTGTGTCATCCGCAAACTTTATCAGCCCACTCCTACAATTGGTTCCGAGGTCATTAATAAATAGATTAAATAAAATCGGACCCAAAACCGAACCTTGAGGAACTCCACTGGTGACCTCCCTCCAACCTGACAGTTCACCTTTCAGTACGACCCGCTGCAGTCTCCCCATTAACCAGTCCCTTATCCACCTCTGGATTTTCATATCGATCCCCATCTTTTCCAACTTAACCAATAATTCCTCATGCGGTACCGTATCAAATGCTTTACTGAAATCAAGGTATATTAGGTCCACCGCATTTCCCTTATCTAATAAGTTTGTTACTTTCTCAAAGAAGGAGATCAGATTGGTTTGGCACGATCTGCCTTTGGTAAAACCATGTTGTAATTTGTCGCACTATACAAATTTGTCAACACCTGTGCAGACTCTTTCAATGGTCTTAACACCTGCGTAAGTATTAGAATACAGTGCTGGTGCAAAACCCATGGCTTGCTCGATACACACCTGCGTGTATTAGGATTTGGATTTGTGCAAGTGTTAGAAATGATTATAGTGCATGCAGGCATTTTTACCTACAGAGTAGAAGGGATGGTACCCAATTAGTGTTTCCAATCAATTATTAAAAGCCACGTTGGAAATCACTATGGTGCTTCCACAGAACTCAAGCACTTTCTATTGTATTTTGGGTTGTGGAGTATGTTTCATGGATTTGGGAAGTCTTTCAGTCATCCTCTGCGGCAATGGACTGGTAGGCCACTTAGGAGATAAGGTGCTGCTGACTAAAATCTGGTGCAAACATTATTGATCCCACATGGCAAATGGAAAGGCTAACTTCAAGTTTCATTGGTTTCCTTCTTCACATGGAATTTATTTTAAGGACTAAACTATGCAGAAGACGGAGTTTAATTTTGTTTGTTTTTACAGAATTCTACAGTGACAATTGAGGAATTTCACTGCAAGCTCCAAGAGGCCACCAACTTCCCTCTTCGTCCTTTTGTGATTCCATTTCTGAAGGTGAGGGTGAAACTGCAGGGTCTGCTAATGTGGTGTTCGGCAGCACTGCAATTGCTTGGAACCAGTAAACAGGAAGCTCATCAGAGCAATTACACGTAAAGTCGCAGGAGGACAGACCAGAATATACAGTCATGTTGACCTAATATGACCAGCTCAGAGGGAAAGTGTGACTTTGTCATGGACATCATTAAAGATCCTATATTGTCCATTTCCCCTGGGCTGATTGCATCTGAAGGTGATTACTGAATTTCCCGACTCATCTCTTTGCATAATCTCATTTTTCCACACATTCTCTTTAACTCCAAGTATCATAATTTATTTCTTGTTTACTCCATAATTAATTTCAGCAGACCAGCTGGGCATGTATTGAACAGAGGAAATACAAGTACTTTAGGGAAGGGAGTTTCTGAGGTTTCAGAGAAATTATGCACTCCACCAAAACAAATCAGTAATTGATATGTAATGTTGAATGCTGTCATCTTTTCACTAGAGATGCACTAAAGGCATAAAACATATGTTCTAAATATTTGTTTATACAGCAATCTGGGATAGCCCTAACAGCATATTAAAGCCTATGATGGCCTATCTTGTCTATTTGTGTATCATAAAAATAAAACAGAACTAAATTCAGCAGTGATCTAATCAGATCTTGCTTTCAGATGTGCAAGGCCCTGAAATAGTCAAGATGCGGGAATCACAAGGACGGTTATTGTGTAACGTTTTGTTTCCTAACGCAACTCGTTTCAGGCCCTCCCTAGTTCTCGAGAGAACAGTTTTTTCACATGAGCACGTCACATATACAAACATCATAAAGTGCCTTTTTAATGCACAGCAAGGCTATAATACAGGCACCGTTAATTGTAAACTGTGGACGCTAGTCGTGCCATTTTGACAGATAATTGGAGTCAAGTAGACAGATGGAATTGACACTGCCGTCAGACTTTACAAACCAGAACTGCAATGCAGTGCAACTTGTTTTCCAGGCCAACCTTCCCTTGCTGCAGAGGGAGCTGCTGCACTGCGCCCGGGCTGCCAAGCAAACACCTTCCCAGTACCTGGCCCAGCATGAGCACATCCTACTGAACACAAACACCACGTCCCCAGCCGACTCCTCTGAGCTGCTGCTGGAGGTGAATGGAAATGGGAAGAGACATAGTCCAGACAGGTAAAGGGAACTGCATGTTCAATTCAGTTTTTAAGTAGTGGCCCTGTTCCTGGAGCAGTGAAGTCAAACTGAAACCTAATACCGTTGGAGGATGTTGTTCTTGCCCTGTGTTAAGCCATATGGCCTGTTCAAACTCTCATTCACAGTTAATGACACCTCTAATTCGCTCTCACTTCTGTGTCCAACATGGCTCCATAAAAATTCTCCAAGAGAATGGTGTGCTTGTTAGGACGCTGCGCCGGGCTTCACACGGTTTTCTTCAGGCACTGATCCGTTATCAAGCAGAGTCTGGCTGAGAGTGCCTCGCTGGCTAGAAGCTAGCATGTCCTCTTCAGTCTGGCTTAAAATGCAAGAGGTGGCTGTTCCCTGAGGCTTTCCCTGGGGGAGTGGAGTGCGTAGGGAACAGGAGGCTGTTCTGGAGGAGATACTGGGGGTCAGGGAGGGGTGTGTTTCGGAAGTCTATTTTAAGCTTTGCTAATTGTATTTTGGATAAAGTTTTGTGTGTAATTACATAGGATGTGCCTGGAGTTTAGAGAAGAGCAACTGGAAATAATTTAAATTCACATCCTCTCTTCTCTCCCCCACACCTCCCAATGGCAACGTGTCATGTAGTTGTGTTTTGGGTTTTTTCAAGTGTAATACATTTGTTTTGGCTTTCCAGCTTGTTCCTGCTAAGTGCTGCTGCCCAGAGTCCTGGTTTGAAATCTGTTTCTCTCTCTGGACGGCTGGGTTCATCTCTTTCCCTTTCTGAATATGTTCTTAGTGCTGACAGAAATCCCCCTCTTTTGGCTTGTTTGCAGAAGAGAAGAAAATAGTTTTGAGAGAGACCCGCTCCCGTCGGAGCCGCCGGCTAAGAGAGTGTGCACCATTAGTCCAGCTCCGCGGCACAGCCCTGCCCTGGCTCTACCCCTCATGAATCCTGCTGGGCAGTTCCATCCAACCCCACCTCCACTCCAGCACTACACCTTGGAAGACATCGCAACTTCCCACTTGTACAGAGACCCCAGCAAGCTCTTGGAACAGAGGGATATGCGCGACAGACATAGCAATCTCGGTAAGAAAGCCATGGCTCCTTCTCTGTCCCATACATCATCTTGCCAAATCTGTCATACCAGGGCTCCTATGGAATGGTCCGGTACACCGCCGGGCAGCATACTGAGGAGATCCGCCAATAAAATGCACATAGCCGGAAATGGTTTTCTATAGGCAGATGAACCTGTGGGGGGCGGGGGGGCTGTATCTAAACAACCAGTTGCAGGAGCTCTTTAGAATACCATGTAAGTGGAGCTATTTGCTGTCGTCCAAGTGGTCCTTCTTGCTGTAGGCAATAGAGGGTATGTCCTGCACTGCAATGGGGAGTGTGCCTCCCAGCATGGATACAGACTTGTCTTAACTCTGCACAAGCTACCGCACTGAAGTAGCAGTGTTTACAGTGTAGCTTGGGCTAGCCACCAAAGCTTACCCCCAGAAGGTCTAGTGGGCTTGGACTCGGGTGACTAGCTGCAGTGTAGCCATGTTCCCAGAGACCAGTTTCATAGGAAGTATATGCATTTGGGATTAAAGGAAAAAATACTTGCGCAAATCAAGGTTTTTCTCTTTTCCATGCCACTGCTCTTCACTATTGAAACATACATTTTTTCGGTGTAACGAGCCTTATTATCCGCTGGCTGGAGCTACCAGACCACAATTTGAAAGTGTGGTAAAGTCTAATGGAAGAAATCATCCTGTCCAGTCCTAATTTTGGGTGTAATTCATAACAGGTTTAAATGGAGGCTATCAGGATGAGCTCGTGGACCATCGCCTAACAGAGAGAGAGTGGGCTGATGAGTGGAAGCATCTCGATCACGTAAGGAACCTAAAAATAAATAAATAAACAAACAAATCCTTTGTGGGCCCAGCAACCAAACCGCCAGGTGCTTCATTTTACATGACTGTGTCATAGGTGATGCCAAATCAGCATTTTCTGAGTGGCCTGTTTTAGTGCGCACTAAAAAGGTTTTAAAACTGCCGAATTTTCCGTAACAAGTCTCTGATCTCCTGTGATAATCTGGGTTTTGGCTAAGACGGAGTAAATGTCTTTGTGCTTTGAAGGCAGTCAAAAGGGTGCAGAGCACCCTGCCGGTAAGGAAACAGCAGGAGGCAATATATTTTTTCATGGAAACTGCAGTGTAATGTAAAGACCTTGTAATTGCTATTGCTAGTTAAAGAAGAACAAAGACTTTTTTTTTTTAGCTGCTGTTGATAATGCAATGTTAAGTAGAGCGGGGGCATTGCTATCTTCTCGGGTCTGTTTGGAAACGAAGGGCTGATTGTGACATGGACAAGTGGCACAAACTTGTGTCTTTGTGACAGTTGTCATCTTGGTTGGCATTGTGGGGATTGAACATGGGACCTCCAGAGCTACTGCAGCTTGAGCAAAAGTTCAGTAGCTGAGTCTGTAACAGACTCAGACCCTCTGTGGGTCAGGCACAGGGGAATCTGTAACATACACTCACGTGTGGGTTACACCTGCACTTTGCAGGCACCAATGTCTGTGAGGACTTACACTTGTTTATGACCTTTAAATAAGCTAATGCCTCTGTGAGCTCAGTTAGTAACCATGGCACCTGCAAAACCAATTGAACCCAATGCTACCACTTTCATGCACGTACAGGTACAAGACTATTTCGAGGGTACATACAAATATTAGCATTTTAACAGGTGTTTTCATCTACAAAGTGCTGACCAAATTGTGGGGTAATTTTGCATGTGCACAAGTGGAGGCTGGACAGAGGCCTAGCTGGAAATTTACCCTAAAATACTGTTCGTTCTTCTGATACTAATCCTGGATTCTGGGACTCCATGAAGTCAACGAAAACTATTAACGGCTTTTCAAATTGATCCCTGCATATAACGTAATTGTGATAAAATTGTGTTGAGATGGGAGATGATATCAAAGTTAAAGCATTTCCTAAATCCTGCACGGCTGGGATATAGCTAGTTACTGACAACAGAGATCGTAGAAATCGATTTGCTGCAGAAAAATGCATAATTTGCATTTTTACAGAGAATCTTTTGGTTTTTACATTTTGTGAAAAAATAAAAACGTATGTTAACTTTTCACTACATTTTACTGAAAGTACCAGTGTCACTTATTCCAGAAGTTCTCAAACTGGAGATATGCCCATGGGGGTAGGGGAGGGGGTATACCCATGGGGGGGCGTGGAATGTATTCTGGGGCGCTGTGAGAAGCTGCTGGCAGCCAGAGAGCAATTCTGTTAATTTATTTTATTATAATGATTGATGACGCTTGTAGGTTTTGAACTTGCTTAAAAATTGTAAATAAAACATTGTGTTCAACTGATAACTTATATATTGTGGTTAGGGAGACTAAAGTTCAGTGTTTCATTTTAATCGCAGAAAAACGTGGATTTTTTTTTAATCGGAGAATTTTGCGGTTTTTTTTTATCATGGGGAAAACTAGGATCCCTGCTGACAACTGTCTTTTTCCCTAAGGCAAAGTTAATCTAACTGGCTGATGGAGAATCACTGGGTACACACTGCATTCCCCTCTGTTTTCTGTGCAGCTCCAGGTGATGGGAGTTGGATAGAAATTTTGAATACAGTATGCTCTCTGTGAACCTTTTCAGGAAGTTTTAGAAATATTAAGAGTGTCAGATTTCAGCCCTCTTTCACATGGCTGATGTGAAATAGCCAAAAATTGTGTTGAAATGTCACTTCTGTAAATCAGTGACTTAATTGATTAGAGCTGCAGACCAATAAAGAGAAATTTCTCACTAATTCTGTCCCACACTGTTTCAAAATGGGGCTTTCTACCAAATGCCAGGGGAATGAATAAAAGCTATTTTTGAACAATAATTGTGTGAGAGTAGCTGATATTATTTCTTTTTTCCTGACTCTCTGAGCATATCAAGTACCTGCCAGTGGTTGAAATTGTGCCGATAATTGGTCCAAACAGGGACAGATCCCTAGTCTTATCTGTAGCGATATAGTAAAGAATAAGGAGTCAAATAGGAACCTGCTATCATAGATCTGATAATGATCAAGTAGAACTCATTTAAATAATACTTTAACAAGAAAAATCTCAGCTGTTGAGAGAATATTCTGCTTTATTTCACCGGGACTTTGAATGTCTCTGATTTTCCCATTGCCTTCAAATGATTCTACGTTCTTTGGTCTACATAAGCAGGCTAGGCCTGTTGTTGGGAAGTACGCTCTCAATTTGGCATATTCCACTAAGAAACCATTCTCTGCTCTAGAGAACGCCAAAGAAACAGGCATCGGTAACCAGTTCTGAAAATGCACCTTTCCCTCCCCAACAGGCTTTGAATTGCATCATGGAAATGGTGGAGAAGACTAGGCGCTCCATGGCTGTTCTGCGGCGCTGTCAGGAGGCTGACCGGGAGGAGCTCAACTACTGGAAGAGGCGGTGCAGCGAGAGTGCAGAGACAAGGAAGGGAGGGAGTGAATTCATCTCGAGGCAGCACAGTCCTGGGAGCTCTGACTCCATCAGCAGTGGTAAGAGCAGGAGCCAACTGCTGCCACATTGTTGCAGGGCGGCTTACCGGTCACTTGAGGCTGTGGTTCCACAGCAGCGTCCTCCAGATTTGGGGGAGTGTGACAGACCCAGACCAGTGGGGTATAGGAGTCTGGTAGAGGGCAAATATACTGGTCACTGGATGAGTAGTTTTCTGTTCCCTGAGTGACCAGAGCAGGGGCTGCACTAGAGTAATCAGGAACCTGCTAGAACCAGTTAAGAGAGACAGGCTAATTAGGACACCTGGAGCCAATTAAGAAGAAGCTGCTAGAATCAATTAAAAGGCAGGCTAATCAGGACACCTGGGTTTTAAAAGGAGCTCACTTCAGTTTGTGGCGCAAGTGTGAGGAGCTGGGAGCAAGGAGCTGAGAGTGAGAGGGTGTGCTGCTGGAGGACTGAGGAGCACAAGCATTATCAGACACCAGGAGGAAGGTCCTGTGGTGAGAATAAGGAAGGTGTTTGGAGGAGGCCATGGGGAAGTAGCCCAGGGAGTTGTAGCTGTCATGCAGCTGTTACAGGAGGCACTATAGACAGCTGTAGTCCACAGGGCCCTGGGCTGGAACCCTGAGTAGAAGGCGGGCCCGGGTTCCCCCCAAACCTCCCAATTGACCTGGACTGTGGGTTCTTCCAGAGGGGAAGGTCTCTGGGCTGTTCCCCAACCCACATGGTGAATTTCTGAGGCAAGAAAATCCGCCAATAAGCGCAGGACACACCAAGATAGAGGAGGAACTTTGTCACAGGGAGATTTAAACCTAGAGGCTTAGAAACAGGGCCCTTTGGTTCATCTAATGTGTCAGATCTAAAAGCCGCGAAATGTGAAATGTTGCATGGCAACATCCGGTTGGATCAAGTGCTCTGAAACTTACATGTATCAGTGAGTGACTGGAGGAAAAATAAGTTGTTCGTACACTCTGAGATTGAAAGAGTTTCTCTAGACTGGCCTTTGCCCTACTTTGAAAGTATCATATAAATCTGAAACTTGAAAACCAAGTTGATGTTGAGTTTCAGGTGCACCCCAAAAATAGTGAATACTTTAAAAAAATATATATTATTGGGAGCATGGTGAACTTGTAGCTGCCTGTAGTTCTGAAATGACTTAAGCAGCTTCCCCTAAACTTTGCAAAAGTTAAAATTTCTCTATAGAAATTTCTCTTTAGAAATATTTTGGGGAGAAGAGGACCGAGAATAGAGTGTAGAATGGTTGCAGCCATCATTATAAAATCAGTACTAATTGGCACCATGATATCTCTGAAAGTGCCAAGGAACTGTAGGCTTTGTTTTAGAAGCAGGTTTTCATTAGGAAGAAATCATTGTCATTCAGTCCATTTAAAGCCATGAAGAAGGTATACTCTATGAACGGCCCCTCTTAATGTATTGGAAGTATAGTCTTTAATGGTGTGCCAGGAATTATTATTCTACTCTGCTCTACTCTACCCTTAAAAATAGCACTGGTGCAGTTCTGTGTTTGTCACTCAAATTCCAGATCACGGGCACTTAAATTACAAGTGAAAACATGTGTTGCTTTTTGTTTTCTCTACCTGCCTGCCCTACAGACTTACGTGGGGCTCTGAGAGTCAAGCTGGACTCATTCATTCATTTCTTTGCCATAGGTAATAAAGATTCTGCAGGACAAATGATTCCCTCAGGGACACCTGTGCAGCCCTGTTGCCTTCAGTTGAGTTTTTACAGGTTTAACCGACTAGAACCTAGCAAATAATTCTGTTGACCTGACAAAAGAGACAGAACCCAGCTCCCTCTTTCTTAACTATGTTGATTCTAACTAGAGCAGCAAAGTGGTAAAAAGTCACTGGAGTCAGCAGATGGTAATGAATACACGCAGGGAGCAGATCTGTTAAGTACAGGGAATACCATTGAATGTAGTTGCTTCTCAGAACACAGCAGCCTTTTAAAACTGCTCAGGACTAAGGTAGCTACAGCACCAAGGTGTTAAAAATTACTTAAAAGAATAGAATCTTGTTGAGTTCTCCCTTAACAGGTTGTAATATCAAGGACTGTAATACCAGTGTTTTTAAGCTAGAGGGTGCAGTTCAATCAAAAACCTCCAAGTCAGTGAAATAACTGGGGTATACATTGCAGTGTTTTGTAAGAACCTATGGAACAACAAACTCTGATATTTCTGCCCCTTCCATTACCCTTTGACTTAGTTTAGTTTCATTTTTCTGAAGTCATGTGAACCTTTAGAAAAACATATTTTTTAAAAATATACCAGAAAGGATTGTGTGTAAAAGCCATCTACTGGATTTCTAAAACCTTTCCAATGGAAATATATTTTAAATGGGTGAGATCACATGATACGAAATAGAGATACTGTTTACCAGCATCTGTCACATTTGATCTCCCTGAGCTTGTGTAGTATTGGGCCAGTTGTCTGTACACCTATAGCTTTAAGAGATGCATAGTTTGTATTTCAGTTTTAGTCTGTGAGTTGCCTTTGGGATCTTTGAAAATGAAAAGTGCTGTATTTAATGTAATACATTGTTAGTATAGATTGATCTTCACAATCATTGCACATAACAGATGTTTGATGAGGTATATTTATAAATATAGCCTGTGATTATAAAGTATCAGAAGATGGAAGTGGATTACACTGTGCAATAAATCAAGCAGGACACTAATTAAAAGTTCATTTATCATCTTGCCATTTGATGAATGGTTTTAGCTGCAGAAATCACTTGCTTGGGTTTTAGCTATTAAGCCTATCGTGGTCCCTTGGTGCTTTAGCTAGGTTTATAGGCATTGGCTGCAGGTTCTCATAGCTTTCCTGCAGGGTTTGGAATGGCTGTTTAAGCAAAATAATTCAGGGAGAGGAGACACTGCTGATCTGTCAGTGCATTCCTTGTTTCCACAGATTCCCAGCGGGACTTTAGCAGCAGGTCAGGGACGGGCTATGTTACTGAAGAGATATGGAAAAAAGCTGGTAAGTATTTGTAGATGGTCACTTGACAGAGTTATCACAAGCTTAAGATAAATGCAGATGGGACACAGGGCCAGATGCAAAGTCATGCTTGTAGAAAAGCATCTTGAATGTGCTGTTCCTTCCTGGCTGGCTGGTTATATGCTGACCTAGATTTGCAAAGATGCATGCACCTGAGCTGAGCACACACTTGATGTGTGTGCGCAGTTTGGGAGTTTGCATGCCACATTCAGTGCACGCCCGGCCCCAGAAGTATAAATACCTGGGGAGACAAGTTTGGGAAGCTGTTGGAGACGCACTTGGGAAAACGTAGGTCTGAACTTAATGTGCCCAGCGGCAGAGTGTAGAGGTTTGGAGTTAATACATTGGGGAAACAAATCCCATTGAACGTAACCCAGCACCATTTCAGCTAAATTAATCTGGGTCCCTCCATTTCTTGGGCCTTCAATCTGCATGGTGTTTTTAGCCCTTTTTTTGCCTGCTCTTGACCTACTCCTGCCTGGATTTCCAGTACTCTTGGTTTTCAGTGGCTACAAGCTGATAGGCTAATGACCAGAAGCAGTTGGCATCAGGGCTGATCAGAAGGCTGTGTAGAACCAGATGGTGGATTTAGACTGGGTCCCAGTAGGTAGACTTATCCTAGTAAGCATCATGACAATTGGCACTAAGTAGGCATCCTTGTCTTCAGCCTCAGCAGAGTGGCCATGGATTGACTTGCCTGTGGCTACTGGACTCCCCTCTCTCCCTAGAGGTTGTCTCTTCAGCTTAGGGGTGAGGTTCATTGGCACGAGCCAGTGTTCTTATCTGCTTATTGTCTCATTAGTGAATCCACCCTAACATTGAACAGTGCTGCCAATGGGGATTTTCCTTCCCAGTCTCACTCAGTCATCTTTGTCCGAGGCTTGTTTTGCCTGCGAGGCTGGTTGATGAGGCTGTTGTTTTCTTCCAGAAGAAGCTGTGAATGAGGTGAAGCGCCAGGCCATGTCTGAGGTGCAGAAAGCTGTGGCTGAGGCAGAGCAGAAGGCATTTGAAATGATTGCATCCGAGAGGGCCCGCATGGAACAAACCATTGCAGATGCAAAGCGCCAAGCTACTGAGGATGCCTTCCTCATAATTAATGAGCAGGAAGAGTCTACAGAGGTAAGAACCCAGGGCCGTATCCCTGCAGCTCGGCTGGGAGAACGATGGGCAGCAGTGTTCTAGGATGAGATATGGTGCCCAGTTCACATTGACTCGCAGTGGGCGTTGGGCTCTGAACTCCCGTTTTGTTTTGTTTGACAGCGGGATCAGTTTAGAAATGATTCCACTGGGCATGCTGTGAAACCTGTGTAAGAGGCTACCTCGTGTACGTGAAAATCGTGTTGAAGGGCCAGTGTGTATGGGGATCCTGACTCGGAGCAGTGCCACAGTAGCTACACTAGATTTATCCCAGTACGAGAGGAAAATCAGAGCTGCTGAATACAGTTCTGTTCCACTTTCCTTTGAGTACAGCCACTCTTTAGCAACTGGTTTTGTAGCAGGCCCTGGAGAGATTTAAAAAAAAAGTTGCCTTGTTTTTCTTAATGACTTTAAAATTATAATAATAATAATAATAATTAATACCTAGCTCTTATCTAGTGCTTTTCATCCATAGTTCTCAAAGCACTTCACAAAGGAGATCAGGATTATTACTAGGGTGACTAGATGTTCCAATATTATCAGGACTGTCCTGATATTAGGGGCTTTGTGTTACATAGCGCACACGCGCGCACACACACACTCTCCCTAATGTTTCATACTAACTGATCGCCCTGATCATTACTCACATTTTACAGATGGGGAAACAAAAGCACTGAGAGGGGAAGTGACTTGTCCATTGCCACACAGTAGACTGGTGGCGGAGCCAGGAATAGAACCCATATTTCCTGAGTCCCAACCCTAGTACCCTACCCACTAGGCCACACTGCTGCCCGAAAGACAAGCAACATCCTAGTTTGATTCTGCACTTAATTCCAGATGGGCATTCAGAAACTTACATAGCTCATTATATAGCAGTCTGTAAGTGTGTGTTCATCTGTCTGTGCAGACCAGCATGGTGAATATCATCTTGGATATTGGGGTTTGTGTTGTCTTACAAAACACGTGCTGCATAACAGATTCATTGTGAGATAAACACTTAGCTGCACTCCACATATAGCCCCAGTATTTTTCTCATTAGTGAAAACTCGTAAAGCTTAGTGGAGCATGAACAATCTTGAGCACGTCAGTGCAAAATTTTACTTTGATCCTTCCAGGACTAAAAAAACCCCACAAAATATACCCAACAGGGTATTTGCATGTTTTCTAGACAGTGATGTTTGCTTCCTTCATAATTAGTGGGCACTGACAGGTAAGGATTGATTTTATGAAAATGAAGTATAACCTTCCTCATTAATAATGCCTAACATTATTACAGTGGAAATTTAGTTTATTTACCTTTTCAATTCCCCTCATCTTGAGCAAAGAAAATAGCTTGGTCCATTCTTTCTTTTTCTCACAATGCTTCTACAATAGATTCAATCTTAATATTGGGGAATATTTAAATATAGTGCTAACACTGTTTTCACTAGTCTCTCTCCATCACTGGCAACAACTCTGCTATCCTCTCCATCATTCAGTGACTCAGCTTTGGGGTTATCTTGGACTCCTCTCTCTTTCTGGCCTTGTCACATCCAGGCTCTTGCCAAATGACATTCCCCTATTTCCCCCCTGATGCTGATTTACTTCCCCTCATTAATGACCCCTTGAAGTGTGTTGTGCATGGGGAGTACGGTCAGGGGGTTCTGTATGCACCTGTATGGAGCTAATTTAGAGGGGAAACTAATTTAACATATGGAGAATAAAGGGGAAATCCCAAAGACACTTGTTTTTTTTTTTTTTAAGAGGAATCTTAAGATTCTCAGCACTAACCTAAGAATATAAGAATGCCCATACTGGATCAGACCAATGGTCCATGTAGCCCAGTCTCCTGTCTCTGACAGTGGCCAGTGCCAGAGCTACAGTAGGAGTGTACAGAATGTTGCCATTTTAGAGAGATCCACTCCTGTTTTCCCCTCCCAGCTTCTGGTAGAGGTTTAGGGTCACTTTGAGCATGGGGTTGCATCTCTGACCATTTTGGCTAATAGCAGTTGATATACCTATCTCCCATGAGCTTATCTAGTTCTTTTTTTTGAACCCAGTTATATTTTTGGTGTTCACAACATCCCCTGGCAATGAGTTCCATAGATTTGTTGTGTGAAAAAGTTCTTCCTCTTGTTAGTATTAAATTTGCTATTAATTTCATTCATCAGGGTGACTCCTGGTTTTTGTATTGTGTGAAAGGGTAAATAACACTTCTCTATTCACTTTTTCCACACCATTTGTGATTTTGTAGACCTCTGTCATATCCTCCTTGCCACTTTCCTAGCTCTAAGCTCAACAGCCATAATCTTTTTGTCTCCTTGTGTCAAAGCCGTTCCATACCCTTCATCATCCTTGTTGCCTTTCTCTGAACCTTTTCCAGTTCCCCCATGTCCTTTTTGAGATGGGGTGACTGAAACTAGACACACTATTCAAGATGTGGGCACACCGTGGATTTTATACAATGGCATTATATTTTCTGTCTTATTTTCCATCCCTTTCCTTATAGTTCCTAACATTTTGTTAGCTTTTTTGACTGCTCCTGCTCCTTGAGCTGAAGGGTTCAGAGAACTATTCCCCAGTGACTCCTAGATCTTTCTTGAGTGGCAACAGCTAATTTAGAAGCCAGCACTTGACTGTGCATCTCAAGAACTGAAGTGGGCGTGTGATGAGAAGAAGGGTGGTTGTGGTTTTTTTAATGAATACAGAGTCATTTGCAAAGTGATGTCTGAAAGACTAGTAGCAAGTATAAACTGCTCCATTGCACTGGGAGAGTCAGAAGGAAAGAAGCTGTGCTCCGGTCTTACTCACTTGTTAAGGTTATGAAATATTACTGCTCAAATTAATAAAAGTAAGATTCCTATAGCTCTTGTTATTCCAAAGGCTCCCAAAGCACTTTGCAAACTCTGGAATGAACATGTGTGCGCTGATCTGCCTTTGTTTTTTTCCTACCCTTGTTCGCCCCGCCACAGTTGCATTTCTGGAGCATCGCTGTGTGGGTGTTTCTGGTTTGTTTTGGAGCTGTAGTTTCTGGGTGAGGGTCTGGTGAGCACATGGAGTTTGTTTTGTTGTGAATTGTGGAGGCCAGGAAATAGCCCCCTTGCTCTCATTGTTTGGCAGGTTTCTGTGGTACCATGACTGTCTGAGTCTGGGAGGGAATGAGAGAAACAAGATAAGTGATGTAATAGTTTTTATTGGACCAACGGAAATAGTATTGCCCTCCCCATCTCCTTGTTCAGGTCTCGGGCATCAAGGAACAAGAGTTCCCATTCCAAAGCACAGAAATGCTGGTCTCTCTTGTGATTATGGTGTCTTCCATTGGTGTCGATGGAATATGGCTCCGCATGGGTTGGTTATGTGGTTTGTGAGGATACTGAGTTAGCCTGAAAGAGGCCTGTTCGGGCAACTCTCCATAGGGAGGCAAGCCTCACAGATGGCACCAGCCACCTCATTCTAGGATCGTGCAGAAAATCCTCATGGTCCCACTGAAAAATATTGATGTTGCCCAAACTGGACAAGGTAACTCAGATTCCTCCTCCAGGAGTGTCTCAATAATGTCCAATCTGCTGTGAATAAAGCCATCACTACTTCATGGAGGGTCACACAATTCTACCGATCGCTGAGCCATGATTGGATGGTACTGCATGCCCAGTTTTGACACAGCTGGCTCCAGCCGGTACGCAGGCATCCTTCAGGATGAAAGGAGCTATATATTTATTACATATTATTATGACTGGGGACAAAAAGAAATTGAATATAGTTATCTATTTCTTGGCTAAACATCTAAGGAGAGGGTGTAGCAGTCACTAAGGATTGAAGGATGCTGGTATCAAGGAGCGGGAGGAATTGGTTAGCATGATACAGAAGTTATGAGATAAAATTAAGTAAAGGAATGATTTTTAGGCTAAATATCAGGCCAAACTTTTAGCTAGCGAGATTTGTTTGCGTGATGCTGTGTTCACCCAAGGGAAATGATGGAAGCACCACCATGTGATAAAGTTAAAACTGGATTCCTGAAACGGCATTGGAGCATAGAGCCGCAGGAAAACCCTGGACTGTCCAGCCACTAGATCTTTTTGTCACTAACCTCTGTGATTCTTCTGTGGAATGCATTATTCTTCAGACACCACATTAAGAAGCTGTGTCATTATTCCAGCGTATCCTGTAATCCATAAAATATGGCTAGAAGCAAACTGTTTTTTAGGCAGGAGTGTCAGTAGCTATCAAGCTGTGACTTAATTTCTCAGGCTTCACATGCCAGTGGAGTATTTTTCCACATTCTTCTTCTGAAAGAGATTGACTGCTCTCCTGTGTGTGGTGACTCTACCAATCAACTGAGTTAGGCTCTTTGCTACAAGCCAGTAAATTATTGCCAGGAGCAAATGGTTTTCGGTGCAGAACTGCTGAGCTGTGAGAGCTGCTAACACGCATCTTGCCGAGCTTCACAGCAAGAGCGATGCGCCACCAGAGAAACTCTCGAGGCAGCTTCCCTTTCCTGCTCTCTTAGCAGCTTTTTGTTGGCATTGCAGAAGCGCGGTGGTTCGTGAAATACGTCTTGTGGGGTGGGAGTAAGGGGGTACACGTGGAATCTGGGGAAAGCTGTTTTTTCACAGCAAACGTTGCTCTCCCAGTATGTTTTTGCTGCAGAAAGCTAATCCTCCAATTCCGCTTCTGTGACCAACTGCAGTCACCGCTCCCGGTTTTGGCCTTTTGCCCTTGTGCTCCTTACAAACCAGTCACACGGTGTAAGCCCACCAGCCGACACATCTTCCAGCGTCCAGCTTCCAGGTTGAATCTCACCCCCTGGGAACAGTTTCACGTGGCGGATGAGCTTTTAAATTAGCTTTTTCTTTTCCACATTAGTCCATTGAAACCTCTTGTGCAGATAAACAGGGTCACAGGCAAATGTTGACTCCATAGTAATGTTGTAATCTCTGTGAAGAGCCCTTAGATAGTAAAATAGAGCTGCTTAAAACAGGAAATGAAAAGAAGGTGTATCAGCATCTGTGCTCGTGGGCCTGCACTTGGGGTATGCTGTCAGTTGGGTAGAGTCTGGCAGGTTCTAGTTCTAGCACAGAGGCGTGGTCTGTTCCTGGGCTAAAATGTGTGTGAAATGGCTGGAAGTGGTGGATTTTTTTACATTTTATTTCTTCTGGGACAAAGCAGTGTGTGCAATAAGGTGACCAGACAGCAAGTGTGAAAAATCGGGACGGGGGTGGGGGGTAATAGGAGCCTATGTAAGAAAAAGACCCAAAAATCAGGCCTGTCCCTATAAAATCGGGACATTTGGTCACCCTAGCCTGCAAATCCTGCAAATGCCGAGTAAGCCCTGTCTTGCTGCCCTCCAAACTATATAAACGTCCTCTGGAAATATATTTTTAAGTCAAGTGTTTTCTGTCTTGCAGAGCTGTTGGAATTGCGGTCGCAAAGCCAGTGAGACGTGCAGCGGATGCAACATTGCCCGATACTGTGGCTCTTTCTGCCAGCACAAAGACTGGGAGCGACATCATCGGATCTGCGGACAAGGATTACACAACCAGGCCAAGCCGCTTTCCCTGCCAGCAGGGCGATTGGCAGCAGCCACCGCCAAGCCAGCCGATGGGGTTCCAAGCCCCGCCCTAGAGAAGACCTCTGCAACGACCTCTCGATCCTCTACCCCAGCTTCCGTGACAGCAATAGACACTAATGGACTCTAAATCTTTCCATTCAGTTCAATATGTTTTACACATTTTCCTGTTTTTAATCCTAAAAAACACATTCGCTCCACAGAAGGTTGTCAAAACTCCACCGGCTACTCTAGAGCCCTGACGCTCCAGCTAATCTTTGTGAGGCTTTTTCCATTTCATTATAATCCATCAGCAGTTGTTAAGAACCACATGCCAGCCTTGCCAATGGGACCTCAACGCTGTTCGCTTTTAAGTCTTGGCGCCAGAGAGCACGTCACCTGGACCTTTAGGACTATGGCCTCTTCCGCTTTGTTTTAATTGAACTTCTTTGGGAAGGAGCTCCCGTGTCCTGCCTTGACATGTAAGAGAATCCAGGCGAGCAGCACGCGGTATCCAAGGATGAAGTGTGGTGTTCTCCTTTCTGCTGGATGGCCAGGCTGCCTGAACAGCCTCCCCATACAACTCGCTGCTCCTCCTCTTTCATCAGATACATATTTTTCTTCTTCCCAGATGGCTCTGTACTTCTTAACTCTCTGCAATGAACTGTCCACCTGAACTGATTTTCCTCAGTGGGAGAACTTCTCATTCTCCAGGGTAATGAGAAATAAGCAGTTTCTTGGTTACAGATGTCTGCTTTTCCCCAGGTCTCAGCTGGGTAGTGACACGAGGATTACAGGGGTTGGGCATTCCCTGGAGGAGAGGAGAATTGTGTTCTGTTGAGGAGGGAAGCTAAACAAATCTCCGTGCTGAGAGGGAACAGTTGATCTTTTTTATATGGCCCATTTTTAATCCTCTTCTCTAACTGGACAGTCCATTGTTTATCAATCAGCTTGGTTAGGAGCCTCCACTCTCCTTGTGTGCTGAATATTTCAGACCAAATCTCGACCTGTCATCATGGCCTGTTGCCCCAGAGGCTGGGTTGGGTTACTTTGCTGTGCAGGAAAGATTTTTCCACTGCATGGAAACTGTTAGTTTTAGATTTGTTGACTTTGTTTTTAATCTCCTCCACACGATTGCAATGGGTCATTTACAGCCTGTTCTTTCCAAGCATGTTGGTGCAATGATTTTAAAAAAAAGTTTCACAATTTTGCAATTGTCAATTTTTTTCAACGTCCAAGCCTAAATGGGATTACCAGAGCTCTGTTGTGTGCTGAACTCTTGGTTCCAGACCTATGTTCCATGCAGAGAAGGGCAACCCTATCCAAGCACCTGGTTGCGCTGCTCTAGTTGACAAAATTCACTAGCAGTGCATTTATAAACCAATGTATATCACCGTGTCCATCATTTAAAGCCTGGTCTAGAGATGGCTGCTCAGAAGGGTGCAATCTGGTTGGGTTGTGGCATGCTGAACTGGCTGTTAATAGGCTGGTTGGGCCTGAAGGCAATGTTTTAATCTGGTCCGGGGGGGAGATGCAGAGTTTGCCTAGAAGAACTTATTTTATGAGTCCCCCAAAAACTTGTTACATGTGCAGGTAATGCAACAGGAATCGGCGCATGTTCGCTTTGGGAGTCCCACTGACTTCTCATGCTGCACATGAATAAGGGCTAGAGTATTAACCCTTCATTGAGGTTTTGTTTCCGAGACTCTGTTGTCCTTCTGTGATCTTTGGATTGGAGCCAAACAAGACAAATAATTCCTAAATTATATTTGGTCACTGTTTAAAATGGCAGCTGATAATGGAGATGTAATTTACTATTCCTCGGGCTAGCAATGGGAACAGGTGTGCTGTCGACTGGATGTTGTTGATATGCCATGGTAACAAGAGCAAGTTAGCTCATTGCTTCTGCTGTGGTCCTTAGGGAGTGCAATTTGGAAGCTGCTGTCTCCAGTAATGAAGTGGTTAACTCGCATGTCTTAATAGTTTTCGCTCACAGGCAAAAATCTTCTCATTGCCGAAATTCCGTATTAAGAATCACTAGTTTTTGCCCTGCGAGAGATGGTTACTACCACAGTTCGGAGCCTGGACTCAGTCCTGGCCTGTAGATACAGATTGCAGGTAGATGAAAGAGCTGCTTCTCTGGTATAGACTCTTCTGCTTCTTAAAGGAAGAACAGCTCGGGATTGCCGCGTGCAAGGATAATTGTTGGCAGTATTCCTTACGTGTCTGAAGTCCTTCTCCATGGATATGTGCATACCTGCCTCAAGTACAAGAGCTGGGGCCATCTCGGGGGGTGAGGCTGTTCCATAGCCATCTATATTCACCTCAGAGAACAGCTGATGCCTCCTGGATAGTGGAAACCTATTTGCAAACAATTCCTATCCTGTGTAAGGTTCTCATCTTTGTTCCCTTCATTTGCTATTGCTATCAGGATATTTCTGCAGAAACAGCGTCTCAGGTGTGAAATCCCTCCAAAGTCCTGTTCTTCTCTTAAACTATCAGACCTTTCCAGTGAAGATCCAGTACCCATCAGCATTGTACTGGGTTGAGAAGGACCAGAGAGAAGCCACAGAGTATGTGGTTTTCATGAAAATATCCTTTGTAATAGAGGACGGGATTCTGCAGTCTTTACTCAGTCAATGCGCCCAATGGAAGGTTTGATTAAGGACCCTCTTGGTACAGAGGTAACCCTGAAAACTTTTTCAGTTGCCTCCGGTAACTAAATAACATTGCCTCAATGTTTGTAGTATCCTCTGTATTTAGCTACAAATACTGAAGTGATACTAGTTAGTTGTCTAAGGGCAATCCCTAAGATCAGACCCCAAAAAGGATGAGAGCAATACAGTGCTCTAAGGAATTATTTGTAAATAGACAGTCTTCCATAGTTTTCATGCAACTTCAATGGCTCTCTATGTATTAAAATAAAAATTAACCCCAATGTAAATAAATGAAATACTAACAGTCATGATTAGAATGATTTTTTTTAAACCTGGAATGATAAATGTGAAATTCTGGTATGGGAAGACTTGTTGGATTGAGTTTTCTATATTTTTTTGTCATTTAATTCTGTAATAGGAATTTACTTAATTCCTGTGCATAACTTATTTAATGTACTGTATAAAGGAACCCAAACTGTTACAGATGTATTTAGTTTGTTCTACTCAAAGTAGTCAATAAAAAGACTATATTCATCTTACCACTCCTCCTTCATCTCTCAAAGGGAATAGCATTCTATCATGATACATGCAACAGGCTTAGATTCCTTGAGGTTTCTGTTGGAACAGTGCCACACTATCGTGACTGATAAGGGTTGTGGGAAATGACAGCAGTATGTCCACTTCAAAGCTGAGAAACCAAGGCAGCCATGCCAATCTTCTGGCACATCCATGGAGCCCAAAATGAATCCCCAAAGTCAACTACAAATGCAGAATTCCAACCTGAGTTATGCACAGAGGTTTTTTAAAAGTGGTTTAATTTTGGTACTCAGGCCAAGATGTTTATCTCAAAGGATATTCTCTAGCCCCCAAATTCCAGTGATCGATAGATCTATAAAAATTTCATATTTCCCCCCCTCCCCCGATTTACTGGCATATTCAACCTGCTGAAGTCTCAGTGTTGAGGGGGAGCAACTAACATTTAGAGACAAAAATCACTGCTTAAAGCTTGGCACAAATTGGGATTGGTTTCTCTGGGACAAATAACATTTTCAGTCACTTCAGTTTCACAGTCTGACATTTCTCTTTTAAGTAATTAGCAGAAAGCGAGGATGCCAGATTTCTGCTGGGATGGAGGTCCATTGTTACCCAAAAGAAGGGAGTGGCAAGTCGCTTCATCTTGCTGAGCCTCAGTTCCTCACCTTTGACTGCAGTGAGATGCTGCAGAGAGCTTTGCAAAGAGGTGCTTCATTGGGATGATTCTTGCTTTGGGTGCAAGAGTTCCTGGGTTCAAATCCCAGATGAGCCCAGTTAACCACTGGAACAATTTACCAAGGTGTGTGGTGGATTCTCCATCACTTTTTCAATCAAGATTGGATGTTTTTCTAAAAGCTCTGCTCTGTGAATTATTTGGGGCTGTTCTCTGGCCTGTGCTATACAAGAGGTCAGTAGATGATCACAATGGTCCCTTCTGGCCTCGGAATCTGTGACTTTTGCTTGTATGTGTCATCTTCTTTTCTCCCACAGTTTGACTGCCTTGTCTATTTAGAATATAGACCCTTGAGGGCAAGGAATGTCTCTTGCTGTGTATGTACAGTGCTTTGCATGCTGGAGCACTGATGTTGGTTGGGATGTCTAGAAGATACTGTAAATAATTACAATAAGTACCTGCATTTCAGAATGGGATGTGGTTGCAAGGTGATGGGAATTATTTACCTGAAATATCCCTACATTACATTCTTTTGCAGTCAGAAGACCTGGTCCCCATGGACTACTGCATATGGAGTACATTGCTCCTGAAATGTGATTGTCTCTGGGGTGGAACACATCTAACAGTGCACCCCTAATGATGGTGTGCTGCTGTTTAGGACAGGAACTTCTCTATCTGATATTACAGGAGAGGATTTGGGAGGCCACAATCATCACCTTTGCATGCTCTCCGTCTTGGCACATGTTCCAGCCATGGCTGAGGCTCAGGCTGGAGGAGATTTGGATAGTTGTGTCTGCTGTTCTTACATGCTGCATAATCCCAGGATTTCAGCCTCCAGGGCTCTGTCGGCCAATTTTTACAAACACTTAATTCATTTGTTTAAATGAAATTCTAAACATGGAGAAAAACATGCATTTGTATTTGGCAGCCAGTGTTTTACCCTGCTGGGCGGACGGCATTTTAATGCATTATTCACAACGGTAAAATCTTAGACCATAATTTGCTCTAATCACAGATTCTCACTGTGAATTTGCATCTATTCTTGGATTAAGTCTGAACGTTAAGCTGTTGCGTTCTCTAGAATGAGTGCAGTGCTCGTTCCTGCTATAGTCTCGCTCGCTTCCTGTCTCTATAATTGTGAGGCAACCCAAATTGTCCAAAGAGCAAATAAGCCTGCTCTCCAACAGGAAACCTTTGGGCAACCTGTTGTACCTCCTCTCACCATAGCATGTGGTCCGTGATCCACACTTCTTCTATGCATTCAGCAGAAAGATGCTGGCTACTGCTGTGAACGGTTCTTCTGCGAGTCTTGCTCATGTCCATTCCATGCTAGGCGCGTGTGCACCATTGCTGGAGATTTTTCCCTTAGTAGTATCCACTGGGCAGGCTCTAACACCCTCTGGACCATGGGCTTATGCACTGGTATAAGGTGCACTGCTGGCCCCGCACCATCTCAATTACTTACCGCCTATGAGGGTTGCTGGAACACCCCTTCTTCCTTTGTCAGGGCTTCTTCCTAGTGGCTTTTGGACTTTTTCTACGTTTGCAGTTATCAGAGTGTAGTGTATAGTTAGCATAAATAGTTCCTATCGTAGAGGGACTTTGCCCCAGGGGCTGGGCATCCCCTGGGCTCTGGGCTTCAAGCCTTGTGCCTCCTGTGGCGTGCCTGTGCCTGTGAATGACCTGCACTTCAGCTGCTTAAAGTGCCTGGGCAAAACTCGCTTGAAGCGCAAGTGCCAGATCTGTTGGGACTTTAGACTGTGCACCAAAAAAGACAGGGATGTCAGGCTGACGGCTATCCTCATGCAAGCCGCTCTCAGACTTGTCTCAGAGCCAAACCTATTAGGCCAGGGTCTCTTGGGGGGAGGGATAGTTCAGTGGTTTGAGCATTGGCCTGCTAAACCCAGGGTTGTGAGTTCAATCCTTGAGGGGGCAATTTGGGGATTTAGTTGGGGATTGGTCCTGCTTTGAGCAGGAGGTTGGACTAGATGACCTCCTGAGGTCCCTTCCAACCCTGATATTCTATGATTATGTGATGCCAAAAACCCATCATCAGTACCCACCCTATGCTCCACCAAGCTTCAATCCTGGACCTCTGGCAGGCTCCTGGCCAGCAGCTCACCACTCGGAGAGATCCCTAGCTAAGTTCTGAAAGTGGTCTGGCTGGATATTCAGTTTGTTCATTGCTGGCAAACTTTATCACAACACCAAAGCTTTTGGCAACCACATGATCACTGGCCATGTAGAAGCATTCCTTGGTAAACACGCTTGTAATTTGTTGGTCTTCCATCCTAATATGTCCATACCAAGAAAACTGCCCAAACCAAACCAGTGCTGATGGAAGTAGTTACAAGGTTCTGCTACAAATATCGTCAGTGCTGAGTGTGTCCTTCCACTTGATACGGAGCAGCTGACAAAGACTATGAGAATCGAAAATGTCGATCAGCCACTCTTCAGCCTTTCTCAGTGCCCATGTTTCATTGCCATGCAATAAAGAGAGTTGGCATAATTGTGGTTCTGTAGATCTGCAGCTTTGTAGCAAGCCTGATGTCACAGCATCTTCAGAGGCTGCTAAAGGACTGGAAATATGGCAGCCGCTGCTGCTATCTGATCATCCACGTCTTTGGAGACTCCTCCAGTGCAGAATAACACTCACGTAATAAACGGTTGAGTTGGATCCATTTCTACAGGGAACTTCTTGACCCACTGCAAATATAATTCACTCCATTTACCCACCCTCCTACTTACAAGTGTGAAAGTTACACTGGCCTCCTGCCTGTCAGATTTCAAGCTACAGAGGTGCAAACCTGGCCAGTTCTGGCATGGGATCCTACCTTAATTCTCATCTGCCTGCAGGCTTCCTCTATTCCACCTAACCCAAGTCCTGCCATCCCTAGGGCTTAAAGACCAGTTCAGTCTCCTTTACATGTTTGGTCCTTGGTCTCTCCAGACACACCCCGAGGATGACAGATGCAATGATGGTTTGGTAAGGTGCCTGCTAGGTGTTGGGTTCAGTTCACAGACTGCCATCAGTGTGATGTCGTTTGGGACCAGAACTGCACACTTGCTTACCCAGACCTGCAGAAGAGCTTTGTGTGGCTTGAAAACTGGTCTCTTTCACCATCAGGGGTTGGTCCAATAAAAGACATCACCTCGCCCACCTTGTGTCCCTAATTTGCATAAGCATGTTAGCTAGCCCTGCAATTATGCACAGCTTTGAATATATGGCCCTAAATAACTCCTGAGCTGGGCCTGATTGGACCAGCATCCATCTCCCCTTCTTAATCCCTGCATCTAGCCAGCATCGTAAAGATTTCCTAGCAGCAATTGTACTCTGACTATAACTGCCTTTTATCTTGCTTGTTATCCTACCTCCTTTTGACTGGGCCCATAGAAATCCCATTGCAGGTTGTTGTTGGCCTTAGCCCCACCAGCAGGGAAAGGATGGTTTGGGCACTGGATTGGGGCACAGGAGTTCTGGGTTCCATTCCTGACCCTGATGCCAACTTCCTGGTGACCTAGGGAAAGTTACTTAACTGCTCTGTGCCTCAGTTTCCATAGACAGAATGGGAAGAATATTGCTTTTTTTGTCTGTCTTGCTTATTTAGATTGTAAGCTCTCTGGGGCAGAAACTGCCTTTTAGTGTGTGTGTGTGTGTGTGTGTGTGTGTGTGTGTGTGTGTGTGTGTGTGTGTGTGTGTGTGGACAGTACCACTCAGGGCATCAAGGCAGTACAGTAAGGATTGTACAGTGGTTAGGGTGGCAGTAGATGTGGGAGACCTGGGTTCAGATCTGTCACAGACTGTGTATGACTTCTGGCCTGGGCCTCAGTTCTCCATCTGTACAATGGGGGTCAGTGCACTTCCCTACCTCAAGGGGGTGCTGTGGGGTAAAATCATTAAAGATTCATAGATTGAGGCCAGAAACATCCACTCTGGCCCCTAGCCTGACCTCTTGTATAACACAGCCCAGAGACCATCCTGAGATAACTCCTGTGTGAGGTGCGCCGTGTCAGCACCTTAGATAGAAAATACAAGTAATTCACAATAAGAATAAGGACTACGGCTCAGTGATGGCCCCACTAGCTGTTTCTGAGGCAAATATATCATTAGAAATAATGTGTATAATACGTGTTGAGAGAGCCAGGGTGGCAGTTGGTTCAAACAAGTTCTGCATGTTCATTACCAAGCCGGTCTCTTGAGTAATCCCAGACCTTTGTTAATGGTATGTGTTGTGTACGCCATTTGTCAAAGCAGCCGTTCTGCTCTCTGTTTTAATGAGGCTGCCTGCTTTCCAGAGTGAAACCCTGGGGAGTTGAAGTTCTCGAATACAGCAGCTTATGTAGAGGGAAAGTTTTTTAATTTTGGAAAGTACCCGTAATTAATGCAGTCAAGTCATTGCTCCAGCCTCTTGGAGCTCCTTCCATTTGATACGGCACTTCTGCAGGTGATTGCAGACAACGAGATCAACAGTGACTGCCTTGAATTTTCAGCCCTTCCCTTTCCTTCCCTCCTCTCTGCTCAGAAAGCCGCTAGTGCCCGATTGTTCCCTGGAGCTTCATTCAGCCAAACCTGGAAGGCTCCACTCTCTGTTGGCCAAGGCCCCGCTCATTACCTTCTTTTGGACAAACAATATACAGCCCTTCCAGCGATCTGCCCCTCGGGGTGACAGCCTGCTAGACAAATTGTGACAATGGCGCCTGGGTTGCTGAAGCAGTGAAGGAGAGAGATGATTGGAGAGGTGTGAGTCTGTCACTTCCTCACGGAGTCAGATTAGTGTCAATGTGAGCTTTTTACTGCCTGCACACCAGCATAACCAGGTGCTGTCTGGACACTACAGGTCACGAGACAGTGGTGGACATTAGCTGTGGAGAATTGTTTGAATACAGTATGAATTTCGCTTTGCCAGTTCAAACCTGCCCCCGGCACCCTTAAAATGCCACTGCTTGAGTATCCGCCCAAACCAACTCCACACTATGCCGTAGATTGGGATGTAAAATTCTCAGTGGGCACAATATGGATTAGTGACATATGTTAGCCAATCAGGGAACAGAACCAGTGCCACATGACAGGAATTCTGGATGTCCACTTGGAACTGTTCACAGATGGCCTGCAGAGGAAGACTCGCTGGCTGAAGAAATTTGCAGATAATTTTGGATAATGGCTATTTCCAGGACTTGACAATTTGTTTATGAGCAATTGTCCAGCAGCAAAGTAGGGGAAGTTCCTGGGACAAATGATTAGTTGTGCAGTGTAGCTCTAACAAATATCAAGCAAGATTAGATGGGTAGAAGTGGGGTAAAATTTTAACCCTCAAGGGAGCTGCTGTCTCATATCATTGTCAAGGTTTTGTTTTTTCTAATTAATGTTTATCGTGTAGGTGTGACTAGAGATCAGCCAGGCTGGCCCCCACTGTCCCAGGCACTGCATAAACATAGAGGAGGACAGTCCCTGTCCCAAGGAGCTTACAGTGTAGAGGACAAGACCTAGGAGCTGGATGAGACGGACAAGGGGGCACAGCGGGGCTCATGGGGCAATAAAATAGGGTGTGAGCAATTCTTAGCCAGGCAGGGCAATGTTCACAGGTCACCCTTGTCTGCTGTGGGTCCACACAGTACTTCAGCAGGGATGGAGTTAATGTTTAATGCACAACTCTAGAGGCTGTCGTCATCTCCCAGCTGGGCTCAGAACACAGCTCATACAAATCACCTGGGTTTCCCCACTTGCATTATAGCCCAGCACTGCTGAGGTGACAGCCGTGGGGCAATCCTGACAGCAAATGTGTCTCCTCCTTCCCTCCATCTAGCAGCACGCACTCCCCAATCACTGCAAATCCCAGGGTCTGAAGCCTGCTGTCTCCTATTCTCCCAACCTGCCAGATTTGGACTGGATCTGTATAAAGCATCAGCGTCCCTAACTCCCATGCACATTACAGCCTCTGAAGTGACAATCACTTAATATCAACATAATTAGGTAAATAATCTTGAATCAGCTGCTGGAAGATTGGTCCCCTGGTGCACAAAGGGATCGGACTGAGCTTGTGAGTTTTCCTACAGGGGTTTTGCATTTCCATTTGCCTCATTTCCTGCAGCGGGATTGCACTTTTACCAACGTTGTCTAAGGGTACATCTACACTACAGGGGGGAGTCGATTTAAGATACGCAAATTCAGCTACGTGAATAGCGTAGCTGAATTCGGCGTATCGCAGCCGACTTACCCCCTTGTGAGGACGGCGGCAAAATCGACTTCCGCGGCTTCCCGTCGGCGGCTCTTACTACCACCTCCGCTGGTGGAGTAAGAGCGCCGATTCGGGGATCGATTGTCGCGTCCCGACGGGATGCGATAAATCGATCCCCGAGAGGTCGATTTCTACCCGCCGATTCAGGCGGGTAGTATAGACCTAGCCTAAGCAGAGAGTTCTCAAAAGCTGCTGACGTTTCACTTGGTTAAATAAAAGAACGGAGCTTCTTCCCTTGTTTGTCCGTATGTCGTGACTCTAGCGCGTCTGCCTGTTCCCTTCCTTATCGCTGGCAACCATAGCAATAACGTTTTCCATTTCCATGGCGCACTCAGCCCCAAGGGTGCTTTGCAAAGTATAAATTAAATTCCACCTCATCCGCTGTCATAATGCAGCCACCGCTTGTGTGAAACGCAGTGTCACTGCAACATTGGCTTAGGACAGGAAAAGGAGAATAGTCTATCCAAAGATGGGGGGGAGGGATAGCTCAGTGGTTTGAGCATTGGCCTGCTAAACCCAGGGTTGTGAGCTCAATCCTTGAGGGGGCCAGTTAGGGATCTGGGGTAAAAATCTTTCTGGGGATTGGTCCTGCTTTGAGCAGGGGGTTGGACTAGATGACCTCCTGAGGTCCCTTCCAACCCTGATATTCTATGATTCTATTCTATGAAAAACACAAGAGCACTTTAGGTCAGTGGTGTGCAATTATCCCCCCCCCAGGAATCTGGCTAGAACAGGGGGTTAACTGGTCTATTCTTTCTTAAAGTACCCTGCTCTCACTGATAACTATCTGTGGGTCAGGGCCTCCGTGTTAGGGCTGAGCTGAACAAGAGGCCCTCCAGTAGTAACACGGTGCTGGAGCCATGCTTTATTACTGACTCAAAGCGATGACAGACAGGTGGGGGCAATCTCTTCAGCATATAATAAAGTTGCTGAAAAATACATTTTGGGGGGCTCAGGTCAGATTCAGCAAGTGGCTTCGGCTTAAAAAACCTGAAAAAAACAATTTGGAAATATTTCAAAAGGAAACATTTGGAATCTGTTTCCAATGGCACTTTGGTTAGAAATGAGGCTAATTTTTAAAAACAAAAAGGGTGAAAAACACCTGGAAAATGACCCAAAACTAAATGGAAAAACAACCACCAAAATCTGCATCTCATTTCCAAGCGAACCAAAACAAATCTGTTTTGATCTGTACCACAAGGAATTTTTCAGTTTGGCCCCTGCACTGAAAACGCCACTGTTCTCTCAGTGTGAGACAGCGCCCCCTAGTGCCTCACCAGCACCATCCCCTCCAGCACCTGCCCTCGCCAGGTTCAGCACTGCTGGGGTTGGGGGGGCGGGTGCCTCTGGCATGGGCCCAGGAATAACACAAGCCTGCAGCCCAGGCTGGAAATGAAGCTTGAGGATCTCTGGAGACCAGCCCTGGCCCAGCTCCACTGGGAATAGCAAGACGCTCACAGACTCCTGGGGCCGGAACTTGCTCTCGAGAGGGCAGGGCCTGACAGTTAATAGAAGGCTCCAGGCATGTTGCACCCAGGGACTCCTTTGTTCATTATGTCTCCAGGGGGCAAGGCTGGAGGTTCCCAGACTCTGGTATCAGATGGCCAGGTTTATGGCCCCTGCCTACGTGACAGGCACCCAGGCTCTGCCGCATGATCCATTCACTAGGTCAGGGCTTCTCAAACCTCATTGCACTGTAACCCCTTTCTGACAAAACTCGGGCTTCAGCTTCAGCCCTGGGCGGTGGGGCTCAGACTTCTGCTTCAGCCCCAGTCCCCAGCAAGTCTAACACCAGCCCTGACGACCCCATTAAAACAAGGTTGTGACCCACTTTGGGGTCCTGACGCCCAGTTTGAGAACCGCTGAACTAGGTGAATGCTGCCCCACTCCGGCACTGTACGTTGCCGAAGGCCATAGGGTCAGCAGGGCCTCTCTGACCTCAGACATTGCACCATTCACTTGCCTGCATGTCCTGGGAGCCTTTTGCAACCTTCTTCCTGCTCCGCTGCCTCCCACGTGGATTCCTGTGGGTTTATCTCAAGGTCAGCCAGAGCCATGAAAATGCCTGGGCTTGTAACAAGCCTCCCTCCCCTTGGGAAGCCTGTGTGGCAGGGCTGCAGCCGCCTGGCTCTGTGCTAATTAATTCCTTTCCCGTCCGCCCCGTGCTGCAGCCCTGGTGGGATGGGAGGGGTGCTAGGAAGGCGGCTGTAGGGAATCACCCAGGGCACACCCAGCCTGCACCGCTTCCCAAGCTGGCTCTGCAGCTCACAGCAGTGTCTGGCAGGCCAGCTGTGGTTCACTGAGGCTGGCACCTGACGTACCAGCCTCTCCAGAGGCCGGCGCTGCCCCTTTCTGAGCACCATGGTATGAACCCTGATACACGCCAGCACAGAGAGAAATCCTGTCCTGCCGTGTCTAGGGTGCTGGGCAGTAGTTCCACTCTTCAGGCAGTAGCATGCAGACTTCCCCCTGATGAGGACAGGGTGGTGTCTGCCCTCTCCCAGCCTGGCTGAGCCTGGGATTGTAGATGAGCAAGATAGGTGCGACACTGGGGGAAAGAGCTGGAGGGTATGGCAGGGTGGCTTCTGCTGCTGGGCCTGGATCCAAGAGACTTGGACGTCAGGGGATGGCCTGGGAGCCCTGCCTGTTCTTGGAGACTCCAGCGGTGTCTGACCAAAAGCATTCCTCTTCTTTCGGTACCCCGGTACCTGCCTGTCTCACTGACCAAGGGCTCATAAAGGCATTTGTCAAGTAGGCCTAAGCTAGCAGGAGCTGGTCTTTTCCAGACTAGACTGAGGGTCAGGTGTGTGAGCCCACCCACCCCTGCCCCTGCTGTAGCTACCTGCTCTGTGGATCAATTGCATTTTTCACCAGTGCTGGGTCCACCAGAGGAGCTCCCAGCTGCTGAGACAGCTGGGGCTTGGCTTTCAGGGTTTGCCAGCTCCCCTGCTCAGCCTTCAAAGCCCACCCTGCCCAGCAGCCACCCAGGGAGCGTCACACCATTGGCTGCTAAATATTGTAATTTATACAGTGATTCCATCTGAGCCTGACCTCAGTTAATGATCTCTTACACCACAACAGCTGGGAGCAGGGCTAATTGACTGCCTCTCCCAGTCCTTCACAGGGCAGGAGGCGGGTGTGTGATGGGAATGAATACAAATCACTCAATCCATGGAGGGCAATGGCTGGCACTGAGAGCACAGCATCTGCCACCTGAGGGCCTTGTGATCAGAGCAGACCAGGACTGTTACCCCCTGAGCCTGACAGGAGATAGGGTGGCCCTAACCGCTCCCAGGGGGTTGAGAGCACCTGGGAACTCCAGCCAGGCCACAGAACAGCTGCTCTCTTGCTTAGGTGGGTTTCTGGCACCTGTGCTCTGGAGCCTGGCTTCCAATGTGCTCCTGCAAGCAACGCAAGGAGGTGTTTTTCTTGGTTCTCTAGAGCCCTGCCTGGGTTCCCATCCATGAGCTGGGAGCAGCCAGGAAGCTCTCGCTACCAGCCCCCACGTTTGCAACCTGGAGGGTTGTGGGCAGGGGGTGCTCACTGGGGTCCTCTCAGCTCTGCTCCCCAGCCCCAGTTTGTGGCTGCTGCCTGCAGATTCTGCCTGGCTAGCTGGGAGCTCTCGGAGCAGGCTGAGCGAGCAACTTCTGAAGCGCTCCCGGAGCCGAGTCCGGTCAGCTGCCGTTCTGTTTTAGGAGGGTGGTAAATGGGGCCTGGGGACAGGACTTCCCAGAGCAATAGACACCTAAACCAGTGCCACCACTGCAACCTACTGGCCAGTCTTGGAGCTGGGGCAACGGGGGGCTTACCCAGAAGGTGGCTGGCCTGGATGGGGCTGTGAGCTACAGGGACGAGGGGACCCCTTTGGAACTGCCTCCTGCCACCCTAGAACAAACCACCCTGCCAGGTGATAATGTGACACTTTATCAAACATGTCCTGTCACATGGGGTGACCTGGGCAGCACGAAACTCTCCTCTGCTCCGGAGCTTCCTGGAGGTAACTGGATCTGTGAGATGTGGTTAATAGTGTTTATTTAGGCCAGGGCCCGGAGCCGCTCTCTGCCCTTCCCTGGGCGTTGGCTCAGAGAACAGAAGGGAAAATTTTTACCTGTGGAAAATGATCATTCACCATAAAGGGAAACAACAATTAGGGCCGAATGGCTTTATTAGCTGTGGTGAGCTCTGTCAGACTGTGGAATGCTCTCCAAAGGGAGAAAGCATTGGAGAATATCCATAGGGAACAGGCCTGCACCTGACCCCAAGGGGAGGAATGACTGTGACCTAACAGCACCCATGGAGTGAGCTGAATTGTCTGGATTCACTCACCCACACACCTGCTCCGTTGTGAGGTACAGTAATTCAGGCCGCTGGCCTCTCAGCTGCGTTGCCTTAAGTCCTGTTCAGTCACACCGGGAACCGATGGACTGTGACTCACCTGTGTGGTTTGCGCTGCTCAGCAGCATCACCTGGTCCCTGGATCAGGTGTAGGTCATCTTGTGACCCAGTATGGCATCACAATGGAACCCCAGTGAGTCACAGCACAGCGTGCCTTTGCCATCAGGTGTTGTGTCATATAACACTGGGAGAGGTCACCCCTCAGAGGGAGATGTGGCCTAGTGCCCTGGGACTAGCCAGCAGGAAGTTCTGGGTTCTAATGCTGGCTCTGGCCTGGGGAAAGGCACTTGGGGCTGGATTCTTCAATGTTAGCCCTGTGCATTTGCACTTCCCTAACTTCTATGCCCCAATACTCAGTGGGCACAGGGAACTCGCGCTGCCAGAGGGAACTGGGCTGCATCTAGGGTGGAGTCAGCACCACAGCCTGTGAGTCCCATCCTGGTGAAGCTGGCGGAAGGGTTTCTTCTGGGCATCCATACAAAACACCCTGAGGCTTAGGGGCTCATAATTCAAACCCCATGATTGACCGGTGGGCACAACAAAATGGCGCTGAGGTGGGAGTCTCCCACTAACCGATGGCTACATAGCTGCTGGCACTGAGGCAGGGTGTGAAGAGCAGCAGTGAAATGGGTGGAAGGAAGGTGTGTGGAAGCTGCCGAACTGGTTCCCCTCATTCAAGCTATGCAGGACAGAAAGCAGAATGCACTGTTGGGATTGAACCAATATGCATCTCCCCTAGGAAAGGGCTTCTGGAGTCCTCAGAGACCGGCATACTTCATGTTATAAAGGGGAGAGGGAAATCTCACTGTCTTTTCAATTTGGAGATGAAGCTCTTAGTACAGTGAGGTGGCCGTGTCTGTGAGCCAAGCCATGCATTTGTCAAGGGACTGCTCTGCTACCATGCTGGGGTGTGAACCCCACACCAGTCTGGCAGGGGTTAATGAGGCTGAGAAGGGGCCAATTCACCAGCTAGGCCCCAGCTGAGGGGAATTAAGTGGCCCAGTTAATCCCCTGAATGATGACAGTGCCCAGCAGAGAAAGAACAGGTGGGGCAGGATGAAGCCAGGAAGCTGGTAGCAGAAGGGGGCTGCAGTGAGGGCACCTGTTGCTCTCTGGATATCAGAGAGGGAAGGCAGGAATCCTAGGGCAAAGGGTGTAGAAAAAGGCTCAGGAAGATGGTGCAGACCTTGGCTGCAGAGTAGAGGGTCCCAGAGCTGGAACCTGGAGTAGAGGGTGGGCCTGGGTTCCCCTACCAGTCACCAGGGATGTGGCACTGTCTGGGCAGTGAATGGGAAGATTGCCAAAGACAGTTTGTATGGAAAGACTGGTACCCTGGAAGGGAGAAAACACCTAGTGACTTGGCTGGAGGGCCAAGCCACGAGAGCACCCAGAGTCTCAGAGAATGAGAGAGAGGCAGCAGGGAATGTAACATGTGGCAGAAGGGGGCATCGGGCCTGGAAAGAGCTAATCCCTGGAGCAACCAGGAGGAGGCGCTCTTGCGGTGAGTGCACCCCATGACAGCAGCCTTCTCTCTGTAGAGGGCAGCCTTTAGGGGCCTGTGAGCTCCCCCAGCTGCGCTGATCAGCCTCTAACAGCATGCACAAAATGCCTTCCCATGGCACATGAAAGCTCTGCAGTATTTTGGTACAACACAATGACCTCCCCCTAACGGCCCTTTCCATCCAAACCTAGAGGAATCACACTGTGGTGATGGAGGGTCTCCCATCTCCAGGTTATCCCCATCCACAGCCTCCCCGTGAAAAGGACAATGGCACTAAATTGCATCTGAGGCTAAGGCAATAAGGACTGATGACTCGAAAGCAAGCTGATGAAAAGCAGGTCAGGCTTCGTACTGGGGGATTCAGGTGTCTAGAGCTTTGTAGCTGCTGTGCACTTAGAGCCCAAACGTTTCCTGGTCTGCAATAGGATAAGGCCTGTTCTTAGTGATGGCTGGACCCTGCATCACTGGATACACCTGGACGGTGGTCTAAACCCCCTCCCAAGCCTGAAAACCAGACTGGGATTCTCCTGGTATTTCCCCTCTTCTGCTCCTGCCCAGGTGGGAGCCTGGAAGTGCTGGGGCATGGGGAACATGAAAAATGGGGAAACTTTGGCCAGATGGTTTATGAACCTCCACAAGGGCTTGGCTGGGGAACCAGGAAGGGCTCCTCACTGCCCCTGAAAGGCTCTCCCCTCCCCACACGTTACCAACTGAGTCTCTGCTGAGACAACCTGCGTTAGAGAGGGAGATCCTGCCTGTCACCAGCAGTTAAGGCCCCGCCCACCCCACAAATACCACTGTGGTTTTTAACCAGTTCTCATCCGACTTGTGCACAACAAACATGGCTGAGTTGTGTACCTGCAGCCACTTCAGTCCCAAGCTGTTTTTCTGAGTTCTCACCCAGCCCGATGCTGGAATCCGTTTGCACCAGGGCATTGTGGGAAGAGTCTGGGCAGCTATCCCATAGTGCCTCAGCAGGAGACGCACAGAAAGCGGTGCCAGCAGCACGTGGGGCAGTGCATTCTGGGATGTCCTGCAGGACAGGGAGCTGGGAGTGAGTGGCACTAGCCATGTCAGGCCCTGGGCACACAGCAAAGGAAGAGTGGTGTAGCCTGTACCCAGACTGCAGCCCCCTGCCAGCCTCAGCCTTGGGCAGGGGTGAGCTGCAGAAGCATTAGCTAAACACTGAGCAGGTGGGTGCAGACACACAGAAGGGGGACAGCCAGCCTGGTACAAACTCAGTTGGAAGCTGTTGTGCCCACCAATAGCTAGGCACTGTGGCAAGGTGAGTAACATTTATTAGTGGAGAGAATTAGCAATAAGGTCTTCCTGGGGCAATGTTGCCTCGCAGCCCAGTTCAGTGGACACCTGCTGTGGAAGGAAGCCACCTCCCCCTCCTGCCTTCTGGAGGCCTCCAAAGACAGAGAAGCAGGACTGCAGCTCTGGCCAGGGAACGACGCTATCTCTTCCCTTACTAAAGATAAGCCAACAATGCGGCAGTGTTCCCGAGCACTAGTGCCAAACACACCAGCTCATGACATCCCTGCTGCCAGGTTTGCATGACTGTTATGCCACACTGGGGGGTTGTCTTTTAAACAGCACACAAGAGTTTATGTGGCTTCTAGAGGGACCTTGTCTGATTGCACCTGATTCTGAATTAAGCATTCCCAAGTGCCGGGCAGTTGCTAACCCTCTAATGCACCTCAGCCCACTGGCTCCACTTCTGCGCTGGCTCCCCAGGCTGCCAAGACATTTCTGACAACAGGAGCTCCACAGACCAAGCACATCCTGTAGGATCATCCCGAGTGGAATCCGCTGGTCGTGTCCATCCCAGCAAAGCAACTCCCCTCTCTGCAGGACCCAGGAGAAGTGAATGAGGGGCAGATTGCTCTTTGTGTTCTCTGAAGCTGTGTGTGACCATGAACAGGGGCACTCAACCATTGCCTGGCCAAGGACCACATGGGCAGCCTGCCCAGAGCTCGAGGGCTGTGCCCTTCCAGGAAAGCAGATTGCAGTTCTCTTCCTGTTTAATGTGGAGGCGCAGCTCACAGAGACGACGGGTCACATGGGAAGCCCCTTCTTTATTGAGCATCTGCTCTCTGGATCGAGATGGAGCATCCTGACCTGGACCTGTCACCTTGTGGGCTGGACCTCTCTCAGCATGCATTAAAAATGGGGTTAGCCGCAAGCTGCCCTGGGGAACTCCATGGGCTGCAGGTCCCCTCTGCCTTAGCAGCACTCTGCAAAGCTGAAAAACAGCCAGTCCCACCTGGCTGTGGCCTAGACCTCCCCCAGGAGGAAACCAGGTTAGCAATGGGACTGGCCATTGGAAAGTCCTCTGTAGAGTATGCCACTGGTGAATGACAGTAGCAGAGGGCGTGGTGAGCGTGCTGGCTGTTACGTGGGATCGCTGTGGTACTTGTCTTTCTCCAAGGACAGCACCCAAGCCAGCCCTGGTTCCTGAGGCTCCAGCGTTCGTTCTGCTCCCCCTGCCGAATGACAGTGGCAGTATTGTATTGGCAGGAGCACTGACGCAGGCTGCAAGGTGATGGCCCCAGGTGACAGCATTTTGCTTGTCTCAAGGGAAAGTGCAAATGCAAAACTGAGCAACTTGCAGGCGGCTGGGCTGGTAAACGTACTGGCCTGCCTCACACTGGCCGGATTTCTGCAGTACAGGCACCTCCTGGTAAAAGGGCTCGCTCTGCACAGACCTGTCCTCCTGCCTGTCTACCAGGCAGCCCTCACACAGGCAGTAGGCTTCCAGCACCCTCCGGGGATACCGGCGCGGGTCTTCGTTGACCCTGTTGGAACAAAGCAGATTAATGAGGTCACCTAATAAAATCGAGCGCTGGCCAATACACTCCAGCTAGGAATGGACTGAGCTGTTCGGAAAGGGTTAATAATGCTACTCCTCCCACACCTGCCATGTAAGGCTCTGCACCAACATTCAGGAGCTGATTGGTGGTGGCTGGGCAGCATTAGATTGAGCTCACGGAGGGGAAACTGAGGCACAGAGCGGGAGAAATGCCACAGACAGAAGTAGCTTAGTGCCTGCGGTGCACGGCAGTTCTATCCCCGCTGCGCTGCCGTTTTCAGAACTACCTGTGATAAGAAAATGCCCCTATGAGCCTGAGCCAGCTGCTGCTGGGTGGAACCTCCAGCGAGGGGGACGTGGCTGCTGGTGGGGCTCAGATGTGTTGGTTTGTTTCCTTCTCCAGGGGGTGGCTGACTGCGGAGTGGAGAGTGCCCCTGGCATGTGTCGACAGAGGGACATGTTCTAGAAGTGAGCAGGAGAGTAACAATTACCCCTGCAGAACCAGCCATCCGCCATCTCCAGGGGACGAGGAGGACATAGTTTGACTCAGGAAATGCAGCTCCACACCTGAGAGAGATGGGGGTGGGGGGCGGGGGAAGAGAAGGGGAGGGGCTCCAAGCTCTGGATCCCAGTGGCAGTGCCTGAACCCAGAGGTGACTTTTGCTGAGATGCCCTTCACTCCTCTGCCTGCGGCTTACCTGTATGACCACGGGGAGGCGCTCCTGTCCTGGAGGCGGGATGAGGTCTGGCTGACGTTCACAGGGCATGACTTCAGGTCTTGGTCAGGTAAAACATCCTCCATTGGAGCCAATAAGCTAACTCCAGGAGCAAGATGGTGGCTGAGCATGGATTCCAGCTCTGCATCGGAGGGCTCCCGGCAGGGAATGTGGGCACCGAACGTCTGACAAAAGGCGAAACCCAGCAGAATTTGGGCAGCCGCTTCCACCTGCGGAACAAACACAGGGGGAAAGTGAGTTCGCTCGGAGAAGCTCCCAGGGATCTGGGGAGGCTGAGCAGGTAGGAGGCATCTATTGTACCACCTGAAGGAGCTTTCCGTTGCTCGCTGTTTAGGAGCCTTGGAGGAGCTAGGCCACCATGCTGAGTGAGTTCAGTACCTAAGTAATGGGGGCTCTTGCTCCTAAGCCACTTAGGCACTTTTGAAAGTGTTACCCCAACTGAGCTGCAGTGAAGAGGCCTGGAGGGGCAGGAAGGAGTGGGTTGCCCTGGCCAGGTCTCGCTCTTCTGACCGGACAGAGAGAGAAGTGGGCGTTCTTTGCCCCCATGCTGCCATCTGCAAATGTGGCCCATAGTCCTTCTCAGACCATTGTTAAACACATTTAACAGGCCAGGTCCCCATGCAGAACCTAGAGGCACCTGCTCCCAACCTGGGACCATGCTGACAGCTGCCGGATAGTCCTGTGCTGGCCCATTGCAGACGTGTGGGTGGCTTTACACACGGTAGCTAACTCATGGTAGCTGGCTGCCTGACATGATTTTTTTGTTTTCGTGACCTTTCCAATGGTCCTCATGGCATTTCATTTGCCTAATGAAACCAGGCAGGTTTCACCTGGTGTCAGGTTTGGCTCCGGAAGTTCTGCCCGGCTCTGGCCGATCTGACCCGACTTGGCAAGTTACAGGCCTGGCAGTGTTGGCTGGGAGAGAACCCTCGCAGGAAGGGGACCTGACCACGCCAAGGTGCTGACCAAAATAAAATGTAATTGGGGGAGCAGGGGGTGAACCCGTTTTACTTAAACCTTAAACAAGTGTCGGGGGTGGTTAGGCAAAGATCCTCACGTGGGCCGGGCACTGTGTGGTGATTATCAGTCGTATGAGAGCTCGTGTGACACCACCGCTTAGATCAATGTGCCCTTTCCAATGCAAATGTCACAAGTAGCAATAAAGGGGGGCAGATGCACAGATGAGCTGTGCTAGGAGCGGGATTTTCCTTAGCTAAATACGAGTGTCTCAGCCTTTTGTGGCATCAGTGTGCCTTTAAGGCATGGTGGGGGATGGGTAGAGTCTCCAGAGAGGCCCCTTTGCCTGAGCACAGAAGGGGTTTCCTCCTTTAATACAGGTCCAGAGTGCAGATGAGATAGCACTCAGGGGGGAGTCGCTGCAGGGCATTTCCTTGTTGCAGTGCAGTGGGCTGGTCCGGCTCTGAATGGAATTTGCATGTCCGAAGTGTATTTCCTGGAGTGGGAACAGGTTGCAGCTAGCTGGGCAGTTGCATCAATTTCTCTAACCTGCCCTCTGGGGCCAGTCTTGCCCTCTCTTTAAGCCAGTGTGAGTTTTGCATTGACGTCTATTGGAGCAGGATTGGGCACTTCAGTTTTTACAGGCGGGGGGTGGGGGGCAGGAAGCAAATGGATGCTCTGTTTGGCTAGTGCCCAAGGGATATTGAGGATATAACTTGTAGCGGTTCACGGGCTGCAGTAGGGGCTGGCCCCTGGGTGGGGGATGAAAGGGAGGGAGAGAGGGTCGGTGCATCCTCCCACACCTGGGCTAGTTGCAAGTTGCCCCTCCAATAAGAAGCAGTGTGGTCCAGTGGCGAGGGGACGAGGTCTCAGGAGATGTGGGTCCTAGTCCTGGCTTTGCCAGTGGCCTGCTGGGGGACCTTGGGCAAGTCCCTTCCATGCCCCATGCCTCCGGGGGCTGTTGATCCTGCCCTCCTTTGAGAGCTCCGGGTGCCAGGGCTCTGCAGAGCGAGGTATTATGAAGAGGGCATTAGCCCCAGTGCCCGCGCTGCTCGGGAAGCTGAGGGAGGAGCTTCCTTCCTCTCGGTGCAGGATCTCCATGGGGCTCTGTTCTCTTCTGGACAAGTTGCCCATTGACACTAGCAGGAGTCACACGCTTGCGGAGAGGACAAGAGCCCTGTCGGTAATTCCCAGCCTTCACTGGCTGGGCTGGCCCTTGATGGCAAGTCATCCGATGCTGAAGCTGGCACGTGACACTGCCGCAGAAAGACGCGGCTGTTTTCTCAGCCGGCCTTTGCAGTGAGATCCACGGCTGCAGAGCTGAGCTGGGCCCATCGGTGCTTTCTGTGCCCACTTCACTGAGAGAGAAATGTGCTAGGTCTTCCTTGGATCTGCCGGCCTCTTAGCTAACTGGGCGGCAGCCCAGCCCTGTGCAGGCTGCATCCGTTAGCAGGGGAGGTTTCCCACTCCACTCCCTGAGCCCAGAGGGTCACATTGGCTGAATTCACTCAGCTGCTTGAGTTCAGATCTTGCACACTTCATCAGCTGGGCTGCACATACCTGCTGGTGAATTCCCCTGGGCTTTGCCCGCTCGGGCCTCGGTTCATTGCTGAAGAAAGCTGTGTAATGGGCTGGATCCCCCGCTTCATTTATGAATCACATTTGTGCAGCATTTGCTGAGTCATCTGTCTGTCTGCCCTGGGGCGTAGGGAGTGGTGGGCTCACTGCTCAGGCCAGGATTTGGCTTGTAACCATAACCACACCTGCACCAAGCCCTGGGCCACGTTGGGGGAAGGGCTGCACTGCTACCGGTAGCAGTTCTGCCTTTCAGATCAGAGCACTGCACAGTGATGAGTCCCCACCAAAGGGCAGCTGGCTCCAGCAGAGCAGTTAGCTTATTCTACTCATTTAAAACTGCAGGACTCAGAAAACAAAGCTGCCACAGTTGCACAGCTCCATCCACCCGGAGAAACAGCAGTTTGGTAGCTACTTTACCTGTTTTTTCATAAGCCCCCCTCCATAACTACACAAGCAACCAGCAAGGTAGTGCTGCCCCCGCTCCAGGCAGCGACTGCTGCTTTGGGGTGGGTGACTTACTAAGTCACTAGGCTGCATTGTTTCACCAGCTGATCGCTAATGATCTTATTTTCCAGCTGAGGCAGCCAGGATCCAGCCGCTGTGTGGGAGGGGATCTCTGTGGAGACACAGTTCCTAGGAGCCAACATTTTAGGCTGACGTTTCAAAGCAGCCTAAGGGAGTCAGGCACCCAAATCCTGTTGAGCGTCAGTGAGAGTTGGGTGTCCGAGTCCCATACAGCCCCTCTGAAAACCCCAACTTTAAAGAATGATTCTGTTTGCATTTGCTGTGTTGTTCTATGTACACTCGCCTCCACACATTTCACCCCGTGTGCTAGTTCACACCCACTCCAGTTACTCTGTGCTTTGTTTCACACCCTGTGCTGACCCTGTGTGCTCTTTCACGTACACTGTGTCCCACTTTCGATACATACTGATCCTGGGAACTGCCTGTTCGCACTCAGACGTAGGCAGATGAGCAACGGAGAGTGGTGTGTACTGGTGTAAAAGTTGCAAACAAAACCACACATCTCCACTTGTCATTCCTATCGTGTTTGAGCTCTGCTAGCATTAGAACTAACAGAGCAATAGTTCACAACTCAGACACCCCTGGGAACCCCAGCAATCTGCTCTCCCTTAGCCCAGGGGGAAAGGGACTGGTCACAGAACTGGGATGAAATTGACACATGACAGATGTTCAGGACACAAAGCTAATATCTGGAATGAATGTGAGATCTTCCATGCTGAGAGCTCACAAAAGGCATCGCAAATCTGTACAGGGCTCCCTTTGCCGCCTCGCCCAGCAGAATTGCTCATTGCCGTTCATTTCATTGGCAGGTGGATCAGGGCACTACAGCAATGGCCAAATGACACCATAGTTGAGGAAAGAAAGTGAAGAAGAATGAGAAATCCCAGGGGAAAAGCCAAGGGTGTCTTAGGTCAGAACGTAACTATCCCCAGTCGGCACTAAACAACATAACAGGGCGTAAGTCTCCACCTAGCGCCAGCCTCTGCTCCCCTCCCGTACACTGAGTAGCACCGTATCTCAGGACAGTCAGTGGGCCGCTCCTGGCCTAAGTGCTGCTCCTCATGACTAAGGGGCTCAGAGCCTGGCTTTTGGTAACTGCCTGATGGGCCTTCCTATGCTTTACACCTACTACCTGACACAGACACTCACTCCATGGGCCCTGACCTCTGCTGATAGCGATTCCCCAAATAGAAAGCTCTGGCCTGCAAAGTCAGGGGATTTCCCTCTTTCTGATCTTCCCTAGGGGCAGCTTCACTCTCCAGTGCACACTTTTAAGGCTGGATGATTAATAGTCAAACAGCGCCAGAGCCCCTGGCATGGGGGAGAGAATGGAGGGCCCAGGACTGTGGAGGAGAATATGGCAGATATGGGGACACACACAGAGCCCCTGCCGTGGGGGAGAGAATTGGGGACCTTGGAATGGGTGGAAGAGGAAAGGGGGGGGTAAGAGGAAAGGGAGGAATGGGGGCAAAGACAGAGCCCCTGACACTGGGGGGAGGGGAGGAATAGAGGATTCTGGAATGGGGGAAGGGGGCCCCACATAGCCTCAGCAGAGGGGAGGGGGAGAACGTGGAAATGTTGGAAGAGGAGACACTCTTATTCCTAAACAATTACCCTGTCCCCTTTGGAGCTGAGTTTTAGGGGGTGTGGGAACGTCAGTGTAATTTACAAAGATCTCTGATGCTACAGGGGACCCCAGCTACTCACCTTTAGATGCATGGTTGTTCCCACCTTAGTTGATTTCACACGGGAGTGGGGAAGGTTTCTTCTGTCCCTCTGAGAGAAAAGAGGCTGGTAAACAATAGACCAGGAGCACCAGGCCTTTGTGAAGGTGACCCCGCCGGGCTGGCCTGGAATGGGAGGTTCAGAAGGCGACGAGATTGGGAAGAAAATCTCTTTGCGTCCTTCCCCTCAGGAACCCTGCCCTCAAACAGGTTCTCACTGCACAGGGAAGCATCAGACACGCCTCCCTCCCCACAGATACCTGGCACTGCAACCTGGAAACAGCCATTCGTCAGTGACTCACTGACCGGGAATGTGTGCGGATGCCATGGGGCAAAGGGTTAGGCCTGGTCTAAGCAGTTGTCCTGGTATAACCATATAGGTTAGAGGCATGTTTTATTTATTTATTTTTTAACCAAAGCAATTATACCACTGCAGCCCCCTATACCACCATAGCCCCCAGTGGGGATGCGGTTATACTGGTACAAAGGTGCCTTATACTGGTATAGTTATTCCTAAGGTGGCCACTCATGAGTTCCTGGAATCTCAGACGTTCCAGCACTTCTGGGAACAGCACGGGCATGCCTCCGCCTGTGTGACTCAGCCCCCGACAACATGATCTCTCGCATGCAGTGTGAGGTCACGCTGGTGGGGGTGGAGCGGTGCACTCTTCCAAAGGGCGCCCCCTGACTGATACTGGAGAAAACCATGGCTGGGAACAAACCAGCCAAAAAGAGGACCGTCCGGTATAAAACCAGACAAGTGGCCTCCCTATCAATTCTCCGTCCGATTCGGGAGAACTGAGGGTCCATCTACCCTGCAAATAAAATCTGCAGCAGCACATCTCAGAGCCCGGGTATGCTGACTCAGGCTCAGGGCCGGCTCTAGATTTTTTGCTGCCCCAAGCAAAAAAAATTTTGCCTACCCCCCCACTGCACCCTCCTGCCGCCCCAGCCCTGGGTCACTGGTAACTCGCTCCCAGGCCGGGTCATTCAGCAGGAATTTTGGATGTGCACAGAACACAGACAGGATTGGTTCCCCTGTGGTTACAGAACTGCAGTAAAGTGGAACAATTTTCAGCTTGTGTGATTGGAGGCTATCTAGATGCATATTATAAGACTGTTCTACATAAATGAGGAAAAGTTGAGGTGCCTTTATTATTCTTTTGTTCCATTCTTTGTTTCTATGGGGAATTTGCCAATGCAATATCACTGTCTTCCTTTTAAACAAATAAAACTAAAACTTTATAATAATAATAATAATAATAAAAAGCAATGACTGTTGAAAATAGCAATTCCAGTCCTAATAACCACAGGGAAGCATTTCTTGCTCAATTTATTCTACTTTTTCTACAGCAAGTTACAGTGGATCAGTATATTTGATTTGGGAGAAATGAAGTAACAGCTGCCCAAATTGAGCTTGAGCACTCCTGAATGTTGAGGGTGTTCAAATCTGGAAAAGAAAAGTCAATTTCTGCTTCCATGGCTCAGAAGTGGAAATCCACCTACGTGCCTGGTACTGTAGCTAAAGCTGCCCAGTCTAGTAGAGCCTCCTCTCCCTTACTTTTCATTTTAAATTCTAGTGGGCTCCACGTACCTCCCTTGCTAGGCTTCAGATAGAGAGGTGCACTGTCCATTTAGTCCACCCAATTCTTTCTTTTGGGGAGAGCCCAGGGCTGGGGTGGCAGAAGGTGCCGGGGGGGGGGGGAAGAAGAGCCCAGGGCTGGGGCGGAGGAGATGCAGGTGGGGGCCAGAGCTGGGGCAGCAGGGGGTGCGGGTGGGGGGAGAGCCCAGGGCTGGGGTGGCAGGAGATGCGGGGGGGGGGGGGGGGAGAGCCCAGGGCTGGGGCGGCAGGAGGTGCAGGTGGGGGCCAGAGCTGGGGCAACAGGGGGTGCGGGTGGGGGGGGGGGGAGAGCCCAGGGCTGGGGCAGCAGGGGGTGCGGGTGGGGGCCAGAGCTGGGGTGGTAGGGGGTGCGGGTGGGGGGGGAGAGCCCAGGGCTGGGGCAGCAGGGGGTGTGGGTGGGGGCCAGAGCTGGGGCGACAGGGGGTGCGGGTGGGGGGGGGAGAGCCCAGGGCTGGGGCAGCAGGGGGTGTGGGTGGGGGCCAGAGCTGGGGTGGCAGGGGGTGCGGGTGGGGGGGGGAGAGCCCAGGGCTGGGGCAGCAGGGGGTGCAGGTGGGGGCCAGAGCTGGGGCGGCCAGGGGTGTGGGCGGGGTAGAGTCCAGGGTTGGGGCAACACAAGGGTGTGGGGGGAGCCCAGGGCTGGGGTGGAGGGCCGCAAAAAACCTAGAGCTGGCTCTGTTCCTACCATTCACAGCAAGCTGCAGCATGAGGTTTCAGTTCCACTCCTTCCCCTCCCTTTCCTGTTAATTGCGGCCAAGGGAATGCTGGGAAATGTAGTTCTTTCCCTGCTCCAGGGCTGGCTCTATAGGCAGGGAGCTAACCAAGGAACTAGAGCTCCCAGGGCCCCCTGTTGTAGGGTTACCATATTTTGTGCCTCCGAAAGGAGGACACGCCACGGGGCCCCGGCCCCGCCCCCAGCCCCGCCCACGCCCCCCCGCCCCAACTCCGCCCCCTCCCCAAAGTCTCCGCCCCCTCCCCTGCTTCCCGCGAACATTTAATTCGCTGGAAGCCTGAAGCAGGTAAGGGGGGGTGTGGGGGGAGGAGGCGCGGCCCAGGCTGGCCCCCCCCGGCGGCTCCAGCCTGGGTCGGCTCGGGCCCTGGGGTGCCGGCCCCGGCCCCCGGCCGACCACCCGCGGCCCGCCCAGCACTGCCGGCCCCCGGCGGCCCAGCGCACCCCCCGGCGGCCCGGCCCCACGACCCCGGACCAGCTCCCGGCCCCGCGGGCCCGGCCCCCCGGCGGCCCGGCCCCGCAGCCCAGCGCACCCCCCGGCGGCCCGGCCCCGCAACCCCGGACCGGCTCCCGGCCCGGCCCCCCGGCTCCCGGCCCCGCGGCCCAGCGCACCCCCCAGCGGCCCGGCCCCGCGGGCCCAGACCGGCTCCCGGCCCGGCCCCGCGCGCCCGGCCCGGCACCATGCCCCCGGCCCCGCGACCCCGGCCCGGCCCCGCACCGGCCCCGGCCAAAGAGGCCCCGGCCGAGCCCTCCCTCCCTCCCGATTTTCCCGGACATGCCCGGCTTTTGGGGATTTCCCCCCGGACGGGGATTTGAGCCCCCAAAAGCCGGACATGTCCGGGAAAATCCGGACGTATGGTACCTGTTGGTTCTCAGCTCCCATGCTGGATTCTTGTGCCCCTGCAAATTTGCCGCCCCAAGCACCTGCTTGCTTTGCTGGTGCCTAGAGCCAGCCCTGCTCAGGCTTGTGGGTAGGGTTGCTAGGTGTCTGGTTTTCAACCAGAAAGCCCAGTCAAAAAGGGACCCTGGCGGCTCTGGTCAGCCCTGGTGACCAGACCATTAAAAGTCTGGTTGGCCGCCTGCAGCAGGGCTGGCAGGCTCCCTACCTGGCGGGGGGGGGGGGGCTCCGTGCACTGCCCCCACCCCAAGTGCCAGCTCCACATCTCCAATTGGCCAGGAACCGCGGCCAATGGGAGCTGCAGGGGCGGTGCCTGGCTGCCCCATACATAGGAGCTGAGGGACATATTGCAGCTTCCGGGGAGCCCACCAAGGTAAGCGCCACCCGGAGCCCACTCCCCACACCCCCTCCCACAGCCCAATCCCCTTCCTGAGCCCCCTCCTGCACCCAAACTCCCTCCCAGAGCCCACACCCTGAAGCCCCTCCTGCACCCCAACCTCTGCCCCAGCCCTGAGCCCCCTCCTGCACCTAAACTCCCTCCTAGAGCCTGCACCCTGCACACCTCCACCCCCCCCCAACCTCCTGCCTCAGCCTGGAGCCCCCTCCCACACTCTGAACCCCTCAGCCCCAGCTGGGAACCCCCTCCTGCACCCCAAACTTCTCATCCACAACCCCACCCCAGAGCCTGCACCCCAACCTCCTGCCCCAGGCCGGAGCCCCCTCCTTCACCGCAACCTCCTGCCCCAGCCAGGTGAAAATAAGTGGGTGAGTGAGGGTGGGGGAGAGCGAGTGACAGAGGGAGGGTAGGATGGAGTGAGTGGAGGCCTCAGGACAGGGGCAGGACAAGGGTGTTCGGTTTTGGGTGATTGGAAAGTTGGCAACCCCACTTGTAGGGCTCACACTAAAATACAAGTATAGACATTCCTGCTCGGCTTGGAGTGCCGGCTCTGAGGCCCTAGGGTGGCCACCTGTCCCTTATTTCAAGGAACGTCCCTTGGCCCTTTGAAATATTACATTGAAGCTGATGATAATTGCACTGTACACTTGAGGGCAGTAGAAATGTGCACTTGGTAGAAAAATACATGCTATGCTCAGGGAAGTGTTTCCCTTAAAGCAAAGTATCTTCCCTTATTTTCCATTTGGTTTTCCCTCGTTTCCATCCCTTACTCATCCTTGCCAGGTCTCGGAGCCTGGGCTCCAGCCCGAGCGGGAGCATCTACACAGCTATTTTTAGCCCCGTAGCGTGAGCCTGAGTCAGCTGACCCTGGCTCTGAGGTTCACTGCTGTGGGGTGTGTTTTGCAATGTAGACTTATCCGGCAGCTCACTGGGGGTGTTGGACCTGTATAACTAGACAAGCATCACTCTGGTGTGTAGTCAAGGCCTTCGTTTGTAAAATGCAGATAGGTCAGGGGCAAGTATGCTTTACTGAGGGGTGCGCTGGCACCTTGCTCAGAACCTGAGGGCTGCAGCTTGCTTGTTTGCATTACATGGAGCAGATTGTAACTTCACTGGTCTTCAGCACCGAGGCGTGGACTGGGCCCTGCAATCTATACACACCCAGGCATATTGAAGGCAAGCCCAGCGGCAGGACACACAGAAAGCCGGCTTGGCCACCACTGCTATAGCTCAGGAATCCATATCCTCGAAGGAAGGACTGGAGAGGGAGGAAACATATGCTTGTTATTCAGGCGCTCGGCTAGGAATCAGGACATCTGCATTCAATTCCCAGTTCTAATCAAAACATCCTGTGTGACCGTGGGCAAGTCACTGGCCTTCTCTATGCCTCAGTTGCCTTGTGGGGAGAATAATGCTTCCTTATGCCTAGTCTTTGTCTATAGAGACCATAAGATCTTCGGGGCAGGGTCTGTTTCACATTATGGGGCCCTGATCTCACTGTAGGCTCTAGGTCAGTGGTTCTCAGCCCGTGGGCTGCTTGAGGCCCAATCAGCACACAGCTGCAGCTCATGTGACATCCTCAGGGCCAAACAGGCGGTGTGGTTTATATATATATGTATATATAGTGTAGATGTGGCCCACATAACACACAGAGAGCTGCATATGCAGCCCACAGTGGTAAATAGGTTGAGAACCACTGCTCTAGGTGCTTCTGAAACGGAGATAAGTAATACTATTAACCCTTTACCCCACTCGGCGTTCTTCGGCCTCCAGAAACACGCTTTCCACTTAGCCAGCCCTGCTCAGCCTTTTCAGTCTGGAGGTTTTCACAGAGTGTGAATGTGTCCTCTCAGCACAAGCCCCAGGCTGGGATGGAAATGGTTTGTTCTGGATCCATGAAATGAAAATCAGTCAAACGGAACACCCAGGGTCTCAGCCCGATGCAGATTAGAAATGAAAGGCAAAGCAGAAGGAAAAGAGCTCCAAACCTGTCATGAGAGAGGTGTTTCCTTTGAGCACCTGTCAAAGCAAAGTGTCCATGTGATGATTCCTTGGTAAGACGGAGTCACTGAGCCAGATTCTTCTTCACCTCGCACCTTTTACACCTGTGCAGAAGGGGTGTCAATCCTTGTCATTCTGTTTCAGTCGCATTTTACAGGGCACCGGAGCAGCTGTCTCAGACTAACTTGTAGTCCCTCCCCTCTTCCTTCCCGCGGAGCAGCAGCGCTGTCTGTAGTTAGCACACCTTTGGGTCAAGCGTTGTGAATGGAATGGGGAGAGTGAAATCCAGTCCTGAGGCTGAGTCACTGGACTGCAATGAGTTTTTGAGGTGATCGGTATATTTGTGTGGCAGACCCTGAAATGTATCCACAGTCGGCTCTGCCCATTCCTAGATCCCAAAGCCAGAAGGGACCGTTGTTGTGACCATCTAGTCAGACCTCCTGCATAACGCAGGCCAGAGAGCTGCCCCAAAATAATTCCTAGAGCAGCTCTTTTAGAAAAACATCCCATCTTGATTTTAAATTTGCCAGTGCAGGAGAATCCACCACAATCCTTGTTCCAGTGCTTAACTATTCCAACCGTCAAAAACGTATGCCTTATTTCCAAGATGTCTCTCCTGCGTGTCCTGCGTTGTGACATCTTCCTACATCAGGATGAAGTCTAACAAACCCAGTCTGTAAACCTCCAGAGCTTGGGATTACAACCCAACAGCCCTGTTGTGTATGAAAGGGCTGTAATGTACTGGACTTGGCCCTTAGCAAAACTGCCCTTATATCCGCTTCTTAGGATCGGAGCGGAAAGGAGAAAACAAAATGGTTAGTGTGCAACAGTGATCAGACGCCAAGGGCAGCAGCGTCCTTGGGCTGCTGGAGCAAGGAACCAAGATGTCGTGTTTCTCAAACTTGGTTTTGGTTTCAGGGAACTTTATGCCTAGTGCAGTTTTCAAGCACCAAACCGGACATTTAGAGACAGAATTTTCAAAAGACCTCAGCCCATCTAGTGCATGTTGGATACTGAGACCTTTTGAAAATCGGGCTTTAGTAGAGAATGCTGAGAGGGCACTGTGGACAGTGGAGATTCCATTTCACAAAGGGTCTGGAGATTTTGAACTATGGCTTCATTCCAAATCAGAAAATCAAAAATTTTGAAATTCTCCATGAAGGGAAATTCGGGGGGGGGGGGGGGGGGGAGGGGGAGGACAAAAGGGGGAAATTGCTTTGGATCACTTACAATGTTTTATTTTGACAAAATCTAAATGTTTTGTTTCATCTTTATTTTGTCTTTTTAAAAATGTTGCATTATATCACTATATCTAATTAGATATAAACAACATGGTTAACAAGACAAAAAGAAAAGTCATTTCAAAACAAAAAAGTGGAAACATTTTGTGCTGAAAATGTCTAAATGGGACATTTTGATGTTATTGGAACTTTTAAGAAAACGTCCTAATTGAAATTCCAGATAAATCAACCCAATTTCAAGAAGCTTTCCAATGAATGTGGGTCTGTCTAAGTTTGTCCACCCTGGTTTAGTGTTGATCACTTGGAAATCTGGTACCGAGTTCTCTGGGAAACCTGGCTCTCAGGGACAAAGTTTTCAAACGATGGGGCTTAAGCTATGCCCTTAAATGATACCTGTGAGCAGGTCACCCAATGGACCTGTTCCTATAATGCCTTGTGCCCAGGCTGGAGGTGTGTGTGTGTGTTGGGACCTGGGAAGGAACTGGCTTAGAGGTAGAGCAGGTGATATAGGGGTGTGTGTGTGTGTACATTGTGTATAAAAAGCACTGCTCTGCCCTCTAGTGGACGGATTCAGAACTGCCCAGATCTGCAAGCTCTCTAGGGCAGTGGTTCTCAAACTTTCCAGACCAGCGCCGGCTCCAGGCACCAGCTTACCAAGCAGGTGCTTGGGGCGGCCACTTCGAAGAGGGGCAGCACGTCCAGCAATTCGGCGGACGGTTTCTCACTCCCGCTCGGAGCGAAGGACCTTCCGCCGAATTGCCGCAGCAGATTGCGATCGCGGCTTTTTTTTTTTTTTTGGGGCTGCTTGGGGCGGCCAAAACCCTGGAGCCGGCCCTGTTCCAGACCACTGTACCCCTTTCAGGAGTCTGATTTGTCTTGCCTACCCCCAAGTTTCACCTCACTTAAAAACGACTTGCTTACAACATCAGACATAAAAATACAGAAGTGTCCCAGCGCACTGGTACTGAACCATTGCTCACTTCCTCATTTTTACCATGTCATTATAGAATAAATCAATTGGAAGATAAATATTGTGCTGTACTTACATTTCAGTGTATAGGTCATAGAACAGTATAAGCAAGTCAGTGTATGAAATTTTAGTTTGTACCGATTTTGCTAGTGCTTTTTATGTAGCCTGTTAAACTAGGCAAATATCGAGATGAGTTGATGTACCCCCTGGAACACCTCTGCGTACCCCCAGGGGTACACGTCCCCCTGGTTAAGAACATGAAGACAAGGAATGTTTCTGTTCCGTGGTCCCAGCTGGGCAGCTGTGGAGGCTGATGCTAAGGGTCCATTTTGAGATGCAAGCAAAAACGTGCTGTATTTGAATCAGCTGCTTAGTTTGCAAATCAAGAATCTTTTACTGCTAAGCCACCTCTGCCAACTGCGCCCCTGGGCCGTCCTGTCTCACCACCCAGAGCCGAGCGTTAGTCCGCGTGGAGGGGACGGGAGTGTATTCTCTCCTTTGTGAATTCACCCTGGTGGGTTCAAAATGCGACTGCAGCAGCTGATTTTGCCGAGCGCTCCTGGACGAGCGAAGGGCTGTAGTTAGGGTGACATGCCCGTCAGCTCCCGAGGTTACTGCACCTCTGACCTCTTGGCCTCCTCGAGGGCACCCCCTGGGGTCTCAGGCCTCTGGCTGTTAACTTCCTTGGGGCGGGGTCCCATGACTCGTGCTTTAGACTGGGGATTTAGGCTGCCGTTCCCTGTGGTCTAACTTCCGTTCGGCACCTGCCATCCTGGTCTCTCAGGGTTCACCAGGGGCCAGCCAGCAGAGCAGTGGTTACTCAGAACAAAGGCACTACAGAGAAAACAGATTCTGAAAACACTGCACAGTTCCTATGCATGCCCAGCTTCCCTGTCGTCACCCATCCTTCCCCTTGAGAGCCTGGCAGGTTTCCAAGCACTTCAGGACCTGTTCCTCTGGTCACAGTCACATGTCAGTCAGTATTTGTGGGCATGACCTCCCTCCCTCCTCCGCCAGGCTGGTCACTTTATACCACTGGTGGACAACCTGCGGCCCATGGGCCACACGCGGCCCATCAGGGTAATCCGCTGGCGGGCTGCCAGACTGTTTATTTACATGTGCACGGCTGCCAGCAGCTCCCAGTAGCCACGGTTCACTGTTCACAGCCAGTGGGAGCTGCGGGAAGCGGCGCGGGCCACAGGTTGCCCATCACTGCTTTATAATGTTCTCACATCTTTGTTTGCCAGGCCTCTTTCACCAGGTCAAACCAGTCTGTGAGATTTCCCTGGGGGCCAGACTTCTTCAGACTTGTCCTGCCCATGGATTTGCATCGATTACCCTCTCACCCCCCCCCCCCCCCAGTGAGTTCATCACCTGCAGGGAGCCCTGTTTCCCCCCCCCTCCCCCCAGAACACAATCCTTAGCCCACGGAGATACAGATAACTCTCACAAAGCTCATTTAATGGGCTTTGCCTAGTCCACGTGTCTACAGTGTCTCTCACAGCCCAGCAGCAGCAGAGCTCCTTGTGCTACTTGCCCTGTGCCCAGAACTACACAGCTTAGGCCCTTGTAGCATTTTCCCATTGGACTCCGAGGGAACGGTGGCTTTTTTGACCCAGAGATTTGTACTCCTGTGAGATATCACATGCAGCCTTTGGACTCTGGGCAGTGCCGGGGGTGGAGGGGCAAACGCCATGCCCAGGAATCGCACATGGAGGATAGGGCAGATGTTCTGTGGGGTGGGGGGGATGCCATGGGGGGGCAGAAGGGAAAAGTTCCAGGGGGAGGTGAGCACCATGCCTATGGCCAGGGGATGGCAATTGGAAGTGGAGCCATGTGTCAGGAAAGGGGGAGAGGGAAGCCACACGTTAGGGAGGGGCTGTGCATGGGAAAGGGGGCAGCACTGTGGGGTGGAGCGGGGCCAAGGGGACAGTGCTCCATGGGCAGGTGCTGTGCACTGGGGACAGGGATAGTACTTGGGCAGGGGGCAGCGCTCTGGGGGAGGGGGGTGAGCCTGGGCCACGAGAAGGGGGCAATGCTCCTGCATTGTCCATGTTCCAACAAATGTACCTCCAGGTTAACTCACATCTCCCTGGGTTTCATGGCATTTCCTTCCTTTCCCCTCACCTCCCCAACAGGCTGCATTCAACACACCCCTGTCTGGAGCTCCCACCAGCTCTGTGCCCATCAGCATCACCCACAGCCCAGTGCCAGCTTCCAGTTGGCCCTGAGCAAGGACTTCATCAGCAATGGGACAGCTGCCCTGGCTGGTGAGCTCAGCCTCAGTGTCCCAGATCAAGGAGGGGTCAGGTGGCTATAATGCCCCATGTGGCACTGGGCTGCCATACAGGACAGTGAGTTGCAGATGCGGGCACCTCTGTGTGCATGTGATGCACCTGCGATGACCTGCCCAAGAACGAGTTACTATCGTGTATTGCAGGGCCCTGGGCCCCAAGCGTTAGCAGAGGGAGCAGGGAGTTGCCTTGTCATCCCATCCTGCTTCCAGAGAGCTGGGACTGGACTGTGTGCTGCCTTTGCCTGTAGCGGGGCTGACTATGGAATCAGTTCCCCCTGCAGAGCCCGGCCCAGCTGCACGGCTATTCCACGGCAGTCGTTTGGGTTCCTTGGACTGACACATGGCTTGGGCCAGAGCTTTTTTGCCTGGCTACAATCTGAGCCCTCCTGGCTGAGCTACTCGCCAGCTGTAAGGCCGTGGTTTAAGGTTGGGGAAAGGGAAGGCTGGAGAACAGGCCAGCCTGCCCGAGGAAGAGAGGCTGCAAACCCTTCAGAGTTACTCGCAGGGAAGGTTGCTGACCCAAGGGCCTGGGTAGGGTGCAGCTATTCCTCCTTGCTGTGGATGGGCAGCATAGCTGACCCAGCATGTCCCTGCCAAACGGGAACCACCCATGACAGTTAGACAGCAGGGTGCTGGAGGGAATATTACCTGCAGGGGCAAAGTTCTTGTAAACATTCCAAAAATGAATGGTCTGGGGGCCCCGCTGGAAGTGTTTGGTGATGTAATACTCCTCCCCCCCCCATACAGAAACAACAGCTATGTTATTGTGATAGACGTGTCCCTTAGGTACTTATCCAGGCCGGACATGGTGGTGTCATGTGGTAGCAAGGTATGCCAATGCCAGGTCCTTGGACCCACGTCTGAACAACCTTTGGTGCAAGCGAAAAGATCACAAACATGTACATAAGTTGGCAAGACAAGTTTGAAAGAAAAGATGACCAAACTCAAATTGTAGCTGTGCAGAAGGTTTCTTTGACACAAATTACCACTAATTTATTTTAAACACCAAAACCAAATTCCTCTCATACAAATGGTTTATTTGACACACATGATTAAGGCTCATTACTTAAAGAATGTTGGCCTTGCATTTTATATTGATAAACGAACAGATGATTCATTGACACACCTTTTAAATAATATAGTCATTATACTAGAAGCCAGGTATCCTATTGCACACGATGGTGCTAGCAGAACACGAATAGCCAATGGGCTCCTTCTCAGCGATGGGCAATACAACAGTATATATGTGTCTAGCCTTTTTCAATATGTGCTACAGGTCTAAGTCTGAACCATCTGTAGTCTCAGACTCATCTGGATCCACACTGGCAACTGTATGAGGAGTGTAATAGTCCTCACCCACAGTACACGAGCAAGTCTGTGTGCACGCCATGCTCTGTCGTGGACAACAGCAGCTGCGCTCGCACTTGGCTTTTGCATGCCCACATGTAATGTGTTCCAGGAGTGCTTTGGGGCAGGTGTCCGTGTCATTAGTGCTGGAAATCTGTGTCCATCCTTGTTGTGACGCCAGCCATTTCCCACTGGGGGAAGGGCTGTGAGGCTCCGTCTCCGTGGCCTGGTCCCAGGTAAGGGGCTGGTAATTTGTGTGTTGGTATGGTGTAGAAGACTATCATAAGCTGGCGGGAAGGGCCTTGCTCCGGGCCTGTTGGTAGAAAAGCTGCTATCGCACACCGTTTACATCCACTGAGTCAGCTGTTGGGTCATAGAGAAGAGTTATCAGAAGTTCTACTGATTTCAACTGTGCAGGAGCCGCTATATCCACCATAATGCCAAAATTAGCAAGGCTTTTAAATATGTTTGGATGCTTCCTGATAAGCTTTAGTTTGCCAACCCTTGCCAGACTGCTGGCTGAATCACACCCAGGCAGTATGTGTGCTGCTGGCAGCATTCCGCATCGTTGTTGGCCACGTTCAGCTGCTATCATGTGGGCTGGTATAAACCTGGCTTTATTTTTCACACCAATACAAAACCCAAAGTTTCAAACCAAAGTTGTTTCCAACTTGTGAATAAAGTGTGCACAGAGGACTGCAACGGGAGTGTCCAGAGCCCACACTGCTACTGAGGGTATTCTTGTGAAGCATGTGCCACATGAAGTAGAAGTCAAGTATCTGCTTCTTCGTGGGATGAGAATAGCTCTTGATCTACAACTCCATCTGAAGTGACCATGTGAGCAACTGAGGCCATCCTTGAATCTGTTTCTGATTTGAGCCAAGTAAATTCTCGGCCATATTGCACTATGAATCTGACAAAAAATGTTACCAGATGTGCTTTATTCTTGGAGTTTCCAATTAACGTACTCCTCTGTGTTGGGACGGGGTGCTTTGGGATCATGGATTTTGACTTCATTGCTTTGTGAGTATTGCCTTTGTGCATGTTCAAAAGCTTTAATTGCATCTCTGACATATTGACCAGATAGCTACTCTTCCACAGCTCTCAGAACTCTGGAGAGGCTGGCATACTGAAGCCCCATTCAGCAAGTTGCTAAGTTGCACCTCCTTGCCCGACTATTTGTATAACAGCCATGCCATCCACTATCCCAGCTGTTGGCATGTTCTTTTTCTAATTAAGGCAATATCTCACTCTTTGCAGATTTATTCAGGGTACCATCAGAACATGCTAGAGCATATGGAACTATGAGAAGCTAATGTGTGAAAACTTCCTTCAAATCAATCTCTCTTGTTCATGCAGCCACTACATGATGGCTGAACAACTCCCTGTCTGCACTGACAGTCACTATCTTATCTCCACTAACTTTTGATTTGAGCTTCTTGCTTAGAGATGCAAATGTCTTGATGTTGCACTTGGGATCAAAGAATCCAGTGGTGTTTGAATTTAATCTGTCTTTCACAGACTGTTTCATTGTTTTGATTCCTGCGTCATTCGCAGTAACAGGCTTGGTGGCAATCTCTGCGGGTGCAACAACACCGGTTTCAATATTGGTGACTGCTACCAAGTCAGCATTCAAATCAAAGGAGTCGGTGATGGTGAGAACAACCTTACTTATATCACCTACCTCATGCTGCATGCGACGTGGTGCAGCCTCCTTGTGTATGCCATGTGAGTTTACCAGATCACACATGCCCTTCATGGAAGTTGTGATAGCTGAGCGCTTCTGAGCAGTGAAGAACCATGTAGCCAAGGTTCCTGATTTCAAAGTGAAACCCACTATATCCCCTTTTCCTTTACTATCACTGTTCACTGTTTGATCAGGTGCCACATCTGTCCAGACTTGGCTGAATAGTTCTAGACCAAGCCACCGGGTGATTTCCTAATAAGGTTAAGATTTGTCACGGTTATTTTAGTAAAAGTCAGGGACAGGTCATGGGCAATAAACAAAAATTCACAGAAGCCCTTGACCTGTCCCTGGCTTTTACTAAAAACAACTGTGACAAAACGGGGCTGATGGGGGATGAATGCCCGAGCCCTGCTATGGGAGGGGAGGGGACGGGAGGTCCAGCGGAATGTGTGCAATACATCCGATACATTCTCGAAGGCATCACTGAGCTGGGAAAGTGTTGCTGTTAGACTTGTGGTCCCATTGTTTGATAATCACATTTTAACATTCCTGGAGCTTGCCTTGGGTGAGGCCTACATCACAGTCAATCTCTTTGTCATGTACTCATTTACAAAATGCCTGGCACCACAGTCTGGACAGAGCCTCCGTTACAAGCTTGTGGGCCTTCACTCCATGATTGTATGATTTGCTTTTAAGTTGCTTGCTTGCTGTGTTGCTACCAGTTACCTGAGATTTCATAAGACTCTCTTCCAGACCACTCTATTCATACTTCTTTCTATTTTCAGCCAGAAATGTCTCTGCTATATGGACACCGTCCATTCTCAAGACAATTTTCAGAAGTTCCTCTGGGCCCCTCCACTGAGTCTCGTTAGCCTCCATCAAATGTCCAGACACTGTAATCTTGGTCAAGTGTCTTAGACATCTTGCTGGCATTCTTCAATACAATGAAAACTGTGCTCCATTCAGTCGCTGATGCTGGCAGCACTGGACAGTAACCAGTAGGTGTTACTGTTGGCATGGTAGATGAAATCATTGCATTAAAAGCCATCTCTCCTGCTACGTGCTGAACATTCGCCTTTTCAAACTCCACCTCAATGGCTTGATTGGGCAGCATCTTAGAATTATTCATTGCAGATCCAGGTTGGTGGCTTGTGGGCAAGCCTTAACCGATACCAGTTGCAGGGGGAAGGTTATAGGGTGTGTGTGTGCATGCATGTTGGGTATATTTGTGTCCAGGTATGTGTGTGGCATGTGTTTCGGGGGGGGGGGAATCTGGCCCCCCTGTACAAGCATACAGGTTGCCTTTGTGTCTCAGACACATGTGCGCGTGTTCATGGGGGCACTGGAATTGTGTGGCTATGTGCAGGTATTCGAGGGCAGGGGAGTGAGGAGGGCTCATCTGCATGAAGGGGATTATTGGGAGGTTTATGTGCTGTGCCTCTACATCAGAGCTGGGACTGGGTGAGAAATGCACTTGTCTCTCTTTGGCACTGTCACTGGGTTCAGGTTCTGCTGTCCTTTCGACTCCCAGTTCAGCCAGCCATTTACCTGGGCTTCTTGTTGTCAGTGCATGGAGCTGCTGAATTTGTGTAAGTCATGGGCTGGGGTTCTCCGCTGCAAAGGGGGCAGAATTAGGCCAGCACTGAAAGCTCCTGAAAATCTCTCCCAGCTACCCCGTCAATGACGTTATCATATGGCCCAGCAGTGCTGGTGTCTCCAGGCCGCAGCTGGTTTGAATCCTGGCTCTCATTCCACATTTCTTCTGGTGTTCTAACGGGATCCATTTGGAGGCCGTTATTGTTTTTACTTTACATTTATGATATTCCTCAGAATATTACTAGCCAGATTAGGCAGTTTGTGGGGAGTTGGGCCCTTTACAGAGTGCTGCATTCAGAGCAGGTACATTAAAATTTGATTAAAAGATTTGTCAGTGATGTCTGGACAGCAAGGAGAAGAAACAGAATTACAGGTCAGTTCTGACTTTCAAATCAATCATTGGGGTTCAGCCTGAGCAGAAATTCCTGGCAGGGGTTGATTTACAGGGGCATAATCCCCCTCAGTTATGTATCAGAAGGGCCACTAAGAAGATTTTTTTAAATTAAGTGTCCAAACTGCTCACTCAGAAGCTTGAGGCATGGCCATAGCTCTCTTTGATTCAACCTGTTTTGGGAAACGCTCTAGGGCTTGGGGGCTCCTGTAACTCAGGTGCTGACCACTGTGCCGGGAGCCGAGCAGGGGACAGCTGCTAGACCTGGAGTCCAGTATTAGAACGGGCAGCTCATGGCAAGTCTGCCCTATGCAAAGGGTGGAGCCCGGAGACCATGGTGCACTTCCCAAGATGTTGCCATGCCTGCCTCCCTTTGCCACCTTGGGCTCTTAGCAGGTCAGTGCCTTGCCCTCAGGTACCTCAGGGGGCTGGAACAATTTGTACAGTGGGGGTGCTGAGAGCCATTGAACCAAACTGTAAACCCTGTGTATGATGGATACCACTTCAAGCCAGGGGGTGTGGCAGCACCCCTAGTTCCAGCACCTATGAGGTACAGAATGTGTTGCAGGGCTGCAGTTACTGGCTGCCCTGAGAAGGGATATCTTGGCCTGTGGCTCTTATTTCTTCTGCGGCGGGCTCCAGAGGAAGCCATTTCTTGTGCTCTAGGTCTGCTGCTGCTGTCACGGGTGGGAGAAATGAGATGGGTAAAGTCACTGGGCGCATGTCGAAGATTTGGGCCTTGCTTGAACCTGACACCTGCCATCTGGAGGCAGCAGTTCAGTGATTTGGGATTGACACTCCTGGGGCTCTAGGGGAACCACCTAAGGGTCCCAAGGCTGCTGAACCAGGTGGATGGTGCCCTGGGATATATTAGAGCAAACCCCAGAAAAGTATAGAGAGACTCGGTGACAATCTCTGGAGGGGAAATCACTGAGTATTTAGATTCAGGCAGCAAATGGGAAAGAATTTGGGATGGGAAAAAATTCCCATTTGCTGCCTGAATCTAAATGGGAAAGAATTCCCCAACTTCCCTCCTAAAAAGCACCCGGAGAGCACTCCAGCACACCGACAGCACAGCCCCCTCGCCCACACCGCACCGAGCGGGAATCTTGACATGTACCATCTCTACGTGCGGGACAGGTTGGCTCAGCGCTAAGGCCTCAACGGAGAGAATTTGCTGCACTTTAGGTTTCCATAGAAACCAGGGGGGAGTTCATACCTCTTATCCGTCCCACCAATGGCAGTGGAGTGTGGATCAGCTCAGAAAGCTGCGAGGAGAGGCACCAGCGGGTTAGGGATTTGCTACCATGGATTTCTTACTGCAGCAACTGAGACTGGCGGGGCTGCTGTCCATCCCAGGTACCCCTTGAGAGGGTGGAGCCAGGGCCTTCTCTTCCTACAGCTCTGGAATGCCCCCCCACTTCTTAAGGCCAGATAGCTAGGAGCGCTCAGCATGCTAGGAGCTGAGCTCTTCTGAAAATGGGACCCTGATCATGGGTGCCGATCCCCATATTAGCCAGGCCATGGCAGTAGCATCACAGTGCTGGGATGGTTATTGGGTGCTCCAGGTCGGGTGCGGGAGGGTGGGATGCCCAAGAGGTGGTGCCTGTGTGCATCTTGTCACAGCTCCCCCTGGGTATTCTGTGCTCCCCTTATGATAAACTCCTAAAATAAGCTAATCTCCTAAAATACAGCATAGTTTGAGGACTTGGTTGATTTCAAGTTCCAAAGATGTGGCTGCCCTGATTCTGAGAGAAGGAAACATATGGACATGAGGTCTAGCATAGAGCGAGGGGAAGGTGAGTGGCCAGGGGAAGGAGCTGTTCTCCTTGGCAGCTATCTCTGGGCTGGCAGGATGCTGCAGCCCTGGGGACACTGGCAGCGTACGCCTGTTTATCTGATGTGGCTGGGTTCTTTTTCTGCAGCTTCAGTATAGTCCAGGCTTCATCCCCTATTGGCTCCATCGATGTATGTTCCAGAATCCAGCACTGGCTGTGCTGCACTGGAGGGATCTCCTTGGGCCCATGGTTCTTGGCACTAGATCTGAGCCCTGGTTTCCTAGTGGGGATGCAGTTCCTGGGCATTTCTCTCCATAAGTGCGTTGTCGTTCTGGAATTCCTCTTCGCTCTGAGTCGCTTCACTCCGCAGAGGAAGCATTGCCATTCTTTAGTTGTATTGGGTAGGGGCTAGCACCCCCTATCCGAGATCAGGCCTCCCTCGTGCTGGGTGCTGCACAAAGACAGAGGGCGAGACAGCCTGTGCCCCAGAGAGTGCACAAACTCCATGGAGACACGCGCAGCATGGGGAAGGAAGCTGGTGCAGAGCAGTGGAGTGACTCAGCCAAGGTGGAGGAGTACATCAGTGGTACAAAGGGGTTTAGAACCCAGGAGTCCTGGGCTAATCCCTGAGCCACCCGACCTCGGCATCTTCTGTAAAGAACAGAGCTTTTGATCTCTATTGACCACACTGACATTAAACCCACTCACCTGAGACCCACCAGGAGGCGCTGAAGTCCCAGCTACATTCAGTGCACTGAGTCTGTAACTCGTTTCCAGAGACAGGGGCTGAGCCACAACCCATAGATCTGAATTTCACAAAGGCCAGGGATGTTTGGATCCTGGGGCTTTGGCCCCGGCTTCTTTCTGGTGATGGAGACACTCACTGAATTACGTCCCACTCTGTTCTAGACCCAGCCCCTCAGCAGCTGCGTGGGGGATATTCTCCTGCCAGCCAGGAATGGTCAGAGCAGACGGATGCAGGGGGAACGCACGGCATGGTGGCAGGACTGGAGCCTGTGGTAGGCGGAAGTGGGGAGTCCGACATGAACCCAGTGACACCAGCTGAGTGGGGAACAGGGCCTAAGGTTTCAGGAGCAGAGAAAACCAAAGTTAATGGTTTATAATGTGCTGAGAGGCCTGGGACCTGAAGCCCCCCTCCCTCTGTGTCGGGTTCTTGGCTAGCTCATCACCACAGCTCCGGAGATATGTCTCCTCACAATGCCCCATGGAGGTCGGGAAGTGCTGTCCCCATTTCACAGCTAAGGCAGAAGGTTGATTAAATGATTTGTCTCTGGCACGTGGCTGTGGCAAAGCAGGGCTTGAAGCTGGCACCCTAGAAGTCCCAGCCTTAACCACAAAGCCATCCTGTCTGCTTGGGCTACTGTCTGTCCCTAGCATGGGCAGTGGCCATGCCAGGGTCCCTCACACTGCCCGCTGGTGCGCCTTATCCCTCCCCAGGAGGGGTCACTGCACGGCCCGTGCTCTGCTGAGGCTGCCAGCAAGGGGAGCCGCTAGTGCCAGTCAGGGGGGCTGGAACAATTTGTACATAGGGAGGGCTGAGAGCCATTGAACCAAACTGTAAACCTTGGATATGATGGAAACCACTTCAAGCCAGGGGATGCGACAGCACCCCTAGTTCCAGTACCTGTGGTGCCAGTTGCATGAGAGGGATCTAGTCTTGAAGCAAATGGACTCAGCAAGGCACTGCGCCAGGGCTAATGTAGGCAGTTGAGTCCAAGCGTTTGGCTACCCAAAAGCACGGGGATGTTGGAACGCGGGGACTGGTCTTGGGCCAGCTCTCTCTCTCCCAGCCCCCTTGTTACGGGGAAAGGTACTGGGCCTGTGACACCCCCGAGCAGCTTGTGTGACTGAAGGTCACTCCTGGGCGTGAGGGCTGCAGGATGCTGATTGTGTCTGTCTGGTCTAGGGCTGCTCAGTGCTGCCATCTATAGAGCAAAGTCAGCACTGCCCTTCGCCAGGTACAGCCTTTGGCCTTGGCATGCCAGCTGGCCTTCTCCTTACCTGTGCACCAGCTGGGCAAAACTAGGGGCACCCCCTGCCCTTCCCTGAGACAGCTGGGGGAGACAGTGGGGACCTGGTGAGTAGATGGCCCTGTGTCTGCCAAAAAGCCCTGCTGCTGTCGGAAGGCTGAGGGCCGGCCGCTGCAGCGCACCATCACGAGCCGAGCTCTGAGCTTTGCCTGCTCCTGCTCCTGCTGACCATGGGGTGCCTCATGCCCAGTATCCCATACATGGCAGCACCTGGGGGCTGCAGTACAAAAACCCAGCTCCACTCCTGGGTCACCATTTCCCAGAGCAGTCTCTGAATATGGCTGCCTCCATTTCGGGGGCCCCATTGGGTCATGGGGCTGATGAACCCAGGGGATGAGCTGCCCAGGTGTGATCTGTTGTGCTTTTCACCAGGGTGGCTTGGTGATTTCCGTGTGACTGACAAAGCCTGCAGTCACACCCAGGGACGGCTCTAGGATTTTTGCCGCCCAAAGCAAAAACAATTTTGGCCGCCCCGTCCCCGTTCTTTAATTACCCCACCCCCAGCCCCGCCTCAACTCCGCCCCTTCCCCAAATCCCCAGCCCTGCCTCCTCCCCCCAGGCTCTCAAGCCTAGGAGGGAGGGAGGGGGAGAAGCGGCGCCCGCGCCGCGGCCACTCGGAGTCTCCCCCTTCCTCCCAGGTTTGAGAGCCTGGGAGGGAGGAGGAGACCCCGAGCCGCCGCGGCGCGTGAAACAGCTGATTCGCGCGCCGCTGCTCCCCCTCCTCCCAGGCTCTCAAGCCTGGGAGGGAAGGCGAGTAGCGGCGCGCGAATCAGCTGTTTCACGCACCGTGGCAGCAGCAGTGGAGGTGAGCTAGGGCGGCCGGGGCACATTTTTAGGGGCGGCATTCTGGTGCCGGCCATGCCGCCCCTAAAAATGTGCCGCCCCAAGCACCAGCTTGTTCTGCTGGTGCCTAGAGCCGGCCCTGGTCACGCCCCATCCACTAGCCCCACAGGAAGGGTGAGCTCCAAGGCAGATGAGCTCTGAGCCATTAGATTGCATCTTCTTACTGACTGGGCCAAGCCCATCAATCCACTGGTGCAGGTTTTCACCCTCAGAAGAGGCTGGCCTTCAGAGCACTGCATTCTGGGTACTGCCTTTCTTGGGACCTCCTGTCATAAATTGCCCTTGCGCGCACTGTCAGTGGTGAGATCACAGGATGGATGAGGGGCACCTTGAAAGGGGAGCAGGCCATCCAGTTGCCTCAGAGGGATGCCACCTTATTTGTGAAGAGCCTCCCCGCCATAGGTCCGTTCCCTCCGGCCCACTGGCCTCATCAGGGCAAAGACCCAGAAGCCCGTGAAATCAGATCTGGAGAGCAGCGTGTTGCACTGTCCCAAGAGACAGGGTTGCAGCCCCTGTTCCCAGACAGAGGTGGGTTCAAGGAGAAAACAGGTGTGGATTGCAAACCCCCTGTGTTCAGGGGGGTCTGGATCAGGGGGTTTGAGCTAGCCCGGAGATAGGGTCCAGATCCAGACCAGCTCGGGACAGAGAACAGCCCTTCAGTTTGGGGGCGTTAAGCTGTGGCTTGGGTCCAGGCCCACCTGCATTCGAACATGGTCATGGCTAGAACTTGCCTAAGCTCAGGAGGCGCTAGCATGATCTGTGGCTCCACATCACGGAGGCAAAGGCCTGCTCCTCTGCTCATCAGTCCTTCCCTCTGCTGAGATAGTCACCAAGGGGGCCACGCGGGAGCCGGGTTTGGATGCGCACACCAGTTCACCAGAGCTGAACCTCGGCCATTCACAGAGGCCCCCGAGCAGCAATCGGCTCCCACCAGCCCAGCTCAGATATGCAGCACTGACTATCCCACTGCGAGTTCCCAGAGCCCGCCAGCCCTAGGGAATTTCCTCCCTGATTACACATGCCAAGTGCCTTGCACACAGCTCCTGTGCTGGCATTTTGTCCTCGTGGTGCTCAGGCTGGCTGTCCCTCCCGGGCTGGAGGATCTTCCTCTGTCGTTCAGGGGGCACAGCGGCAGGGCTCCGACAGCGCAGCAGTGCCCACTCGTGCCAAAGATGCCCTGCAGCCCTGGCTCGTGTGACTTCCCTGACACTGACCCCCTGTCTGCAAACTGTGACACTGCCCAGAGCAGTGACAGGTGCTCGGCAGGACTGTGTTCCCTTGCTGTGCCCTCTCCGCTCGCTGGTGCCAGGAGCAGCTGTGCGGTCAGTCACAAGGACGTGCTATTGATATACCCCTGGCTGAGCTCGCGGGCACCCTTGTGTGGGGCAAAGGCGGGACAGAGAGCTGGGAGGCCCTGCCATGGCTGGTTGTGGGGGTGGCCACACCACCAGCTGGGAGGTATGTAAGTGATTTCTCCAGCCTGATACACACACGCCACTACCAGCAAAGGGGAATTACGCTGCTGTCGGTGTTCTAGCACGATCCTGCTCCCACTGAAATCAAGGGGCCATTGGCAGCAGCGGCAGCAGGCTCTGGCCCTGTTTTTCACTCCCATTGAAGTCGACAGGAGCTCAGCACGTCTCAGGATTGGGTTCAAACACAGGCCATGTCATTAGAATGTGTCAGGGGTTCGGAATCACAGAGGACAGCCCCGGGAGTCACACACACCCAGCCAGCTGGTGTGCCCCCCATGAGCTCCGAGAGCCTTGTTCCAGCCCCGTTCTAAGGGAACTGAGTGCTGCTGACCGAGCCAGCTGGCCATGCCCGCCTAGGGAGAAGTTGTGCCAATGGGGGTTGTGCCACTGACCTCAGCGGGGCAGGATTTCATTCTGCAGGGCTCAGTCTGCGCTACACATTGCGGGGAACATTTCCCACCCCTGCAGCTAACCCTGGCAGGAGCACTGGTGTAGATCAGCGGCTGGCGTTGGAACCACTGTGTCAGCTAACCCTGCTCAGGCCTAGACAACATAGCACGTCCGTCGGTGGCCTGTTTCCACTAGCCACTTCCATTTTGGCTGTCACTGACATGGCCACAGCAGCAGCAGCAAGAGTGGGACATTCTAAGGGGCTTAGCTAGGCAGGGCCTGTGCTGTAGCACCATCGGCATCAACTGGAGCAGCATCAACTTACCCCAGCTGCAGATCGGGCCCATTCCCTTCAGTGGGATCACACAGGCCTGACTCTCATGTACACAGCTCTGGAGCTGGGCTTAAACTGGGAGAGCACGGCACGGAGAGCCGTGTAGAGGGACTGTAGTGTAAATGAGAACAAGGCGTGGCTCTTCAGTAAGGCACCGGCGACTCAGGCCCTGTGCCTGGCTGACTCACGGCAGAAAGGTTTGAAGGAACACGCTGAAAGCGGAGCGCTCGGATTTTCCCATTAGCAGAAATGTTGCAAATTCAGACATTACAGCTGCTCCCTGCCTCCAGGTCACTGGCACTTTGTAAAGCAGACGGGTTTGCTACAGAGATTTCACATGTGGAAACGTAGCTTTTGGATTGCTCTGCAAAAAGAAACACATGCCGTCTTCTCCTGCAGCTATCTCTGGGGTGGAACACAGCAGCACGCAGTACGATTAGACAAGGCCACAGTGTCTATTTGAAACCATGGGGAGATTTTAAGGAAGCAGAATATAATTATCCAAATTTAACTTGTGACCAGCTCTGCGAGGCTGAGATCTCAGCTCTCATGCAAAGTACTGTCGGAGCTTTAGTTATCACAAGCCATCAGGTTCTGGTCCTCTGGAAAGACACATCCTCCTGCTCACCAGGTCTGCAATGTTGCATTGGCTCAGTAGTAATAAGCTGTAGGATTTGCACAGCTACTGTATCAAAAGCTATGATTTGCAGATGTCAGAGCGTTCTAACAGTATGATCAAACAAGGCAGGCAACTGGTTTACCAGAGCCATTGATTTTTCTGTCTGCCAGATAACTGTGATTCAATAGCCACTGTCTTCTTCCGAGAACTGGTTGGGAGCTGGGTTCATTGCAAACAAAGGAGTTAACAAGCTGTAAAACAATCAATAAACCATAGCTGAAGACATCAGGAAAAGAGATCGCTTGTGAGTCAGTGGGAGAATAATTCTCTTTAGCAACTGGATGTCTGTCCCTGCCAATGGTTACAGTCTTTCGGCGGGTTTGTCTGGAATGCTGAACACCCCCAAAGCTAGAATCAGAACTGCCGGCACTGATCTAATTGGTGAGAGCAAAGGGACAAATGCCGACTTTTGCCAAAAAAGCTGGGATAGCCGGGACAGGCTTTAAAAAAGGGATTGTCCAGGCCAAAATGGGACATATGGTCACCCTAAGTTCTGATGATGTTCTCAGAATCATGGCCTGGATTTCAGCATTGACCTTGGGCTTTGTGCTGCTGAGGCAACACAGGAGAATTCAATGCCACTGATCCACTGCTTGCTGCAAGTGGGGATTTTTCAAGAGCTCTTCATTCTACTGCCCTGCTTTGTGTTCTCAAGCCTGGCTGCAGAACAGCTGTGTGAATGGGTAGCAGCAGGGGAGTGCTAGAAGACACTGGCCTAGTTAGACAGAGCAGCTCTTGGACAACTGGTTGTAGGACACGGCTGAAATATTGGATACTGGGCCTGCAGGCTGTTCCCTGGGAGGAGACAGTCCATCACCTAGGCTCATTCTCAATGGGATTTAAACCCACGTCCCTAGGGAAACAGAGCCTTGTTGGATGATTTGCTGTCTCCGTTTGCCTTTGGGCCAGGAGGCTGAGGGCTTAGGGTCTGCCTCTGGGCCGTGTTGCCAACGCTCATGAATCTTGTGATAATTATTGTTTTCCTTAAAGCCCCAGCTCCTGGAGTCAAGTGGAAATGTGATGATTTCAGCCTTCCTTCTTAAAGAAAAAGTAAGTTTCTAGCCCTTGTGGCTGTGGAGAAAGTGTGACCCCAGTGCACCCTAAAGGCTCCCAAAGCAGAAGGCAATTAGAAAGTACCTATTGTGTTTACATGATCTCATGATTTGAAAGCCAATCTCATGATTTTTGGTGCCCCTGACTCATGATTTTTGAACATTTGGGGTGGGCAATACTGCAGGGCTCAATCCCTGCTGGCAGCACAGTGCAGCGGGAAGGAGGGTCCTGCATCTTCTGGGATGCCAGCTTAGAGAGGAGCTTTTAAACCACGGCCCCTCCAGCTCCCCAGTGCCCTTCTGTAAAGGAGGGAGGCCAGCCCCAGCAGCCTGGCTCAGCAGGGCTGGGTTTGCTGCCAGCGGCACTGTGTGGCCAGTGTGGCAGTCGGCCCTTTGCAGTGGGAGCCAGGACCCCTGGAGCCAGCACTGCAACAACCACCCTGCCCTAAAGCACGCATGCCCTTTAGATAGTACATCAGTACTTAGTGTTTAACCCACCGAGTGCTGGCAGCAGCTATAGACATCAAGGGCTGCGCCATTGTCCCCTTTTCTGTCACGTCACAGCAGCTGGTGCATTTCCTTGGCGCCGTTGGAAGGCGTTCTTGGCGTCAGGCTTGTCTCCGGCTAAGGATTCATTGCTCTTCCTGGGTCAGCGAAGTTAACTCGCTCGTGCCAGAGAGCAGTTCACCCAGCACCACGACTCCCCAGGAACTGGTTCTTTGAGATATGAGTGTTGTAAAGTCGGGAGAAGGGACTGGCAAGCAGTACTGGGCGGAAAGCAGAATCCAGCACCCTCTTATTGCTCTGTTCATGGTTTTCAGGGGGCGGGGGCATCTCCTAGCCAGCGCCATCACCACTGTACTTAATGCTCATCTTATACCCCTAGCGCATGCCAGCTCCTATTCCCAATGCCCAACGCTGTAATCAGTCAGTGCCCTAGCAATGTCCCGCCCCAGACCTCTGTGTTCATTACCCACCCAATGTCCTATACACACGCCAAATCCTCGGCTAAAGAGACAATAGAAAGCTTCAAATGTATGCTCAGTACGAACACATTCCTTTGCATGTGCTGCCACAGGTACTAGAACAATGAGCAGGACTTCGGAGTACATTGAGAAGGTTCCATTTGGTAACAACACCTTCCTTCTGCGGCTGTTATTCAAACGAGGTACTTATAAAAATGACTCATAAGAGACAGCCGAAGAGCGACCCACGCCCAGTAAATGCACCAGCACCAGGCGGCAGTGTGGAACTGTTTATTAACAGACAAGAGAATTGGCATACACAGCTTCAGTGCAAGTCTGAATATTTAATACCGTTACAATCTTGTATATACAGAAAGAGAATTATAATTCACTAAGCCGCCCTGTGTAATAATTGATAAGGCTGTTATTCTGGCTCAGGCGACTTTTGCTTTTCTTTTTATAACCATGCTCTTCCTTTTTGCTTTAATGTTTTAAAACCCCGGATTCGCAATATAGAATAGCAAAGACACTGACCCCAGGACACCACCTCGTAGCTCAGAGACGCCACGCAGGGCCCTGGGAGGACATTTCATTTTGATTTTAGAATGCAAGGAATTTTGAAGGACAAAAATCACCCCTGAAAGAAATGATACAATTTAGTTCAAAACGTAAGTTGGGAATCACCCCATTTCAGTCAGTTGTGGGGAGGGGGGGACACCGGCGGCATGGGAGGGGGCATGCTGCAGTGCTTTCGTGGGCAGTCGAAGGTGCTGGATATGCATGGGGGTTTACATTCTACATGCTGTTGAGTTGTATCCTCACCAGTCTGCTAGCAGACTCAGGGCTTGATCATTCTGACGGGGGCATGCCACAGAGCCTCATGTCCTCTCAGCTCCACAGAGGGGCCCATGTCCCTCAGCTCTGATTGTTTGCCCACCCTTCAGAAACAGATCTCCCAGAAACTCCACTCTGTCAGCTTGGCTCCCCCCAGGACTAGCTGCTATTCTGCTTCCTTTACAGGCTCCAAACTCCAAGCCTGGCCAAAGGGCAGAGGATGAGAGCCAAGATCTGCCTTGTGGAGCCGAGAGCAGAACTTTGCCTTTCGGACTCAATCCTGCTTGTTCTGAGCTCCCTCAACTCCCCTTGATGTCCCAGAGAACCACGGATGCTCAGGAGGTCCCAGGATCAGTACAAGCAGTGCCTGGAGAGAGGAAGAGACTCCGGCAGCATGTAGCTCAGAACTGCTCCAGTTGGCGGAGGACTATTGCTCTCACACTATGCTAAACAACCCAGGACTTTGGCTGGAGTGGGGACTAGCCAGACACAAAAATCCTGCCAACAGCCCTAGTACCCCTCTCTGCCATGTTTAATAATATGGGAGCTGATGTGTGTTCCTCATTGCCCCCCATTCATGCTTCCCAGGGCTATTCTAGCTTTCCCACTCCCGTTCTGTTGGGAACGATTAGGGCCGGTAGCTAAGCAGAGGGTGGGTGTAGAAATAGCAGCACTTGCAATGCTGCTTAGGGAGCTGTCGCGCCAAGGAGCTCTGTCACTTGGAGTTTGCCAAACTCGATGAGCAAAGGCCAGGCTGGCCCTGCAGCCCCGGGGGCTAGCGGGGTCATGCAGATCAGATGCAAAGGAGGCGCCGCAGGGAAAAAGCCATGCTTATGCTGTCACGACACACACTAGGGGCTATTGGTCACACTCATCCAGCTTCCAGGAGGCTGCAGCAGGATAGCTGGATTTGCTTCACAAGGAACCTCCCCCAAGTGATACCTTAGGCCACGGGCCTGCCCTGAGTTGCTCAGGAGTGGCTGGATCCCAGGGTTTGCTTAGGGCGTTAGGGGATGCTGCGGCAGAGACGAGGGACGGTTTGTGCGTAGCTCAGGACTACTGGGCAAAGCCAGTCCTGCCATGGCAGGTCTACCCACAGCTGGGAGTTCCTCTGTTCTCCTCAGCCCACCCGGGAGCCTGGCCTGGCCTCCTGACCTGGCCTGTCTGCTGGCTGGGAACAGGCAGTGCAACGGCTGCAGTAGCCAGGGCAAGACAGAAGGGGTGTGAATCTCAGCACTGAGCCAGCCAGCCAGCAGGCATCTCTGTACCCACTTTGGGAGGAGGGAGATATGAAAGAGGGGGTGGGAAAGAGCAGGGAGGGTGGCAGGATTGCTGCAGTGGGGGAGAGTGTTTCCTCCTGTAAGGAGGAAATTTTGTTAACCCAGTAACATGCCTGACTACTGCCCACAGCTGGAATCCAAATTGTTATGCTTATTCCTGGAAGCTGCCATAAGGCCTTCGTAGCAGTCTTCGCACCACTAACAAACCAGGAAGGGAGGGGGAAGGGAGTGGCCATGAGGAGTAAACGTGACTCTGTGCCCTCCTGACTTATGCCAAAGCATGTGGTTTGCAAGATGGAAAGTCTGGGGCTAGTTAACTATTGCTCCGTCAAATACAGCCGGTTACCTGATGGGAAAGCACGGCTGGAAAACTGCACACTTCGTGTCTGCTCAGTGGTTTTTTGGTGACTGGGCTGTTTAATACTAACAATTTGGGTATAAAAAGAGGAAGAAATCTGGGCTCGGTGGACACTTGAACCACCTCTCAAGTTTCCCCTGCAGACAGAAGGCTGGCCACTGGATGGCTAATTCACTCGAGACCTCCTCAAGACCCTGGGTAAATATGAATCTGGGGGTGATTTGGGGTGCTCTGCTAACCTGTTGCGTGCATGTGTAAGTGCTGGAGACGAAACAAAGTAGAAGCTTTGAGTGAAAGCATTTTTGTTTGCCTGTGTGCATCAACTATCTATCGGCCAGATGGCCGTGTCTCCACTGATTTATTGCCTGCCACCGCCTTACAACAAGTAAAGTTAGCAAGAGCTTTGGGTTCAGCAAAACCCCGGGTAACGCTCCCAGGGCCCATGGGTACAAACAGCCTCTGGATGCTGCCAGGCTAAACCTCCCGAGCCAAATTCTCTGGGGGTGACACGCCCTGAAAGCCGGCCCCTCTGGTGGTAGTGGCGTTACATGACCTAAGAACTGGGCTCTGTGTAGCGACAACCCCATGAAGACTGTCCTGCCCTGTTTACAGCACCCCAGATAGTTCACACTTCTGCACAGTGCCTTTCTCTGGGGCAATGCCTTTGGGTTCTTTATTCCCTGCTTTTCTCAGTGAGTTGACACTCGCCAATGGCGCTTGTTTCTCTAATCGTTTGTTATGAGTTCTCATGATGCACTAGCACATTGCTGGACCCCTGTGCTGCCAGCACGGGTGGGGCACTTTTAAACCTGAACCTAGGATCATTTGCATTGGACTCTTTAATGACATACCGGGGATATTATCATTTTATTAGCATTAGATTCTTTCTGTTTCTGGCAGACCCTACATTTTGACACTCAGTCAGTGTCCCAAGAACACCAGGATGTAAACTCAACCTTGAACCCCCCATTCCAGTAAGCCGCCCCAGGGTGGATTCCTTCCTTCGGTGCAGAAGTTGACCGTTTGAAATGGACACAAAATGTAAACGTGTATTGAGAACGTATCACACAGAATTCCAGCCTGTGACGCGGCTCACTGGGATTTTACCCCAGGAAATTCCATTGTTCAGAAAGGGAGCAGACTTTCTGTGCTCTGCTCCTTCTTGGCTAGAGCCGAGTATTTTATGGGGTACTTGCTATAAAATAAGGAACAAGGAAATTCTATCTGTGACCAGCTCAGCATGGCTCCTGCTAGCCCACCCAGAAGGAGGGATTCAGCAGGGCCGAGCCCAAGGCCCCTGGTTTAAGTCTTACCCAGAGTCACTTGTAGGTCTGCTGCCCAGAGGGTGTTTGCTGCTGGCTGAGAGGTGCAGGGGTGGCTGGCACAGCTCCATGATACAGACACAACAAATGCAATTGTAACCACAAGCTGGTCATGTACCTCAGCTCTGGAGTGTCTTACCTTTCGCTGGTAGATTGCTAAGGTGATTAAAGCAACGAATAAGGGAGATGAACCAACGCCACCTGTGCCACATGCTTTATGAAAGAAACAAAGGGACTGATCCAGCATCCTTTATAGCAATAGTTTTGCCATTGAATGCAATGGAAGCTGGATTGGGCCTTATGAAAACAAGGCAGAACTCCCCGTGAAAACACTAGAAGGCTGCCAGGCTCAGGCCCGATAGTGTATTATGCACCCCACGCCCAGGGGTGTCTGCATGTGCCGCAAGAGAGAATTAATACTGCACTGGATATACAGGCAGGCAGACTAGATGACTTGGGGACCCCTTCTTGCCTTAAACTCTATGACCCTGAGGAGGAACCTGGAACCCACAGAGGGGAACCTGGAACCCACACTCACCTGTGGGCTACGTATGCTCTTTGTGCTGTCACTTGCACCTGTGGGTGTAGAATGCTGGGTAGGTAGTGTTTTGCACCCAGGGTCTGCACATGTGGATGACTGCAATGAGGTGTGAAATTCCTCTACCCTCAGGCAGAAGAGTGTTCTGAGCTGGCACCTAGGGAGATTTCCCATTCACACCAAGGGATAGGCCAGAAGATTAATCAAATAACTCTACTGCTGGTAGGCTTCTTGCCATGGTAATGTCTATTTAAATCGCTCCGACCTGACATCATGCAGTGGGGTGAGCATAGGTGGCTGGGTTTCGTCTTCAGACATTTACAGGACCATGAGATTGGACATGCAGGAAAATACTTCCTAGCTAGCAGTGGTGATAGGAGACAGACTGCCAGTCTGGGAGGCTGACGTCCTCCACCCAGCCCCAGGTGTAGTTAGAATGTGGCTGGGGCAGTGCAAGCTGCCAGATACATCACCTTGCCCGTGGCCTTGGATTTCAACCCAGTGGCATACCTGCTAGAAGTGAGCGAGAGCTCAGGCGCCAAGGCCCATTCGGTTGTTGGCTGCTCTGCGGGGACAGCCAGCGGGGAAGCTGACCAGTGCCCATTATGCTGTGGGGGTACCTACACGCAGGGGTTGTTTTGGGGACATGGACACGTGTCTTGATAGGAATTGCAGTGAGGCCATCCGACTCCATGCTACAGAATTAGGCCAGTGCCAGCGGCTAGTGCAACTGCTCTAAGACTAAGATGAGTCCATCGCCAGCCACAGCCTTAAAGAGGCCATGCTGGGGCCAGGAGGGCTGAAATTAGAGCTCATGGAGGTGGCTGGCAGGCATGGGTGTACACTCTGCCCACCCTCTGCTCTCCCTGACTACTGTATTGCTGGGCATAGGCAGGGAGAGTGGAGCACACGGCTTGTCTAGAGGTGTTGTGGGACCTTTGCAGAGATTTGGATCCAGCCATCCCGTGCTGATCCCCAGAGGATCTGTGTATGGCCTGGTTCCACTGACCCCGCTCAGAGCACAGAAGATCCCCGTTTCCCCACACTGCCATCCCCCAAAGGGCCCATAGTGCAGTGACTGGACACAGCTCAATCCAGAGTCCCTCAGTGCCTTGCCATGAATTCAACACCAGGTGAGTGCCAGAGGACGATAAACGTCCCTTGTCCTCCAGTCTCTGCTCCCCACCAATGTGGATCAGGCTCAGGACTGTTGTCTCTGCAGCGCTCCGAACCCCATGGGTCAGGCCAACGTGAGTTCTGGCCCCTGCATGTCATCACATGACACTGGACTTCAGGCCAGCCCGACATCAAGTATCACGGTAGCCGCTTCTTTATCCACTCACATGGGCATGGTTGTGCATTCTTCGAAGATGGTACATTCAGGGGCGGAGCGTCATAACTGGAAAGGCTGATTGGCTGGCAGCAATGTGACATCACTGTGGAAAGTCACATTGTGAGGGGAGAGGGATAAAATACTCCCAGGAGGGACAGCCTGGTGCAGCCAGAGGAGGGAGCAGACAGGACTGTACAAGCGACGAGGGGAGGCTGCAGACACACTGGGGAGGGAGAGCCAGGGGTCTGGGAGTGAGGATTCCTCGTCCGTCCGCGCGCTGGCTGCTTTTTGAAGAGGGCAGCAGAAGATCAGTTATTATTCACAATCCACCAGGAGGCTGGGAAAGCAAACAGGGAAAGAGCATGAGCCACAAAGTGCGAAAGGGGGCACTCATATATTGTTTAGTGCACAGGGGAAAGACAGGAAGAGCTGGGTTCTACCCCAGAGATTTCCCCATGGCCCTGGGCAGGCGACTGACTCTGTCTGGGACTCAGTTCCCCTTCTGTAGAATGGGTATAATATGCAGGGGTTGCAGGGATTGATTCACTAAGTGCTTTGAGAGCCTCAGGTGCTCAGTGTGGGGTAAGGCGGCTGTGGGGCAGGTGGGTGCCCCTCTGCTCACTCATCCCAGGACGAACTGCCCCCAGGCTCGCAGCCATGGGAACCTCATACCCCTCCCTGCTCCGGCACAGCACCAAGGCCACAGTCCGCCCTGAGTTTTCACGCTGGCTAAACGGCACAGACGTCACGGCGAGTTTTGCCTGTGCAAGGATGTGAGGATCTAGCCCAGCAGGATCTCCAACCCCCTGGGTTGTTCCCCCACCCCACTAAACAAGGCAGAAATACTGGGCCTAAATGTACTTAACACCTTGAGCTTAACACTCCAGCACCAGCTCTGAGCCTTGCCCAGCACAGGGGGCTCTTCAGTTCATTTTGCCTGACTGTGTCAGCTTGATACACGGGCAGGGCCCCTTTTAGCTCAGCGACAGCCCCTCTCTCGTCTCCCAAGAACAGGAGATGTGCAAACGGCAACCTCTCCCTCCAGAGCAGCGCTGGGTGCCCCCAGCTGAGCCAGGCAGCTGAGCCCCACTAGGAGAGGGCACCTGCTGCCATCCTCTCCCCTGGGTCAGTTCTGGCGATGGCCTTGCTGGACGTTAGCTTCATGTTTTGCTGCTGACTCTTGCTAGGATAGCTCCTAATCACCGCTCAGCTGTGCCTTCCCCATAGGTCAGCAGCACGCACTGTGGCAGCTAGCGCAAGGAGCAATGAAGTCGCACTCCGAATCCCAGCCCTTCACAGGGCAGACAGCTGGGAGCGGAAGGCTGCATCAGCAGGACTGGAGCAAGGAGGAGGAACATGACAGTTGGGTAGAGAATATAATCCAGATTAGCCACACCCTGAGCTCAGATTCCGGTGGGGCTCTGCGGTGATGGTGGACCTGGGCTGGTTTTTGTTTTACCTGCCCCTGCTTAAGGCTGGCTGAGGTTCTCCCTCACTGCTCTTGCAATCAGGGAGACCACGTTTCCAGAAGGCCTGAGGCCTGGGCTCCCTGCTAAATCTGCATTAAGGTGCCTTACAATGAAATGTAGGCACAAATCTGAGTGCTTGCCCCTCTGCCGACCTGCCTTGTGCTCCTCACACAGAACTGGGGCAGGAAAATGTGACCACAATTTCTGTCCACAAATGGGAATGAGGCCTGAGCTACCCATTAGGGTCACATCTTGGAATATAGGGCAGGGGCAGGGCTGGGAGTTCAATGCAGCAATTTAAGACAAGAGCCAGGTTGCTTTCAGAAGGGTGTCGCTCCCGCTTTGAGATTTGTGACCCAAGTAAGGCCGATAGGGCCATCGGAAAGCTGACCAAAAATACATCAGAGATGAAGGCAAACAGCATCGCAGTGTGTAGCATGCTTATCGCCTCTTGTAATAGTAACAGCTATTAATAAATCATACACATCACTGCGGTAGCTCTTTACACATTCATAGCTCTTTACAAGCCTTAACTAATTCATTAATCCTGCTTGTCTCTCTCTCTCTCGCCTGCCTCCTTACTGTTTACAGAATAAATGTTGCAAGAGCTGGGGTGTTAGCCTCAATGTTCTGACCAAATTCATATTTGAACAGTTACATTCTGTCTCCCTAAATTCCTTCTGCAGTTAAATTTACATCCTCACGTCCTGTTCTTAACTGTTGCTACTGTTGGGTAGTGTTGCTCTGTGCTGTTAAACAGCTATTGCGTTCCGCCGCAGAGCTGGCTGCATTGCCGTAGTGGGTGAATGGATTCCTACAGTACTAGATGGGTGTATGCAGAATATAATGACGTCAGTGGACGTTGTTCATGAGTAATGGTGGCAGGATGGAATCCATGGTTTACAATTCCCGTTAGAGGCTCATCTCAGTACATTTGGGTGGAAGAGTACCCCACCTGGAAAAAGCATGGTGGTCACGAGCTCTGGAGACTCCAGCAAGTCAATGATGGCCCACTGGAACGTCTTGCTGCAGTTGGACTGTAAGTGACTGCAAAGCAATATGGAGAGTTAGGACAATGTCAAAGCCAGTATGATTGTGTCAGAGCCAGCCTGCACATTGCTATACAGAGGTGGGGCAGAGCTGTTGTGTGGGTGTGCAAGAGCGGAAGAGTGTGCACGGACACTTGCCACCCCTGTGCACACCCACAAGAGGACCGGGGTAGGGGGGAAGTCCTTGCATTCCCCAGAGCAGAACGCCTTCTGTCTCGAATGTGCTGATAACTCACCCATCCACACGTGATGGTGGTTAGCACATCATTCACAATGCAAATGCCCCCTTGTGATCATTTGATCCTGCCGCCCTGTGCAGATACAGTAGGTGTAAATAACTAGACAGGTAAATCAGGGAGGCAGTAGCCACTGGCAGGTGCAGGAAAAAGTGAAAAAGGGTGAACATCCTGAAGAGAAATCCCGTCTTATCTATTTCATAAGAATTGCACTTGGATACAGCCTTCTTCAGCCCGGACACCTTCAGCAATGAACTGCAATTAGCCTCAAACCTTCTCCACGAAGTCACGTCCTGCCAGAACTCGTAGAGAATGAAGCAGGCCTCGCTCGTCAGCTTGCGGGAAGACACGCTGCAGGGACAATAATGAATGCTCTCAGTACGGCAGCTTCTGGGATAAATGAGGCCATGCTGGGCAGTCAGCCTGGCTCCTGAGCCTTGGTGATTTATCTGCAGTGACTCACTGATGGGTTTTTTGTCTTGTATAGAAAAATAATATTCTTGTGAGCATCTTAAAGAGCAGCAGTAGCATATAAATAAATACACAACTTTGCTGCAGCCCCATTAAAGGCGATTGGCGTGGATAGCGTTGCATTCTCCAGGGGCCACTACGTTCAGAGCCCTTTCCACCCAAGCTATGTGGAGTCCTTTGCAAGCAATAGACTGATGCGCACAGATGTGCAAAGAACCAGCACCTGTCAGCCTTCCATTGAGTAGTGCCAGCCCAACATGCTGGGGCATCACAACTAGAGCAGGGCAGGAACTGGGTTTCCATCCTACAGACATTTTCAAGACACTTGGACAAAAAGTCAATATCTTGAAAATTGTCACAAATGAAAAATCAGGGAAGAAAAAGTCAGTTTGGGTTCATGGAAATGTTTTAATGATTTCAAAAGGTTTTGTTTCACTTCTGACCTTTTTGTTTAAAAAATGTTTTTTTTTACTGTAATTAGCTTAAATTTTGAAAGAAAAAGTTGTTTTGAACGGGAAACCGGGAATTTTTCGTTTGGAAAATGTCAAAAAGGGACGTTTCAATTCTTTACAAACTTTTTTTTCCCAAAAATGTTTTGCGTCAAGAGCTGAACACATTGGTGCAGGGAACTGGAACGGAAGGATTAACAACACTTAGGATATGTAGAGCATTTTACATGTTCAAAGCACTATATGGACACATTAACTCATTCAGGCTCACAGTTATTGGTCCCATTTTACAGAGGAAGAAAGTGAGGCAGAAAGCTGGAGGGAGGTGTTCAAGGTCACACCGTAAGAGAGTAGCAGAGCCAAGATGAGACCCCAGGCTCCACGCTCATACCTCTAACTTACACCAGCTTCCAGAGCGGTAAGTGCCTGACATGTTCACACTATGGGGGAGGGAGGGAAGAGAGAGCCCATATAGACTGTGAAATGCCTAAAGGAGAATTTCCCATTCAACTGTAATGTAATTCTTTGGACTAAGAGAGGAACATAGACCCAATCCCTCTAACTCGCATCCTGCAGAGCAAAGGTAACAATTACTGCAATCAAAAGAACAAACCAAACAGCAGAATCCAAGTGAGTGCAATTAACTCCGAGCTGTGCTGGAACGCATCACAGCTCCTGTGTTCGCAGAGTTACTCACTCACTGGACCCTCAGAAGGCACTTGGTGAAAGGCATCAGAGAAACTTTACTTCTAGGCTAATCTAAATCGAGCGGCTCACCATTTTTCACGCAGCCAGCCTTCCTGCAGAAAAACACGGTTTCATTGAAACCAATCTTTTTCATAGGGAAATGAAATTACAACGTTCCTCCACAGCAAATCCCATATGTTTTGTTTAAATCGAGAATCCAAAGTGACATTTTAAATTGACACAAAATGAAAATTTTCTATTTCCAACTGAAATTTGGAAACATTTCGAATCTTCCTGCAGGAAAACTGACATCTTTCAGCTAAACAGTTGGCAGTTTTTCAAAGCTTTGCGACCAGGGGCTGCTAACAGGGAGTTTCACAAGGGAGTTCTCCAGGTGAAGGAGGAGCAATACAGCATCCTTTTGGGGTAAGTGACTGTCTGTAGTGTGTGTTTGTTTGTGTTTGAGGGTTACTTGCTGTGTGCTGAGCTTGTGTTTGTCAGTCTGTTTGTTTGTTTTGGTTGTTTGAAGGACCGTGTGCTGTGGCTGGCAGTTGGAAGGTTTGAAAGCTAGAAGCCTCTGGTAAGTGGCTGAGCCTTCAGCAGTGGGCGGGGCATTCATACAGGCCAGGGCTTTATAAAGCAGCGCACAAGCGACCAGGGGCTGCTAACAGGGAGTTTCACAAGGGAGTTCTCCAGGTGAAGGAGGAGCAATACAGCATCCTTTTGGGGTAAGTGACTGTCTGTAGTGTGTGTTTGTTTGTGTTTGAGGGTTACTTGCTGTGTGCTGAGCTTGTGTTTGTCAGTCTGTTTGTTTGTTTTGGTTGTTTGAAGGACCGTGTGCTGTGGCTGGCAGTTGGAAGGTTTGAAAGCTAGAAGCCTCTGGTAAGTGGCTGAGCCTTCAGCAGTGGGCGGGGCATTCATACAGGCCAGGGCTTTATAAAGCAGCGCACAAGCGACCAGGGAGCTTTGCTAACAGGGAGTTTCACAAGGGAGTTTGGAAGGGGAGCAGGAAGGGGGCGATGGTCCCTTGCTGGTTCCATCTGTTTTTCTCTTGATTCCCCTTAATACCTATAAAGCAACTACATTCATAACTTTTTGCTTAAACAACCCTTTCAGCTGACAGGGGGCTGCAGACGGGAGTTTGACAGAGGGAGGCTTACGATGGTTAGGAAGACCCGCAACACCTGTGCCAGCACTGCTACTGTCTCCTCCACCTGTGCCTGTAGCCAGACAGAGTGCCTAAGCATGGATGCCTCTACCCAGATCCTGGTGTGGTTTTGCAAAGACTGTAACTTGCAATTTCCATTTACTGATATCCAGGCTGGGGGGACCATCCAATGTGAGAGGTGCCTGCTGGTGGAATCTCTCAGGCAGCAGGTGGGAGAGCTACAGGAGGAGGTGGCTAGGTTGAGGAGCATCCGTATCCACGAGCAATTCCTCGACAGTGTCCATGTGGAGACAGCTGAGGTAGCTGTCCCAGTACACAGGACTGCTGATACACCACTGGTGGAGGAGGAGATGGCTCAGGGTGGACACTGGCAGCTGGTTACTTCTGGCAGCAGGCAGCGCTCCACCCTTGCTCCGAACCCTCCTGCCGTGGTTATAGGTAACCGTTATGCTCTTCTTGATACAGGAAAGAAGGAATCACTCCCTACAGTAAAGGAGGAGAAGCCTCGTACCCCTAAGGCTGGAGAGTCTGCTGCCACCACTGCGAATAGGAAACGTAGGGTAGTGGTGGTCGGAGACTCTCTGCTGAGGGGGACGGAGGCGCCCATCTGTCGCCCTGACATTTCATCTCGGGAGGTATGCTGCCTGCCGGGGGCCCGTATCAGAGACGTTACGGAGGCATTGTCGAGGATTATCCAGCCCTCTGACTACTACCCCATGCTACTCATCCATGTGGGCACAAATGATACTGCGCGGTGTGACACTGAGCGGATCAAGAGTGACTACAGGGCTCTGGGAGTACGGGTGAAGGAGTTTGGAGCGCAGGTGGTATTCTCTTCAATTCTTCCTGTCAAAGGTAGGGGCCCGGGCAGAGACAGATGCATCATGGAGGTGAATGCCTGGCTGCGAAGATGGTGTCGCCAGGAGGGCTTTGGCTTCCTAGACCACGGGATGCTATTTGAGGAAGGACTGCTAGGCAGAGATGGCGTTCACCTTTCGAGGAGAGGAAAGACCCTATTCGGCCACAGACTGGCTAACCTAGTGAGGAGGGCTTTAAACTAGGTTTGACGGGGACAGGTGAGCAAAGCCCACAGGTAAGTGGGGAATATGGAGACCGGGGAGATGGGTCGGAAACGAGAGGGAGTGTGGGCTATATTGGCAGAGAGAAAGGAGAGTCAGGACAAAACTGGGAGGAAAGATCAAACCAGTATCTTAGATGCCTATATACAAATGCGAGAAGTATGGGGAATAAGCAGGAAGAACTGGAAGTGCTAATAAATAAATACAACTATGACATTGTTGGCATCACTGAAACTTGGTGGGATAATACACATGATTGGAATGTTGGTGTGGATGGGTACAGCTTGCTCAGGAAGGATAGACAGGGGAAAAAGGGAGGAGGTGTTGCCTTATATATTAAAAATGTACACACTTGGACTGAGGTAGAGATGGACATAGGAGACGGAAGTGTTGAGAGTCTCTGGGTTAGGCTTAAAGGGGCAAAAAACAAGGGAGATGTCATGCTAGGAGTCTACTACAGGCCACCTAACCAGGGGGAAGAGGTGGATGAGGCTTTTTTCAAGCAACTAACAAAATCATCCAAAGCCCAAGATTTGGTGGTGATGGGGGACTTCAACTATCCGGATATATGTTGGGAAAATAACACAGCGGGGCACAGACTATCCAACAAATTCTTGGACTGCATTGGAGACCACTTTTTATTTCAGAAGGTTGAAAAAGCTACTAGGGGGGAAGCTGTTCTAGACTTGATTTTAACAAATAGGGAGGAACTCGTTGAGAATGTGAAAGTAGAAGGCAGCCTGGGTGAAAGTGATCATGAAATCATAGAGTTTGCAATTCTAACGAAGGGTAGAAGGGAGAACAGCAAAATAGAGACAATGGATTTCAGGAAGGCAGATTTTGGGAAGCTCAGAGAGCTGATAGGTAAGGTCCCATGGGAATCAAGACTGAGGGGAAAAACAACTGAGGAGAGTTGGCAGTTTTTCAAAGGGACACTATTAAGGGCCCAAAAGCAAGCTATTCCGCTGGTTAGGAAAGATAGAAAATGTGGCAAAAGACCACCTTGGCTTAACCATGAGATCTTGCACGATCTAAAAAATAAAAAGGAGTCATATAAAAAATGGAAACTAGGACAGATTACAAAGGAGGAATATAGGCAAACAACACAGGAATGCAGGGGCAAGATTAGAAAGGCAAAGGCCCAAAATGAGCTCAAACTAGCTACAGGAATAAAAGGAAACAAGAAGACTTTTTATCAATACATTAGAAGCAAGAGGAAGACCAAAGACAGGGTAGGCCCACTGCTTAGTGAAGAGGGAGAAACAGTAACAGGAAACTTGGAAATGGCAGAGATGCTTAATGACTTCTTTGTTTCGGTCTTCACCGAGAAGTCTGAAGCAATGCCTAACATAGTGAATGCTAATGGGAAGGGGGTAGGTTTAGTGGATAAAATAAAAAAAGAACAAGTTAAAAATCACTTAGAAAAGTTAGATGCCTGCAAGTCACCCGGGCCTGATGAAATGCATCCTAGAATACTCAAGGAGCTAATAGAGGAGGTATCTGAGCCTCTAGCTATTATCTTTGGAAAGTCATGGGAGACGGGAGAGATTCCAGAAGACTGGAAAAGGGCAAATATAGTGCCCATCTATAAAAAGGGAAATAAAAACAACCCAGGTAACTACAGACCAGTTAGTTTAACTTCTGTGCCAGGGAAGATAATGGAGCAAGTAATTAAGGAAATCATCTGCAAACACTTGGAAGGTGGTAAGGTGATAGGGAACAGCCAGCATGGATTTGTGAAGAACAAATCATGTCAAACCAATCTGATAGCTTTCTTTGATAGAATAACGAGCCTTGTGGATAAGGGTGAAGCGGTGGATGTGGTATACCTAGACTTTAGTAAGGCATTTGATACGGTCTCGCATGATATTCTTATCGATAAACTAGGCAAATACAAATTAGATGGGGCTACTATAAGGTGGGTGCATAACTGGCTGGATAACCGTACTCAGAGAGTTGTTATTAATGGTTCCCAATCCTGCTGGAAAGGCGTAACGAGTGGGGTTCCGCAGGGGTCTGTTTTGGGACCGGCTCTGTTCAATATCTTCATCAACGACTTAGATATTGGCATAGAAAGTATGCTTATTAAGTTTGCGGATGATACCAAACTGGGAGGGATTGCAACTACTTTGGAGGACAGGGTCATAATTCAAAATGATCTGGACAAATTGGAGAAATGGTCTGAGTTAAACAGGATGAAGTTTAACAAAGACAAATGCAAAGTGCTCCACTTAGGAAGGAAAAATCAATTTCACACATACAGAATGGGAAAAGACTGTCTAGGAAGGAGTACGGCAGAAAGGGATCTAGGGGTTATAGTGGACCACAAGCTAAATATGAGTCAACAGTGTGATGCTGTTGCAAAAAAAGCAAACATGATTCTGGGATGCATTAACAGGTGTGTTGTGAGCAAGACACGAGAAGTCATTCTTCCGCTCTACTCTGCTCTGGTTAGGACGCAGCTGGAGTATTGTGTCCAGTTCTGGGCGCCGCATTTTAAAAAAGATGTGGGGAAATTGGAAAGGGTCCAAAGAAGAGCAACAAGAATGATTAAAGGTCTTGAGAACATGACCTATGAAGGAAGGCTGAAAGAACTGGGTTTGTTTAGTTTGGAGAAGAGAAGACTGAGAGGGGACATGATAGCAGTTTACAGGTATCTAAAAGGGTGTCATGAGGAGGAGGGAGAGAACTTGTTCACCTTAGCCTCTAAGGATAGAACCAGAAACAATGGGTTTAAACTGCAGCAAGGGAGGTCTAGGTTGGACATTAGGAAAAAGTTCCTAACTGTCAGGGTGGTTAAACACTGGAATAAATTGCCTAGGGAGGTTGTGGAATCTCCGTCTCTGGAGATATTTAAGAGTAGGTTAGATAAATGTCTATCAGGGATGGTCTAGACAGTATTTGGTCCTGCCATGCGGGCAGGGGACTGGACTCGATGACCTCTCGAGGTCCCTTCCAGTCCTATAATCTATGATTCTATGAAACCACATTTTGAGACTTGCCACAGACTGCCCGGGGAGCCTGGTGCAGAATCCGACACCGCTCCCAGCTCTGGGTTATTTCTGCCTTGTTTTTAGAATTCAGCCCTTTTGGACTGCTGGGGTGAGGGACAGACCTTTAGTTTAGACAGAGGCCTTCAGTCTCAGGGGCTCTCAGCCAGACACTTTTCACCAGCACCACTGTCCCTTTAACACCAAAGGGGAATGGTGGACACAGTACTGCAATGTGATTGATGTACCCCACCTCACCTTTCCTCCCTTTAGCTCTCATCTCATGCTATGCCATTACAACATATCACGGTCGCTTACAGCCACGATCAAAGCCAGGACTTTCAGCACCAAAACCACAGGCCTCCTTAGCTAGAAGTAAGTAGTAGGCTGTTACAGTTGCTGGGAGCACCCACTAGAGGGACACATGCTAAGAGTACGTTTACAATGCAATCCGAGGTGTAACTGCAGCTCGTGTGGGCATTCCTGTGCCAGCTTTAATCTAGCGAGTGCAGCTAAAAATAGCAGTGAAGACAGCACCGTGGACCCTGGCACAGGCTGCACGAGTGTGCACAGAGCCCGGGGAGATGTACTCACATTGCTAGCCCATGCTAGGATCTGGCTATCACTTCTTCGCTGTTGTTCTGAGTCGCGCTAGCTAGACTAAAGCTAGCACAGGTACAGTCACATCTCTGACTCAGGAGCGGCAGAATGCCCTGAAAGTGGGGGGGGCTACAGGTGCCTGAAGTGAGTCCCAGCCCCCATGCCACCTCTTCCCCCAAGGCCCCACCCCAATCTGCTCCTCTATGCCCCCACTTTTAAAATGGGAGGGCCATGGCTCCCTGGCCCCCTCATTACGAAGCCCCTGCTCTGACTGCCATGTAGACAAACCCTCAGCCAAAATGTTATGCCAGTATAACAACACTTCATTCTGAGGCTCTCAAAGATATTTGCAAATACTAGCGATCAGACTCCCCTGTGAGAGAGTCATTACTGTGATTATTTTACAGACAAGGACACTGAGAGGCAACCAGGCTAACTAACTTGCCTATGCAGCAAGTCAGTGCCAGCAGAGGATCAGATTAGCGTCTCCCGAATCTCAGCTCCCTGCTGTGACCACCAGGCCACGCTACCCATCATGCCCATAGCTCTCCAGTCATACCTCTGTGAAGTGGTCAATGAATTCATCACCTACATACTGGTGATAAAAGACCAGGGTCTTTTTCAGCTCTGCCACTGACTTGTGGGGTAAGATTTTGGTCAAGTTACTTAGCTTCTCCATTTCCAGTCTGTAAGAGGAATAATAATAATTCACAGCAATAACAATAATACTTCCCTATCTGACACAGGTATCTAGTGTTGTAGCATTTCCCTACTTCTCAGCAGTGTTGCGAGGCTGGATGAGTTAACGTCTGAGGGCGTCTCTGCAGTGCTGTACAGGTGCGAACCGCCATTATTTAGAGCACTTCCTTCATGTGTTGTGCGATTCCTGAACACTTGTAATTTCAGGGGTAAGGTGTGAAGCATTGTGATCAGCGACATTACGGTCACCCATATTTCCTCCAGCCAAATGTCTGATTCCACAGCTGCTCAGGAGACTTACTGTAAGCAGCAGCTCTGACCAGCTGTGACCTCTGTGTAGCATTGGAGTGCCTGGTGGAATCCCTCTAAGCCGCTCTCTGTCACCGACAGCTGTCTCTGAGCCACCAGGATGTGCTGCAGGGAGAGAGGGCACAGTTAGGACTCCAGGCCAAACCTGCAGGGCCTTGCGAGAGGCAAAGGGGCCGACTCTTTGGGAGGGTTAGTACTCTTGCTCCAGGAGCTCGCTGGCGTTGCCCTTTGCCCTACAGACTCGCCGCCCCCTCTGCTTTCTCCTGTCCAGCACACAGCATGGTGGCTTATTAGGCCAGGGTCTCTCGAGGGGAGGGATAGCTCAGTGGTTTGAGCATTGGCCTGCTAAACCCAGGGTTGTCAGTTCAATCCTTGAGGGAGCCACTTAGGGATCTGGGGCAAAAATCTGTCTGTGGATTGGTCCCCCTTTGAGCAGGGGGTTGGACTAGATGACCTCCTGAGGTCCCTTCCATCCCTGATATTCTATGATTCTATAAGTGGTGTGTGCTGAGCATGTCCAAGAGGTGCCATCTCCTCTGTTAACTGAACAGTAATGAACTGGTTGCAACTGCAACAGGCCACCCTGGGAGTGAGGAGGTGTAACGCGTACCCTGCCCACGGGGAGCAGGACGACTACTGTCTCTGCAAGGCTAGGGGCGTGGTGAATTAGTGCCCTTTCTTCACATGCAGACCCACGGATGGAAACAAGCTCTCCTCAGAGGAGCCATTTAGCGGATGGAACTTATGCCCTAGTCAGCCCACCATTCTGGTTCCCTTTCCTGCCGATCTGGGGTGCAAGAACATGGAACAATAACTCCAGCTTCAGAACAAAGCTGGGGGCTCTCCCTGGTGAGTTCAACCAGGAATGTGCACGTCTGTCTGTGCTCAGGCAGGTGTGCACATCCGTGTGTCAGTGCAGGGACAGGAGGCCTGTATCCATCTGCACCTGCACGTATGTGGATGTGAGTGTGAGACAGAGAGAGAATCTCTTTGTCTCTGTGCTAGCAATCAATGGAAAGCAGCCGGCCTAGAACTTACAGCATTTCTCCCTTTGCAAACAACTTCTTCTTTTAGAGGCTCCAGCCTTGGGCTCTGCATTTGTAGAAAAGCAAAACCATTACTAATACGAGAATTCGATTACAAGGGAAAACAAGGGTGGGGTCAGGGCCGGCCTTGGCTCGGGGCAGCTGGGGCAGCAGCCCAGGGCAGCCTGTCAAAGAGGGTGCTGTGCGCAGGTTTTGCCTGAGTCCCACCTGACCCGCTGAGAGCCAGCTGGACTGATGGAGGAGGCAGGCCAGCAGCAGCAACTGGAGAGGGTGGAAGGACCTGAGCTGCAGGAGGGCAGTTGCATGACCAGCCAGGTGACTCCTCCAGAGCAGGGGTGCCCCTCCATGGGGCCTTCAAGAGAGTCCCCACTAGATATTAACCCACTGGCCAAACCAACTTGGGACTTGACAGAGCAGCGATCTGCTCCGGAGAGGCTGGGGACTTGAAGAACAAGGGGGGTGGCACCTCAGCAGAGCTCTGCAGGGAAGGTCGAGTGGTGAGCAGGAGGGGGGCTGGTGGGGTCAGGACTGAGCTGTCCCAGACCTGAAAGAACAAGGGGTGCTCAGGTCAGGAGTGGGTCCATTAGCAGAGCTGACAGGGGGGCCAGAACCAGAACAGCAGGGAGTGCTGCAGGTCAGGCCTGAGGCGAGTGAGAGGTGATGCTGCACTGGCTGAGATGCAGGGGTCCAGGCCCACACTCGGAGCGGGGCTGCAGGGTGGGGTTGTGCTGTATTACCATATGCGGAACAAGTCTCCCCTCTGCCCACTCACCTTGCATTCCAGTTTGTCAATGAGCTGCTGTAGCCTGTTAATCTGAGCCACCCACTGGCTGTCAGCTTCGACACAAACCCCTAGATGGAATATTGACAGGGAGTTGCCATTGTTAGCCAGGTTCAGTTCACCCACACCTGGGCTGTCTGCCCCAGCTCTTTATATTGACTAGGTCCTCTGGCAGAAGGCACAACAGACTGAGAAAGTGGTGAACCTTTCTTGCTGCCTTTTAGCATTTAGGGGACAGATTTATTTGGCATTTATTGGCTCTCGAAGGCAGACAATATTTTACTCTCTTTCTGTCTAAATAATACACCCTTCCTTGAGACTGCAGGCAATGTCTGCAATGTCTGAATTTCACTGCCAGCGGGAGGGGAGCCCTCTGGATTTCTTGTGATTTATGCGACTACAATGAGCCAATCCTGATCCCCTGATGTTAATGCCAAAGTACCAGCTGGGGTTCAGCTAAGAATCCAGAGGTGCAGGTGCTGATCTGAACTATCTCCAGAGACTGCTGGATGGGTGGGGACGGGAGGGGAGCAGGAAGGCTGTGGGGTGGTATGGATTGGGTGGGGCGGGCAGGGCTTAGGATCATATGGATAAACTTCTGAACATTTGGATCTAAACCAGACCCAAACTCTGATCCTTACTCCGAAGGAGACTGAGAAGCTCCAGCTAAGTACAGATAGGATGGTCCCTGGAACATCAGCACTGGCGTCCTTCCTGGCAGCAGGACTGCGTACAGAACAGTAGCCTGATCTGACTTCCACCAGAACGTTGGTTCAGATATTTCCCCATCCATCAACCTTTGCCAAATCACAGAAAGACACACGAGGCTTCCTTGAACTCAGGCATTATAACTCACATCCCATCAGGAAAGCAGACTCAGAGCCGGTGTTCACACCCTGCCATGTTTCATTGCAACCCACACCGCTACCCTCCAAAGGCAGCAAGGTCCCAAGAGACAGGCAACACAGTGGCAACAGCTTCTCCCTCATCCGCCTGGCCCTGCCAATACCTGTAGTAAGCATCCCGGAATAGGGATCCGTTGGAGACAAGCAGACGGTCTTCTGAGCTCTGCGCCCACATCTCCTGCCAGATCTTGGGCCAATGAAGACTTCAGATTTCTTCAAGTCTTTCCTAAAAACAAAAAGGATGTACTCAGTGCAGCCCGCCGGCTACATCCTTCCCTGTGTCTGCCAACCCCGGCTTCACCACGGGAATTGGGTGTGCAGGCACCACACAGAGGCAGGGAAATCAGCGAGACAATCATGTTTTCACTACTAGAGATCTATTGGAGGCCTGATCCTGAATGTTAGATGACACCAGAAGGAAGAAACCAAGACTTTCTGGCTGAGCAGAAAGAGCTCACGTTCTACACAGGCAAATGTGCTGCCCGAACGCTCAGACATGGCGGATTGGCACAGTCGCACCCACTCCTGGGTCTGCACATGAATGCTCAAACGACAACAGAAAAACAGTTCAGTCACCCAGGAGCGTCTCAGACCTGATCCGGAGCCGTGCTGACTGAGCACTCAAGCCCCACTCACATCTTACTAGGTGCTTCTTCAAACAAACTCCCATTCGAGTCAGCCAGTGGCTGGGCTGGAGCAGGTGGTCTGAGCAGCACTCCTACCAGGGACTGGCGGGCCCACAGCGGGCGGGCTGGGCAGCGCAGCACCTGTGCTGGGCACCAGTTGAACTGAAGCAGTTGGGGCAGGCAGTGCCTGGTTTTTTTTTTTTTTCAGTGGTCTGCACAATTCTCAGGGTACAGCGACACTGCACACTCCTCCCAGTGTAGAGGGCAGACACTGCCCGCCCCCTAACCCAGGAATAAATAGCAGTGCAGATGGTGAGACACTGCTTAGGTGAGTAGAGCACAGACATGCCAGAGCCTTTGGCTATGTACTTTACATGGCTTTCTGCATGCCCAAGCAGTGCCTCTCCCATCGACACTGCCGTTTTATCAACGTAGCATCCTGCTGCTTCCCCTTGTCAGAGCCCTTCCCAGGCACAATGGAAGGCTCCAGCAGTGGGGAAAGGCTCTGGCAGCTCCCTGTCCTGGGCAAAGGCTCTAGCGGTGGGGAAAGGCTCTGGCCACTCCTTGGGGTGGGAAAAGGCTCCAGCAATGGGGAAAGGCTCTGGCCACTCCTTGGGGTGGGAAAAGGCTCCAGCAGTGGGGAAAGGCTCCGACAGCAGGGAAAAGGCAATGGGGAAAGAAGCTCCCTACTGCTGGAATCTTTCCCGACTGCCTCCCCTGGCCAGAGTCTTTCCCGGCCATATGCAGCCGTGCAGTGCAGTGTGGACTCAGCCTGCCCTTCACTGCAGTGTGTAGCTACACATACACTACACGCCACTGCCAGTGACATGCAGTGTAGACATAGCCTCAGAGTAAGACCCAAAGGAGCATGTCAGAAGAACAGGGGTCCAATCCAGCGAGCACAGTAAGAGCGTGTCCAAGTGCCTCCAGCCTCTAGCCCTCGCTGGAGCGGTGTTTCCTCAGCTCTCTAGTAATGGGCCTGTTTGCTGGTAACTAAGGGGGCAAAGTGGGTCACGGGGCTCAGGAACGAAGCCAACGAGGAGCAGAACATGCAGCATCACGTGGGAATGACGGTTCCCCCCTAACTCTGCGGGTCAGCTGTGTTAATATGCAGTCACTGGGAGTTGTGTTTTGTAGCATTAACACCCTGCTGCAAGATGGGCTCTCTCGGGAGGCCATTAGCCCAAGCCATGTTGGGAACCAAGCACAAAAGGATGGGTCCCAAATACACAGCTCACCATGGGCCATGCTCCCAACCTCCCATCGGTGCCGATACAGGCTGCCCCATGCCAGCAGCCCTGGCATTACCTCTCCAACCCGGCCTGCTCTTCGATCGTGTCCGAGGCGCACTCCAGCGAGGCCTGCAGGGTCTGCAGCTGGGTCCTGGTCTCCCGTAGCAGGAAGCGGGTCACAAACTGCTCCATCTTGGAGGAACTCTCATACTCCTGAGGGGAAGGAGAGAGAGGGAACGTCGCACCTGCCGCCGGATCGTGGGTGCTCCAGGAGAGCTCTCGCCTGGGCTGCAGCCTCCTCTCCTGCAATGTCCCAGGCCCGTCTCCCTCCCACCCAGCGCCTCACTGGGACTTGGCACAATAATGGCGCTGCCGTCCAAAGAGCTCCAGGCACTGGACAACCATTCAGAGCCCTTTCCAAGCCCCCAGGCAGAGAGGTTAATGCATTCCCACTGATCAGGTGGGGAAACTGAGGCACGAGCAGAGCGAGTTCATGCTTGGGGCAGGTGAATAAACATATAGAAATGTTGCACACTTTAATCCTGGGTTGGCTTTGCTTTTCTGTAAAGACCTTAGAGCCTTGAGATAAGCGCTGGGAACATCAAAATCTATAAATGTCTTGTCCAAGGTCACTGAGAAAGTCAGTGGCAGAGCCTGGGACAAGAACCTAGGAATCTCAGCTCCCAATCCTCTGCTCTAACTACTCATTTGTACAGCTTCTTGTGCCCAGCAGAGCTGGCTATAGGCAAGGCAGTTGGTAGCTCTTCACCTTCCCATTGAGTTGTGGTGTATTAAACGCTAGAGATGATCGCGGGATGTGGAGTGGAAGTGGGCAATTTAAAACAGAAATCAGATTAAAGGGAAACCACAGCTGGCCTCCTCTCATCAGGCACAGTCAGCTCCAAATTGCAAGGAAGCTAATGGCATTTTCTCAGGTCAAACTCTTCAGGAGTTCTCATTTACGGGCTCTCAGAAGCGCTGGATATTGAACGCACTGCTTTGGAAAAGGGAACCATTTGGCAACAATCAGCGGCTTTCTAGTGCAGTGCAAAACTCAGTTACTAGCTGCAGAAGGGATCCCTGGGACAAAAAGCACAGCACAGCGAGCATCGATGGGCCTCCCCACTGGCAGCTTCACGGAGGCCAAGGAGTCGGACTGAATGGCCAGAGAGCCCAAACACCTTCCTCCAGCCCAGAGGCAGGTGGGGCAGCACAGCAGAGCGTGCCCCGTCGCTATCCCAGTGTGCTTGTTGTGGGACCAACAAAAGGACAGTTCTCAACCGGGGGTACTAAGAGCTCTTCTGGGGGTACATCAACTCATCTCGATATTTGCCTAGTTTTATAACAGGCTACATAAAAAGCTCTAGCAAAGTCAGTGCAAACTAAAATTCCTAGACAATGGTTTGTTTATACTGCTCGCTATACTATACATTGAAATGGAAGTACAATATTTATATTCCAATTGATTTATTTTATAATTATAGGGTAAAAATGAGAAAGTCAGCCATTTTTCAGTACTAGTGTGCTGTGGCACTTTTGTACTTTTATGTCTGATTTTGTAAGTTTTTAAGTGAGGTGAAACTTGTGGGTACCCAAGACAATTGAGACTCTTGAAAGGGGTACCGAAGTCTGGAAAGGTTGAGAACCACTGGACCAGAGTCCCCAGGGCAGCCCATCTGGCACCTCTCCCTATTGCCGAATCCACACCCACCTCCCACAAAGAGAATCATTTGAAATTGTCATTGCATTGGCAGGGACTGGACCCGCAGCTTCTTTCCTCTCGGGTTAAACTCAATACACAAATGCAACTAACGAGTAGGTCAAATTTATCCTTGGTTTAACTCCACGGACTTCCAAGGAATGGCAGCAGGCAAGAATATGGCCCTCTGTGTGCTGGACCACGCACAATATGAGAACCATTGAGCTCAGCCAGCAGCCGGGAGACCGGAGGTCTCTCTGCCTTCAAAGATACATAGCACTTCTGGCTTGAACTAACCCAGCCTGGACTCTGTGAACCAAATTCAGACATTCATCAGCCCCGTTGGTGACTTGTGAGAGATCTCTGACCCAGGACAAGGCTTTGCCTCATAAGAGCTAAAGTTTCCAGTTGCAGTTCAAAGTGACACAAGCAAAAGTTTGAAAATAGGCTTTTTCTATAAAATCCATATAAAATACCCCACTGTTACCATGTTATCTGGTTATCTGTCTGTAGAAGGAGGTGAGAAATGTCCTATATCCATAAGCCATTTCTTATGTTCTGGGCATCCTGATGGATGCAGCCCTGGAGCCCTCCGAGCTTCTCCCTGCAGTGCCCAGCCCTATGGCCACCAGACACTCGCAGCATTCACAGATTAGCTGCTTCCAAAGAAACAGCCCAGCCCAGCCCACCAGCTCCACCTCAGATCAACACACCCACTCTAGTCTATGCCTCAACCATGTTTGACACTGGTGCAGGAGCACAAGAAGGGGAAGGGATGGGAGGAAGGGCCATTCATCTGCACACAGCAACATGGCGCAGCATACACAGAGTGAGAGTGTGAGCACATAGCACAGGAAGGGGCCACACCAGCTCCGGACTCTCTAGGAGGTACTGATTTGCATGCACCCTCATGTACTGTAGGGTGTGGCTGGGACACACAACAGTCCTCACCCAGAGTTGCTTGTGAGGGAAATGGATCCAGCGCCATCACAAGAATGGTGGGTTTTACTGGCCTGGGGAGCAGCTGTGGGCCTGGGGCTGCTCCTGTTCATCCCATTCATTCATCACTTTATCAGTCCTGTTGGCATCTTCTTCCCTGCTGCCCCTGCGCTAGGCGGGCGCAATGGCTGAGTGCTGATGGCTGCCATGGGAGCGGGTTACGGCACCCTTCCTGAACTAAAGGGATGCATTGGGATGAATTTCACAGCATACGAAGAGGAGACGAATCAGCTCTTTGGAGAACACGAGCATGAATTCATCTTCCACATTTGTTTAGTGGGCAGCATGCAGAATGCCAGCCTGTTAAGGGTTCATAGGGTAGGGCTAACGTAAAGGTCAGAGTTCAGCATTGAGGGAATCAGGGCACGGAGGGAGGGGACTCTGAAGAGCAGGATAGATAGCCACACAGCCATTTTCCACGCCATCCCACCACTTCTGTGGCGGTCAGGTTCCTTGGTGCTATTACACTGGGAGTAAATTGGTGCATCCAAGGGCAGAATCCAGCCCCTGAAACTCAGGTGATGCTTAGCTGAGAGATCAAGCTGGAGATTTCACAAGAGGAAGATTTTTGAGGCTTCTGATGCAGGGAAGCAATTCCACTGGCTACCTGCAGCCCTTGCTAACGACCCGGGAGCACTAAAGGGAAGCTCTCCACATATTCTCCTTCCCATATCTCATGGGTTTCAAGACCTCCGTGATCTTTTACATCCATGCCCGGCACTCTCCCTTTACTGTTCTTTCCTGGCTGACAGCCATCCATGGTCCAAAAGCTGCTGGAGGCATCTTCCGTTGGATCAGCCCTCTCCTACTCAGCAGAACTTCTCCATATTCAGGCAGTTATGAGGTCAATTTCCTTCAAACTATTATAGAAAAAGAAACCAACAGTTCCCAGCCATGTCAGGCAACTTTTCCAGACTGCACCACTCATTGCCTGCCACCTCCCATTCACTGGTGCAATGGAGCTTGGGCACTTGCAGATGAACCTGGGGTGGGGAGCAGTGCAAACACCATTCTGGACAGATCATGAACTGAATGGGATGTGGTAGTGGCAGGCACCGAGATCCAACAAAAGCATTAAGGCAGAGATGAGGGCCCAGACCCAGAAAGGTATATAGGCTCCTGACTTACACTGAAATCAATGGAAGTTAGGAGCCTAAACACCTTTGTTGTGGATCTGGGCAGAGAAGCCTAAAGTGCTACCAAAAGAGTCTGAAGTTCTAGTAGTGATGCATGTGCTGGGAACCCCAGGGATAAATACCAGCACAATGAAATTCTGCAGGTTGCTGCTGAATGTGCATACGCGTCATGAGCCTTCAGAGTCAGTCTGGCTGCTGGGCAGAACAAGGCTATTGCCACCAGCATTTCCAGAAGCAGACACTCATCAGTGACTGCTAATTACGGACCAAGACACTGCCAATTCAACAAGGACAAATGCAGAGTCCTGCACTTAGGATGGAAGAATCCCATGCACTGCTACAGGCTGGGGACTCACTGGCTAAGTGGCAGTTCTGCAGAAAAGGACCTGGGGATTACAGTGGACAAGAAGCTGGATATGAGTCACCAGTGCGTCCTTGTTGCCAAGAAGGTTAATGGCATATTGGGCTGCATTAGTAGGAGCATTGCCAGCAGATCGAGGGAAGTGATTATTCCCCTCTATTCGGCACTGGTGAGGCCAAATCTGGAGTATTGCGTCCAGTTTTGGGGCCCCCACTACAGAAAAGATGTGGACAAATTGGAGAGAGTCCAGGGGAGGGAAACAAAAATGATTAGGGGGCTGGGGCACATGACTTACGAGGAGAGGCTGAGGGAACTGGGCTTATTTAGTCTGCAGAAGAGAGGAGTAAGGGGGAATTTGATAGCAGCCTTCAACTACCTGAAGGGGGGTTCCAAAGAGGATGGAGCTCGGCTGTTGTCAGTGGTGGCAGATGACAGAACAAGGAGCAATGGTCTCAAGTTGCAGTGGGGAGGTCTAGGTTGGATATTAGGAAAATCTATTTCACTAGGAGGCTGGTGAAGCACTGGAATGGGTTACCTAGGGAAGTGGTGGAATCTCCATCCTGAGAGGTTTTTAAGGCCCAGCTTGACAAAGCCCCGGCTGGGATGATTTACTTGGGGTTGGTCCTGCTTTGAGCAGATGGACCTCCTGAGGTCTTTTCCAACCCTAATCTTCTATGATTCTATGAATGAGCAGAATCCTACATTAACACCAGCTACAGCAGCTTCCCGCCTGTTCGATTTCTCCTTATAAATATGCTAATAATCTATTTCTTCCACGTTCCCCTTTTTTCAAATGCCATGTGCCTGAGATGTAATAAACATGCTTTGTTCTGAGCCCTGTAACACTGTCCTCCAGAGGTACAATGCAGCAGAGTAGGGCTGCTGCCAGTGGCTCTGCATCCTCAAAGTGGCATTGGCAATTTGATGATCTCCTTTCCTGGTTAATGACCGTGCAGCAACACGAAGAGGGCTGGGAAGCCAGAAGACACAGGACCTGTGGTGCTTACAATCTTAAGACATGGCATCTCAGCTCCTGATCCCCAGCCAGCTTGGACACCTTCCCTTTGCAAGGAAATGCTTATTCAAGTTTGGTGATGATGGGTGTAGAACATGGAGGTTGACATAGAAGAGGGACAAACTGAAAGGAGATCAGAGGAGAGCTGCTAAAATGATTTAAAGTCTGGAAGAACTGTCACACGAGGAAAGCTTAAGGCATGCATCACTACTTAGCCTGTATTCAGTGCTTTGCAATCATTAATTAACCCTCGCAACATGCCTTGACACAGATGACATTGCATCAAAGAGATGTTAGGAGATTTGCTCTAACCCACAACGTGAGTGGCGGAGGAGAGAATCACTGCCCTGTCCAGAACCTAATCCATTACATCTGACTCCTGAGTGCAGACACAAGAACGACCTACAAATATCTGGAGAGTCTATCAGCACTTCCTGAGGAGGCAAGAGAATTTCTGGAGGCGGTGCAAGGGGACAGAACTAGAAGTAAAGGGAAGCATTTGAGACAAGGACCATTTAGGCTAAATATCAGGGAAGAGTTCCTAATGGTAACATCTCTCAGCCTCCCAACCAAGTGGCGAATCACCCTCACATGGGGCATTTGCAACTAGACTGTGGACTATGTGCTATTAAATATACTGGAGGCGACAATCCTGAGTCAGACAAGCAGATGGATTAGGTGTGTCATAGCAAGTCTTCTCTGTCTTCTGGTTGCATGGCTAAAACTGGTCCAGGTTACTCCAAGGTTCTTTTTCATCCTTAGATCCATTTAAAAGAACAGTGTCTGGATTTCTCTCCTTCTCAGGTACTTTTTCCTTCTCAAGTTTTTTTAGCCTCCTTTGTTTCCCTTAAAAAGCAGATGACGACTCTGGGAATGCCACAGAAAATATTATTCGGAAATAGAAGTTTAAATGCTGGCCTGACCTTCTGCATTCACCATTTGGGAGTATCCAGTGACCTGGGGGCAGTTTTGCACTCTCAAGATGTGTGGACTGAGCTGCTGTCAATCAGAGGTCTAACTAACTACCTGGCACGTGGCCACAACTGATGTAGACAGCTACATAACATCAGACTGGTGGGGCTTTTGCATGAACGCAGCATTTCCCACCTGAAGCTATAAGCCTTTTTGCATCATCACATTGTTTTCTCAGCTGAGAGCTCAAAACCAAAGATCAGGGCTCAAGTAGGAAGTGACAAGTTACCATTTGCCTGCAGCCAGAGCAGCTGGTGCTGTGATCCTATCAACTAAGTAGCACTGGGACATGGCCTATACTTGGATGGGAGACCTGCCAGGGACATTGGGTACTGCAAGTAGTGATGCTGGTAGTTCACTAGGAGTGTTCTGCCTTCTCAGTCCATTCTGAGCATGGAAGTAGGGAGCTGCTAGGGATGCTAAAGGTTTTCCCGATCACTGGTAGTTACTAAAGATCCCATGTCAATTTTTGCAAGAGCAGGGTTAAACAAGCATCATGGCCACTTTGCCTTCCTAAAATTCATCCATGTGCTTCACTGGATCCAGGACTTGTCTCTACTTTCTATCCCAAAGCGCTGGGCAGTGTGGCACTTTGTGTTCTGCTGTGTTACAACCAGAGGTGGTGGCAGCATTGCACATAGGTGATCCCATCTCTAAAATAAAGGGCCAGATCCACTTCACTTATGCCCACTAAACAATACTTTAGTCTGCCGTCTGAACTGTCTTTAATGAGACCACTCAGCAAAACAACACAATATGAGTGACTTGTACTGGGTCAGCTCATTATCAGGCAGGGACGAGCTGCATGTGGCACAAACTGATTTGAGGGTCTCCTTAGCATCATTCAGATCCACCCAGTGCAATCTGCTCCCAGCACTCCATGCCTTGAGGAGTTCAAACAAAGACACACACAGAACCTGGCCTCTTTCTCTCACTGACCGGGAATGGTATCCAGGGGATAGGCAGCAGGACAATGGGACCCAATGGGCCAGGCAGCCTCAGAGACACCTCATCCATTGTAAAGTCACATCTATGCCCACGGTTGACATCACAGAAGCTCCTTGACTTCTGACACAACTGGCTCAGTAGGGGCAGTACCAGCTGGCTAGGAAGGAATCACAAGATGGGCAATTACAACTCCAGAAAGAAGGTGAAAAAAGCAAAGCAAGAGAAGAAGGAGAAGTGCCCAGATCTGGAGAAGGAAAAGGAGAAAGGGCGACTGGTTATCTATCTGAAAAAGAACAAGTCCACTGTAAGTGCCAGCCGGTGACTCGCCCGAGCTACAGGGTCATCCACACTAATGCTCTCTGACAGCTTCACACCCCACCTGGCCACGCCCCTCATCCCACACAACATGCACAGTCGCTCCCCACACAACTGCCACAGACAGACACACGCTAGGCTCCAACCCCCTAACACTATCACCGCGTTCCATCTCTCCTGTAGAGAGACCAGAAAGAGGCTGACTGCTCTGTGGACTTGTGTCATAAGCAGGTTTCAAAACTAGAATAACTGGCTCTGGGCTAAGGCCCTTCTCTAGGTTTTTGCTGGCCCAGGGCTGACTTTCTTTTTGGGGTAGGGGTGCATTACGCTGGTGGGTCGAGTCGGGGTTTGTACATTTTGATACTGTTCACCGCATTGTACAGTGCCCAGGAATGCTGGTGACAAGACCATCATGAGTTCCTAATTGACAATGTATTTATATTAATCCTTCTTGAATAACTGGAATTCGAGCCCCTAGGCCAGCCACTGTCTTTCGCTCTCGGGGAAACAGGAATCCAAAACCCTGGGCAGGGGGACTGAGGAACGGTCCCCTAAAACACATTCATAACCCAGGGAAAGTCCCCAAAGACCATCACCCACTTCGCCTAATAAGAAGCCTTGGAATTTCCCATCAGCCAACTAGCAAACACCCTGCCCCTGCGGTGACTGTGAAGGGACCAGTGACGCCGGGAAGATACTTTCCGGGAAGTAGCTCCAGTGTAGCTTCACTCTGCGGAACCATTAGCAGCGTAACTGACCACATCTGTTCTCCAGGAGCGCCTGGCCGAGGCTGGAGAGCTGAAACGGGAGGTCCAAAGAGCCAGGGGAGCAGCCCACGCCAATGTGACAGAACGCGTTGTTTGTTTCATTTATTCTACAGATCAAAGCGGTGCTGATTCCTCCTCTTGGGAAGCTGTCCCACAGCCCAAAGACCCTCTCTCTGATCACCCTCCCTCCTGGTAGCAAAGTTAACATCTTTGGCAGATTGGAGCCAGCCAGCAAGAGGGGACAGGTTCCCCGACCACCACAGCCATTCCCCTCATCAGCACGATTGGGAGCTGGAGATGGGGACATCCAGAAGATGAGGAGGATCCTGACCCTGTTTTTTATGGTGGAGTCTGACAAGGCCGAGGAAGGGGATTCCCTGGGCTCCAAGAACGGGGTGAGGTTCTGGTACACTGTAGACCCAGGCGCTGGGAGTGGATGGCCCAGGCTGTGAGCAGCCCAAGGAGCGTCACTGTCTCCAGCGACACTATAGCGCACGCTGGAACCAAGGAACCCATGGAAGGGGGAAAATAAACCAACCCGAGCATCTCAAATGCCTGGCTGTGTTTAGTATGTGTTCTGGGGCGTGGGAGGAAGGCAAGAAATATTAGAGCCTTACACTAAGGGTCTGGCACCAATGACCCCACCCTGCAGTCCTTGGCTGGAAAGAGGGCCTCCAGGAGACAGTGCAGGAGGTGGGGGATGGGGTGGGGGGTGAGAAAGAAATTGGCTTTGCAAAGTGAGTGCTGCTGAGCTAGCCCTGGAGTCAGCTCCCTTCACAGCCTTTTGGGGGTTCTGAGAGGTGAATCGACCAATGAGAAGGATGGCGGGTGAAAAGGCAAAATGCTTGGGAAGAAATTCTCATTGTATAAAGAGGGGACAGGAGCCTCACTCTATCAGCTGAGAACCAAGAAGGTGTGGGTTCCTGGCTTTCCTGGTGGAGTGGGAAGTGCAGGGCCAACTGCTTCCATGGGCAAACCTCTGGAATACGGACATACAAGGACGTCCATTCTGCATCGAGAGATGCTATAGAGCATTGTTAACCAGAGAAACTGGGGCTAAGAAAATGCTGGCACCTGGTCAACACAGTGGACTGGAAATCAGTCAGAGATCAGGAGTTACAGTAGTGTATATAGCAAGACGGGCGGCTTAGTGTTCCTATAACGTCCCTCTGTTGTGACTGATAGAAAGCAACAAAAGCGTTGCTGAGCCATTTAACATTGACTTTTATTAGAAACTCATGCTAGAAAGTGCTTTCCTGTCTGCTAACAAACTACCCTTTGCTCTCTCTCCTTGTCAATCTGTGCTGCTAGTCATGCTCTGGAGTGGAGTTATATAATTGTGCAGTGCAGTCACACTGCGTGAACCAGGAGACAGCCCCAGCAGAAAGAGCTTTTTGCAGCGTGTAAAAGAAATTTGGATGTTGCCACCCTCTTTCTCCCCAGGCTCTGGATCAGCGATCTTTAACTTCAGGAAGGAGAGACCCACAAAGCAGGTTTTTGGTGAATAAGAAAGCCACATCCCAGAAGCTAGTAGAATCACAGAATAGAAACGTAGGGCTGGAAGGGGCCTCAAGAAGTCATCAAGTGCAGCCCCCTGTGCTGAGGCAAATCTAGACCATCCCTGGCAGATGTTTGTCCAACCTGCTCTTCAAAACCTCCAGTGATGGGGATTCCACAACCTCCCTTGGACGCCTGTTCCAGAGCTTAACTGCCCTTAGAGTTAGAAAGTTTTCCCTAATATCTAACCTAATTTTCCTTTGCTGCAGATTACGCCCGTCACGCCTTGTCCTCCCTTGTGTGAACATGGAGAACAATTGATCACAGTCCTCTTTATAACAGCCCTTAACATATTTGAAGACTGTTACCAGGTCCCTCCTCAGTCTTCTTTTCTCAAGACTAAACATACCCAGGTTTTTTAAACTTTCCTTATCGGTCAGTTTTTTTAAACCTTTGATCATTTTTGTTGCTCTCCTCTGGACTCTCTCCAGTTTGTCCACATCTTTCCTTAAGTGAGGTGCTCAGAATTGGACATAGAAGTCCAGTTAAGGCCTCATCAGTGCCGAGCAGAGCAGGGCAATTATATGTGACTTACATATGACACTCTTGTTAATACACCCCAGAATGATTTTTGCCTTTTTGCAGCTGCATCACATTGTTGACTCATATTCAATTTGTGATCTACTATAACCTGCAGATCTTTTTCAGCACTACTACTACCTAGCCAGTTATTTCCCATTTGGTAGTTATGCATTTGATTTTTTTATTCCTAATTGTAGAACTTTGCACTTCTCTTTAGTGAATTTCATCTTACTGAATTCAGTTCAATTCTCTAATTTTTCAGGCTCCTCGTGAATTCTAATTCTGTCCTCCAAGTGCTTGCAACCCCTTCTAGCTCTGTGTCCTCCACAGACTTTATGAGCACACTCTCCACTCCATTATCCAAGTCATTAATGAAAATATTGAATAGGACCGGACTCCACATGCGGAACCCCACTAGATACACCATCCCAGTTTGACAGCAAACCATTGATAACTACTCTTTGAGTGCAGTCATTCAACTCCTCATAGTAATTTCATCTATACCACATTTCCCTAGTTTGCTTATGAGAGTGTCATGTGGGACTGTGTCAAAAGCCTGACTAAAATCAAGATATATCACATCTACTGCTTCTCCTCTAGCCATCCACTAGGCCAGTAACCCTGGCAAAGCAGTAAATTAGGTTGGCTTGGCATGATTTGTTCTTGACAAATCCATGTTGGCTATTCCTTATAACCTTATTATCCTCAAGGGCTTACAAACCGATTGTTTAATAATTTGTTCCAATTTTTCCCAGGTATCAAAATTTGTCTGACTGGCCTATAATTCCCCAGGGTCCTCCTTGTTCCCTTTTTAAAGATATGTACTATGTTTTCTCCTCTTCAGTCTTCTGGGACCTCAGCCTTCCTCCAGGAGTTCTCAAAGATAATTATTCACGATTCTGAGATTACTTCAGTTTAAGCACCACATTTGAATTTGAATACATCTAGCATCTAAATAGTCTTTAACCTGATCGTTCCCTATTTTGGCTTATGTTTTGTTCCTGCAGAAGTGTCTGCTCTGTGCAGATAACTCTCCATGGGTGGAGTCCTGCACTCCTTACTCGGGCATGGCTCTGCCAGATACTGTGCTAAGCACCAACTCCTGCTGAAGTCAACAGGGGCTGAGGGTGTGCAGCACTTTGCAGGATTTGTCTCCAAATTAATATGCAGACAAAGCTCAGGTAAAGACAAAGAAAAGAACACCAGATTTGGCCCCATCTGCCCTCTCCATTTCCCCACCTCTAGGTGAGGGACTCTGAATAGAATTCTAAATGGATACTATCAATACCGTTCAGCTACTGGCCTTATCCTACTGGGACTGAGCTGTGTGTGGTTATTAGCAAGAGATCTAGAACATAGCAAACAAGAATCAAGCCCTGGAGGCAAGAATAGGGGTATGAAACAGTTTGCTGGGCAAATCTTGCTTCCCTACAATTCCTGTAGTTTCCTGTCTGTCCTCAACTGTTGTGTAGTTGCTATACATTGTTAAACAGCGCCTACATTCCACCACAGAGGTGGCTGCATTTCAGTGAGTGTGCATGACATGCTTCCTGTCGATAAATAATGTAAATAGCCTCTCTCATCCCAAAGGATCTTACAGAGTTTTACAAGCTGTCAGTGTAGGAATCACTTCACCCCTCCCTTTGGATGGAACACAACGGCTGTTTAACAGCACATAGCAACATGACTGAATTTAGGACAGTGGGCTGGGACCTTGCCAGGGTCTCTGCAGTGTCATCCCTACCTGTGGAAAGGGCTGCTTGGGTCTGATGCCCATGAGGAGTCAGGGCTTTGGTATTACAATGCAGTCTACTGGCATCACCAGTTCCAGCACACACACACGCAGGTCTATGAGGTCATGGGAGCTAACAATCCCTTCTTAGGAACAGAAGCCACATGGGGTAGGGGAAGATTCCAGAACTCCCAGGACAGTGTCCCCCCACTGGGACCCCTCCTTCCTCACCAGCAGTTCCAGGCCACACCCGGGAACCCTAACATCTATCCTAGGCCAGCTCCAAGAGGATCCAGGGGTCAGAGGGAAGGGGAGATGAACACATGGAAATCATCAGGTGAGGGCGTCGTACCATACATGACTCCATCCCAACAGGGAGGGTATCAGAATCTGGGTTTGTGTGGGGCTGCAATCAGGGAGCAGTTCCAACACATCTCCCCCAGAGGAAATGATGCTCTTTTAGAGAGGGGTGCCCTAAATGCAACATAAAGGCCCTTTCAGAGCCCTAGAACGCACCCAATGGCCACACTCACCCTGTGACAAAACCGAGTTGCAGGGTTTTATAGCTGGGGAATCTGAACTTTAGGAAGTTTCTAGGGCCAGTCAACATGGTTGAGTACATTTGGGTTGGAATTCAACAACGCATGAACATTTCTTTGCCAAGTGCCAAGCTGCCCAGGGGAGCTCTCAGCAATGAGGCCATCACTGCTATCAACCCATTGAGCCGGAGGCAGTGTAGGGTGGAGAAAGAAAACAGGAGAGATAAGTGAGAAGAGGATGGCATGGAGGAGACTGCAGAACATCAGGTTTAACTATATGATCGTGTTAGATAAGGTAACCCCAAATGGTGCCCGGCAAGGTTGTCCGGCAAGGTCTGGCCAGGGCAATGTCATTCCATTTCGATGGAGGATTTCATTATTTTGAAATCTTGTTTTGTTCCGATGGAGAATGAAAATCAAAAACTTCAAAGTGCTTCACAAAGGGGAATGGAGCTTCGGCTGTGGGGCAGTCCACCTGGCGGGCTGCCCAGGACCATGGATCCCTGACACCAAGGCAGTCTGTCTGCATGACTGCCCCAGAGCCACGGACCCTGGGAGCCTACAGCTTCCAGGCTTTGGACCCCCTGCCACCTGCCTGGTGGGCTGCTGAGGAGTGGGGCAGAGAGTAGGCAAGTTTCTGATGGATCCTGCCAGGTTTTCAGAGGAATTTCATCAAAATCAAACCGTTTCCTCAAAATGTTTTGATCTCAACAATCTGCAAAATCCGACAAAAAACATGTAGTTGGAATTTTTCCAACCAGCTCTACTCCCTACATCACCAGAACCCCCTTTGCCGTGCGCCCATATCCTGGGTAGTTCTGCACTATTTAACGTGGCCCAATGTGGGGGGACAGACATTTTTAGGAGAGTTTCCCAACAGCACCAAGTGACCTCGTATCAGTGTGTGCCATGGACAGCCCTAGGACAGGGAGGGTATTATACTCTCATTTCTCAGAGGGTTCCACCATAAGGTGGAGAAGATCCTTCCATGCCAAGCCCCAATTATCAGCTGCTCACAATTTTCCTTAAACATTTCCTTTGGGAGCGAAATTTCACACCATAGCCCAAAGCTGGGGGCTTTGTTTTTTAATTTGAACAAAAACCATTCGGTCCTTTCTGAGGTGCGTGTAAGGGGGGTAGGGGTGGGAAGGCTCTACGACCATTTGATAGGCTAAGACAAGTGTTAAAGGCCTGAACACTGTTACCTCTAACGGAGCCACAGCCCCCATGGAGGAATGTGTGAGTTTGCCATGTTTGCACAGTTTTGATTTGGAAAGAACTAGCTCAGTGGTTTGAGCATTGGCCTGCTAAACCCAGGGTTGTGAGTTCAATCCTTGAGGGGGCCACTTAGGGATCTGGGGCAAAATCAGTACTTGGTCCTGCTAGTGAAGGCAGGGGGCTGGACTCAATGATCTTTCAAGGTCCCTTCCAGCTCTAGGAGATAGGATATCTCCAATAATTTAATTTAATTTAAAAATGTCACACTGAGCACACACAGACCGTCATTTTTAGCACCTATTAAAGATTGCCCTTCCCAATATGCATGCAGGTATCAATTGATGAGGGGGGAAATGCAGTTTTCAGGGAGAATCAGCACAAGGTCTAAGCACTATTTAAGTCTTTAGGGTGAAGTGATACAGAGCAGAGCATAGACCCTCTGTTCATAGCACAGAATCTCTGAGTTGTGATGTATTCTTAAGCAAATACATTGGCAATAATTTTAGAGGGCTGTAGAACCTGATTTTCTAGCCCTAGGTAGCCAAGCATCAGTGCATCTCTGGCCTCGTGCTCATTCAGCGTATTCATGGCTGCATGCATGGTGCACATTCTGCTTGGTACCCGCACAAGGCTAGACCGTTATCAAGCCACATTGACACACACATTGGGAGCTGCCACTTGCATGCGGCAGTGCTAAGAGAAATGCCCTATGACCAGTCTGGGGTCGGAAAACCAGCCCCAGGCTGTAGAAAGTGCACTACAGCCGAGATTTAAAGATAATGTGGTTGGGCAACCAAATCCCCTAGGCAGCTTTGAAAAATCTCAGCCTAGGAGCACCCGAGCAGCAGTTTGGATTGCCATTCTCCCAGATCATTCCTTGGGGCTCTAGGAGCACTGTCCCGTTGTGACGGGAGGCTGTTTCAATGCAACGTCTTGCTGAGCTGAAGTAGCAGCATGATTGTGTTTACGTGACAAGGCACGACGAGATGGCCAAAAGTGTCCAACCAGACCAACTCCAGAAGGAGGCAACTCCACGGCACATCCAAGTCACCGCTGCTGAGGACCTCCCGACCTATGGGCATGTCCTGACTCTCGATCATTGCATTTCTCAGCTGTAATCCTGCATTAACAATGGGGTTGTATTTAACTGGTAATGTGATTAGACACTACATTATAGATAATCAGTTTGTTTTGTTGCAGGATGAGGCAAGCTTTCCAATTCCCTTCTTCCCTCTAATTCCTGACTGCGCGTCTCCCCGATCCCGACGTCAGAAGTGGATAAAGCTCAGACAGTTTGGTGGTGCAGATAACGCTATGGGAAAGGTCGCGATTGTTATCGACAATGGTAGTTGCTTCACTCGGGCCGGCTTTGCTGGAGAGGACAAGCCAAAGTCTGTGCTGAAGACCACGTCCATGCCTCTCACCGCCCCAGCTGTGATGCGGGAGACCCCATGCCATCTCACTGCCATTGGCTGTGGGACAGGCAGTGCCAGGGCATCCAAAACCCACCCGCTCAGGCACGGCATCATCACTGACTGGGAAGCCATGGAAAATCTGTGGAACCACCTTTTCTTCTGCGGACTGAGAACGTCCCCTGTGGAGCGCCCGCTGCTCATGACAGACTCGCCCTCCTGCCCCACAACCAATCGGGAGAAGGTGGCCGAGGTGTTCTTCGAGGCCTTCGGTGTTCCAGCCTTGCATGTGGCTAACACGGGGCTCCTCTCCCTCTGCTCCTGTGGCAGGGTCACTGGCCTGGCTGTGGAGGCCGGGGCTGGGGTGTCCCATGTCACTTCCATCTGTGGTGGGCAGATCTGGAGGAAGGCCACCTATCGCCTGGATGTGGCTGGGTTTTCCCTTTCCAAGCACATGCATACCCTGCTGATGAAGAGCTCCAATGACCCACAGCTACTATGTACCTTGCAGAAGACGACGGTGACCCAGCTGAAGAAGCAGTGCTGCTACGTGTCCATGGACTATGAAGGAGACCTCCAAGACAAAGCTCACCAGTTCCCAATGGGTTTTAAGACCCCTGATGGGCACTGGATAACTCTGGATAAGGAGCGGTTCTGCTGCCCAGAGCCACTCTTCCAACCAAAACTGCTAGACCAAAACTCTCCAGGCATTCACCTTTTAGCTTTCCAAAGCCTCCAGAAGGTGCCGGATGAGTGCAAGGGGGACATTATTGGTAATACTGTGTTATCAGGGGGCTCATCAATGTTTCCTGGCTTCCCTGAGAGGATGTGCTCAGAGCTGGATGCTTTGTTATATGGCAAAGGCTACCGGATTAAAATTCTGGCTGCGCCAAAGAGGAGTATAGCAGTCTGGGCTGGAGGGTCCATGGCAGCCTCACTTAAGTGCTTCCGGCATATGTGGATGACAAAGGGCGAGTACCAGGAGTACGGGGCAGCATATGTGCACAAAAAGTTCAATTAGTTTCTAATAAATAACCACTGTTTTGGCAGTCTGTCTGCCCAAAATGATATAATTCTGTCTATACTATTAAAGCCAAGGCAGGAATGCAAAGGTCTCTGTAACAAAGAAAAAGCAATGCATCTGGCATCCCAGTTTCCTGTCGTCTCTCCAGGGGCAGAGTTAAGGTTATCATTATCTGAGTGCATATTAGTGCATTGTTTGAGAAATACCATCTTACTCCTGGATTTCCTGAGTTTCTATTTCTGGGGCTGTCGATACACAAACTGGAATCAAAGCAATTAAACTGCTTTTAATTCACACCTATGATTATTTCAATGGAAGTCTCTGTGTGGCCACTCTTAATCTGAAACAAGCGTGGCCACATATAGGTTTATACCAAAATAACTGAAGCTGGCATGAATGAAAACTGATTTAATTATTTTGGTTCCAGTTTGCGTATAGACAACACTAAAACTATAGGGCCTTGCAGGGATACAAAGCACCCAACACTGATGTGTTGCTGCAACTTTAACTTCACCTTAAAGTTTTGTTGGAGAATTTCCTTATTTTTTTTTTAAAGTTCCTGAATTTCACTAGAAAGGATCTTTGTCCTGCAGATTGTAGAAGGAATCCCTAATTGAGCTGTACTTATGAATGCCAGGAAAAGAAACACCCCATTTGTCTACTGGACCCACTCTAGCAGAACTCAGAAGAGCCAAATGGAGCAGGGTTGGGAGGAGAGTAGTGGTGCGGGTGATAGCATATATAGAAAGCATTCTTTCCCCATGTTGCCATAGCAAGATTCCTAATGCAAAGTTAATAATTCTGGTTTTGACATTAAATGAGGTAAACTATGGTGGTGGACATCGGATCTCAGCTAGGGGAGGCTAGTTAGCTAAGTTTCTCTCTCTCGTTCTCTCGCATTTTCTTATAAAGTGACAAAAATTAAGAGACCTTTTCTGTTCTGAATACTATTTTTAGGATGCCATAACTCAGGAACCCCTTGTACATTTCTCTTCAAATCAAGCAGAAAAATTCTACCTTGGACCCAGACCCAACCTGTCAGTTTTGAGGCTCAGGCAATTTTTGGTCTTGGATTTTAGGGACACTCAAGACCCAGTTCTCTGCAAGCATTGCTCCCCTGAAGTTAATGGAGTTATACCAGCATTCTCGTCTGACTCTAAGTTTGCCACTTTAGCTCTAGAGAGGCTGCTGCGTAGCAATATTCTGAGAAAGGGAAATATTATCACTGAATCCAAAGGCTGAGTTTTCTTTGCAGATACTTCTTGCTCGGGGGACAGTGCAATGGGGTTGTGTATCTCAGAAGTGGTTTAGGGATGGCCTCAAACTTAATTCAAATCTGCAGAATGAAATTTGTTCCCAGTACAACTATCCCCTCTACAGACTTTAACGCCACTCCAGCTCTTCATATCCAGGGACCAAGTCTCAGGGTCACACTCTGGGGCAAGTCTGGAAGTCACTGAATACTCACTGCAAAACTACATCTTGGTGACCTCACAGTGGGAGTTTGGTGGCTTTTACAACTGGCCTATTAGTCGGAGGCATATCTCCCAAGAGGCGGGAGGCAGCAGAATTACCCTGACCACCCTCCCAAGGAAGAGTGGCCGTTACCGTGAGGAAGCCCCAGCATGAGAAATTATATCTCGAGAAAGACAATCAGGAGGCCAAAGCAAGGGTAGGAGGAAAAGATCTGGAGAAGGAGGCAGTGTGATTCAAACACTGTTTTACATGAAGAAATTTGTAAGTATCCACTGAGGACATACCCTAGTTACCGGGATGTCACCATTAGGTTATTCACTGTTATTACTTGTCATTGTTTGCCAGTTTGCAGGGTGCTTTATGGATACAAAACCAGACAAAGGAGCTTACAACCATTAGCAAGAGGGATCAGTGGGCTAACCAAACACAAAAAGGAAGAGAGGAAAACACACATAACAGTCACTTACCATTGACACAACTCATACCCTGCAAACACAACTTGCATACACTACATACTCTGCTGCCACAGCAGGGGAAAACTGAACACAACATTTGGATTTGTCTACTAAGGTCCTTGTGGACTTTCCATTGGCCTCTGAGGGATACACTGACCCTGGCTATTCACCCGCTTAGCCCTCATACTAGTAAGGGAGAAGTAATGGGAAAATTTGTTACTTTCCAGACCAGCTCTGTGCATCCCAGCTCAAATAACCACCTCCCATCCCCCACTGGACTGTGCCATCCCCCAGTGATGGTCATACACCAGGGATGGGAAATCCTCAGCTGGCAGACAATCCGGGCTTGCCACCAGCACCAGCCTCAGCCCTCTGGGGTGAAAGGAAAGGAGACAAGGAAAAGGCAAAGCAGAGGTGTCACAACATAAGAAAGACCATGGGCTCAGTCTTGCTTCTAGTGGTCATGGTTTTTGAACTAGATGAGGGGTGTTTCCTGGACCCCCTGATGGAGGGGGTCCCTTTCTGGTACAGACTACACTCCCTGCTCCTTGGTGAGGAGCTCTCTGGCTACAGTCCATGGCAGAAGCATTGTCACCACTGAGGGGGCTCAGGAAGTAGGAAAATGAGCATCTCAAATGACTGACTGTGGCTAAAACAGAATCTATTATTTATTGACTTACTCCTAGGAGGTAGAATTGACACTCTTTCTGTAGAAGAGATGTCCAGTGCCCAAGCATTCTATTGGTGTCTACACAATAAACTCAGATAATACAGAGCGGTCTTTCCCTTTGCAATTCTTTCATGATCAGTAATATCATCCAGAAGGCAAAACACGGGCCGAGATCAGAAGGGCAATATTTCAAATGGAGTCACACACTTCTCATGCCCCTTCCCAGGCCTCCAAACATTTGCAATGGAACACAGTGACTGAGGAAACAGATATGTGATGGCTTGTCAAAGTTTTGTAACACGAAATGCCTGTTTGTGTGTGCAAAGGCAGGTTTGTAGGGGTGTTCCCGCTGTCCCTGGACATGATTATCTGGGCTAGAATACTGCCTGTTGCCTATTCACGTAGCTGAATTTGCGTATCTTAAATCGACTCCCCCCTGTAGTGTAGATGTAGCCCAAGTTATTTATCTGTGCAATCCTTTTTCTACAATATTCCTTTAGAGGAGCTAGACTATTCTCCCCCAGGGCTGCCTTCGCCAGCCTGCTCCTTTCCAGGGGTCTCTGCACCATCATCAATGTCATTCTTTCATTAACCTTTGAATCCCTCCCTTAGAGTTACTCTCTCACTGGTCCCATTTGTTGTCCTTCTCCTCCCTTTGTGGTTCACCCCTCACCCCATGGCTCCTCCATTTCCTTTGTTGCATCGATGGTTGCTCTGCCCATTCCCCATCACCCCCCTCTTCACCGACCCCCGGCTGCAAGAAGTGGTCTGGTCTCCCCTCTGTCTCCTCACTCCAGGCAGCAGTTTTCTATCCCAGCAGACTATCCAACACAACCTCTATCAGCTGCAAGGCCAGTTCTGTAACACTTACATTGGGCAGCACTTACTTTGATGGGGCTGCTTATGACAGGCTAGGTCTACACTTAAAACTTATACCAGCATAGCAACATTGGACCACACCCCAGCAATATAAACCACACCCCAGCAGACATGGCTATGCCGACAAACCCCACAGTGTAGACACAGCTATGTCAACGGAGCAGTGCCCCTGTCAGCATAGACACTGTCTTTCCGCGAGCTGGTGTTCTTACACCATCCAAAAAGCTCCTTCTATCAGTGTGCACTGCGTGTACACGGAGCCCATGGTCTCCCTTATGTTGTGTATGCTTAAGCCCCTTCGCTTTCAGTTTAAACCGATTTTTACCAAAAAATTCCTGGGTTTTAGAAATAGTATTATTCATTTTCTGATTTTCACCCTACTTTAATATCATTCAAATTAGGGCTGTCAAGCAATTAAAAAAATTAAGTGTGATTAATTGTGCGACTAATCACGCTGTTAAACAATAAGAGAATACCATTTATTTAAATATTTTTGGATGTTTACTACATTTTCAAATACATTGATTTCAATTACAACACAGAATACGAAGTATACAGTGCTCACTTTATAATTATTTTTTATCACAAATATTTGCACTGTAAAAAAAGAAATAGTATGTTTCAGTTCACCAAATACAAGTACTGTAGTGCAATCTCTTTATCATGGAAGTTGAACTTAGAAATGTAGACAAAATGTACAAAAATAACTGCATTCAAAAATAAAACAGTGTAAAACATTAGAGCCTACAAGTCCACTCAGTCCTATTTCTTGTTCAGCCAATTGCTCAGACAAACAAGTTTGTTTACATTTGCAGGAGATAATGCCGTCCGCTTCTTGTTTACAATGTCACCTGAAAATGAGAACAGGTGTTCTCATGGCACTGTTGTAGCTGGTGTTGCAAGATATTTACATGCCAGATGTGCTAGAGATTCATATGTCCCTTTGTGCTTCAACCACCATTTCAGAGAACATGCGTCCATGCTGATGATGGGTTCTGCTCGATAACAATCCAAAGCAGTGCGGACTGATGCATGTTGATTTTCATCATCTGAGTCAGATGCCACCAGCAGAAGGTTGATTTTCTCTTTTGGTGGTTCAGGTTCTGTAGTTTCTGCATCGGAGTGTTGTTCTTTTAAGATTTCTGAAAGCATGCTCCTCACCTCATCCCTCTCAGATTTTGAAAGGCACTTCAGATTCTTAAACCTTGGGTCGAGTGCCGTAGCTATCTTTAGAAATCTCACATCGGTACCTTCTTTGTGTTTTGTCAAATCTGCAGTGAAAGTGTTCTTAAAATGAACAACATGTGCTGGAACATCAGCCAGACTGCTATAACATGAAATATATGCAGAATGCAGGTAAAACAGAGCAGGAGACGTACAATTCTCCCCCAAGGAGTTCAGTCACAAATGTAATTAACACATTATTTTTTTAACAAGCATCATCAGCATGGAAGCATGTCCTCTGGAATGGCAGCCAAAGCATGAAGGAGCATATGAATGTTTAGCATATCTGGCATGTAAATGCCTTGCCATGCTGCCTACAAAAGTGTCATGTGAACGCCTGTTCTCACTTTCTGGTGACATTGTAAATAAGAAGACAGCAGCATTATCGCCTGTAAATGTAAAAAAACTTGTTTGTCTTAGCGATTGGCTGAACAAGAAGTAGGACTGAGTGGACTTGTAGGCTCTAAAGTTTTACATTGTTTTGTTTTTGAGTGCAGTTATGTAACAAAAAAAATCTACATTTGTAAGTTGCACTTTCATGATAAAGCGATTGCACTACAGTACTTGTATGAGGTGAACTGAAAAATACTATTTCTTTTCTTTATCATTTTTACCGTGAAAATATTTGTAATAAAAAATAATATCAAGAGAGCACTGTACACTTTATATTTTGTGTTGTAATTGAAATCAATATATTTGAAAAATGTAGAAAAACATCCAAAAATATTTGATATATTTCAATTGGTATTCTGTTCTTTAACAGTGCGATTAATCACGATTACATTTTTTGAGTTAATTGCGTGCAATTGATCGACAGCTCTAATTCAAAAAGATAAAAATCTTGTTTTATTAGGAAACTACAATATTTTGCATGAGCTATATCTATTACGATAATACATTAGTCTGTGTGTATATGCAAAGCTGCCTGTTGAAGTAAGACTATGTATTAGTCTAGAAGATACACACAATAAACAGGCACGCATGCAAGCTCTGAAGTGCACGCACATTTGAACGTACTGATGAATCTCACTCTCACCACATACACATTTCAAGTGGTTAGCAGATAACGGGTTAAAGATCTGACATACTAAAATGGGAAAAAAAACAAAGATCTGTATCAGATCCATTTCAGAGCACAAGGAAGTATTTGAAAGTTTTAAAACAACAAAAACAGAAGAAAAGGATGAAGTTGAGTGTATGAGTCGCAAATAGTGTGGCCCAATTATTAAATGTAAATATTTATAGGCTAATAGTTCTAAGTCTACAACAGTAAACTGTTTATTCAAATGAAAAGTTTTATCTGGAGATTAGAGATATATTGTGCTCTTAAACTCAGAGGTGGCATTGTGTTTTGAGTTCTGTTTTAGTTCAGCAGCAAACCACATTGATGAGCAGAACTCAAAGCATTAATCTACGGGATACTTTCTCCCCCTCCCTCCGCTGTCCTTCCATCCACCAAAATAAACCCCGGTATTTACCCAGAAAAATTATTAATAGTTTTTTGCACTGATTTTCATCTGTTTTTGTTGTTGTGGTAATAAACAAGGGTAAATTCCCAGGAAAAATTAAATAAAAAAAAAATGAAAACAAAGAGCCCTATCTATCCTGTAGTGCTTCAGTGTAGACATGTACAACAGTGAGGGAAGGAGTTCTCTCATTGCTGTGCATAATCAACCTCCATGAAAGGTGGTAGCTAGATCAGGGGTGGCCAACCTGTGGCTTCAAAGGTTAATATGCGGCTCTGCAGACGTTAATATGCGGCTCCTTGCATAGGCGCTGACTCCGAGGCTGAAGCTACAGGCGCCAACTTTCCAATGTGCTGTGGGGCACTCACTGCTTAACCCCTTGCTCTGCCCCGGGTCCTGACACCACTCCACCCCTTCCCCAAGGCCCCTGCCCCTTCCCCCGAGCCTACCATGCCTTCGCTCCTCCCCCGTTCCCACCAAAACAGCTGATTGTAGCAGGAGGGAGGCATGGGGAGGGAGGGAGTGGTGCTGATTGGCGGGGCTGCCGGTGGGCAGGAGGCGTTGGGGGCTGGAATGGGGTAGTGGATGGGGGGCTGCTGATGTATTACTGTGGCTCTTTGGCAATGTTCATTGGTAAATTCTGGCTCCTTCTCAGGCTCAGGTTGGCCACCCCTGAGCTAGATCAACGGAAGAATTCTTCTGTCGACTTAGTGGTGTCTATCCCAAGGCTTGGGTCTGGGTCAGCTTAATTACATGGCATAGAGTGTGAAATTTTTCAGTCCTGAGCAATGTAGTTCAGCTGACCTACATTTGTAGTGTAGACCAGCCCTCCGTAGTGTAGATATAGCCTAAGTGCTACTCAAGCACAGTAAGGGTAACAGACCTGAGCCCATATACTATTTCTGTGGTAGCACTGGACAGGGAGAAGAAGACCTCATCCCCTGGGCAGCTGGAGTGCATGCATGCGAGAGAGAGGAACATAAGTGAACTCAATAACTATTGCTTTTTCCCTAGTAAAACGGCTAACAGCGGGAGTTTGCCTAGGAGCTGTCCGAGAGGAGGTATGCTAAGTGCTGCATTAGGGGGGATGTGTTGGTGAGTATCTGAGTGTCTGCTGCTGGGACAGTTGGTCAGTTTGACCATGTGCTTGATTGCTTGCTTGTTTGTTTGAAAAGTGTGAATTGGGAGTGCTTTGTTCCAGGTGGGCCTTGAGTGGGCCTGACTGGTATATAAGGGCAGTCAGCAGCGAACAGCAGAGGCTAACAGCGGGAGTTTGCCTGGGAGCTCGCGTGGGGAGAGCGCACTGAGGCTTTCATCTGCAGGTTTCTCTGAGTAGTTCCTGCAGCAGGTGAGGAAGCTCTTAAGAGGACGGTGATATGGAAGGTGAGCGATCAGCTGTTGTAACCTGCACAGGTTGTGCCATGTTTGTCTTTCTTCCACAGGACAGAAGCAACTTTGTCTGTACAAAGTGCAAGCTGGTCTCCATATTGGAAGAGAAGGTTCGAGGGCTGGAGAAACGAGTGTCGACTCTGTGTTGCATAAGGGAAAATGAAGATTTCCTGGACAGACGTCAGGAGATGCTTCTACGACCACAATGTTCTGAAGATTCAGAGCAGGCGCAGCAGGGACAGAAGGATTGTGAGGAGGTTTGGCAGCATGTGACCTCCAGAAGGAGAAAGAGGAGCGTCCATGCACCAGCAGTGGAGATACAGGTGAGCAATCGTTTCCATGTTCTCTCTACAGGTACTAATGCGGAGAGTGGACTAGATGACCCATCTGAGGGAAGGGAGCAGAAGGAGGCTCCACTGATTGGAAGGCAAAAGATGCACTGTCCTAGGGATGGGGGTTCCACGACCACCACTCCCAAGAGGAGGAGGAGGGTGGCGGTGGTCGGGGACTCCCTCCTCAGGGGGACTGAGTCATCTATCTGCCGCCCCGACTGGGAAAACCGAGAGGTCTGCTGCTTGCCAGGAGCTAGGATACACGATGTGACGGAGAGACTGCCGAGACTCATCAAGCCCTTGGATCGCTACCCCTTCCTGCTTCTCCACGTGGGCACCAATGATACTGCCAAGAATGACCTTGAGTGGATCGCTGCAGACTACGTGGCTCTGGGAAGAAGGATAAAGGAGTTTGAGGTGCAAGTGGTGTTCTCGTCCATCCTCCCTGTGCAAGGAAAAGGCCGGGGTAGAGACCGTCGAATCGTGGAAGTCAACGAATGGCTACGCAGGTGGTGTTGGAGAGAAGGCTTTGGATTCTTCGACCATGGGATGGTGTTCCAAGAAGGAGTGCTAGGCAGAGACGGGCTCCACCTAACGAAGAGAGGGAAGAGCATCTTCGCCAGCAGGCTGGCTAACCTAGTAAGGAGGGCTTTAAACTAGGTTCACGGGGGGAAGGAGACCAAAGCCCTGAGGTAAGTGGGGAAATGGGATCCTGGGAGGAAGCACAAGCAGGAGAGCGCAAGAGGGAAGGACTCCTGTCTCATGCTGAGAAAGAGGGACGATCGAGGAGTTATCTTAAGTGCCTATACACAAATGCAAGAAGCCTGGGAAACAAGCAGGGAGAACTGGAAGTCCTGGCACAGTCAGGGAACTATGATGTGATTGGAATAACAGAGACTTGGTGGGATAACTCACATGACTGGAGTACTGTCATGGATGGATATAAACTGTTCAGGAAGGACAGGCAGGGCAGAAAAGGTGGGGGAGTTGCGTTGTATGTAAGAGAGGAGTATGACTGCTCAGAGCTCCGGTATGAAACTGCAGAAAAACCTGAGAGTCTCTGGATAAAGTTGAGAAGTGGGAGCAACAAGGGTGATGTCGTGGTTGGAGTCTGCTATAGACCACCAGACCAGGGGGATGAGGTGGATGAGGCTTTCTTCTGGCAACTAGCAGAAGTTGCTAGATCGCAGGCCCTGGTTCTCATGGGAGACTTTAATCACCCTGATATCTGCTGGGAGAGCAATACAGCGGTGCACAGGCAATCCAGGAAATTTTTGGAAAGTGTAGGGGACAATTTCCTGGTGCAAGTGCTGGAGGAACCAACTAGGGGCAGAGCTTTTCTTGACCTGCTACTCACAAACAGGGAAGAACTAGTAGGGGAAGCAAAAGTGGATGGGAACCTGGGAGGCAGTGACCATGAGATGGTCGAGTTCAGGATCCTGACACAAGGAAGAAAGGAGAGCAGCAGAATACGGACCCTGGACTTCAGAAAAGCAGACTTTGACTCCCTCAGGGAACAGATGGGCAGGATCCCCTGGGAGAATAACATGAAGGGCAAAGGGGTCCAGGAGAGCTGGCTGTATTTTAAAGAATCCTTATTGAGGTTGCAGGAACAAACCATCCCGATGTGTAGAAAGAATAGTAAATATGGCAGGCGACCAGCTTGGCTAAACAGTGAAATCCTTGCTGATCTTAAACGCAAAAAAGAAGCTTACAAGAAGTGGAAGATTGGACAAATGACCAGGGAAGAGTATAAAAATATTGCTCAGGCGTGCAGGAGTGAAATCAGGAAGGCCAAATCACACTTGGAGTTGCAGTTAGCAAGAGATGTTAAGAGTAACAAGAAGGGTTTCTTCAGGTATGTTAGCAACAAGAAGAAAATCAAGGAAAGTGTGGGCCCCTTACTGAATGAGGGAGGCAACCTAGTGACCGAGGATGTGGAAAAAGCTAATGTACTCAATGATTTTTTTGCCTCTGTCTTCACGCACAAGGTCAGCTCCCAGATTGCTGCACTGGGCAGTACAGCATGGGGAGAAGGTGACCAGCCCTCTGTGGAGAAAGAAGTGGTTCGGGACTATTTAGAAAAACTGGACGTGCACAAGTCCATGGGGCCGGATGCGCTGCATCCGAGGGTGCTAAAGGAGTTGGCGGGTGAGATTGCAGAGCCATTAGCCATTATTTTTGAAAACTCATGGCGATCGGGGGAGGTCCCAGATGACTGGAAAAAGGCTAATGTAGTGCCCATCTTTAAAAAAGGGAAGAAGGAGGATCCGGGGAACTACAGGCCAGTCAGTCTCACCTCAGTCCCTGGAAAAATCATGGAGCAAGTCCTCAAGGAATCAATTATGAAACATTTAGAGGAGAGGAAAGTGATCAGGAACAGTCAGCATGGATTCACGAAGGGGAAGTCGTGCCTGACTAACCTAATTGCCTTCTATGATGAGATAACTGGCTCTGTGGATGAGGGGAAAGCAGTGGATGTGTTATTCCTTGACTTTAGCAAAGCTTTTGATACGGTCTCCCACAGTATTCTTGCCACCAAGTTAAAGAAGTATGGGCTGGATGAATGGACTGTACGGTGGATAGAAAGCTGGCTAGATCGTCGGACTCAACGGGTAGTGATCAATGGCTCCATGTCTAGTTGGCAGCCGGTTTCAAGCGGAGTGCCCCAAGGGTCGGTCCTGGGGCCGGTTTTGTTTAATATCTTTATTAATGATCTGGAGGATGGTGTGGACTGCACTCTCAGCAAGTTTGCAGATGACACTAAACTAGGAGGTGTGGTAGATACACTAGAGGGTAGGGATCGGATACAGAGGGACCTAGACAAATTAGAGGATTGGGCCGAAAAAAACCTGATGAGGTTCAACAAGGACAAGTGCAGAGTCCTGCACTTAGGACGGAAGAATCCCATGCACTGCTACAGACTAGGGACCGAATGGCTAGGTAGCAGTTCTGCAGAAAAGGACCTAGGGGTCACAGTGGACGAAAAGCTGGATATGAGTCAACAGTGTGCTCTTGTTGCCAAGAAGGCTAACGGCATTTTGGGCTGTATAAGTAGGGGCATTGCCAGCAGATCGAGGAACGTGATCGTTCCCCTTTATTCGACATTGGTGAGGCCTCATCTGGAATACTGTGTCCAGTTTTGGGCCCCACACTACAAGAAGGATGTGGAAAAATTGGAAAGAGTCCAGCGGAGGGCAACAAAAATGATTAGGGGTCTGGAACACATGACTTATGAGGAGAGGCTGAGGGAACTGGGATTGTTTAGTCTCCAGAAGAGAAGAACGAGGGGGGATTTGATAGCAGCCTTCAACTACCTGAAGGGGGGTTCCAAAGAGGATGGAGCTCGGCTCTTCTCAGTGGTGGCAGATGACAGAACCAGGAGCAATAGTCTCAAGTTGCAGTGGGGGAGGTCCAGGTTGGATATCAGGAAAAACTATTTCACTAGGAGGGTGGTGAAACACTGGAATGCGTTACCTAGGGAGGTGGTGGAGTCTCCTTCCTTGGAGGTTTTTAAGGCCCGGCTTGACAAAGCCCTGGCTGGGATGATTTAGCTGGGAATTGGTCCTGCTTTGAGCAGGGGGTTGGACTAGATGACCTCTTGATGTCCCTTCCAACTCTGATATTCTATGATTCTATGATTCTAGTATCCTATCTGCAGTGAGTCACTGAGCTCCTTTCTGAGTCACTTCTAATTTCCAGTCCATTCAAACTTTCCAGCCTCAAATCAAATTACAGCCAGAAGATCTGCTGTGTTCAAACACTGCTCAGCCAGAACAAGGAGGGGAGAGGAACATCATGAAATGGTGAACCCCTTCAAATCACTGGCTCCCCGCTCAGTGTGAACTCTGAGTCACTCAGACTGGAGGAGAAATGAATCACCGAAAATATCAGAAGCCTGTCAGACTTTTCCCCTTACTGGGTGTTGTGAATTTGCTAGCGAAACGTCTGTGCGGGGGGGGCGAGGGGGGGTGAGGGGGCGAGTGTTGTATATAATGAGGATCCAGGCTCACTCAAGCCTAACGCCTGAGGGCTTGTTCAGTCCTGCTCATTGGGGCTGTAGATTTGGGAGAACCCACACCTGGGCTTTTATACACATCCACGTTTGTGAACAGTTCACATGTCAGACAGGAATGTCGCAACAGACCAATGGTCTCGAGTCCAGGAGCCATGACTAGGAGGCAGGGCGGATCAATGGATAGAGTTCTAACCTCAGCCCTGCCACTGGCTTGTTGCAAGACCTTGGGCAAGTTACTGCCCCTTTCCTCAAATTAAAATGAGTGAATGTCCACAAAAGTGAATTAAGGTTGCAAAATCAACAATGTTTCATTTTGCTATACCTGGATTCCACTGGGCTAACAGCCACCTTCCAGCTGGCACAGAATTCTTCTTTCCAAAGGGACTTGCACTTCCATCCCCTCCTCTGCTCTGGCTGATGAGAAGCTGCGGTTACCTCACAGCACGGAGGTTTAGGGATGATTACCTTGTCTCCTGTTGTTGCTACAGCTGCTCCTCACTGGGAATGAACAGATGGCCTTCCTGAGCCCCCGCAGTTACCAGTGCTCCCTGGAAATGCCTGCCATCACTTGCTGAGGTGAAAAGGAAGGGATCTTTGGCCAGACAAACTCTTAGTGAAACTCCACATACAGGGTGAAATTCACCCCCTGTGCAATGGGTTAGCACAAGGTTCACCCACCATTTTAAAGCAACTTGAGCCCCGAGACGGTTCTCACTTGTACTGGGGGCTGAAATGGCCTCCAGCGTCCCCTAGGACTGGGGGATGGCAAGAATGGCATAAAGCCAGCTGTGCCCCCCTCACTGGTAGGGCCGGCTTTAGCAAGAGTGGGGCCGGATTCCTGGGGGCGGGGCTTGCAGCAAGCCCCGCCCCCAGGAATCGGGCCGTGTTCCGGCTGGAGCTCCGGCCAGGGTCGCGGGGCTTGGGTCCGGCCCGGAGCCGAGCTGTGGGGGCTGGAGCCGAGCCGAGCCGAGCCGCGGGGGTGGGCCAGGCCGGAGCCGAGCCGAGCTGAGCTGAGGGGGCCGGCCCGAGCCGAGCCGAGCCGAGGGGGCCGGGCCCGAGTTGAGCCGAGCCGAGGGGGCCGGGCCCAAGCTGAGCCGAGCCAGAGCCGAGCCGAGCCAAGCTGCGGGGGCCGGGCCGAGCCGCGGGGGCCGGGCCAGTAGGGTTACCATACGTCCGGTTTTTCCCGGACATGTCCGGCTTTTCGGCAATCAAACCCCCGTCCGGGCGGAATTGCCAAAAAGCCGAACATGTCCAGGAAAATGGCGGCCGGGCACTTCCCCTCCCGCGGCGGCTCTGCTCCTCCCCTGACTCTTCGGCTGTTTAAGAGCCGGGCTCCGGCGGCGCAGGGTCCGGAGGCATGGGGGCTGCCCGAAGCCGGTAGCGCTCGGGCAGCTCGGCTCTTAAACAGAGCCGAAGAGTCAGGGGAGGAGCAGAGCCTCCGGCCGCGGCAGCTCTGCTCCTCCCCCGACTCTTCGGCTCTGTTTAAGAGCGAGCGCTACGGGCTTCGGGCAGCCCCCATGCCTCCGGACCCTGCGCCGCCGGAGCCCGGGAGGGGAAGTGCCCAGCCGGGGGCGCAGGGTCCGGAGGCATAGGGGCTGCCCGAAGCCCAAGCGCTACCAGCTTCACGGTTTGCCGGGCAGCCTCCAGACCCTGCGCCCCCGGCTGGGCGCTTCCCCTCCCGGGCTCCGGCGGCGCAGGGTCTGGGGGCTGCCCGGCAAACCGTGAAGCCGGTAGCACTCGGGCAGCCCGTTCCACGTGGCTGGGAGTGGGAGGGAGGAGGGGGCGGAGTTAGGGCGGGTTGGGGCGGAGTTGGGGCGGGGCTGGGGGTGGGAAATGGGCGGGGCCAGGGCCCCATGGAGGGCCCTCTTTTTTTATTTGTCAAATATGGTAACCCTACGGGCCAGGCCGGAGCCGAGCCGGGTCAGAGCCGCTGAGGCCGGAGCTGCTCGGCCGGGGGGCCAGGCCGGAGCCGAGGCGCGGAGGCCAGGCCGAGCCGAGGCGCGGGGGACGGGCCAGGCCAGAGCTGAGGCACGGGGGCCGGGCCAAGCCGCGCCGAGCCACGCCGCGGGGGCCGGGCCGGAGCCGAGCCGCGCTGCGCCGTGGGGGCCGGGCCAGAGCCGAGCCGGGTCAGAGCCGCTGAGGCCGGGGGTGCTCGGCCGTGGCCGGGCCGGCGCACTCGGACAGAACCGGGGCCAGAGTGAGCTGCTTGGCCGGGGCTGGACTTGGCCGCGCCGCGCCTCCCCGGAGCCCTTCTCGCGCCCCCCGCCATCCCAGCTTACCTGGTGCTGCCTGCCTGCCTGCCTGCCCGCCCGCCCCTGCTTCTTTTCAGACTTCCCGCGAACCTCTGATTCGCGGGAAGCAGGGGAGGGGGAGGAGCAGGGGGCGGAATGTTCAGGAGAGGGGAGGATGGAGAAGTGAGCTGGGGGCGGGGTGGAGAGCTGCAGCACGGGGCCCTCTTAGCGCGGGGCCCGATTCAGCTGAATCGGCCTAAAGCCGGCCCTGCTCACTGGGGTCCTGAGCTTAGCTCCCCTGATTCTTCCCAACAGCTTTGGTGAGGAAGGAGGGCCCAGTTGTTAGGGTGTTGGCTTAGAACCGAGAAGACCAAAATTCAATTTCCTGCTTTGCCACAGATTTCCTGTCTGACCTTGGGCAAGTCACTCAGCCTCGCTGTACAGAAGGGGAACTGAGGCACAATGGGATTAACAACATTGCCCTGGCCCTGTGGGAACGTCTACACTGCACCTGGGAGTGAGGCTCCCAGCCTGGGTCCACAGACTTGTGTAGGTGGGGCTCATCCTAGTGTGCTAGAGAGCTGTGTAGTTGCTGGAGCTCAGGCTCTCAGGCATCCCCCTCAGTCTCGAGAGCCCAAGCCATGTCCACACAGCCATTTGTAGCGTGCCTTGTGTATCCGGGCTGGGAGGCTCACTCCCAGAAGCAGTGCAGGTGCGCCCCAGGGGAGTTGTGGGGATAAATACATGACAGCCTGTGAAGTGCTTTGAGATCCACCGATGAGAAATGCTATAGAAGAAGTGAGGATTATTAACGAACATGCAGCTAATTGCACTATTACAAGGGTGGATTCTGAAAAGCTTGACATGCCCCACCTTAGCATCTTTGCTTCAAGACCCAGCCCCCACCTTACAATAGCGCCAGGATACAACAGCACTCATGCATGGGGCTGCAACGTCGTCCACTCCAATGTGGCCTGGCCGCTCCTCTGTCATGAGCGCCTTCCAGTTGAGAACCCTGCACCACTGAATTACCCTTAGGATAGGAAGATCCCCTCCTTGTCACAAAGCCTAGCTCTGCAGCAATAATCCGTAACATTCATTTCTCCTGTTGCACAGCCTGGACTCAGTGTCATACAGAGGAAAAGAGGGGTTTATGATTTAACTGCGTCATTGGGAACACTCGCCCAAATCCGCTGAGTAACCCGGATTACATGGAGTGAGAAACATTTCTGTCAGGAGACAAAAACCCCAGAGGACACGGCCATTAATTGAGCCAGTGTCCCCATGGCTTCAAATGTTCAAAAGTGTCAGGCCAGAGCCAGTTCTCCTCTCAAACCTGAGGGGCAGGGGACAGCAGCTTCTCACCTCAGCCCCTGGGAGCGCACTTGGCAGAGGCAACGTTATTGCACATGTACTTTCTTCTGTGTTTTAAATGAACCTCCTCATTTACCTGCCAGGCCATGAATAAACACCTTCTAGAGAAGCAACTAAATGGGCCCCAGCCTTGGCTGCCTGGACAGGTCTCAGCTGTAGGTCAGCAAACCACAAAGCCGTTCAGTGGTGACGGGAGCTAAGTGTGGGCTAGCCAGGAACTTCCCACGTGGCTGGAGGTGGGCCAGAAGCAGGAAGTCTGGAGTCCGGTTCAGATTGAGCTCTCCCAGCATGTGGGGTGTTATTTGGAGTCCTGGGTCAGGGATTTGCAACTGCACCCCCAGCCACCAGGCAGCTGAGCATAAGGTAGAGAGTCTCAACCCAGGTTGGCTAACCAAGAGCAAGTCAGCACAGCGAAAGATACAAACCACTTATCCTCATGCAAAGGGGTTTCTCTACCTGGAGGCTCAGATTGTACGCACCACTTGAGCCATCAGGATGTCCAGATCCTGTTCAAATGAATCCAACTCCCGAGGCTGCTTTGAAATCTCTGGCATGGTTTTAGTATGGCAGCACCCAGGCCTATGCTCTCTGCGTCTCCAGTACTCGGCGTGTCTGATTCTGAGCGGGGGGCGGCAGCAAGGGGGAAGGAACAGCTTTCCATCCTCTGATGAAACCATAGCTACGCAGTGTTCCCCACCAACTCCCCTGCCTCTCCTCCTTGGCTGGTGTGGCAAGAGCTCCCCCTGCTGTTTCAATCTCCTTTTGCCCCGGCTGTAAGGAAATCCAAATAAAGAGACTATTACAAAGGGATCAGGGCGTCGGTTTGGGGGGAACCCGAATATGGGCTGGGGATTCCTGGAGAGACTCCATCTGTGCACAATCTCATTCTCTCTAGCTAAAGCTTTTGGTGCTGAAATCGCTGCCAACATCATTCTTTTGTGTTTGCTTGATTTGCACAAACTCAGACACTCTCTTCTGTTTACTGCAAAAGCCTTCTGAAAATAATTACCCATGGACCCACTATAGCATCCGCTGAGGAGGAAGGGTACAGAATGCTAATTTGTTGGCTCCCGATGTAGCCTTTCCAAGGGGCCCATTATTCATCCACTACAGTGATTCGCTACAAGCAAGCAGAGGAGAAACAGGTGTTCATAAATTATTTGAAAACAGGGCAACATAAAGCAGTAAAGAAAACAAAAGTTGTCTAGGTTTTAATCTGTCGGTCTCAAAGCACTTTACAAAGAGGACCAGCATCTTTATCCCCAGTTTACAAATGGGGAAACTGAGGCACAGAGGTGCAAAGGGACTTGCCCAGAAAGCCAATGGCAGGAGGAGGAATAGCTGAGCTTTCCTGAGTTCCAGTCCAGAGGCACTAGATAATAAGGCTGCACTTTCTTAGCCTGCTTTTCAGCCGGCGAACAGGTCTGATCGCCAGTTCTGCTTACATTGAGTTGCTGCCATGACAGGTAGACAGGAGCGGGGCCGGAAAACAAGATTTATATTTTGGGGGAAATTTCAAGGTTTCAACACTTGTTTCCATTCCAGTGCAGAACAAAACGGAGACTTTCCAGATTTCTCATGAAAAACCAGGGAGCGCCCATCCCAGAGCAGCCAATAGCCCCGTGGCCAGGGCACTCCTCTGGCATGTGCGAGATCCGGATTGAAGTCCCCACCTTGCCTGATTTGGAGCAGGGACCTGAGCCTTGGTCGCCACATCCCAGGTGAGTGCCCAGCTCTGCGGCTGGAGCTGTTCCACTTGGGCTAAACAATTCAGAGACGGACACCACAGCCCAGTGGTTAGGACGTGCACTGTGTGGGAGAGTCTGGTTCAAGTCACTGCTCCAGAGCAGGGATATGATCCTGAGTCTGCCACAACCCAGTGGAGTGCACCAGCCACTGGGCTATTCTGGGGCATGGGTCTCCCTCTCGTCCCCCTGCCTGTCAGAGCTGATGAATTAGTATTGTCCTACACACAATGGTCCATGGTGGAGTTCCCCACCAGGCCTACTAGGGAGCCTTATGCTCTCTGGGTGAAATTCACCTCTCCCTGCAAACAGGCCTTTGTGCAGGGAGTTAAGTGGGAGTTGGGGTATCTGAATTCACAACTCCCCCAACCTGCAGGCAGGCCCAGCCCTCTCACACTCTGGAGGTGCCGGGGGTTCCCAGCAGAAGCACAGATCTGATGGCCCCTTACTTGACCTACCACTGGGGCTCTCTCCAAACCAGCCTCTTCTGAGCCAATGCATGGTGTGCAGTCGCTGCCAAGTTGCCCCTTGCCAGACAGCCTCTCTGCCAGAGGCCACCCTGAGATGGGTCAGGACAAAAAGTAAAGGCAAATCTCTGGGATTTGTAAACAAATCTGAAAATGGCCCCTGCCTCGGGCTTTAGCCTGGTTTGTCCGGAACACTCAGTCAGTCTCTGCAGTGCCGCAGACACTTGGCAGAGGCAGCAGCTTCAAAATTTCTACAAAGAAACAATTGCAAGTGCCAACCAAAGAACAGAGAATTTGTTTGCAAGGAACTCTGCAGAGTCCCAAAGGCCCAACCTGCTTCCTTCTAGACCTGGCCCTGGAAAGGGGCTTTTTACACAATCCTTTTCTTTCCCACCACGTTTGTCCCTTGTCATGGCTGCTATGGGGAAGTACACTTTCCACCCTCCAGGTTCTGAGAGCCAGCGTCCCCCACCCTCCTGGAGGCAAAGGGAGGTCCAGCCCATCCTGCCAATGGAACTCCAGCCTGGGCCCTACAGCATCAGCACTAGGGTTGCCAACTTTCTAATTGCACAAAACCAAACACCCTTGCCACGCCCCTTCCCCGCCCCGCCCTGAGACCCCACGCCTGCCCTGCCCCTTCTCTGAGGCCCCGCCCGCACTCACTCCAGCCCCCTCCCTCCGTTGCTCGCTGTCCCCCACCCTCACTCATTTTCACTGGGCTGTGGCAGAGGGTTGGGGTGTGGGAGTGGGTGAGGGCTCCAGCTGGGGGTGTGGGCTCTGGGGTGGGGCTGGGGAATGAGTTTGGGGTGCAGGAGAGAGCTCTGGGCTGGGGCAGGAGGTTGGGATGCAGGAGGGGGTGTGGTGGGCAGGCTCTGGGATGGAGTTAGGGTGCGGGAGGGGGTTCCGACCTGGGGCAGGGGGTTGGGGTGCAGGAGGGGGTGCGGTGGACAGGCTCTGGGATGGAGTTAGGGTGAGGGAGGGGGTTCCGACCTGGGGCAGGGGGTTGGGATGCAGGAGGGGGTGCGGTGGACAGGCTCTGGGAGGGAGTTAGGGTGCGGGAGGGGGTTCCAACCTGGGGCAGGGGGTTGGGATGCAGGAGGGGGTGCGGTGGACAGGCTCTGGGAGGGAGTTAGGGTGCGGGAGGGGGTTCCGACCTGGGTCAGGGGGTTGGGGTGCAGGAGGGGGTGCGGTGGACAGGCTCTGGGAGGGAGTTAGGGTGCGGGAGGGGGTTCTGACCTGGGGCAGGGGGTTGGGGTGCAGGAGGGGGTGCGGTGGACAGGCTCTGGGAGGGAGTTAGGGTGCGGGAGGGGGTTCCGACCTTGGGCAGGGGGTTCAGGCTGCCTGCTCTAGCTGGGCTGCACTTACCTCAGGCAGCTCCCGGTTGGTGGCACAGTGGGGCTAAGGCAGGCTCCCTGCCGGCCCTGGCTCTGAGCAGCTCCCAGAAGCGGCCGGCATGTCCAGCCCCTAGGCAGAGGCACGGCCTGGTGGCTCTGTATAGTGCACGTTGCCCATGCTCCCAGACATCACCCCCACAGCTCCCATTGGCCATGGAAGCCAGAGCTGGGGACGGGGGCAGCATGCGGCGCTTCCCTGATCACATCTGCGCCTAGGGGCTGGACATGCCGGCTGCTTCTGGGAGCTGTGCGTAGGCAGGGCCGACAGGGAGCCTGCCTTAGCCCCGCTGCACTGCCCACAGGACTTTTAACGGCCCAATCAGGAGTGCTGACCAGAGCCGCCAGGGTCCCTTTTCGACTGGGCGTTCCGGTCGAAAACCGGATGCTTGACAACCCCTAAAAAGCACGGGCACCTTTATGAACTGCAGCCTTGTTCCCCTGAGAGCACGCCCACCCTTCCGCTGACTACACACTCTGTCCCACTGGTGTTTTTAGAGGCACACCTGGAGTGGGGTGGTGACTCAGGAGGGTTCTCCTCCCAGGCCCCTTACAAGTCCACATTCAGTACTCCCCAGGGGCTTACATGGTGCAGGGGGCCTTGTGCAAGCTCTCTGCATGGAGGCCAGTCCCACCGAGGAGAGCAAGAAGGAGGGATGGTGACATTAGGAGAGTGCAGCCCGTTAAGTCGGTAACGCACCCCTGCAAGGCCTTGTGAAATTGTCAGACATGGCGGCACTATGGTTGAGTAGTTGGACGTGTTCCTCTGCAAAGAGAAGTCCCTGCATCAGTTACCTAGCTTCTGAGGTCTGTCAGCTGGCTCTAAGCCCCAGCGTGCGCAGAAGGCTGCGTTTGCTGCTGTTATGCACGGTGCTCTCCGACAGTTAATCCCTATAAGAAGCACCGGGGATGTGGCTCTCCCGCTTACCAGAGGACTACAGTCTGTTTGCACAGATTCGTCTCAAATAATTAGCCACCCTAAAGAGGAAAACATAAGCAACCCAGCTCCACAGACAGAAAATTAGTCTCCGGGGTGATACTTTAATAAAGACTAATTACACCACCTTCCATTTCCAGGACACCTTTCTCCTTCCCAGGAAAGCCCAGCTCTATCTTCCCACCACTGGGATATCTCTGAGAATCAGCTGCACTCTGTGCATTACCGCAAGGCACTGGCAGCGAGGCATGGATGAAACCCATCCATTTGCTTGGGTGCAAAGATGAGTGAAGGGGTTTTGACTCATAGGAATGAGTGTGGAAAGCAAAAGCACTGGAGCAAAAATAAACATATAACAAGAATTTGCACTGGCTGTGCTCCCCCAGTCATTTAGAAAGTTCAGGGGCGGGGGGAGGGGGAATGAATGAGGCTGATGCAGAAGAGCAGTGGTAACTGTGAAGTTAAGTGACTTGCCCAAGATCAAACAGCAAATAGGTGTCAAAGCTAGGACAAGAACCATGCCTTTTTAGAAGAGAGGCCTATGCCAGTACCAGAACCCCAGTGCTGCCCAACCAAGCCAGGTGCTGATTCTGTACCTTCATTTTTATTTCTGTAATAATGACTTCATGGACGGTAGGAGTCTAAATCTCTTTGAGGATCTGGGTCTATGGGCTTTGAACGTAGACAGCACTTTTGCATCCCCAGATCTCAAAATTCTGTGCCAAGGTGGGTAAGCATGAGAACCTCAGTTTTCCAGACAGGGACACTAAGGTCAAGAGAGGTTCAGTGACGTGACCAAGGTCATGCAGCAAGTAAATGGCAGAGCCAGGATGTGAAGTGTTCCCCACATCACAACTTTGCTTCGTCTCAATTTTTCTACCTGTAAAATGGGCTTCATGACACTGCTTTACATTTTTCCAGAGCCTTCCCCACCATAGACCTCAATGTATAGTAGAAAAGGAGGTGAATCTGAGTAATCCCATTCCAGCGCACCAAGTACATGCTGTGGATGGAAAGCAGTCTGTGATCTAACAGCTAAGACATGGTCTAGCACATCCGAGAACTGGGATTCAATCCCAGCTCTGAACCCCACCTCCTTTGAGACCTTGGGCAAGTCCCTTATTCTCTCTGTGTGTCACTTACCCCACAGGTTAAACAGGAGCAATTTGCTTGCCGGCTCGGGGAGTGGTATGAAGTGTCATTAAATAAAGTTTGGGAAGTGCAAGGAATTATGAAAGTCACTGGAAGACAGAAGGAGAGAATTCTGCACCTTCCTGTAGGCAAAGAGCATCACGGTGGGGAATGTGGGAACAGGAAGAGATCTTCCGTTTCTCTGAAATAGCTAGAAAGTGGCACTTCAGGAGACTAAGCTGTGTATTGTTCAGCTAAGTTAGCTCCACACACAAGTGTAATGCAGCCTTCTTTAGGTGTGCCACTAAATTGCTTAGCAAAGAAACATATTGCCCATGCCCTGTATAGTGATTTTCAATCACAGGTAACTAGCAAATCAAGACCAATTCCCTCCAGAACAAAGCCTTGCACTGCTCCTGCAGGATGGCTATATTCCTGCCAAATTGGAACTTAAAATCCACAGCCATTTTGACTTTAGGGCTGTTCAAAAGAAGAAGAAAAAAGTGATGAACACACATTTTTTTAATATCAGGAAACCTATTTTCTTCTTTATCCTCTAATTCCAAGACACGTGGGCTGTTTTTGCTTAACTTCCACCACCATCCCCCAAAATTCCCTTGGGACAGAGACCAAGTCTGGAAAACTTCAGCCCAGAAATTGAAAAATTCTAAAGTAATGGATGAATGAAAACAGGAGGTTTGGATGGAAACAGGGGCAGCTTTATGTTTTTTGCTGCCCCAAGCACAACAGTCAGGTCACGCAGATTCAGCCCCATGTCTGCGGGTGATCTGCTGGTCCCGCGCCTTCGGCGTGCCCACCACCGAATTGCCGCCGAAGCTGTGGGACTGGCAGACCTCCCGCAGGCATGCCGCCAAAGTCTGCCTGACTGTCGCTCTCACAGTGACCGGCAGGCCACCCCCCGCGGCTTGCTGCCCCAGGCACGCGCTTGCTGTGCTGGTGCCTGGAGCCGGCCCAGATGGAAACAATTTGGGGGCCTTAACTCTGACGGACTTTGGCCAGCGCTCTGTGATAAGTAATAATCCCGATTACTTTCCATGGGAGCTGAGCCCCTTGGAAAATGCCAGTTTGAGTGAAGAGGGAATGTGATTAAGACACAGGAGGGAAAGAGGCAACAGGGAAAATTTTCCAAAGTGTCTAAGTGACTTAGGAGCCTAAGTCTCATTGAAAATCACTGGTACTTAGGCTGCTGAGTCACCTACATGCTTTTGAAAAATCCCTGATGTTTTTAGAGCTAGTTACTTATGTGTTGACTAATTTATTCTAATGGCTTAGCCTATGGGCACATCACATTAATAAGAAACCAGACTTCATCCTCTGCTGTCTACTTTGGCTATGGATAGTAAACCCTAACCTGACCCTCCTTACTCACATATGTAGCCCCATTCAAGTCAATGTGACAATTACCATGAGTATAACAAGCAGGAGCTAGCTCTGAGCTACCTCCCTGGTCCAACTCCCTAAGGGGAAAAAAACCCCTCCCTTGTCTCATATCATATGTCTAGCATTGACCCTGGAACTGCATTACATTTCCATGCACTGAAATCTAGCATTTCAGCCTGGCCTTCTTGCTTCTGAGTAACAGCCGTGTTAGTCTGTATCCGCAAAAAGAAGAACAGGAGTACTTGTGGCACCTTAGAGACTAACAAATTTATTAGAGCATAAGCTTTCGTGGACTACAGCCCACTTCTTCGGATGCATATAGAATGGAACATATATTGAGGAGATATATATACACACATACAGAGAGCATAAACAGGTGGGAGTTGTCTTACCAACTCTGAGAGGCCAATTAATTAAGAGAAAAAAAACTTTTGAAGTGATAATCAAGCTAGCCCAGTACAGACAGTTTGATAATAAGTGTGAGAGTACTTACAAGGGGAGATAGAGTCAATGTTTGTAATGGCTCAGCCATTCCCAGTCCTTATTCAAACCGGAGTTGATTGTGTCTAGTTTGCATATCAATTCTAGCTCAGCAGTCTCTCTTTGGAGTCTGTTTTTGAAGTTTTTCTGTTGTAATATAGCCACCCGCAGGTCTGTCACTGAATGACCAGACAGGTTAAAGTGTTCTCCCACTGGTTTTTGAGTATTTTGATTCCTGATGTCAGATTTGTGTCCATTAATTCTTTTGCGTAGAGACTGTCCGGTTTGGCCAATGTACATGGCAGAGGGGCATTGCTGGCACATGATGGCATATATCACATTGGTAGATGTGCAGGTGAACGAGCCCCTGATGGTATGGCTGATGTGATTAGGTCCTATGATGATGTCACTTGAATAGATATGTGGACAGAGTTGGCATCAGGGTTTGTTACAAGGATAGGTTCCTGGGTTAGTGGTTTTGTTCAGTGATGTGTGGTTGCTGGTGAGTATTTGCTTTAGGTTGGGGGGTTGTCTGTAAGCGAGGACAGGTCTGTCTCCCAAGATCAAGTGACATCATCATAGGACCTAATCACATCAGCCATACCATCAGGGGCTCGTTCACCTGCACATCTACCGATGTGATATATGCCATCATGTGCCAGCAATGCCCCTCTGCCATGTACATTGGCCAAACCGGACAGTCTCTACGCAAAAGAATTAATGGACACAAATCTGACATCAGGAATCAAAATACTCAAAAACCAGTGGGAGAACACTTTAACCTGTCTGGTCATTCAGTGACAGACCTGCGGGTGGCTATATTACAACAGAAAAACTTCAAAAACAGACTCCAAAGAGAGACTGCTGAGCTAGAATTGATATGCAAACTAGACACAATCAACTCCGGTTTGAATAAGGACTGGGAATGGCTGAGCCATTACAAACATTGACTCTATCTCCCCTTGTAAGTACTCTCACACTTATTATCAAACTGTCTGTACTGGGCTAGCTTGATTATCACTTCAAAAGTTTTTTTTCTCTTAATTAATTGGCCTCTCAGAGTTGGTAAGACAACTCCCACCTGTTTATGCTCTCTGTATGTGTGTATATATATCTCCTCAATATATGTTCCATTCTATATGCATCCGAAGAAGTGGGCTGTAGTCCACGAAAGCTTATGCTCTAATAAATTTGTTAGTCTCTAAGGTGCCACAAGTACTCCTGTTCTTCTTCTTGCTTCTGTTATCCACAGAAATGTCAGTGGATTGCACAGAACGCTGGGAGAGAATTTGCTCAAGCCGAAAGAGCCGAGTAAGAGGCGATAAAGAAAAGTGACAAGTTCATTTAAGAAAATGAGTGGCTCAAGGTGCCTGCTGAACAGGCCCATACAGCCATCTTTAACGTCCCAGTGAGCTTTATCATAATTAAACCAGGGACTGTTAAATGAATGAATAGATCATGTGGGTGCCACACTGTGAAGCAGGCGGTAATTGCACTGTCCTTTGTAGAAACACCTGAATACTCAAAGAATTAACTCATTACAAAAGACACCGTCTGGAGATACTTTCATCTTGCCCTGTACCTGTGTCTAATAAACCTTTACACACAGACCATACTGAGAACAGAATCTATCCTAGGGAAAAAAAACATATAGGATGGGGCATATTTCTGCCTTTTGCTTCCTCTTTAATGAGGATATTGAATGGAGGTGATGGTGACATTTGAAAAATGCCAATTTTATTTACTGTGTGGGAGACCTAAATAAGCAGAGAATTATGGGAATTGGAACCCCTATTTTCCTATTTACTTGATAAACAACTAATTCATTCCTCCCAATCTTGTTCTTGGGAACTGCCAAAACATTTTTGCTGAAACTTTCCAAAAGAATTCAGCCTGAGGCAGACACCGAACATGGAAAATTTAGCTTAAATGATTAAAGTCTGGCCAAGTTATAAGCAACTGAAAAGGGGGGTTTATAATGGGAAGCATTAGGCATCATTAACTCTAGGCATTGCTGCATCATGTGCCACCTATAATTGATGCATCTGCAGTCACAGCACTGGGGATAAAAATTACAAGAACGCCTTGTCCTCATGGCACAAGCTGATCACCTGCTGGGAGCAGGAAGGAATTTTCCCCTGTGCCTTTATGGTGTAGTACTTTTTCACCATAGGAGGGCAACAGGAACAAGTGGGTCTCAGTCCTCCTCCTGCATCAGCCTTGTCTCCTTTTCCATGACTTGCTAGGTCTCTCTGTCCCATTTCATGCACAAGGGGAGCGTGTGGTGATACCCATTGAGCCATCCTCCCTTCCACCCCAATGGAAACAAACTCAGGACTTTCTGACGGACACCTCTTGTGAATGATTCTCTCTCCCCCTAGAGCTGAAGCAAATGGCTGCAGTGACAGCCCCATGGTGTAACTGCCTGCTGTTCACATGTTCTTCTGATTCCAATTGCCTTGTTTATGCCAGTGAGTGGGTAGCAGGTGTCAGAATCTTTTCGTGCGCAGCCATATCCTGTATGCCAGGCTTCTATGAATGCAGGGATTTGCATATTTCTGCTTCTTGCTTCCCTTTTAATGAGGAGATTGAAAGGAGCAATGGATGGCAGATGGAGCTGAGGTCTGGAATTCTGTGCAGTCATGCCGTGTACTGCCTTGAACAGTTTTATTTCTGAGCAATCACTTTAAAGTTAACCATTTGCCTAATGGGAGGGAGTGTTGTCTGATGGTTAAAGCACGTCTGGGAGCCAGGGCTCCTGGGTTCCATTCCTGGCTTGGTCACTGTGTGATAGTGGGCAAGTCACTTAGGGCCTGATTTTCCAAAATGTACCCTAAATCTGGATGACTCAGTTTTGGGCATTAAACTCAATGTCCCTGGAGCCTGATTTTCGAGGGGGACGAACACCTGCGACACTAACTCTCCTTGGCTGGCAGAGCTGGGCAGTGGCCCTGCTCCCCTAGCTCCTACACTTTTGTGCAATGGAAGAAACCTTATCTGAAGCAGAATGACTTGGAAACACACATGTACGCCTTCTCCATCTCTCACTCACTCACACACTTCTCCCTTCTGCCTCTCTCTCTCTCTCTCACACACACACACATTAATCTGCTGCACACCAAGTCTGAACCGCTTCATGTGAAATGAAAAGAAAGATCCCTGGGAATTCCATCCCACCCTGCAGCTGTGAATGGAATAAGTCCCTGAGCACATACTCGAGCCAATTTACACACTTAAGATACAAAACAGGGCCGCTGATTCCCAGGGAGCGTTCCCATCCATTATTCACGGAGGCGTTCTCACAGCTGTATTTAGCATGGAACGCTCTCTGCTGCAGACTCTCTGCCATACAACGCACAAGCAGGCAGGGCCTGGTAGGGTGACCAGATGTCCCGATTTTATAGGGACAGTCCCGATTTTGGGGTCTTTTTCTTATATAGGTTCCTATTACCCCCCACCCCCGTCCTGATTTTTCACACTTGCTGTCTGGTCACCCTAGGGCCTGGCCTGCCTGGCCTAGTTACGAGTCACAGATTTGCCTTCCAACCATGCAAAGGGAGCTTAGAAGATAGAGCAAGAGGGAAAGCACGTGCAACTGGACTATAGCAAGTCACTCGTAGCCAGGAATTCATCCAGTGAATTTAGCCTCTTCTTCTGTTTGTGGATTGTCCTGAGCACTTTGTTATTTTCTCAAACCGAGTTGTTATCGCTGGATACTTTCTGGGAATCAGGGATCTGCCCCTCATTCCATTCGACATTCAGTACTCAAGCTGTGTTGGTTAGTTTTGAATGGACTCAGACCTCAAGTCACATGGTGTTGTCCCTACCCCAGGTGGACAAGGTAACTCTCAGAGTCAGATTTCAAGTGTGGAGATTTACGTTTACAAGTTTGAAATTCTTTCTACATTTTTTCCTACTATTCACTCAAAATTCCCTGCTCTCTAAACGTTCCTGCCAACAACCTGGCTGCTTAGGGCAGCCTGTTAAAGCTATTTAGGTGCCTAAAGATGCAGATAGGCACCTAGAGGGGTTCTCCAAAGCACCTATGCGCCATTAGGCATCTGTAGGCACCTAAATATCTTTAACAATCAGCCCCTGGTCTCTCTGTAGAAAGCAAACATATAAGGATCATGCACTTGGACGAAGTGTATTAACTTTAAAACTGGAACAAATACCTGTGACCATTCCTGGGCAGTATTCCTCCAGCTCTACCTATGATAACACCTTGACTAGACATCTCCTTTCCACAAGCAGTGAGACAGCCACAGGCATGTGTATGGTGCGATTCCCTCTCTGTCAAGCCAGCCTTGTTCCTACTGGGGTGACAGCAGAGCAGCAAAACCATGAGGTTATTACTCACATTGGTTGAATATGGGGTTTTTATTTTGGCTGCAACTCTTAGGGAATCTACAGGATTCCATCGCTCCACAGGGATATCCCACCAGCCGGAGAGCCAGCCATGTGTGGTCAGATATCCCACACAGCCATCTAGCAAGAGCAACTCAGGCCACTGCAAGCTACAGACATGGAGACTATTCTGCCTCCTAATGACTAGCACAGGAGCTGCTTTGCCAGAGGAACTCAAACAAAGAGCTCATGTGATGGTAACTGTCCTGAAAGAGCAGGAAACGCAGGGGGGCTTGGCAGGCTATCGGCACCGAGAATGGAGGGAAAACATTAACAGGGAAAGCATGTGAACATATAACAGGATCAAGAAAGGCAGTGGAGGGTGTCAAGTATCAGAGGGGTAGCCGTGTTAGTCTGAATCTGTAAAAAGCAACAGAGGGTCCTGTGGCACCTTTAAGACTAACAGAAGTATTGGGAGCATAAGCTTTCGTGGGTAAGAACCTCACTTCTTCAGATGCAAGTAATGGAAATTTCCAGAGGCAGGTATAAATCAGTGGAGGGTGTGATGTTGTGCAGTCTATATGGTTTTATAAAAATATAATAAGTGAATATAATGTAACTGGAATATGCTTCATGCAAAAGGTCTCTTGTAAGGTATCGTTACAAAGCTTATAATCCACTGAGTGTGATCATCCTATTTGTATAAATGTACCACTCTTGTATCTAAAACTAGAAATATGAAATATAACTCTAAGGGCCTATTGTAATTATGTAAAGTGTGGGCCATTAATAGTGGTTTGGAATCTTGATGACTCCCATTAGCCAGGACCATTGTCTGCAGATGGCTGTGTTTACCTGTTAGTCTTCCTGTATATGTGTGTGCTGGCAAGTGGGTAATGAAGTCTTGCAGTGACATGTGATCATGTCACCTGAACTGGAATCCATCTTTAACCTGGTGTCAAGTATCAGAGGGGTAGCTGTGTTAGTCTGAATCTGTAAAAAGCAACAGAGGGTCCTGTGGCACCTTTAAGACTAACAGAAGTATTGGGAGCATAAGCTTTCGTGGGTAAGAACCTCACTTCTTCAGCTGAAAAAGTGAGGTTCTTACCCACGAAAGCTTATGCTCCCAATACTTCTGTTAGTCTTAAAGGTGCCACAGGACCCTCTGTTGATCTTTAACCTGGGTGCTTTTCCAGTGGAGGGGTGGAAACCCAGAGGGACAAAGGGTTCCCACCTTATGCAAAAGATATATAAAGGGGTGGAAGAGAACAGAGGGAGAGAGGAGCCATCATGAAGAATCTCCTAGCTACCACCTGAGCTGGAACAAGAGCTGTACCAGGGGAAAGAATTGTGCTCAGGCCTGGAAGGTGTCCAGTCTGAGAAAAAGCTTACTGAAGCATCTCTGAGGGTGAGATTATCTGTATTCAGTTTGATTAGACATAGATTTGCGCATTTTATTTTATTTTGCTTGGTGACTTACTTTGTTCTGTCTGTTACTACTTGGAACCACTTAAATCCTACTGTCTGTATTTAATAAAATCACTTTCTACTTATAATTAACTCAGAGTATGTATTAATATCTGGGGGAGCAAACAACTGTGCATCTCTCTCTCTCAGTGTTATAGAGGGCAAACAATTTATGAGTTTACTCTGCATAAGCTTTATACAGGGTAAAACGAATTTATTTGGGTTTAGACCCCATTGGGAGTTGGGCATCTGAGTGCTCTAGACAAGCACTCTTCTGTGAGCTGTTTTCAGGTAAACCTGCAGCTTTGGGGCACGTGATTCAGACCCTGGGTCTGTGTTGGAGCAGATGGGAGTGTCTGGCTCAGCAAGACAGGGTGCTGGAGTCCTGAGCTGGCAGGAAAAACAGGAATAGAAGTAATCTTGGTACATTGGATGGCAGCTCCCAAGGGCGGTTTCTGTGATCCAACCCGTCACAGAGGGATGATTCATTGTCATGTACTGAGGGGCAGAGCTGGGCTAGAGGGAAAGGTTGGAGTCCTAGCTAGGCTCAGGACCAGATCAGCTTGTTGGATTATTTTTAGTTCCTGCCCTGTCTCTTGCAGATAATGTTGGACAATGAGCTTCTGCCCTCCCCTCATAGATACCTGCAGGAAGGATACAAACCTAGCTCGAGAATTACCGGGCCACCCCAAGTTAGTGGGAAGGCAGAGCTCCCCTTAGGAGCTGCAGTGAGCTGGAAATGCTTAGTGTCTAGTGTGTGCTCAGTAGCAGGTGCACACATGCCCTGGTTTCATAAAAAGGGTCACTTACCAGCACAAAAGATACGTGAGTGTGCGCGCACACACACACACACACACCTGAGGCTACGTTACCACCTGTCCCTGCTCTGCAGGAACACTCAAGAATAAAAATCCAGACAAGTCTCCTCAGCACCCACAAGCCAGAGACGCCATTAGCTAAATGCATGCAAGGGCCTGCCCTGCCTATTCCCCGGTCCCATGATGCCTCTGTGCTTTCCAAACCCAGCCAGGTACCAGGGCATGTTGCTGTGACTTTTAAAAGCCACTGTTTTTTCTTACCAGGATACCATACTGCCTGCCTGCCTGTTGAGGCAGGGAGCATGTTTTGCTGCATCCATCCAGCCCGTGCGCTACAGTCAGTTCAGCACAGCAATAGCCTGTTCTTCACATTGTGACAAGGCTGCAGCCTCCTAGGACACCCTGCTTGTTCCTGTGCTGCACACACCCCACCATCGCTCAGAATTCCATGGGGACAGCAGGGATAAACTCAGAACTCTCTGCTCCAAACACACAACTTCGACCACTCAGGCTCAGTTAGAATCTGCGTGGGCTGCTTGCAGTATAGGGCCTATGACATACAGCTGAAGAGTTTCAGTTCATCTACTAGCGGGCAGTAACACTAGCCGGTTAATTACATTATCATTAACACACTCATGCAAGGACTGACATTTCCCCGCAAGGGGTATTAAGCAAGAATCCGAGGGCATGGAAGCACTCATTACAAAGGCCCAGGTTTCATTGCGGCAATGTGTTCTCTTCTCCCCACAATGACTGTGGGTCCCCGATTTTGTAGGGCCCCATTCTTACCAGTTTGGTTTTGTCCATGGCAGCCAGGACAGCAGTGTTCAGTGCTTCCAGAGCAGAAAGCACATGTCTGTATTCTCCCAGGTGTTCCGAGAAATAATCTGGAGTGGGACAGAAGGTCAAGGTTAAATTTCCAAGCAATTCCATCAAGGCCTGTCTCCATCCTGCTATTTCCTAGGAAACCCGCTGCTGGGATCTTATTTTGTTCTGTGCCCTCACCTGGAATGGCAGCTGAGGCTCATTTTCTACACAGCGGGCATTTGCAGTGCCAGACATAATGAAACGAGGTCAAATTCTGCTCTCCGCTAACTCATGTTAATTGCATTGAAGTCAGTGCAATGACTCCAGATTGACACCCATGGACTAGAGCAAAACGCCCTTTCCTTCCCAGGGATCAAAATGTCCCACCCAGGGGAAAACCCCAGGCTTTCCACCTTGCAGAGTTCCTGTCACAACTAGATGAGATGCACAAATAGGAACGGCCAGACTGGCTCAGACCCGAGGTCCATCTAGCCAGTGTCCTGTCTCCGCCAGTAACTAGTGCCAGATGCTGCAAAGCAAGAAACCTCGGCAATTCTGAAACAATCTCCCTGGACTAATTCATTTAGAGGTACCGAGCTGGTGGCCCTACTTACCACACAACTTCTCCGTCTCTAAGTTGCTGCAAGAAACAGAAAAACAAACTCTCATTAGAGGATGGGCCATGTCTCAAGAGAAACAGCTGCTGCAAATGGCCAACAGAGCTGCTGACACGAAGCCCTAATGAACTCTCCAGTTCACATACTGCTCATCAGCATGTTTTTAAAAGCTCTATTTAAAAAATAGATGAGTTACACAGGTGTTCAGCAGGGGCCAGATTCTGAGAGAGGTTCGGCACCTGCTGCTCCCAGCTACCTCCAAGGCAGCAGCAGGATCTGTAGCCATGGATCAGGTTGCAGTGTGTTCACTTTGTCCTGGTTTTCTATGCAAGTCAATCGTTCTGGTTCTCAGAGTGAAATTTGGAATGGTAACCAAGAGGATGGTGGGTTCAAAGGGCCAGGTTCTAACCTCTCCCACAGCACTGGGGAGTCACAGGCTTTGTTTCAAGAGGGCAGGGGCTCGCCAATAAGAGCAAAGCACTGCTTAGAATTTATTTTTAAAGCAAGATCACGCGGGGGCCATGTCACGTTCAAAAGTGTCCTTCCAGAGCCATCAGCAAATGAGCTCAGGCCCTTCCTGCGTGCTGGAGGCAACATTCATCTTGACTAGCCACTAGTGGAAAACCAGGCTACTGCAGTAGATACATGGATGAGAACCTTAACCCTGACACAGGGAGCCACCGAGGGAGAAGCTGGTTTCTGGGCATGCGGCTCATCTAGGCATGGAAACACAGACCTGCATGGAAACTTGAGCGTGACCTGTGGTCCCCATGTCGGAACAGAGCTACAGAGCTGCAGGATGGGAGGACAGAATAGGGGAATGTCAAAGGTGCAGGGTGAGCTGTGCTTTTGACCCCTTCTAGTCCTTCTCCAGTGCACACCTCAGGTCACATGCCCGGTTCCTGCACCTCTCTCTGGGTGGAACACTTTGATCCAACCACTCCGGGACTGGATTGCTGGGTTGCAGCCCCGGCTTCCCAATCGTGTGAACAGGACAGGCCCACCTGGGTTTGGCACCTGTACGCCCTTTCCATCCAGAGACCTGTAACCAGTGAGCCAATTAAAGTGACTAGTACAGCTTCTTCAAAGCAAAGCAGTATTCATTCACCCACTGGTACTTGGCACTCATAGCAAAGGATATCATAGGGTTAGATGAGTCATCCAGTCTAACCCCCTACACAGTAAAGGTCTATACACCTATTTCCCCTTTCCTAACCCACAATCTCTCCTTGCAAGCCTTTAAATTCCATTCAGCCCAGTTACCTCCATCTCTGGGATGTGAGACGCAGCCTGCACTGCTGCAGCATGCACTCCCTGTCTCTCTGGCGATGTCTACTCCACACACTAGGGGAGTGATTCCCCCACTCACATACATGCTCACTCTCTTACTAGTAGGGTGACCAGATGTCCCGATTTTATAGGGACAGTCCCCATTTTTGGGTCTTTTCCTTATAGAGGCTCCTATTACCTCCCACCCCTGACCCCATTTTTTCACACTTGCTGTCTGGTCACCCTACTTACTAGCAGCTTAGCCGTGGTAGTGTTACGCCAGCAGACTCTGGTTGGCAGCCAGAATCAAACCTGGGACCTCTGGAGCTTAACGCAAGAGCCTCTAATGCATGAGCTGAAAGACACATCTCTCTTAGCTAGGGCTGTAGCCGGCTCATCACTCGCTGGTCTAGCTGCCACTAGAGAGGGACAGCACAGCACACCGAACAGGCAGGGGTTACAGGGCTGAGCTGTGCTGAGTACAAACCCACCTGAATCACACCCCAGCTTGTAGTGTAGACATAGCCTGTCAGAGACTCACCTCCAGCCGCCCTGGCCCCTCCCCGCCCCTTCTGCCGAGGATAGTGTCTCTCGGGTTTTAGTAGCCTCTTTGACCTTGTGTTCAGCCTGGGAGGAATACACTTCGCTAACCTAGCTGGAGCCAGGTGGGGGGTATTCCCCAATTAACTGTTTCCCCAAGGGCCCTTGGCATGCATCTTCTCTTTGCCATTCCCTGCTGGTTTCCCCCTTACTGCCCCCTTTGATTTCACCCTGTGCAGCAGGCAGGGTGATATCATGCAGTGCACGGAGGTACACACAGCGTTTATAACAAAATCTTACTGCTAGTTAACTCTTTGCCCATGGGGAGACAAGAGCTCATGACCAGCCTGGGTCTCCCCATTCTGGCTCCTTCATCTCCCAGGCAGATATTGCCTCCTCCCTCCCCTCTGTCCTCCACAGAGGATCTACGCTGGCTGGGCACTGGCAGGGAAGCATTGGGAGCAGAGGGTGACAGTCAACCCACTGCCTGCCCTCACTGCCAGTGATACAGGGAGGAGTCACTGCAGAGGAAAATCCTGTTGCATGCATGAAAGACTCAGTAGTTGGAGCTGGAATAGGGGACTGTTGCAGGGAATTCATGGCAACCACTGGTATTTTCTTATTTTCAAGATTGCAAATAAATAAAACCCATAGACTCATAGACTCATAGACTTTAAGGTCAGAAGGGACCATTATGATCATCTAGTCTGACCTCCCGCATGATGCAGGCCACAAAAGCTGACCCACCCACTCCTGGAATAATTCTCTCCCTTGACTCAGCTGTTGAAGTCCCCAAATCATGATTTAAAGACTTCAAGTCGCAGAGAATCCTCCAGCAAGTGACCCCTGCCCAGCAAGCGACCCCTGCCCCATGCTGCGGAGTAAGGCGAAAAACCTCCAGGGCCTCTGCCAATCTACCCTGGAGGAAAATTCCTTCCTGACCCAAATATGGCGATCAGCTGAACCCCGAGCATGCGGGCAAGATTCTCTAGCCAGACCCTCCGGAAAAAGTTCTCTGTAGTAACTTTTAATATCCCATCATTGACCATTGTTACTAATTACCAGCGATGGCACGTTATTGACCTATTGACTAAAATCACATTATCCCATCCAACCATCCCCTCCATAAACTTATCAAGCTTAATCTTAAAGCCAGAGAGGTCTTTCGCTCCCACTGTTTCCCTCGGAAGGCTGTTCCAGAACTTCACCCCTCTGATCGTTAGAAACCTTCGTCTAATTTCAAGCCTAAACTTCCCTACGGCCAGTTTATATCCATTTGTTCTCGTGTCCACATTAGTACTGAGCTGAAATAATTCCTCTCCCTCTCTGGTATTTATCCCTCTGATACATTTAAAGAGAGCAATCATATCCCCCCTCAGCCTTCTTTTGGTTAAGGTAAACAAACCGAGCTCCTCGAGTCTCCTTTCATACGACAGGTTTTCCATTCCTCTGATCATCCTAGTGGCCCTTCTCTGTACCCGTTCCAGTTTGAATTCATCCTTTTTAAACATGGGAGACCAGAACTGCACACAGTACTCCAAATGAGGTCTCACCAGTGCCTTGTATAACGGAACCAGCACCTCCTTATCCCTACTAGAAATACCTCGCCTAATGCATCCCAAGACTGCATTAGCTTTTTTCACGACCACGTCACATTGCCGACTCATAGTCATCCTGCGATCAACCAGGACTCCGAGGTCCTTCTCCTCTTCCGTTACTTCCAACTGACGTGTCCCCAGCTTATAACTAAAATTCTTGTTAGTCATCCCTAAATGCATCACCTTACACTTCTCACTATTAAATTTCATCCTATTACTATTACTCCAGTTTACAAGGTCATCCAAATCTCCCTGCAGGATATCCCGATCCTTCTCCGAATTGGCAGTACCTCCCAACTTTGTGTCATCCGCAAACTTTATCAGCACACTCCTACATTCGGTTCCGAGGTCAGTAATAAATAGATTAAATAAAATCGGACCCAAAACCGAACCTTGAGGAACTCCACTGGTAACCTCCCTCCAACCTGGCAGTTCACCTTTCAGTACGACCCACTGCAGTCTCCCCTTTAACTAGTTCTTTATCCACCTCTGGATTTTCATCAAGAGCTTCTGTCCCCAGCCAGGCACTGTCCAGACCACAGCGGGGTGGGAGGGCAGACCCCACAGTTTGTGAGAGACAGCTGTAAAGAGGATCTAGAACCTGTAGGAAAGGTTCAAAAGTGGTATTGTGCACCCGTGTGTTTGCACATGCGTGTGTGTCTGTGTCTGAGTTGCAGGGAAAGAAAGGCACCTCCTTTCTCTGCTGTCCATAAATGAGTGTCTTCTTTGTCCTATTTTCAATCTAGAGCAAATTTATACTAAGAGGCCTCTCCAGACCAAAACAACGGAAGTGGAAAGCTGAGTGAAATGCTCCATAAAAAAAATTAGATTAGTGGAAATAATGAGACAAACACAGACTGGTTGGTTACATTTTCTGAGAATTAATTTCATGTCAGAATTCCTCTGCTGATTGCTGACTTAAGTGGTTTGTTTAAAGAGAGAGACAGTCAGGCGGTAATATTGCCATCACATTGCTTTTAGGAGCTACCGTTGTGAGGCTAAACAAATAGAACAATAACACTTTACTTTCTCCATCTCGTGGTGTAGGACATTTTCCAAAGGATCCAAAAGTACTTTGCAGACTATTCTACACAGGGCTCGTAGCACCACTTATTATTAAGATTGCCCAACACTACCCATTATAAAAACCCTGTTTTCAGCTGCATATAACTTGGCCAAATTTTAACCATTTGGGCTGAACTATGTTGGGAAGTTTCAGCTAAAATGATTCAGCCGTTTCTGAGAACAAGGCTAGGGAAAAATGCAGCTATGCTGGGGGTTGGGCGAAGCCTCGTTGAAGTTAGTGGATGTAACGGCTGCCCTTCATTAAGGGCAAATATAAAAAGCAATTGAGCTCCTTTCTGGAATAAATGTATCAGATCAGGCACCCAACATTAGTGAACACTTTTGACCTTCATCTCTGTGCCTCAAATCCCCACCTGTAAAATGGGGATACCATCCCCTCACCTCACAGGGGTGGTGTGAAAATAAATGTATTAGCGTTTGTGAAGCACTCCGATACTGTCATGATGAGTACTGCAGAAAAGCCCCTGAGGAAATTAATATTTCTGTCTTCAGAGCAAGGTTTGCACAGTATGCAGTAAATAAGGGACGAGGCCAGACACTGAACAATGAAAAAACAAAATATTGAATAGCTGCTCATTCAATGAACGCTGTCCGTTCTGTGCACTGAATGATGCAGAGGACCTGTGGAAAAAATAGCATGTGGCCATGTAATTAAAGACTGTATTATAATACATATACACAGGGGGCCAAACTAAGGTTGCATAGGCAGCCTGAATGCTGGTATTTCCTAAGTTTTGAGTACTTGTCTTTGCAACCTTAGTAATGCTCTTTAAACATAATATTTTTGCATTTATTTCTATATCTATGACTGTGATCTATCAGTCTGTCTTTGAATAATTTCACCCATCATTAAAATACAACCACTTCAAGGGGGAAAAGTTAGAATAGTGAATGGCACCACCATGCAATAGGTGTCCAATAACCAGAGTCTGCAGTGTGCACAGGGCATACTGTCAGGACCAGGATGTGGGTGGTCTGACCTAGTGGTCAGAACAGGGATGGTCATGCCTAGTGGTCAGAGTCAGAGTCCAAGCCAGGAGTCAGGGTCACAATCAGGAACCAAGCTGGTGGTCAGAGCTAGAATCAGGGACCAGGGATCAAGAAAAAGTCAGGTCCAGTGCACCAGCTGAGAGACTTCCTGACTGCTAAGACAACTTCCTGTGCCTCCTTCTGGCTTAAATAGTATGGTTGGGCCAATCAATGGGGCCGGTCATAGTCCCCAGTCAGGATCCTTGTGGGCGGTGGTCCTGGGCGGGTATTGATCATCATAGCAGATATGTCTAAATGTTTTGCCTCTGTTGTTATGGCAGGATCTGGTGCCACTTTGAGTTGGTGTATCCTGGCCTGTGGGGAGCTTGCTTCTGATGATGAGCTTGTAAAGGCTGGGAGTTGTTTGAAGGCCAGAAGAGGGGGTTCAGGAAAGATTTCTTTCAAGATGTGGTCCCCATCGAGTATGGGTTGTAATTGTTTAGTGATACTCCATATGGGTTTCAGTGTGGGGTGGTAGGTGACAAGTAGGGTTATGCCATCAGAGGTGGGGTTTTTTTTTCATATTGAAGCAGGTTCTCTCAGGGTATTTGGGTGGCCCATTCCATGATGAGATCTACTTCTCTGATGGAATGTCCTTGTTTGGTGAAAGCAGTTTTAAGTGTATTAAGGTATGTATCCCGGACTTTCTCCTCAGAGCATATTCTGTGGTATCTGAGTGTCTGGCTGTAGATAACAGATTTCTTGGTGTGTTTGGGGTAGTAACTGGATCTGAGCAGGTTAGTGTATTGATCTTGGGTTTATAGTTGTCTGTAGGGGTCCACTGTCGAAGCTCGTCGTGGTGTCCAGGAAGTTGATGCTGGTGTGGGAGAGTTCTCGCAAGAATCTGATGGAGTGATGGGTGGTGGTTGAAGTTGTGGTGGAAATCCATTAGGGAGTTTAGATTATGAAAATATCATCAAGGTATACCATTGGTTTTGTGGTGCATTTTTCCAGAAATTCTTCCTCAAAGTGGCCCGTGAACAGGTTGGCTTAATGGAGAGGCATCCTAGAACCCATGGCTGTTCCCAGTGTTAAATTAACCTGTGTGCTCCAGTAGCACAACTGTTAGTGCACAGTACTTATAAAGCAGTATGGTGTGGAGTGATGCTGGGGTTGTGAGTTCAAGTCTCACCTGGAGCACTAACCTCCTTCTTGCCTAGGGAGGTTGTGGAAGCTCCTTCACTGAAGGCTCTCAAAAGGAGGCTGGATAGTTTAGACACAACAAATCCTCCATCTTGGCAGGATGGTAGATTAGATGATCCTTGTGGTCCCTTCTCACCCTATCTTTCTATGAATATAAAATAGTTATGGGTGAGGATGAAATTGGCGCGTTTGGGATGAATATCTGAGTATTGTCCATTGTCTTATAGATATTTGAGCAGACAGAGATGCCATCATTGGGATCAATGGTGGTGTATAGGGAGGTGACATCCATGGTGCAAGGATGGCTGAGAGGGGATATGATTGCTATCTTTAAATATATTAGAGGGATTAATACAAGGGAGGGAGAAGAATTATTCCAGCTTAGTACTAACGTGGATACCAGAACGAATGGATACAAACTGGCCGTGGGGAAGTTCAGACTTGAAATTAGACGAAGGTTTCTGACCGTCAGAGGGGTGAAATATTGGAACGGCCTACCGAGGGAAACGGTGGGGGCGACGGACCTGTCTGGTTTTAAGATAAAGTTAGATAAGTTTATGGAGGGAATGGTTTAATGGTAAAACATAGTAGTCAAGGAAAGCCAAGCAATGGTGGGTAAATAGTATAATGGCTAACGGGGTCGGGCTGGAGACTCTTGCCTATATGCTCGGGGTCTTACTGATCGCCACATTTGGGGTCGGGAAGGAATTTTCCTCCAGGGCAGATTGGCTGAGCCTCTGGAGGTTTTTCGCCTTCCTCCGCAGCATGGGGCAGGGATCTCTAGCAGGAGGGTCTCTGCCGATTGCAGTCACTAAAAACAGGATTGGGGACTTCAACAGCAGAGTCCAGGGAAGGGGTAGGGATGGTTTTATGGCCTGCAGCATGCAGGGGGTCAGACCAGATGATCATAATGGTCCCTTCTGACCTTAAAGTCTATGAGTCTATGAGTCTATGAGTGTTCTGAGGCAGGTTGTTAACATTGCAGAGTTTCTGGAGGAAGTCGGTTGTGTCCTGGAGGAAGCTGGCTCTTTGTGTGGTGAGTGGTGAGGATGGTTTCCAGGGCCAGATATGATGGACCTGTCTGGGTTCCCTTGTCTGTGTATCTGGGAAGCATGTAGCAGGTTCATTGGGGAGGAGGTTGTAGAGTTTTTCTTTGAGTTGTCTGGGGAAGGATTTGATGAGATCCTTAAATTCCTGGGTGGATTGTGGTGTTGGGTCTTCTTTGAGTTTTTTATATTAGGTAATGCCAGACAGTTGTCGGTCAGGGCCGCCCAGAGTGGGGGGCAAGTGGGGCAATTTTCCCCAGGCCCCGGGCCCTGCAGGGGACCCCACAAGAGTTTTTCGGGGCCCCTGGAGCGGGGTCCTTCACTCGCTCCAGGGGCCCCGGAAAACTCTTGTGGGGCCCGAGCCCCTGGAGCTTCTTCCGCTCCGGGTCTTCGGTGGTAATTCGGCGACGGGGGGGTCCTTCCGCCCCGGGACCCGCTGCCGAAGTGCCCTGAAGACCCGCGGCAGGGGGTCCCTCCATCCTGGGACCCGCCGCCAAAGCGCCAGGTCTTTGGCGGCAGGGGGCCACTGAATCCTCTGGGCAGCCCTGTTGTCGGTTGGCCCCATTAATGTAATCATCCTGGCTGAGAACTGTGATGGCACCCCCCGCCCTTTTCTGTGGTTTGATCACTGTCTGGTGGCTGGATTTCAGGGGCTGTATGGCTGTCCTCTCAACGGTGGGGAGATTGCGATGGATGTGATGCTTGTTAAGGATTTCACACTCTTTTTTTTCTGAAGCAATCAATGTAATGCTGAAGTGTGTGGTTTCATCTGCTGAGGCGTGTCCAGCCAGATGATTTTTTTTATGACTATTGGTGGGGATGTGGTAGCTGTGAATGGTGGTGTCATTGCTGTGAAAGAATTCTTTGGGGCAGAGTCAGCAAACGAATTCTTCTAGTCCCCCTCACATTAGCATGGTATCAGGACTTGTGGTGGGTCAGAAGTTCAGTCCCTTGGAGAATACAGATAATTCAGCTCTGGTTGGGGTAGTTTTGATTAATTGATGATGTTGGGATATCATTTAGTGTCTCAGACCCGAAGAAGAGCTCTGTGTAAGCTCAAAACCTTGTCCTCTTCACCATCAGGAGTTGGCTCAATAAAAGATATTACCTCATCCAGCTTGACTCTCTAATATCCTGGGACCAACACGGCTGAAACCACACTGCAAACAAAACTGAGACCTTTCCAAATTTCTTATGAAAAATCAGGGAGCGCCAATAGCCCAGGACATTCACCTGGCATGTGCAATACCAAGACTGATGTCCCCACTTTGCCTGATTTGCAGCAGAGACCTGAGAGAGAGGCACCGTGCACAGGGTCTTCTGCTGAGGTGAGGTAAGCAGGACTCCAGACATCCTGGAAATGGTTAATATATGGAGGTATACCTATCTCATAGAACTGGAAGAGACCCTGAAAGGTCATTGAGTCGAGTCCAGCCCCCGCCTTCACTAGCAGGACCAAGTACTGATTTTTGCCCCAGATCCCTAAGTGGTCCCCTCAAGGATTGATCTCACAACCCTGGGTTTAGCAGGCCAATGCTCAAACCACTGAGCTATCCCTCCCCCCTTATACTGAGAACCATTCTAGCCTGCCATCCCAGGGTGCTCTTCTTCTCTGAGAGTGTGGTGTCTTGGATAGAGTACAGAATGGAACAGGGGCGAGCTGTGCTGGGGCTCATCCAAGTTGCACTGAGGCTGGGGAGAAACCTGGTATAGAGATGCTGCTGAATGGATGTGAACATGCCGTTGGGGTTGCTGCTAAGTGGGGAGATGTGACGTGGAGTTGCTACTGGGTGGGTGACACGGCATGGGATTGAAGTTGGGTGGCTGGGAGCATGGCACAGGTTGTTGTTGGATAGGCATGAGTGTGGCATGGTGGTGCTGGTGGGTGTAGGGACCAGGGCATGGGTGGTCAGCCCAGTGGTCAGAGTCAGAAGCCTGGAACCAGAGCCAGGGTCAGAGACAGGTGCCAAGCCAAAAGTCAGAGCCAGTGTCAGGGGTAGGGCGTAGGAGCAGGGACCAGGAGTGAGACAGGAAAGCAGGAACCGGGAACAGACAGGAGTCTGGGATAAGGAGGACAGGAACCAGGGACAGGCGGGAGGCAGGGTTCAGGAGTCAGGCAAGTAGGCAAGGTTCATAGTAGCAGTTAGCCAAGGATGCTGAGACAACTTCCTGTGCCTCTTTCTGGTTTAAGAAGAGTTTCCCAGTAGGGCTGGACATCTCCCCCAATCAGGAGCTTTGTGGGCAGGGTCCTTTGTGAACTAGAGCTTTGTTGGCCCCCGCTCCACCGTTCTGGTGAGCTGCTGGGTGGTGACCGGAGTCTGCGTGCTGCCTGGGAACCCATGGGCCACGTTCAAAGCATGAGGTCACACTGCTGCCTGGTGACCTGAAATTGTGCAACTATTGTGTACGGATAGAATCAAATAAATGTCAGGCTGGAAGGGCCCTTGAGAGGTCTTCTAATCCAGCCCTATGCGCTAAGGCAGGATAAAGTCTACCTAGCTCATCCCTGACAGGTGTTTAATGCAGTGTGACGACAGGGTGGAGATGAGGCTACGTCTACGCTGCACGACCGCAGCTGGCCCAGGGTGTCTGACTCGGGCTCATGGGGCTCGGGCAGGAAGGCTAAAAACTCCAGCGCAGATGTCTGAGCTCAAACCCAGGCTCTGAAACCCCATGAGAGGGGAGGGGGTCCGAGCCTGGGCTCCAGCCTGAGCCCAAAGGTCTACACTGCAATTTCTAGCCCCGTGAGCCCGAGTCAGTTGACCCGGGCTCTGCGACTCGGTGCTGCATTTTTTTATTGCAGTGTAGCCGTACCCACAGCACCATGTTCTGATCTTGTGCTGCCCTGAATGAATTCTGGAGACTTGCATTGTTCTGCAAGCAGCTGTGGGTGAACCCAGTGAAAATCAGGGCTACTTCATCCTTTCAAGGCTGGGTATGTCAGCTTAACTGAGAAACTTTTTCAATAGAGCTAGTCAGAACTTTCCCGTGGAAAGTTTTCCCACCAAAACACAGACTTTTGCTGAAACTGAATCTCTTTTTTTTGGTGAGCAAATGTCCATTCTGACAAAAAAATATGATTTTCCTGCAGGAAATATCCAAATACAATTTTTTGTTTGGAATCAACATTTTGAAATGAAACATTTTCCCCCCCATTTTGTTTCCATTTAAAATGTCATTTTGAGTTTTTGGTTTAAACAAACCTAAACAAAATGATATTTTAAGTAAATGTTGATTTGAAACAAATTTTCATTCAGTTTCAGCTTGAAATGAGATTTTGCTTCAGTTCTATTAAAAAACATTTTAGGTGAAAATTGAACATTTTCATTTTGAATTCATTTGAAAGGTCTCATGGGAAAACAGAAATTTTCCAACCAAAAAATTTGAAAGATTTTTCATTTGAAATTTCTCACAGGAAATATTTTGATTTTCCAACCTGCTCTCTATTTATCAGAGCCAGAGTGAAGTCTCCAGAAAAAGACAAGTTGGAACATGCTATGAGTTTTATTCCTTTAGATCTAATCTTTCTACTCTAGGTAGCTAAATTATTATGTTGCTTTCATCACCAGGAGCACCAGATACAAAGGAGGGAGAAACAGCAACAAAGGGGAGAGAGAGCGCAAATGAGAGACAGGACAATGGGGGCTGCACTGAAGAAGAGCAAAATAATGCATGAGTGTAGTCAGGGCCGGCTTTAGGCCGATTCCCCCGATTCCCCTGAATCGGGCCCCGAGCCTAAAAGGGCCCCGCGCCCACGCCTAAGAGGGCCACATGCCCTAAAGAAGAGCACCTAACTTAGGCACCTTTTTAATTTTTACTCACCCGGTGGCAGTCCGGGTCTTCGGTGGCACTTTGGCGGCGGGTCCTTCACTCGCTCTGGGTCTTCAGCGGCATTTCGGCAGCGGGTCCTTCAGTGCCGCGGAAGACCTGAAGCGAGTGAAGGACCCGCCGCCGAAGTGCTGCCGAAGACATGGACCACCGCCGGGTATTCGAATCGGGACCCACACTTCCTAAAGTCAGCCCTGAGTGTAGTGGGGTGGCTCCCCCATGCCAGCTGAAAAAGGGTTAAAGTCAGCCCTGGGAGAAGGTTGTGGCTGAAAGCTGCTAAGCTGGGCTGATTGGGGAAGCAACTGCAGCTGGGCCACGCCCCAATCAGGCCACAACTGGCCTGTATAAAAAAGGCTGTGAGCCAGAGGCCCAGAAGTCTCTCTCCAGGCTGGGAGAGAGCAGGGCCTGGCTACCTGCAGAAAGGGTACTGGGAGTGGAGCAGGGCTGGGGAAAGCTAGAGGAACATGGGCGCTCCGGGCTGGCAACTCCCCAGGCTGCAGGGCTTGGTCCAAGGCCCATGGAGGTATTAGGAGGCAGAGGAAGGCAGCAGGTCCGAACCCCCTTGCCTATGATGAGTGGCTTTTACACTGCAGTCTGCCCCAAGGAGCAGGGGCTTGGTGGTGACTGGCAGTTGCCCAGACTGAGGCAAGGTGGGGATTAGAGGGTTGGGGGTTTCCCAGAGAGGGGAGACCCATAGAGACTGGTTGGGGTATTGCCAGGGGGCAGCCCCAGGGTAAAGGGCACCGGGGTCCGGGAGGGACATGGGACCAGCTACAAGCGGGACACCAGCCTACAGAGGGTGCCCAGGCTAGAAAAGAGCTAATTCCCTGAGACGACCAGCAGGAGGCACCACAGAGGTGAGTACCGCACGTTTACATTGAGTGATCTAAAATATTCATCTTCCCAGATGTCAGTCCTGTTACCTAAGGGAGTAGAAGAGATTTGGCAGTGAGACAGGTGTGTATGGCAGAAGATGTGAAGGGATCATTCCATTACCCAGCCAAATTCCGTGTTGTGTATAAAAATCTCCATCATCATCTCTCCTTGAACCAAGCTGGCAATGAAAATGTAACCTGCCTGCTTTGGATCAAAGCCAGAGGGAGGAGAAGCTGTCTTATACTTTCCCTTCTGGAGTGACGGTGAGGGCTTCTGGGATTGGAGGCCTCCTGGAACATCGTGCTGAGAAATGACATGATATAAAGGAAGACTGAAATACATTTATAGCTGAACCTGCTTATGATGGACTTAAAGTGGAACACCATTGATAGCGAGGCTGAGTTGATTAAAGACCCAAATGGCTTCAATTAGGGACATATGTGAAGTCCACACTCGGAGAGTTTGTGATCTGGAGAAATTTTTGATCCAGTTTTTAGGTTCATGAACTAGTTTTATTTGAGGAATCACAGAAATGGGCTGGAAGAGACCTTGAGAGGTCATCAAGCCCAGCCCATTGCACCGAGGCAGGACCAAGTAAACCTTGACCATCCCTTACAGAGGTTCGTCTCATCTGTTCTTAATCTTCCCCCCTCTAATTTAAACTCATGGGGCCAACTTCTATCCTCACCTCTGGGTCTCTGCCAGTGCCCATCACCAGAGCATCAAAGTGCCTGTAACACACATGAAACCCTGCTGTGCTACCCGAGTGTGACAGGGTTAGACTTTGGCCTGCAGTTCCACCCCTAAGGATGAGTCTGTTTACAAATCAACATGTTTTTTTCTTGCTGTAGATCAGCCTGTTTCTCCAGGCCTGATCCAAAAAAGCCCAGTGAGGTCACTGGAGAGATCCCCACAGTTTTCAAGGAGTTTGGGATCAGGTCCTATATGATAGAAACTCAGCTGGCACAAGCATGATCCTATACACACCATATCAACTGCATTTCTTCTTTTCATTTGAATAGTCTCTGTGCCCCTCGCTGCTTCTTTGTCTCCCAGTCTCTCTGGATTTGTTTTCACTCTCCCCGTCTCTCTGTCCCAATTCCCATCAGGTTGCTTCGTTAGGTATTTTCTCTTGGCTCCCTTTCTGCACAGTCTTACCCAGCAGGGTGGGAACCCAATGCTGATCAAGTCAATTTTACAAAACCACAATGTTCAAGTGGGTTCAAATTCAGGCAAATCAAAGCTGGCCCCTCCCGGGCAGCAATGTAAAAAGTAGAACAGGAGTACTTGTGGCACCTTAGAGACTAACAAATTTATTAGAGCATAAGCTTTCGTGGACTACAGCCCACTTCTTCGGATGCATATAGAATGGAACATATATTGAGGAGATGTATATACACACATACAGAGAGCATAAACAGGTGGGAGTTGTCTTACCAACTCTGAGAGGCCAATTAATTAAGAGAAAAAAAACTTTTGAAGTGATAATCAAGATAGCCCAGTACAGACAGTTTGATAAGAAGTGTGAGCATACTTACAAGGGGAGATAGATTCAATGTTTGTAATGTAAAAAGTGAGTCTCCGAACACAGAGCGAGGGTGGGGAAAGACATTTTCATGCAGACCAAAGTCCTTTGACTCAGACTTTGCACCATCGCCCAGTATTTGGCCCCATCTTATTTATACCATTCCCTTGGCTAATGAGATGGTGTAATATCCACATCCTCTCCATGTGTAAGAGCAGGAGCTGAGAAGAGTGCAGGGTAGCAGTGACCTAGATATGATCACACTTTGGAAAGACAGTCTGCCACAGATTATTAAAAGTGTCTCCTCATTTTGCTCTGACTGCTTTGCAGGCAAAAATGCATTCCCAAGGTGCATGCTTATTAAAATCAGAACTCACATTATCATCTGCCATCTGAGAAGCTCAACGTGCTTTGCAAACATGAATTGATTATAGAGTTTGGGGCGGAACCTGAAGTGATCTATGAGCCGCTCTCACCGCCTAGAGTGCGGGTGATGGGTCTTAATGAGCATTCCCTTGGTGGGAACTCAGGGGGTATCCCCATCACAGCCTATCCCATCAGCCTGCTGTGGATCTGAGCCGACTGCTGGAGAGACCTGGCCTGCTTTAGGCAATGGGAAGTCACAAGGGAAGCAGAAGGGGTGATTGGTGCCAGTGAAAATGTTTCCCATAATTGAGCTGTCTCACTGAATGCAAATAATCCAGTCGCTCCCCACTCCTGCTGGCTATTTCCCAGGCAGTGCTGATTAGAGAGAGGGAGTGTGGCTGGGCATGTGATGCTTTGGGAGTCAAATCAGCAGAGGATGTTCTCTGAGATCCATTTAACCTCTGCGCCTGCCCTGAAAATTAAAAGGGTGAGAGAGAGTCCTGGGCACACAGCTGTACCCAGTGCATCTATGGCACGTGCACCAGGGTGCTGCACCTTATCCAACCAGCCTTGCTTCTTTCTCAGTAATATGACTGACCAGTCTTGTGAGTTTCTGCTCAGAATAGCTGTGTCTTCAAAGAAACAGGCTTCTTGTCTCTCAGTCATTCTTGGAAAAGGTATTCAAGGGCAATCACGTCCTCTGGCTTTTCCTGGGAAATCAGCTGTCTGCCTGCTCTCAGTCCACTCAGTGGGAATACACTTCCTTGCACAGGTACAATCCCTCTACCTCCTTTTCCCTGGAAGGCCTTCGTTCCATTTGGCAAGCCAGCATGTGACATCTCCAGCGTGTGTTTGTCTCTGTACTCCATCTCCCAAGGCAATGGCTTGTTAAGCCAGTGGCAGGAGCCATACCCCTCAGCACTGAGCAGATACACAAATACATTACGATTTAACAAAACTCTCCCGTGTCCTTGTGCTTCTTCAGAGATTTTTCAAATGCTCAACGGCCCTGTCAGTGATTCATGGGGATGAATGTGCTTCATACCTCACCACTCCCTCTGAGATTAGTGAGTCGCTCCCCCCATGCTCTCATCCCCCTTGATTCATAGTGTCACTTTCACTCCAACTGCTCTTTCCCACATTACTCCCCCCGCTGCTCTTACTTTCCATTTTCTGGGGCTTTCCCATTGCAGCTTAGTCTTCCACTTCAAATAATCAAAGCCCATATTTCTTTCCAGGTCTGGAGTAGTTTATACTGAGCAGTGGAGTGAGAGCACTTGGGAGTGAGAGCACTGCTCACCCAGAAACATGAGAAAATAATAAAATCAGAGTAAAATAAACGGACCTTCATCCCAGTTCTAAGTGCAACTCACAGCGCACGGAACAGCACTTCTAGATACACGCAGGTGCACTGGACCAGTGGTTCTCAACCAGGGGTACACGTACTGCTGGGGGTACACAGAGATCTTCCAGGGGGGACATCAACTCATCTAGATATTTGCCTAGTTTTACAATAGGTAACATTAAAGCACTAGCAAAATCAGTACAAATTTAAATTTCATACAATGATTTGTTTATACTGCTTTATATACTATACACTGAAATGTATGTACAATATTTATATTCCAATTGATTTATTTTATAGCTATATGGTAAAAATGAGAAACTCAGCACTTTTTCAGTAGCAGTGCACTGGGACACTTCTGTATTTTAGGTCTGATTCTGTAAGCAAGTCGTTTCTAAGTGAGGTGAAACTTGGGGGCACACAAGAAAAATCAGACTCCTGAAAGGGACACAGTGGTTTGGAAAGGTTGAGAGTCACTGCAGTGGACTGTAGAGCCATATCCCATCCGGTAAGGGGCTCCAAAGTAGCAGCAGCAAGAGGACTGTACTGCACAAGTCGCACAGACAACGCGTTTCTCCTGCCAGGCCATAGTTCATTAGCACGTGCACACTCCGGCAGGGCGCTCAGAATAGCAGCAGCACCAGCAGGGAGATGGCTCCACTAAACAGCTAGTCAACACTGCTGTGGTAGTGGGATCAGGCCTTTAACAAGCACATGCACATTCTAGGGCAAGTTACAGCCTCCTCCCCCCCCACCCCGAATAAACGGTTGACCTAGAGTCACCACAAGTGCCGAGTCAAGGGAAAGTCTAATCTGTTTGGCTAACACCAGAACCAACCCTGCCCTATGCTCGATGGGCTGCCAGCAGGATATTTTTGTGAACTGATAAATAATTTTCCTCATAAAATCCTGCACAGCCAGGGGCCAGTAAGTTGCTTTGTTAGGTGGGTAAAATGTCTTTAGTTTTTTCATTATTTTCACTCACTGAAAAGCAGGCGAGTGGGTTCTGTGCCTGAGCTGGTATCTGTTCAAGAGAATTTTGCTTGTCTGGTAAAAATTAATGTAACCACATAATGAAACTGCTGTTGGGGACCCCCCCACACACCTGTTTATGAACGGCCCACCTACCTGAAAGTCTCCCTGAGCATCTTACATGGATCAATTATTAGAACAAAGTGACACTTTCCAGCGGGACCAGAGGTTGCCCAGAACTGATCCTAGATGCAGCAGCACACTGTCCTGCCCCATGCTGGGCCTCCAGGCCCATAAGTGCCGCGGTGAGATCAGTGAAGGACACAGAATATTCCATCGTCAGGTCACCAGTCCAAATCCAGCTCAGGAGCAGGGAGTGAAAGTTGTTGCCATCTGGCGACTGTTCTGTGCCCACTGTGAAATGAGCTGGTGCCTGATGGGCTCAGTCCAGCCCCTAAAAGGCAGGTGTACAACAGCCCAGAAACCTGCATCAGAGAGGCCGTGCCAGGAGCGTGACTGCATGCTGACTGAACTACTCCTTATCCCTGGGACGGGCCTGTCTCTAAATTACTCATCACCATGGCGAAGCTCCTCCCCATCGTGGGACCCCCGACTCCAGCCTGAGCCTGAACATCTACACTGCAATTAAACAGCCCCTTAGCCTGAACCCTGCAATCCAAGTCAGCGGACGTGGGCCAACTGCACGTGTTCAGCTGCAGTGTAGATGTCTCCATAGCCACTTCTCGCTCCACTTAACTATAGTTCTTTATTACGACAAGCATCTTCCTACCCCCGCACTCTCCACCCTCCCCCTGCTCCTCTCTCACTCACTTTCCCCAAATCCTCTCTCTAGCCATTCCCTCCTTGTATCTCTATTGCCTTCCAAGCAGCTGCTGCTGCATCCCCTGCTGCTCCCTGCCATGCCAAGCGCTCCTGCCTTCCCTTCCCCCCAGCCACACCTTCCCCTGCTACCAGCCCCACTGCCAAGTGCCCTTGTCTTCCCCATCGAGGCAGAGCAGAAGGGGCACATATATAAAACACATACAGTGAAACATGTCAGGAGGCCCCCACATTATGTGTCACTTCAGCAGACCACTGGGATGGTTTGACACCGGCCCCCCATACACAGACCATACCCAAGTCACACAGCACAAGTCCACAGCTTTCTGATGGCCCGAGGTGCGGTGCCAGCGAGGTGCGGGCACAGAATGCTGCAGTGTATAGGATTGGGGAGTGCCCTTTCAAATAGTTAGGACGCTTTCTTGTGGGCTTCCTTGTTTCCTGTCGCAGAAGGTTCCAGATCCTAACAGAGCAGCCGTGTGTAGCTAGACCTGGTATGTGTGCATAGCTACCGTATACCGATATTTGGACCCAACTGCATCCATGTGGTTTCCTCATATTCTCAATGTTGTGCAGAGATCAAAGGCACAGCCTGCTAATGCACATCACCAATGCAGAGCTGGAGCGACAATGCTGTCGTTATACATGGTAATCGACTGACCTAGCAACACAGCTGCACATGGAGCCTTACAGATCTCTAAGGGGGCAGATCCCTGCTTGTAACTGGGCTGGCTGCCTCTGGTGTGCCCCCTTGTGGCCTAGGGTCCTGCTACAGGCAGTCTGCCTCAGTTTCTCCTCTTGAACTGTTCAAATAAACTTCACTTTCGTGGTCAAAAAATACCCCTCCTTGGGGACTGGGTTTATTAATATAAAATCAACTGTGAATAAAACACAACCCGCCAACCCAAGTCTATGCATAGGTCCACACAAGCCAAGGTTTCTCTTCCAACTCCGGGCCTTCCTGCCTGGGGTCTTTGCAGTCTCTCCCCAGCCCTGCTGCCTGGAGAGCTTTCCTCACTCTCTGCAGGGCTCATTCTCTAATCAGAGCTGGCCTGTCACATTGCCCCAAAGGCCTTGCAATTTAAATCAGCCTTGACGTCAGTGGGTGCCACTCACCAGATTAAAGTTACGCATCTGCTCATGTACCTCCAGAATTGGGATCTAAACCCCTTCGTGCTCACTCCGCACCACAGAGGAAGGGCTGGCGTTTAAGCACCGGGACTGTTTGGGTGAATTCTTCTGTCGCTGAGCTGAATGCAGAGGGACAGGAACACTGACGGGAGTTCAGTTTACACAGTTTTCTTTACCCAGAAGGCCGGGTTCCTTGTCCTTATCTGGAACGCTGTGCACAAACAGCAGGACTGAAAAGCCCGGGTCAGTCAATGCTAATGGGCTGTATCTGGCTAATGGGCTGTATCAGGAACGCTGACACTCAATGATCTCAGAACCTCAGGCCTCTGCATCTTGTCACAGACACCAGCCAGTGACAGCTGGCCATGATGACACCACAGCTGGTGGGATTCAAAGGGAGAAGGAGAGCTGTTCTTATGCATCCCCTGAGCATCCCCCTGCCCAGAGTCATGTGGAGACAGCTCCCCAGACCAGCCTTCTTGGCAGCATGTCAGGCTGTGTACAAATGACAGCAGCATTGATTTTGTGGACTGACCGTCTGATTCGCAATGCACCCTGCTCACCGCTGTGTGCCTTCTGGCCGTGCTGGGTCATCTGCTGTGGACACCGGGGTAAACCTGCCTTGTCAGGCAGTGGGTAAACTGGAGCCTTCTGCTATGCTCTAAAGCACCAGGGCTAAAGGCAGAACTTCAGGCCTGGCTCTTTATAATTTGTGTTTCCAACACAAGGGCAAGTGACTTGTATTGGGGAGGGCTCCGAGGTCACCCAGAAACTGGAGCGACAAGAAGGGAGAGATAATTTATGACAGTGTTTCATACCCACCGGTTCCAGCCTGGAGCATTTCTCAGAATGTCCAGTGGCACTTCCCAACTCTGGGCCCAATCCTGGGCTGAGTGTCTCCTGCAACATGCTGACCCATGGGAGCTGAGGGCGCTCTGCACCTCACAGGAGCCAGTTGTTCAGTTTAACTCACCAGTACTTCAATTCCCATTGAAGCCAGCGAGTTCCAGTCCAGCAAACACCCCAGAATAGGGCCCCCACTGACGTCGCCAATTGAATTTATATTTTTATTGGAAACATTTTTGTTCATAGGCAGGACGTTCCCCTCTCAGACACAGACGTGTCTAATGTTAAGCGTTATCATTGTTATGTGGGGGTGAGGCAGTGACACCGCTCATTCAGGCTGTTGGCATAATGTCTGACTTCCATTCAGGCTGCATGTGGGAACAATTACATGCCCCTGTCTTAGCGATAGCGGAAACAATGGACAACTAGAGCCCAAGGGCTAGACTGTGTGCAAACCTGGGCAACATCTGGGCCATGCGGTCCAAGAGGTTGGGCAGATAAAGGCACGGGTGGGTGATTAATTTGATTTTGCTGTGGTGTGTCTGTGTGCGTGTAGGAGAGATGCAGGAGAAACCCCACAGAAACTGACAGAGAAGCAGCAGAAAAGCCAAGGAGACAGCCAAAAGGCTGTGTGGCCCTCAGAAAAAGCCTAGAGAGAGAGCTTTTGGGCTGAGTGCTGGCCGGCAAGAGGCTTGGTAGTGTGAACAAAAAAACTGTCTCCTGCTGTTTGATTCCCACCTTGTTCAGGGAAACAGAACTTTATACATCTTTGTAAATAAACAGGATGGCACCAAAGAAATACCTGACTCCATCATCAAGTTCTCTTCTTAATAGAAATAACCAGCAAGCCCCAAATATTGGCAAACTGCTCATGTCAAAAGAGGTAACATAATTATTTATTACTTGTATTGTGGTCACCTAGAAGCCCCCGTAACGGACCAGAACCCCAGCGTAGCAGGCGCTGTACAAAAACAGAACTATAAACCCTGCCCAAAAGTACTTACAATCTAAGTATAACCAAGTGTTCTCTGGAAAGAAACTCCCTGGGCAGTAGGAGCTGACCTAAAAGTCAAATGTTACATCAGAGTCAATGGAGACAAATGTGAGAATGACCCTCAGAGGCTACGTCTAGACTAGGAATGAGGGGTGTGATTCCCCTGCTCATGTGCCCATACTCGCGGGAGCACAATGAGAGCTAGCATGTGTATAAAGAGCAGTGTCGCCAAGGTAGCACAGGTAGTGGCAGCTGGGTTTGTACTCAGCATGGCGCAGCCTTGCCTCCACTGCTACTACTACTGCTGCTGTGGCTACACTGCCATTTATACGCAAGCCAGCTCGAAGAGTATGTGCACATGAGCACAGGAATCACTCCTCTAGCATTCAGTGTGGATGTTGCATGAATGATGCCAAGCAGGGCTAGAGGGCTCCAGCTCACACAGAGACGGAGACCTGCTCAATGGACAAAGAGTTGGGGCAGAGCTGCTTGAAATATTCTGAGCAACACATTTTTTTTTTTTTACGGGGGAGATGAAAACCACCAACCAAAACAGACAATTTGGTGGAAAATTTCATTCTGGTCAAAATGTTCCATTTTTCCAGTGATAAAACATCCCCATATTGATTTCCAAAAACTGTCTTTGAAAACCAAAAAAATGCTGGGGTTTGGTTTCTGTTTGTCATGAAATAAAATACAATTTGCAGGGAATTCCGAAAAAAAATTGAACATTTTTCAAAATTTCCCCACAAAAAATAATTGGCCTTTTTTGACCAGCTCTAGTCAGGAGCAGCCCTGAAGAAGCATCACTCTGAAGAGTGGCTGAGAATTACTGGGAGAGATGGATGGACAGAAGCAGCTCTGGGTCTGGGAACGGCTGCACAAACGGGTGAACAAAGAACAGCAATGCTGAAGAGGCCTTTGCATAGCAGTGGGTGGGAAATAGATGTTCCAGCCCAGGGCCCTGTGGATTGCAGCTGTCTATAGTGCCTCCCTACCTGGCTCTGCATGGCTCCCTAGAAGCAGCAGCATGTCCCTGCTGCTCCTAGGTGGTGGAATGGCCATGGGGGCTTGTGCGCTGCCCTGCCCCACCCTCCCCTGAGCACTAGCTCCGCAGCTCCCATTGGCCAGGAACCGCGGCCAATGGGAGCTGCAGGGGTGTGCCTGTGGGCAGAGGCAGCACGCAGAGCTACCTGGCCGCGCCTCTGCCTAGGAGTAGCAGGGACATGTCGCCACTTCTGGGGAGCCGCCCGAAGTGAGTACCGCCCAGATCCAGTACCCTGAAACTCCTCCCGTGCCCCAGTCCCCTGCCCCAAGCCCCCTCCTGCACCCAAACTCTGTCCTAGAGCCTGCGCCCTGCACCCCCTCCCACGCCCCAACCCCTAGCCCTAAGGCCCCCCCCCCGCACCCAAACTCCCTCCCTCTTAGTTAACCAGAATTTTTGACTTGCCGGCACCCCCCATTCCCCCAGTATGCCGGATAACTGCCTTCCCCCATCCACTAGACCAGTAGCCCTGTCAAAGAAGTTAATTGGGTTGGTTTGGCATGATTTGTCCTTGACAAATCCATGCTGGCTATTCCTTATAACCCTATTATCCTTTAGGTGCCTACAAACTGATTGTTTAATTATTTGTTCCAGTATCTTTCCAGGCATCAAAGTTAGGCTGACTGGTCTATAATTCCTCTTTCTTCCCTGTTTGAAGGACAGGTCCTATGTTTGCCCTTCTCCAGCCCTCTGGGACCTCACCCATCCTCCATGTAGAAGATAATCACTAACGGGCTGACGCTCTGCTCTGCCATAGGCTTCCTGTGTGACATTGGCCACATCAGTCAGTCTCTCTGTGCCTGAGTTCCCCATCTGCACCAGGGAGATAACAGCCACGCACAGCCTGATGGGGGGGGGGGGGTGCGAGGACAACATTAGAGATTGTGAGGTGCTCAGATACTGCGGCAGCGGGGGGTCATATAATGAACATAGAGAGATATTCTTCTTCTGATCTTTTATTCCTTACCCATAAAATCAGCGTTAATTTAAAATCTCATGGCAAACTTCATTATGGTCAGCCATTTAAAACGCTCTTCATCCACTGGGCTGGCTCTGTAGCACCTCACACCTGTGCTAAGTGGGTATCAAACACCACCCGATCAGACTGCAAGCTGCACAGCATGCAGAGGGCACTGTCTTTGCAGCCTGCCAATTGGGTAAGATGGCATAAGCAGGTGGAACCCCCCTTACTGTTTGCTTTGATAGCCGCCGATAGATAAGTGGGATCCATCCTTTCACCTGAAGATCTCACTGACAACCTGCTGATTCCATACCCGGGGAGTGTCAGGGAGACTGATTCAATGCCAGAGCCCCGCAGGGTGCTAACCTGCCAGATAAGCACAGACCAAGCCACCATCTCTATAGTTATTTCTACTCTCTGAGCTCTGGCAGTTCAACACATTCCAGATCCAAGCATCCGCACCAGAACAGGAACCATTTCACAAGTCATCCTGCCTGAGTGGTTCAGCCATGTTGTGTTTGTGCAAGGATGCAGTTTGCGGGCTGGTTGCTCACTTTAAGTTTCACAGTCTCACCTCCAAGACAAACAGGTCTAATGCAAAAGCTGTCGGTTCCACCTGAAACCTGGCTAAGGGGAGAAAAGTCTGCTGGAGATGACAGAGCACAGAACCAGCAATCAGGCTTCTGACAACGGAATCCCCCTTGGAGCTCACAAGTCTGTGCAGCTGCTAGGCAAAAAATTGAACAGACTCTAATCTCTGGTAATACAAACACGGTGGTGGCAGCTGTCACCGCTCATGCTAAACCCTATGTTCCATATGCTGGAGACCCTGCAGAATGATGGAAATGGAAAGACAGCAGGCGCCCTGATCTTGCTACTACCATAATGCAGGACAGTGGGGGAAGGGAGGTTGTCTTCCTCTGCAGCCCGAGGCACGGTCAGTTGCAGGTTTAAACTAGTGTAAACGGTGGATTCTCAGAAACTTAAAATCTTTAGACCATGGTTTGAGGACTTGAGTAACTCAGCCAGAGATTAGGGATCTGTTACGGGAGTGGGTGAGTGAGGTTCTGTGGCCTGCGATGTACAGGAGGTCAGACTAGATGATCATCATGGTCCCTGCTGACCTTAGAGTCTATAATGCGGTTAAAGCAAAAGAGATCTAGGTTTAGTTCCTGGCCTTGCAACAGACTTGGAGTTAGGTGCCTACTTACCTTTGAGGATCTGGCCTTCATCTTTCTGTGCCTCAGTTCCCTGTCTTACTGCAGGGAAAACTGTGTTACCTCAACGGGGCGGGGGAAAGTAATTAATGTTTGTGAGCTATAGAGATACCATGACAATGAAAGCGTTGGAAAGAGATGACCTCTCTGCCCGGCAGTCTGAGACTCTGCTTGCTTGTGCCGAGGATCTACTCAGATCAGAGAGTCCGGCTGCTCCCAGATGGTGTAGAAAGCCTAGGGCCAAATTCCTCCCTGGTGCAACTCCGTTCATTTACATGGATGTAGGCCAGGGATAAAATTGGCCTCCATCATTTTAAAAAGTGCAATTTGTCCTTACTCTGGTTCAAACATTAAATACAGCATTTCCATGCCATCTGGATGTACGTTGCGTAGAATGATACACTAGGGTAGGCTTTGATCTCCATAACAGTGGAATTCTGGAGTAACTCTACTGTTCCTCTAGGATATCTCCAGCCTATAGAAATCAGAACTCGGCTCACTATTTTCATTGAAAGTAACCTCAATTCTCAGGTTTCAGAGTAGCAGCCGTGTTAGTCTGTATCCGCAAAAAGAACAGGAGTACTTGTGGCACCTTAGAGACTAACAACTTATGCTCTAATAAATTTGTTAGTCTCTAAGGTGCCACAAGTACTCCTGCTCAATTCTCAGTCACTCTAAATCCCATATGAAGGCCCCTTTATGCTGACAGGGTGGGGCAAAGCAGTCTTTATGTAAATGAGAATAGAGGTCCCATGTGTCACTAACGCCACAGAATTGTCATTGTTTTGATCCCATTGCATGCTTCTATCTCGGCTCTAATATGGTTTGACGGTAGTGCATATTTCTGAAACAGATTTTTAAACTGCAAACCAATGTAACATAATTTTAAATGGATGTTGCTTGGAATGAATTCACATAAATCTGATAGCGATTGTCTCCAAATGTCGGACTCTGCAGCCACATTCATATCTGGTATTCAATGAATTTTAATATCTGACAATTCCACGATGTGGATTTATCTGATGCCTAATATTTATTGCAGAGGTTTATTTGCACAAATCTCCAAATGTCACCCTATCCACAAACAATGGAGTTTTAAATCCTGCTTCACATCCTCTTGGCTAGGACATTATAGTACTT